>NW_023601104.1:70837120-71447383 GCF_014898055.3 Talpa occidentalis | reverse complement strand
ACTTTGGTCTCAGCAAAGATTCCAAGTTAGCCAACTAAGTCATTTGGGTCCCATTGTTTTCCCTTTCCTTTTTTTTTTTTTTTTTTCAGATTCTTGGAATCTGTCTATCTATCGTTTATTTTTGAAGTAGTACTGCCTTACAACACTGCATGTGATTTGGGGGACTAGGTCACACCTTTTCAGATGTACAGCACCACACCACACCCACTGCCAAAGTACCCATATTCCTTTACCCTAGATCATCAGGCCCCTCCCCACTTTGTTTCCATTCTCCCTCCCCCTCTAGTAGCTTCAACTTTCATCTTATGCTTCATTCTCAACACTGGATTTGTATTTGGTCCTCCTGTACAGGGCCTTGTTCAGTAACATTCAAGATCCTCTAAGATTAGGACCCTGCTTACTCTTGCTGGATAACTTGTATGACTCACTCCCATGACCTGTACTTGGAGAGGGGTGAGGGGCATCTTGTCCTCCCCACACCCCCAACCCCTGCCCACCCAGCCACAACACCCTTCTGTGTTATTGGCTCCCTCTATGAACTCCTGACATTGCCTGATCAAAATTCCCTGACACATCAGGAAGCCCATTGCCCGCCTGGTGTCCAGCTGTGGTCTGACTTCTGGATATTTGTTTCTGCCTGCACAAGCAGAAAGTGCCCACCTGAACCCAATGTGTTTGGCTCTAGCGCAGGTCTTTAAACTGGGAATTCAAGGGGAACTGGCAGCTTCTGAACACATAGTTTTGTTCTGTTTTGAACCTATTGCATTATCACCACATTTGATACAATTATCATATGTTACGGTTCTACCTTATTTAATTGTGAGGTTCTAGATTCCGCTCTCTGTGATACTTGCTGGTACCGCTGGAAAGGAATCATCAAGTTATCCATCCACTCTTGAGCCTGTCCTGGGTCCTGTTCAACGATGTCATGAACTTCAGAATCCAGCTCATTTAGCCTGGCATGCCAGAGATCCAGCTCATCCCACATTTTCTGGAAAGGGATATAAGAAGTAAATTTGAATGGTTTGTGGTGTCTATTCCCAGTTTTCACAAGGTTTTTATATTTTAAATGCTACCAAAACAACACCACATAGATAACATTACACGTAAAGTTATCCACTTATGCCTAGCAACCTCCTGTGACCTAAAACTGAAAAACATTTTTTTCTGATCTCTCTTAACTCTCACTGTGTCCATTTCAGTATGAATTAACTGTAAGGGAGCAGAGAGACCTGGACATTTCCTGAAATGAATGACACCAAACAAGGTCAACATAACCCTGATCTTTCAAAAGTAATAATGAGGTAACATTATGTTTAAGAGGCTTTAGTGAGCATCTGAACCTATTTATACCGATATATATATATGTACTTGAGCTGACAATTTTTGTTAAATTTAAAAATAAAACTAATAAAAAGAAAATCTGTGCTCTGAGTCAGGATTCATGCAGTGGCAGAAAATTCTAGCCACATATATTCATTGTACTCCTTTTGGCTCAAGAAACCAATAGGAAATAGGTTGGATTCAAACGTGGATTTGCCTGGGTAGAGGAAATCTCAAAGGTAAAATATTCAATTCTTACTTAATATTTGCTTAAGAACACAATTTCCAGAAGTAGAAAAATAAAACTTGTTAAATTGCTTATTAAGAGTCCAGTATTTGTTCAATGGTGAGTCATATTGACTTATTTTAAAATCTCTTCATTCATATTAGATTTCCTGAAAATGTAGCCTAGAATAACAATGCTTTCCAGATAGAGGTGTTTACTTGGGAGTAAAGGAGTAGAATGTTTTGTGTATGTACATTTTTCTCTAAGACTTCATTTTCTAAGCTATTTTACAAGGGAATTTCTGTTTTTCTTTTTTCTCTTGAAAGTCTAAAGAAAAGCTGGTATTAAGAACATATCTTATTGAAGTCTTTTTAAATCAGTCTTCCCAAGACAAGATCTTAACTTATAAAAAAGCTAGTTCACAATCACAGACTCTCGGGAGTTTGGGTGCATTCCAACTATGGAAAAATAAAAAGAATTCATAAATGCAAACTTGTTCAACAAGTCTCTGCAGGTATGACTGTTAGCTAAGGGTACCCCTATGAATCTGGGTAGATTCTCTGTGCTTCAGTTCATCCAAAGAGCATAACCTGTGATAACTGATAAACAAGGGGCGTACCAAATACCAAAGAAGTTAAAGGAGGTGGTTACCTTTTGAATTTCTTGAGCTTTCTCAATATTTTTGCTTTTCTGTTGCAACATCTTTTCTACATTATGAAGCCCATTGTTAATTTCACTTATTTTTCTACTCATTGCATATGACGGTGAGATTTTCAAGACTTCATTGCTAATCTGTTCAAAGGACAAAGACACACATTTGATTACAGATCTTCTGGGCACTCTATTCACTGGTTTAAAAGATACAAGTGATAGTCACATGGCTATGCAATTTAACTTTGGAAAATCTTTTAAGGGCTAGAGGAAAATTTCCAAACCATACTGGCTAATGCATTAATCAAAGGAAAGTTTAGCAGATAAGGAAATGGCAGCTGTGCTGACATGTACTTTTCAAGTTAAACTGAAAAAAGAAAACCAACAACAAATTATAATCCACAATCACATATTTGTAGAATGCAATCCAATGTGCTGTGTTGGTAGAAATACCCAATGAATTATTTGAAACATACCCCAATGGAGCAAAAGATAGGAAAGTATTCCTGGGAGATAAATTAAATGGTCTTTTCATTTTGTGAGAAAATCTTCTGCATAGATCTGTTTTCAATGAGCCAAACTTATTCTTAAGTGGATTCTCATTATAATCATTCACCTTAACAGTGACTTGGGTGGAATAAACTTTTAAAACAAGCTATTTCTTGAGGATGCATAAAACTTAGTTTTCCTCTGTGTTTCTAGCATGCTTTCACAGCAATCAGAAATCTAGCAGCTCAATAGTGTAATTTTTCAGTGTAATCATTCGGTGTAATCATTCAGTGAATGACTTTCTTAAGAAAATAATTTGTGCTAGTAAAGATGATAAGTGAATGTTGAATATATCATTTTCCCAATATCTAAGTTGGTTTCCTTGTTGTTGTTTTTGTTAAGTTGTGTTGCTAAGGCATTCTCCAGGCAGCCACTAAATAACTACGTAATGCATTATGCTTTTGTATAAGCCTTTTTCCTTTTAAAAATCACTCTTATCTATACAATCACTGAGACTAAAAAACTTCCGATATATAATAGGTAGACTATAGACACAGAAACAGAAACGCAGCCTAAACGACTTCTTTAAAGTCACATATCAAAGTAGTGGGTGAACTTGAACAGAGACTTGTCCAAGGAATCCCTGTGTTACCAGACCCTAGAGTCCTTGGCTCTTTTCACAGTACAAGATTGTTTATACTTTTATATGACGTTTACATTCCACAGACCACACACAGTCAACATTTTTAGAAAAAAAAAAATGATCCTGTATTAGTTTTTTAAAATTGCTATGTTAGATTTTTATAGCTTTGCAAGTAGTACCACAAAAGTAACTTTCTGAGATTTGGGGCAGTTATTGTCTTGGTAGAAATGCAACTCATTTCTGTGTACATGATTTAGGAAAAGTAAGCACTTGCTTTAATTGTACTGTGTTGCTTACATTTTTAAGACACATCACACAATAAAAATCAGTAGCTTTTTTTGCAAATATACAAGTAACAGTTGAAATTATCAACCCTAAATTTAAAAGACTAATTTTGATTATTAATGCATACTAAGGATTTTCACAGTATTCACAAGAACAACATTTAGTTTTTCTCGTAACACTTAGTATTCTCTTAAAATAAAATCAATAATATATGATCCTTAAGAAAGTACCTCACAATGGCTTTTCCTAATAGGAGTTTATTAAGTTTTTTGCCCAGGTTAGAGTTTCCTAAAAAATCTGTCAGAAATGTTAACCAAGTTGAAATCAGATGTATTGTGCATTTAAGATTTATTTGACTTATTAATTTAGAGGTAGTCGAGGCTCCATAAAGCAATACAAAAATCCGGTGGGTGGAGACCCAATAGAATTTTGTTGCATTGGTTTTAGGCTGCTTTTAAACAATGTCTGAGCGCTATGAAACATTTCCCACCCTTTCTTCCAATCTGAACTCTCAGGTATAAAGGTCTTCCCAGGTATGCTCTGTGAGAATTCAGTTACCATCATTATTACAAAGACATTTTGTATTAAGCACTAGTGAGTTATGAGGTTTGTATTCTTATTGCCCTTGGTTGCAATTTCAAATGTTAGCTGGGAACATCTTTTAGCACAACATATTATTCATATCCAAAATTTTAAAGTGATTCTCCAGTAAAAAGAAAAAAAGCCAAGTAAAATATGAAATGTAACTTTACTTTTAAATGAAAGGGGAAAAAATAAGTATCCACAGCTAAAAATAAGCAGACTGTCTAATTCTGTTATCTCCGTCATTTCTTTAAAGTTACTTCATCTCAGTATTCAATACACAAACATATCACTTTACTGAATTCTATAAAAACAGTCATGGCTGATATAAAGGGCAGATGAAAATGTGACATTAAATGTTATTTCTCTTCTTTATAGTCATTCAATACCATAAAGAATAACACTGGTACAAACATTATTATTACCTTCTCATCTACGTCGTCTAAAGCTTTTCTGCATTCTTCCACCTGAGATTCAATCTCTGCAGGGACTATGGTGTACATTTCAGAATACTTGATTCGCAGTTTTTCCATAATATTCTCAAAAGTTACTTTCCCTTTCTTAAAAATGCTTTGAAGCTCCTAAAAACATCAAGAGAGTTTCAATACTCACCGGATGGGGTAAAAGTTTAACTCTAAAAATGAAAGCTGCTCCCCAGCACATCCTTAAGATTTAAATGAGTAAATTTTGCATGACAAAACTTCAGTATTGATACAAGCCGATTAAGCCTGAGAGATACTCAGTTTAGTCAGAGGATGCTTTCTAATTTGTAAGAATGAAACTTGATATCTCTCCCCAGTGTCAAACCATTATCCTCAAAAGGCATTTACAACAACTCCAGCTTCTAAAGTACCTCAAGGATTTAATGACATCTCCCTTGCAGTCCAGATCTAAAAAGCTGTTAGTAGCAAAAAGTTTCAAAGAAGTTTTTATTTTGTTATTAACTTGTTACCATTTCTGCTCCTTCCTACATTATCATCACAATAATTCAAGGCCACTAAAAGCCCCAAGCTTGAAGCAGAAGTGTCTGCTTTCATGTAATTGGACAGCCCAGAGGAGCTCAGCTTCTTTCAAAAGGGAGGGTTCCAGTTCCATGCAAAGAATGTGGGTTTTAGGAGATAAAAGAAACCTAAACAGCCTATTGGTTGTGACCTAGAAACAAAATCTGATCTACCTTCTCCTGCACTAATTAGAAAGGAGAAACTCATTTTGTTTGGCAAAGTTTCCCAAAGATCAAGTGGAAAAATACTTGTTGACTTTACTGTGGCTTTTGGGGGTGGTTTTGTTTTTACAGTAGTTGTTCAGTGGCATTGTTGGTGTTAATGGACTGAGTCACTGCACTGGAGAATGACAATTCTGAATGAGTCTGTGATGTGTCACTTTTTTCCTTTCCTTAATCTTCAACAGAGAACAAATCGAGAGAAAGTCAAAGAACAATTGCAGTCAGACAAAAGTAGTTTTTGAGGAATAAGTATATGCTGCTTTATCTAGACTGAGTCTGGGAGTACAGTTCTTCATTCAGTGCCACAAAGAGATGGCTTCCCCATGAGGACAGCTTCTGTGAGTAAGTTTCTGTGAGAAAGATTAAGTTTCCCTTCCCAATATTAATGACCAAAAGCTCTAACACCAGCACGTGACTTCTGAGCTAATTCCCAAGTGTCATTTTTTGCCTATCACTGGCCTGAAATAAGAAGAAATCATTCTGAAAAAAATGAATTACCAAATGACCCTTAGCATGTGTACTGCTCCTGGGAGAGAATAAATATATTTGGTCTTGTCCCTGGCACAGAGCTTCTAAAATCCTTGGGGGGCCTCCCTGGTGGTGCAGTGGGTTGAGCACAGTGCTGTGAAGCTGTCTGCAGCCTCTGCAACACGGGTTCGATTCCCTGCCGGCCGGGGAGATGCCCACATGGTACAGCAGACCTCTCCTGTCTCGCTTGCTGCTCCCCTCAGCAGTGCTTTTAGTACGTCTGCCTGTTCTGCTCCCTGCTCTTTCTCTGGTGAATCCTCTCACCCTCCCACACCTCTGACCTGTACTCCAGCCCTTGTATAAATCTTTTAAAAAAATAAAAATAAAATCCTTGGAATTTTCTGGGTGACAGGGTGAGAGCAACATTTTTGTTATACATGTCTTTTTACCATACTTGATTCTTTTGCCAAGCAAAATGGGGGCTGGGTGCTATTTTAAAGGACAAGTTAACCTTAGCAATTTGATCAATCATGTTTATACAATGGCAACGCCATAAAAATCTTTCAACTCTTAAATGATGGAGCTGATGAATATATGGAGAACTGGGGAAGAAGGGTATGCCAGACAGATATGGAGCCTCCATTCCCCATGTCCCCAATACTTGCACTATGTGTCTCTTCCATTTGTCTGTTCCTGAGTCATATCCTCTGTAATAAACCTGTGATATATTCTAGCAAATTACTTGACCTGAGAAGGAGGTCATGGGAACCTTGACTTTATAAACTGTCAGCAGTTCACAGAGGTCCAGGAGTAGTGATTGGTGTCAGAAGTGGGAGTTGTCTTGTGAGAGTAAGCCCTTACCAGTGGGGACTATGCTAACTCTGGCAGTTAATATCAGAAGTAAATTGAATCACAGGAGATTCAGTCCAGAGAGTTGGAGAAAATAGGTTGCTGTGGGGAAAAAAAAAAAACCCACCATATACATTTGGCATCATACATGTGAGTAAAAATAATTCCACTTCCATCAGGGATAAAATATTACATCCTGCTCAAGCAAGCTGTCTAACCTACTACTCAAAGGTGGTCTTGTTAGGGGGAAAGGATGTCCTGAACAAACTCCATGCAAGCTTTGTGGACTCCACCCCCACTCCATCAAGACACTGGGAACTACAAATCCCATGATCCCCAAAGGGAGGTTGTGAGGACCTGAGGGTGGAGTAAAGTAGCCATTTTCCCTGTTTGTGTTTTTAACCAGCAATGTGAATGGGGGTCACTCTCTTGGCCAGGCAGCACTTGGTCTCGGTGGGTCATTTGGGATTCCAGGTCAGCAGAATGGGTAGGACGCATTTTAGAATTTATCTCCCTCTTTTTCTCCCTGAGTTATTCATTCCCTCATTTCCCCTTTCCTTGTAAATTAACCTTTGATTAACCTTTTGTGTGTGCTTGCAGTTTAAGTTACCTTTAAGCATGCAGGTGAGGACCCACAGTCAGGCAACCCATTTTATATTGGGGTTGCTCTGTAACAGTCTGAAGACCTGGTTAAACAACACACCTGAAATGTGGCTGATCAGTGCTGCTTGGTCTAGAATGGCCTACCTCACAACTTGGTTTCAACTTTGTTCTCTGTCTCCTCCAAACACACTGATCTGTGACTCTGTACACACCATGCCACAGGGCCTTTGTGTGTATTTTCTTCTTTCCTGGATTACTCACTGCACTCTTGTCACCCAGTTATCTTGTCCCCAAAGACTTTGGATTCAAGACCATGAACTTATACCAGCACATTCACTAGTTCATTCCCCACTTACCTCAAACTGTTCTGGGTGGTCTTGTGATTCCATATTTTGGAAAGAAGTTGTGGTCTGCTGAAATAAGTTCTTTAAAGTAATTATTTCTTTTGTTAAAGAATGTCTGTCTTGGATTTCATTCTGTATCAATTCCTTATTTTTTTGAGCTTTCTGAAAAAGTCTAAAACACATATCAAAATAAAATTTTTCTGTCTTCTTAAGACCTGAAACCATAAAATATATAGAAGGAAATATAGGCGAAACACTACGTGATTTGCACATCAAAGATATCTTTACAGACACATCACCCAAAGCAGTGATAGTGAAGGCAAAGATAAACAGCTGGGACTACATCAAATTAAAGAGCTTTTGCACAGCAAAAGAGACAATAACAAAAACAAAGAGAAACCCCACCAACTGGGAGAACATTTTTGCACCCAACACTAATGATAAAGGACTGATCACAAAAATATGCAAAGAGCTGATGAGACTCAACAACAACAAAGAAAATAATCCAGGCAAAAAATGGGCAGAAGAGCTTAAAAGAAACTTCTCTGAAGAGGAAATGCAAATGGCCAACAGGCATATGAAAAAATGTTCAACATCACTTGTCATCAGGGAAATGCAAATCAAAACCACCATGAGATACCATCTTACACCAGTGAGAATGGCACATATTAAAAAAACTAGCAACAACAAATGTTGGCGAGGGTGTGGAGAAAAAGGAACTCTCCTGCACTGTTGGTGGGAGTGCAAACTGGTCCAACCACTGTGGAAAGCTGTATGGAGATTTCTGGACCTACTAAACATAGAGCTTCCATATGATCCAGCAATTCCACTCCTAGGTATTTACCCAAAGGACACAGAAACATCCATTCCAAAGAACACCTGCACCCCTATGTTTATAGCAGCACTGTTTACAATAGCTAAGCTTTGGAAACAACCCAAATGCCCAAAAATAGATGACTGGATCAAGAAGATGTGGTACATATACACCATGGAATATTACTCAGCATTCAAAAAAGATAAACACATGCAATTTGCAGCAACATGGATGGCGCTGGAAGGGATCATGCTCAGCGAAATAAGCCAAAAAGAAAAAGAAAAATACCGGATGGTCTCACTCATAGCAGGAATCTAGAAAACTTAAATAAGGGACCAGGAAAATGAATAACTATAAGAAAGTGAAAATCAAAATCAACAAAAACTATGAACCAGAGACACTTTTAGGGGGGGGGGGGTGGGAGGGGAGGGATTGGGGTCAGAATGGGGGGGCTGCAATTGTATGGGGAATATAACAATAAAATTTATTAAAAAAAAAAAAAATTTTTTCTGTCTTCTTCTGTGAAATAGTTTTATTTCAATAACTAACACAATTATCTATATAGCTCACAAAAGATTTTTCTTGAGAAAAGTACTAGTTTTTAATGATTTATGTACTGCATATATAAACATACATCAAATTCTATCACTTAATCAAAAACCTTTCCAAATTATTCACCACAAAACATGCTCTTTTTATACTTTACATTTAAATTGCCATCCCTAACCTTTTTTTCCATGTAACCCTGAATTCAACTGAACATGACTTAGAGGTATCAATAACATCATGGGTGGGTTCTTGAGGATAGAACACCCCCGACCTTTTTCTCTCTATTAGCCAACCCCATTTGCTATGGTGTAGTCACCATTTTAGTAGAGGAGCTTAAGTAGGTAAAACCTTTCTGTGAGCAACTTGGTAAGTAACTCTAGCTGTAAATTTATTATAACTTTTGACCCAGTGATTCCACTTCTTGGCAACTTCCTCAGTGGATTAATCACAGAGGCAGATAGGCATACTATCATAAAAATATTCACTTCAGTGTTTTTATAAAATTAAAAAAAATACAATTTAAAGGTCCTTCAATATTGGGAACTTGGTTAAATAAATTATGGCACATCAAATAGTGAGATATTATACAGCTATATTTAAAAAAAAACATTTAAAGGCATAGGGAAATAAGCATGACAATGGGATAAATGATTCCACAGACTACAAAACAGTGTAAGTACTAAAATTACAATTTGTCTAAAAATATCACAGTAAAAACAATGAAAAAAAGTGATTTAAAGTAGTTGTTGCTAAGTGGTAAAATTAGAGATGGAATTTTTTCATTCTAATCCTTTTTGTGTTCTTTAAATTCCCTTCAATGAATATGTATTATTAAGGTAGAAAAATAGCAACAAAAAATTCATAATATCCTGGGTAACACCAGGATGAAGACATGCTTATTTTATTATCTTTTTTAATAATAGTTTCCATTATTTTTAATATCTATTAGTATATGGGCTCAACTCAATACCATATCATTTGTCATTATTTGATAATATTTTTAGATTCTCAAAGTTCAGTATTTTCTAAATTTTAAGCTTTATAGTTTTCCATAAATCTTACTTGTTACATCGTTCTTGCATAGATGTAATCTCTTGAAATGCTGGAATAGATTCCATAGCCTCTAAGTTTTCAGGGACATTCTGTATGCCTTTTATGCGCTGAAGAAGTAGGGCCAGTAACAGCTGCTGGTTCTCCACATTCTGTTCATAGTGGTGGAAACAGTCCAGCAGTTCAGAGAGTTCCTCTGTGCTGGCTGCCTCCTTTGTTTTAGAAATTTCAGGGAGTTCTTCTTGAAGATTATCTAAAATAATTGCTTCTCTTTCAATCTAAATAAACAAACAAAAAAACAAACAAAAATGGTAAGCATATGTTTACCACTTCAAAACCAGAAATAGAAATCAGAAACCAGATTTTTTGAAAACTGACAATTCAAAGGGTTCCTGATACCATAGCCTAGCTCAGAGTAATATTTATCTTCTTGAAGTTGGGAATATTATTCCTCCATTATCATAATCCCATAATCTCCAGCTATTGATGACACAGATGAGTGATTGAAATGAATTGCTGTTATGAGCTAAAGGAAATACTCTTGAATATTTCTGTTGAATAAAGGAAATACTGTTGAATAAAATATTTTTCCCTTAGATAAATGAAGCAATATTTCTCCTTAGAAAACCATTGACAGATGATTGGATAAAGAAGATGTGATATATACACACAATGGAATACTATCAGCTATAAATAAAGGCAAAATCCTGCCATTTGCTACAACATGGATGGACCTAGAAGGTACTGGTTAGTGAAAAACTCAGAGGAAGAAAAACAATGCATGATTTCATTTACATGTGATACAGAAAGAAAAATTGCAGCTGATTTAAATAAGACAAACAAACAAAAAAACCCTTTTTAGACTATAAAATTGAATTCGTGGTTACCATAAGGAAAGAGGGAAAGGGGAAGAACCAGGTAAAAGGCATCCGATTGTATGGTGAAGGATGGAACTAGACTTTCAATAGTTATATATACAGATGTTGATTTATAATGATACACAGATGAAACCAATACCATATTATAATGCGATGTTACTTCAATTAAATTTCACTTATATGTGGAAACTAGAGAAACTGAACAAAGGGTTAGGGGAAAGCTAAACCTTGCAAGCTGACAACTGATTGAGGAAGACAGTAGGGGAGTGGAGGGAAAGGGGTCAACACATGGGTGAGAGTGGGCCTCCCTGGTGGCGCAGGTGGTTGAGCGCAGCGCTGTGAAGCTGTCTGCAGCCTCTGCAGTGCCAGTTCAATCCCCGCCAGCCGTGGAGCAACCCACGTTGCGTGGCAGACCTCTCCTGACTCGCCCGCTGCTCCCCTCAGCAGTGTGTTTCAGTACATCTGCCTGTTCTGTTCCCCGCTCTGTCTCTGGTGAATCCTCTCACCCTCCCGTGCATCTGGCCTGTACCCCAGTTCTTGTATAAATAAATAAATCTTTAAAAAAAAAACAAGGGAATATGGTGATGGATCACAGGTGCTATAGTGGTGTGAGAACCACAGGGAACCCACCTGAGGGGAGAAATCAAATACTTCACAAAATTTAACAGTGATGTAAGAAAATGAATATGCATTTTTAAAAAGGCCATTAAGGTAGAAAAAATTTGAAATACAAACAAATTCATTTTGTCACATATAAAAGTACCAACCATGGTAACAGACTCTTGCATTTTTAGGTCTTTACATGATATAGCTTTTATTGAATGGATAAAAGCTACTATAAAATCTTACATTGATTTGATATTGTAAAGATCATTAAAGTTGAGAGTTTAGTGTTTAAAAGCCAGGATGTTAGTTTGAATTTACTCATTGTGAATCTGGACAAGTTGCTGAAGTTCATGTTTCTGACTTTCCTCATTTATAAAATGAGAACAGTAAAAATCTTATCTCATAGGATTCTTGTGAGGACAAATGGGATAATCTAGAGAGTAACTTGCCCCCATAGGAACAAACAGGCAAAGCTTTCTTTACTTTTCACTTTTTAAATTGTGGTTCCTCTGGCCTAACAGCTGTTGAGCAACACATCATTCCTAATTCTTCTGGCCTCGTGGCAGTAGAACATTTCATCCCAACAGAACCAAGCCCTACGTCCTTGGTCTTGTATCCCCACCCATTGCAAGGACCAACTTGGCTAGGACCTCAGAACCATTAACATGGGGACAGGGTATGTTTCTGTTTTATCACCTACAGGACCTCCTTGGGTTCCAAGGAGGAACATCATGAACCAGCATCAAAGAAGGATCAATTCTATTCCAGAGCTCTAGCTGTTAGTGATTTAGTCACCACCTGGGATGGATCCCTTTCCATCAACTGGAGACTGCTGTACCTGGCTTGGTGAACATCAATAAACCCTCTGGACTCTGGGCTCAACAACAAGCTCTATGGACTCCATCCCTCCTCCAATGTGATAGAGCACATTGGTGCTGCCTCTACATCCAATCATGTAGCCGCCAACAAGCCATGCTGATCTGCCAGACCCCTCTTCATCATTTCTCCCATCTTCCTCTTGCCCATATAATAGAAAGAGGGGACATGTGGGTTCCTATGAGCTGGCTACCAGCTGGCTACTCATGGGCAACTGTGACCTATTTGCCATCTACAAATCACAGCAGAGAATTCCTTGACTACCTATGGGGCATACCTCATATCACCAGGCAGGCCTGGGGATGCCTAGGCTGCTATTGACCTGATTACGTGACTATTTCCATGGTGGTCTTGAGATAACTCTGCCTGTGATAATATCAAATACTTTGCTGATGCAAATGTCTCTTCATGTGTGGTCATGATGTCCCCTTCCCTGCCCCTCGTAAAACTTTGTCTCCCATTCCAAACTCACCCTCCAGACTTTATTCCTCATACCATTGTCCCATGATCAGCTTTCACTAGCCTGTGTAATTTCAACAAATGGCACAAGAACTTCTACTCAAGTAGCAGAGTCCTGCTTTGCAAACCTGCTCCATTACTGCAGGATAATACATGTAAAATGCTTAGAATTCCAACAGACATACATTAAGCATTTGTACTCCTTATGTGAGGACAAATTTTGCTTGTGATACTCTTTAAAAAAATACATTTTGCCACAAATGGCAAGGGCTTATCTATTTTTATATCTGAGTAGCATTTTATTTTTATATACACCACATCTTCCTAATTCACTCATCTGTTATTGGGCACTTAGCTTGTTTCTATAACTTATCTACTGTAAATAATGCTTCAATGAACACAGGACTGCATATCTTGCTTCAAATTATTGTTTTTGCATTTGTTACATAGATACCTAGGATTACAATTACTGGATCATATGGTAGATTTGTAATAATTTAAGAAACTTCCATATTGTTTGCCATAAGGGCTGGACTAGTCTACATTCCCACCAACAGTGTACAGAGTTCCTTTCTGTCTATATCCTACCAATACTTGTTTTTGATCTTTTTGATAAGGGCCATTCTCACAGGTGTGACATGATATCTCACTGTGGTTTTGATTTGCATTTCCCTGTGGATAAGTGATAAGCATTTTTTCAGGTGCCTGTTGGCCATCTGTATGTCTTCTTTCACCAACAATCTATTTAGCTCTTCTGCCTATTCTTTGATTGGGTTTTTGTTGCTGTTATTGAGTTGAATGAATTCTTTGTGGCTCTTGAATATTAGCCCCTTGTTATGTATGATGTACAAATATTTTCTCCCATTCAGTAGGGTGTCTTTTCATTTTAATAATAGCTTATTTGAAATGGAAAGACATCCCCTGCTCATGGATTGGAAAAATTAACATTATCAAAATGGCCATCCTACATAAAGCATTTTATAGATTCAATGCTATTCCAATAAAAATTTCAATGACATTCTTCAAAGAGGTAGAACAAATATTGATGAAATTCATATGGAACCATAAAAAACCTTGAATAGCCAAAG
This sequence comes from Talpa occidentalis, assembly GCF_014898055.3. Lineage (NCBI taxonomy): Eukaryota > Metazoa > Chordata > Mammalia > Eulipotyphla > Talpidae > Talpa > Talpa occidentalis. Next base: position 71,433,378 of record NW_023601104.1, on the reverse strand, counting down.
CTCTCCTAACCAAAAAGGAGAATGGAGGTATCACACTCCCAGACTTCAAACTATACTACAAAGCCATAATAATTAAGACTGTATGGTACTGGAACAAAACAGACATATAGACCAATGAAATTGAGTAGAAAACCCAGAAATAAACCCACATATTTATGGACAACTTATCTTTGACAAAGAAGCAAAGGGTATGCAATGGAACAAGGACAGTTTGCTCAATAAATGTTACTGGGAAAACTGGACTGCTACATGCAAAAAAATGAAGCTAGATTACTGCCTCACACCATGCACAAAAACCAACTCAAAATGGATAAAAGAATTGGATGTAAGACCTGAAACTGTAAAATATACAGAAGAAAATAAAAGCAAAACACATGACATATATCTCAGTAACACCTTTAAAGACACATCCCCCAAAGCAAAGAAAGTAAAGGAAAAGATGAACAGCTGGGACTACGTCAAATTAAAAAGCTTCTGGACAGCAAAAGAGACATTAACCAAAACAAAGAGACAACCTACTGATTGGGAAAAAATTTTGCACACAATACTACTAACTAGGGACTGATTACAAAGAGCTACAAAGAGCTCAAATGACTCATCAAAAACAAAGTAAACAATCCAGTCAAAAAATGGGCTGAAGAGCTAAAAACAGACACCTCCAAAGAGGAAATGCAAATAGCCAATAGGTATTTGAGAAAATGTTCAACATCACTTGTAATCAGGGAAATGCAAATCAAAACCACAATGATATACCACCTTACCAGCAAGAATGGCACACATTAAAAAAACAGGCAACGTCAAATGTTGGGATGGATGTGGAGAATAAGGAACTCTCCTACACTGCTGGTGGGAGTGCAAACTGGTCCAACCACTATGGAAAGCTGTGTGGAGGTTCCTCAAACTACTAAAAATGCAGCTTCCATATGACCCAGCAATTCCACTCCTAGGAATCTACCCAAAGGGCACAAAACATTAATTCAACAGGATACCGCACCCCTATGTTTACTGCAGCACTTTTTGCAATACGTAAGATATGGAAACAACCTAAATGTCCAAAAATAGATGACTGGCTCAAGAAAACATGGCATATATACACAGTGGAATACTATTCAGCAATCAAAAAGATAAACTCATGCCATTCACAGCAACATGGATGGAGCTGGAAGGGATTATGCTCAGTGAAATAAGCCAGAAAGGAAAAGAAAAATATCAGATGGTTTCACTTATAGGAGGAATGTAGGGGAACCAAATAAGGGATCAGGAAAAAAACTATAATAAATTAAAAAACAAAATTAATAGGAAATAATAATCAGAGACATTCGGCAGTGAAGGAGGAGGAAGAGGGATCAAAACAGGGGAGGGACGCACACAAAGGACTATGGTGATGTGCACAGGTAAATTGGTGGTGGGCATTTTACAGGGCCTACACCTGAGAGGAGAAAGCATGCAATGTACAAAAAGGAAGAATGATGTAAAATATACACATTTTTTTTTTTTAAAAAGGATAGCTTCTTTGGCTATGCAGAATTTTAGTTTGATGTAGTCCCATTTGTGTATTTTTCCTTTTTTCCCCTTTCTATTGGAGTTCCGTTGCCAAAGATGGGTGTGGCGTACTAGTATACAGCTGAAGATGTGTGACCCTATGCCTCTGCACCATAGTAGTTTGTAAACCAAAGTTACCACAAAACCAAAATGGAATAAAAATAAAAGGAAAACAAACCAGACTTCAAAAAACACATTTTGTGAGCAGATAGTGTCAAATATTTGCATGAATAATTACAAAGGTCTAAATGAATGGGATATAAATTAATAAGATATAATTGCAAATAACCAGATAGCACTAGAGAGACTAATAAAATAAAAGGAACAAAAGTTTAGGATTATCTTAGACCTGGGTTTGAATAAGAACTATCCCTCAAGAAATATTTACTAAGTGCGAAGTTCAAGGCCATTGTGAGATTCTAAAATTATAGTAGTGAGCAAAACAGATGTGGCCCCAGTACACCAATCACTAACCCATTTAAATCTCTTGGTGCCTCAGTTTCCCCATCAATCAAATAGTAATAATATTTAACTCCTGAGGGCAATGCAGGGACTCAGTGACAGCACGTGTGAGCTGCCTTCTCAGCACAGCACACAGTTTTCTGTGGGAACTCAGCAAAGGCTGCCAAGGAAGATGGATGGGAAAGAACTAGATGGCAGCAGCCACACCAAAAGTGAAATTCACAAAATTTCTTAAGAGTTTTAACATTCAAAAGACACTTATTAGTCAAATCCCTCACCAGCACCACCAAAATAATACACATTTTCAAGAATACTTAGCCTTAAAAAGGAAAATATGATAGTACTAAATATTCAAGCCTCAAAGCATGTGACCTACTTCTAATTAAGTACTGATTCACTATTTCTTCTCTTAAGTAAATTCAGCAGCAATTTTGAAATGGAAAAGTACTTTCATTTAATGTTCTGAATTATACCTCATTTATATCTGCTGCTTTGGAAAGATTAAAGAATATCCAAACACAATTTCATACTAATTAAAAATTTCTTTCTAAATATATGTCCTGAACATGGTTCAATTAACACCGGTGATTGATGTGTATCATGGAGGCTTTCTCTGAGACAGTTCTCAGTAAGAACATATTTTTTTAGGGCCATACTTCACAAGTGTAGTTAATTTCAAAAATTAGTTGGTTACTATGAATATTACCTAGTTCTAACCACTGATGTAGTGACAGTTACTTTTAAGAACAGTTAACTTGCCTGCAAAATAACAAATGAGCAAGCATAGCTACCTCGGCCTTGAACAAGACAGGTTTAAAGGGCACAAGCTCACTTACGTACAGATATTCTTATAAACAGATGAGGTACACTTACAGTATGGCTAAATATAGTACAGTACTCTAAATATATTTTCTATTCTCTTGCTTAATTTATTATAAGACTATTGTATTAATACATGAAGCACAGAAGATATGTGTTAATCAACTGTTTATGTTACCGTCCAGGCTTTCCAGGCAATAGCAAACTATTGGTTTAAAACTGGCAGAACCAAAAGTTATATGCTGATTTCCAGTCTGCATGGAGGTCATGTCCCTACCCCCACACTGCTCAAATGTAAATTGCATTCACATTGATACCCCCCCAAAATGCGACTATTATGAAAGAATTTGAATTTCTTGGAGATTATTTTACGAGGCCCTGACCTCTATAAACATTTATGTATCAGGTCTAAATAGTGTCAACAAATGATACAGGTTGAAGACTTATATAAGAACAAAATGAAAGTAATAAAAATGTAAATGGCATTTGTTAGGAAACAATACGACTTGACTGTTGAAATGAAGCACTCACTTCCTCACTGACAAATTTCCACTCCTGCTTCAGTTCTTCACACCACAGCTCCCACTCTTTAGCAGCTTCTAGAAGACTCAGCCACTCCTCCCACAGAGCCACCGTGGTCCTGAGCAAACACGTGCCCGCATCTGTGCACATGGGTCTCAAGTGCATGAGAACCTGCCGCAGCTTCATGAACATTTCCTTGGTGGATGTAAGATTTGAGACCAAAGCCTTAAAAGGAAAAGGAACAGGAGGGGCATCATCATGTTTATTAATTTTCTAAAATTGATAAACCATTTTAAATTTTGAACAATTAATGATTTTAGCTCCTTCATAAGCACTACATGATCCCCCATTTAGTCCTTTAGGATGTCAATTTGAGTCAGGTGAGAATTATCCATGTATGATTTTATTGCTCATGAACTTGGGACTACAGAGAGAAATAATGACCCATAAACCAGTTTTCCAAGGAAGAGTACATTTGTGAAGGTAAATATCCTAGAAGTTCACTTTGCTATTTTAACCAAGTTTCATGTTACTAAGTAGTTAACTGACACAGTACTTACTATATCAACCATCAAAGCAATATTTAGAATTTTTGTGTGTGTTTGGGGGCAAATGTTAATAAGCACAGATGATTTAGAATGTTCTCATTCAAATTCTAATAACATAATGCCACAGACTGAGAATGAAATTAGACAAAAACTAAAATTGCTTAATTATAGAGTATAAATAGTAATCAGTACTCAGCACTTAAGATAATCCCAATAAATTATCAATAGACAGGAAGAATTTACCATTGATCCAGCATTGTCTTACAGAGTAACACTAAAAGCAAAGCTTTCAAAAGAGGGATCAATAAGGACAATGTGCTTCCAGGGAGAAGACTGTCCTGTGAACACTACTGACAAATCGCTTAGAACCGTTGCTTCATTTTTCCCCTTGGCTTTTTGTTTGAGGAATTTTCCTGGGTTTACAACCCAGGTTGAAGATTTCTGTGGGTTGTAATAGAGCCACATCCTGCTGCCTCAACTTGCTTGTTCTGCCAATTTTTTGCACACACACTTACCTTGCTCTGTTCTAAACACTCTAAAGCCTCTTTGTAAGACACTGGCAATGAGGACATGGACTGCCCAAGAACTGTCTTCATTTGGCTGAGGTTAGTACAAATTTTCTCTTGAATTTTTCTGTAGCATTTGTAATTCTCCAGACACCTAGTGAGACAGAATTAGAAAAAAACATGGTATTAAATTTTATTTAGGCCAATAAATTCTGAACTTCCCAGTATGAATTCTGAATACTTAGCTTAAAAAAAAAATTCTTTCCTTTGCTATTCAAGATATTTTGACAAATTTATTTTATTTTTATATATTTTACATCATTCTTCCTTTTTGTACATTGTATGCTTTCTCCTCTCAGGTGTAGTTTTGACAAATTTTTATTGGCTATTTTCTTTTAGTACACATTTTAATAGACAGATGTGACTATTCTTAAAATACTTAAATTGGAAAACTGCATTTCTTTAACACTGCTAAAGAGGTATACATTGGTATAATTCTGGTAGAAAACCATTTAGCCTTAAAAACATTACTATCTTTACCCATTAATTCAACTTTTCAATTTATTTTAAAGAATCAACCCAAATGTAAGGAATTTATCCTAAACATAATATTTTCCATATACATTTTTTACTCATTTATTAAGTATTAATTAAAATGGCAAAAATTAGAACTAAATGTCTAACAAAAGATTTGGTTAAGTAAATTAAAACAATTCACCTTATAAATTATTATATATCAATTACAATTGTTTTCATGAAGTTTTTGTTACAATAAGGAAAAGAGCTCATGTTATAAAGTAAAAGAAAAACAGTAATTATACATATAGCATAATGTTGATATACTTTATAAAACACTATGAATATAATTATGTATACAAAATAGACTAAATGTGCCATTGAAAACAGTTAAATATTCAGTATCAAATATTTTTTAAATCTTATTAGCACACTGATTAACTGGCAAGAAATTAAAGAGTACTCAGAGGTCCTTCCCAAACTACGTAAAAGTGTAAAATAAGCTGTGGTCTAGGGCCAGTTTTCAACCTTGAAGGAATTTGCCAAACTTCAATTTTGTTGACCTGGAAACTGGGGACAGAGAGTAAAACTTAGAGGTTACCCCAGGTTGGTGATGCCCTCTGTAAAAATGTAAGTAACACATAAAACCACAAAGAACCAGCCTCCAAAATAGAGAATAAATTCCTGCAAATCAATAAGAAAATGAAGACCAACCCAATAAAAATTGGATAAAGGCTTGGACAGATAGTTTTAAGAAGAGGAAATATGAATAAGCACAAAATGGTCAAAAAAGAGGCTCAAACTCATTAGCAGAAATAGAAGCACAAGTTAAAACCATAATGAAATCACTTCTTATTCATCAGCCTCCAAAAAAATAAGTCTCACAACATCAAGTATTGGCAAGGCCATGGGGCAACTGGAACAGCAATTGCTGCTGATTTGAGTAGAAATGGGTAAAATCATTAAGAATTAAGGTATAAACTTAGGAAAGTTCTTGCATTTGAAATTGTCCTGGCAGCACAATTTGTGGATGTAAAAACTAGAAACAACTCGAATTCTACTAATAGCCAGGTGACTGGATATTAGTAAGGTAGAACATGAATGAATGAGTTCAGAGTCATGATGAGTCAGAAAGAAAATTAAGTCACACAGACATAAAAATAGGACAGAAATACAAAGTAAAAATATTTTGAAAGAAAGAAAAGGTAAATAAAACATTTAGGATAATGATTACTTCCGAAAGGGGATAGAAGGAATACGCAAGAAAATTCAAAAGTCATGATGATTCTCTTTAACCTTTGGGTATGGAGCTGCTCATTTTGTCATTATTGTTTATGCCATATATAGACTTTTCTATAAATACAATAAAATATTTGCTATGGGTTTTTTTTAGTGATTTTTAACACTTTCTCATGTTTTTCAAATTATTATAATCCCTGCATGCTAGTTATAAAGAAAAAAACCTCGTAATTTGTTTTTAAAGGATTACCTGAGAAAAAGACGTACCTACCTTTCTATTTCAGTTTCTTTTATTTTGACTGCCTCCCTCAAGGCTGAGTTCTTAGAAGCTACTTTCTGCAGAGTAGACTGAAGCTGTAGTTTGGCTTCGGGGCAGCATATGGTTCCCAATTTCTCAGAGAGGTCCTGGATTTCTGCTACTGCAGATTCCAATTCCTCTTGCTGATGGTGAGCTTTCTTCAGTGATTTTTGTGGATTATCAAGGTCTACCAGCGGGGATGCAAGGATGGCTTCAAGGGCTATGATGATTCCCATTGTCCTGGTGACTGCATCATCATAGTGTGTCATATTTTCACAAGCATCATTCAAGACATTCTGGTGAACAGAACATTAAATGTTGTGAAAAGTTGTAAAACTTTTTGGAAATTTTGTTAATCTTGCACTTTTGTGGTACATTCATAATGTGAATGTGTCATCTAAGAGCTAATATTTGATAATATTACAATAGCATTTAAAACTATCATTTGCATAAAGAAAAATTGTTTCCAGATTTGCTAAGAAATTATTTTTTTTAAAGATTTATTTATTTTTACAAGAGCTGGGGTACAGGCCAGAGGTGTGGGAGGGTGAGAGAATTCACCAGAGACAGAGTGGGTGCCGAACAGGCAGACGGACTGAAAACACTGCTGAGGGGAACAGCAGGCGAGACAGGAGAGGTCTGTCATGCCATGTGGGTATCTCGCAGGCCAGTTAGGAATCGAACCCGCACTGCAGAAGCTGCAGACAGCTTCACAGTACTGTGCTCATCCCGGTGCGCCACCTAGGAGTCTCTGCTAAGAAATTCTAATCTAAATATAAAAAATATATCTCATGTATCATGTCTAATGACACATGTTCTTGCTTTAGAACTCTTGCATTAGACATTGAATTAAACAGGTGAATATATTTAATGTATATGAAATAATACATTTTTCATATTTATGAAAAAAATTAAAACAAACAAGAACCCCCAAACCTCATGTTACTTTTAAATAAATGGCTCTGACACTACTATTAGTTTTGAGCACTTCCCAATGTCTCCAGACTTAGTCTTCTCATTGGTATAACAAATAGTTGAAATAAAGTTTCCTTCCAGACTAGCTCTAGTCATATTATTTAAAGCAAATAGAGAGATACTCAATTTACTCAACATTTATTAAGCAATTAGGGCTTGTAATGTGACTTTACAATTCTATTGCCTTTATATCTATCAAAAAAATTAAAGGAGTTAATTTCCCCATTCTATAAATTCAATGTGGTAATTCTTAAAATATAGCAAAACACATTACAGAAAACACAGTGTGATTCCAAAGATGCCCAAGGTATCTTGTCTATTCAGAGAGAAAGGGAGTAAAATGTTTGAGTTGCTTTGCCAGAGGTCAGCAAATTTTTCTTATAAAGGGTCAGATTAAATCCTTTGGGTTTTTTAGGCCATCTGGAACATCACAAGTACCGAACCCTGCTGTTGTAGCACAGAAGTAGCCATAGGAATGGATATGGCTGTGTTCCAATAAAACTTTATTTACAAAGTTAGGGCTGTCAGATGTGGGCCATGGGCCTGAATTTTGATGACCCTTGCCTTCAAATCAAATAGATCTTAATTTAAATCCTGGTTCTGGTACCACTGCAAGACCCGCAAAAAATTTCTTTATTTTAAGGGGGTTAACAATAGCAGTTACCTCACAGACTTGCTGGGATGATTAAAGGTAAAGTGTTCAGCACAGTGCTTAGAGATTGTAAGTTTTAGGTAAATGTTAGTAACTATTCGGTGTTCTTTTCTCTACATTGTATTTCTCTTTTTTTTTTTTTTTTTTTGGTGGGACCCTTGCCAGCGGCCGGGGAACAACTGGCGCTGCAGAGGCTGCGGGCAGCCTTGCAGCCCAGCGCTCAACTGTTGCGCCACCAGGGGAGGCCCTCTACATTATATTTCTTCTACTATGTCCCACTAATTTTTTAAAGATTTATTTATGCATACAAAAACTAGGGTGTAAAAACAAAACAAAACTGGGGTGTAGGCCAGAGGTGCCGGCGGGGGGGGGGGGTTGGGGGTAAGAGGATTCACCAGAGACAGAGTGGGGAGCAGAACAGGTTTATCTACTGAAATACACTGCTGAGGGGAGCAGAGGGCCATACAGTTCTGCTCCTCCATGTAGGTTGCTCCCTGGCTGGCCAGGGATAGAACCTGTGCTTCAGTGGCTGGGGATAGCTTGATAGCACTGTGTCTTTAACCCCTGCACCACCAGGGAGGCCTCCTATGTCCCGCTATTTCTAAAAAACAAAGGCAACTTTGGTGTGAGCTCAACAGAAGCTATGAAGGATATAGAAACAAGGGTGTCAAAACTCATCTTTTTCCAGCTACAAGACACTATATAGATTATATATGGCCCTGGGATTGTAAAGTGGCCCATTGCAATTTTTTCAAATGGTTCTTCTCTTGTAGAGAATTTTCCTGTAGAACATACAATTTCTTGAGAAGAGTAAACATTAATTAAAATCATCAAATAAAAATAGATGCATTTACCGCCTAATTAAAAAAAAACTTACTCTTCGCATATCAATGCTTGCATTAAGCTGCAGGTAAAGATCTTCAATGTCCTGTAATTTTATTTGCACATCATTAGCTCCAGAAGAGTTTTCTTCTTTTTGTTTCTCAACAGCATTCACAGCTCTGATGGTATACATTTCTAACTGAACTTGTTCTTGAAATGCCTCACAATTATCCTTTTCATTCTGAATATGTTCAGTTTTCAAATTTATAAGTAAAGGCTGCTGTAACTGAGATTTTACCTGATTTAAAAAATCTAAGGAATTTTCCAGTTTGTCTAGAAAACTCTTTTCATCCATGTCTTTGGGTTGGCATTGCAGCACTCTATTTTGGAGAACCTTGTGTAACTTATCATTTTCTTCTGCATACTGCTTTATTTGTAGTATTTCTTTCTCTTTGAATGGGTCATCAAAAGCTTTATTTTCACTTAATTTCCTTATTATATCAATATATGAGTCCATGGTTTTCTGAAGTCTCTGATTCACAATTTGAGCACTAGGCAGACTACTTTCTGGTGAAGTCTCAGCAGCTTTTAGTACTGCTTCAGCCCTTTGCTGGATTTGCAAATCTCTAGCCCTCACTTTACTTAGTGATGCTTGATATTTGTCATGTTCTGTCACAAATGTGTCCAACTGCTTAATTTTTTCTTCAAGTTCCTTTTCTTTCTCAGATACTTGGGATTGTAAATGGTCAAGTTGGGAACAATCCAAATTTAGTCCTATACAGTGAAACATTTCCTTGAGTTTCAGTGTCTGTTGGATATTAGATTGAATCTCAGTGAGTTGATCTTTAAGACTGTAAAACTTCTCTTTCATGTCTTGATTTATTTCTTGCTTTAGTAGCAATCTCTTGTGCTGTATACTATCAACTTCCTTCTGAAACACAGCTGTTTTTTCCTGGCATTTTCTGTAAAAATCTATCTTGTTTTCTATTTTATTACATTTATTCTGAATGAATCTTTGCATTCTCCTTGCTCTAGTCTTAAGATTTTTCAACTGATCATCCAGAAATAGTCTTTCAAAGACACTAAGGTCCTTACAGATGTTTGTTAGTTCCTGTAGATGTGTTGAGATAACACTCTGAATTTCTAGCAGTTCCTTCTGAGATGTCATCAAAGTGGCATGTTCATGTTCCAATTCAGCTTCTGTGGAGGTTGTTTCTGCCTTCGGAATTATCAGTGTTTCACTTCCTTGAAGTGAAAGTTGGATCTTCCCCATTACTGCAACAAAGTTGCTTCTTTCTTCTAATTTAAATTCTAATTGCTGCAATCTTTCAGTAGATTTTAGAACCAGCATTTGGTATTGATTCTGTAAGTCCTGGAGGAAGCTATTTAAATCATTGCTCTCATGAGCTGTAAGGTTAGGGATAATATCTTTGACCTCTTTAACCAGTAACTCTATAGTCTTTTGCCTTTCCAGAATGCCACTATGCATCTCCTTGCATTTTCTGATCTGTGAAAGAATGTCATTTGGGAAAAGGGAAATGGTAGGAATGAGTTCACCTATCAGATTCTTAATCCACAAGATAGTCTCTTTAATCTTGTTCCTTATTTCACACTTTTTGGTCTGATTTTCTACCTCTGTTGTTAATGGTTCCAACACTTCCAATTGCTGCTGAAAACTATTTATTGCATCTTCCAAAATGTTCTTTTCTTTTTCTCCCCACATCCTCTTTATCAACATTTCAGTTTGCCCTTTTAATACAGAAAATCTATGCTTGATGGTCTGGAGTTCAGTGACCAAGCTTAGCAAGCTTTCATTCCCTTCCTGTTCCTCTGAAGAGTTCAATCTTAACTGTAGATGCTGCTGCTTCTGATGCAGAGAAATCTCAAGGTCTTGGATCTCACTCATGAGAAATACAAATTCATTGTGTTCCACAACTTGCTGAGAATACTTCTTCTGGACCAGATGTTCCAGTTGTTCCAAACCTTGTTCAAGTTGCTTGATCTGGCTTTCTAACAACTTCTTATCTATATCAGTCAGACAGTTTGATAAATCTTCCCATTCAATTTTTATCTTGTTTAAAGAACATTTCTCTTGTTCTATTGATGCCAGGAAGTTTTTGATTTTCTCCAGATAGGTTGCATTGTCCAATGGTCCCCTAGAAAAAGAAAAAAATATTTATTATGTGTCATCTTGTGGCTAGATGTCATGAGAAGAAGTTAATTTTCTTTGGATTCACAGAAGGTTACCTATAAAAGTACTTCATCCTCCAAAAATAGGGAAAAGAAAAAAAAAGAACTCTTATTAAAATGAAGGCCAGAATGTTGTTCACCTTGGCTTTTAATTAGTGTGGCCACAAGAGGGCTCACCTCAAAAAAATGAGTATCATAAAAATGCAGAAACAAAGAAATGGAGTGCAAAGTAAAGGGAACTATGTATGAAAAAAATACTCTAACCTATAAAGTACTTAGACAAAGATTACTCTAGCACTAAGGAAAGTTACCGCAAAATTCAACCCCTTTATTGTCTATCCAAGATAATGATAAAAATAGAGATGAAGACGGCATAGTCATCAGGGTTTTTTTTTTATATATATAAAATTGTTTTTCAAGGGGAATCACTGAAAGTAAAACCCAATTAGGCCTATGTCAAAACAAACCTTTTAAAGAACCTGTACAGTGAAAGAGACAATGACCAAAACAAAGAAACACCCTACAGAATGGGAAAAAAATATTTGCATACCATACATCTGACAAGGGACTGGTATTAAAGATGTACAAAGCTCATACAACTCAATAAAAAGAAAACACACAACCCTGGAGCGGGCCATGCTACCCATGCTGTCTGACAAGGTCCGGGATGGGGGAAATTTCTGAAAAGTCAGAAAGCTCCATAGCTGGCTCCTGCTACTTCCTTTCATTTGTTTGTCCCAGTTATTGAAACCATGGAAATTTTCTATAAGTTTTAGACTAACACAATGAGTGTTGGCATCAATGCCAGTTTCGGTAATACACCCTTCAGTAGTTTGAGAAATGTACCTTTCAACATGATTGATAATGAAACGGTTTCCAATAATTCTCCATGTCCTCCAATTTGTAATTCAGTTACCATGAGTAACACTGAGTTCTCTAACAAACCACACTTGATAGAATTGATGGAACTGAGCCCGGTAAAAGTCCCCACTAGAGAAGGCCCTGAGGCACCCCGGGAGGCGAAATGGTCCAAGAAAAACACACCACATATTGTTCCCATGGTACCAGGACCCCTTGGTTCTATATAGAAAATAAGAAGCCGCCCTCGATTTTACAATGTCTGCTTAGCCTTGTTTTAGTTACCTAGCTTGACTGCATAAATCATATTGCGTATAGCACCTGTTCCTATTTTCTGAATAATATACGTCACCTAGGAAAATATGGAACCAAGTTAATGCAACCAAGTGACCAAGTTAATCATAGACTAGGAAAATTAGAAAAAGGACTGTGCACTGTTAATGATCATTAATAATTTCTGAAACAATGTAAAAGTGAAATCACATGATTACATGATGTAATGATCACATAAAGAATTTCTGATGTATAAATAAAGGCCTGCTGAGACCCTCAGTAGGAGATACTTGCACCAATATAAGTGTCTGTGTCTGCCTCACCCCATTTCCCCTCAGCCCCCCAAGTTTTCGCCGACACCATCCTCTCCTTTCGGGGACCCCTGACACGACATTCTGCTGGAGCGGGTCTCCAGCACAACCCAATCAAAAATAATTTTTTTTAATTAAAAGGAGAATTAAATAGACACTTCTCCAAAGAAGACATGCAAATGTTCAACAGCACATGTTCCATACCAGGCCAGGAAGCTAACCCATATGGTGAGGCAGACCTCTCCTGTCTCGCCCACTGCTCCCCTCAGCAGTGTATTTCAGTATAAGCGCCTATTCTGCCCCCTACTTTCTCTGGTGAATCCTCTCACTCCCTGTACCTCTGGCCTACACCCCAGTTCTTCTACACATAAATAAATAAAATAATTCTTTTTTTAAAAAAAGACAATATTTACAACTATATACTATCATTTTTAAACCAAAAGGAGTACAAATATTTTGAAAGAAATGTTACAGGTATATATTCAATATGTTCCAAACTAGTTAAACAAATGATGCTGATAACGCAACAATTGTGTACATTATTTTTTTCTACCACCATAGTTTACAACAAATTCTTGGCAAACAGAACACTGAATTTCACAGAACTTAAACCTATATTGTGGCTTGTATAAAATAAATAAAGTGTTTCATAATTTATATAATTTAGTTGTAAAATTAATATTTTTTTTGCATGCAACTAAAAGTTTTCCTAAAGGACTTCTATATGGAATAATTCCCACACTGAGTATTAATATCATATTACCCTTTCATAGTGTCATCTCTTAAAACCTTTGGCTCATCCAAGGTAATGGAGGCTGTGAATAAAATGAATGCAAGTCTTAAGGTCTTACTTACACTTTGAGATTTTCTTTTTCTGTCATCAAGACTTTCATTGAGGATTCAACTGCAGCAAGGTGCTCCTGAAAATCCTGAAGGAGACAATATTGTCTTTCTTTCTTCTCCTTCAAAACCCCAAGTGCCTGTAGCAGATTGTCCAAATGTTGCATGGAACACCTTGTATTGTGGAGAACCAAGGCACCTGCTTCTGTTTTGCTGCGATGCTCAGTTTGCTCCAGTGGCTCCATAGCTGCTTTCTTTGCTTCCAACTGGGTATGAAATTCCTAACAACAAGTTAAAGAAGTCAGTGAATACACACTCTCACTCACTAACTCATTGGTTCATTTTCTTTCCCTTCCTTTTTTCCTTCAGTAACACATACTGTGATAGCAAGATGTTTTAAATACTTCATTTTCACACATAGAAAGTAAGGTCCCAATATTTAAAAGATATTTTTCACTGGAATCAGGTTAAATCTGGGCAAAATTAGTCTAGCATTTAATAGCAATTAGATAGCTCTATTGGGTTAAAAGATTCTGTAATGATTAAAGGAAGATTTATACTATTTTTATTATTTACACATATGCCCCCTCCTGTCTTAGATACATGTTAACTGTTATATAGACTTAGTTAAAATTGTAGAGATTACTTTAAAAATCACATCATTTATTAGAATGTTAGATTACAGAGCTATAAGTATACCCATACATAAACACAGCTATATATTGTTGATACTAGGAAAAAAAAATCAGAAAATTTTCAGAATCAGACTACGTACAACTAAGAAAAGGAATGGTGATAAATCAGAATCTCCAAATTCTAGAACTTTTTAGAAACTTTATGAAAGAGAAAGAAGACTACTCCTCATTAAACTCTTCCACATTTTAAATAGGAAGATTTATACAACTTACTGATTAGTACATAATTATATAGTTACCAAATTGATCATCAGGCATAGGTTAAATAACACTTTTCACTCTGTGCAAGCAAGTTTTTGGTAATTAAAATACATTGTATTGCACTGGATAAATGATGCAATCATGTTGTCAGTGTTTTTCTTGTTTCCATACCTCTATGGCTTTTAATTGTTCATTTCTTAACATAACATCTAATTCTAAAGGTTGATTTTGCAGCTCATTGACTTTCTGTTCATCTTCAGTGTTTTTCATGCTTTCTTGAACATCGAAAGAAAGTTGTTTTGACAAAACCATTTCCACAGCTGAATTCTAGAAACATGAAAAGATTACTGAATAGTTTACCTTCCAAATAAACAATTTCTAATTTTCTTGATGAAAACATTCCAGTTCCTTCTATTTACTCAGAATAAAGTCTTGTTAAAAGTGTATTTGGACACTACCAAAGATGACAATATTTAATGTGTATATTGGCATTAGAAAGAAATTTTCTTGACAAGAGAGTATGAAGTCTAGCATTGCTGCTCAATTATATACTGAGTCATAACCTATAGTCTTAAAGAAAAAAATATATAAAAAGATTCCAAAGTTTACTTTTAGCCAAGATGCAGAGGATAGGGCAAATAATAGGAATTCGATGTTACCCACTGGCAGCTTAAAATAATATGGAATCAATGAAGGAAACACCAAGATTTCATGAAATTAAAAATGAATTATGCCTTAAACCAATTAGTAGTAAGAATTCCCACCTGGGGAAGGCAGAACAGATTTTACAAGGAATAATGTGATCTTTTTCTCCAAGCTTTAAGAACTTGAGATTCTCAAAGGGATACAAAGAAATAGTGCTTTTCCATTCTTTAAGTAAATATTTACTGAGCACTTACATGTACCAGACACCATATTATTAATGGTAAGATTTCCATTATTTTGCTAAGGTATTAATATTTCAGATTACCTTAAATATAAATATCACTTAATTTTGCTATATACTTTCATGTCAGTAAAATCTTTGAATTTTACTGAATTTTAAAGTCTGTGAATAAAGTGTGTCCACATCTGCAAACAAGGTAGAAAGTGTCTAAAAATTATTGCCTAGATAATAATATAAGATCTTAACAGTTCCAATAATTTTATAGCCATACACTATGGTTGATATTCTACATGGAGGGCAGCATCACCAGGCGAAAGACCCAGCAAAGCTGTGAGAAGAAAAGTGAAGAGGTGCCACATCACAGGCTTCATCGCCCATGGGTGCTCTTGACACAAGCTAACACCATTCTACCTCCTTTCCACATGATGCTCAAGTCACACAGAGCAGCCGGGCAAAGTCACCTGTAGAACAGGATACTTGATTCTAGCCCAATTTATTATAAATCATTTACTAAGTATCCAGGGCCCTAGGTCCTAAGTATCCAGAGAGCTTGGTGTCTCTCACCTTACACCAGTGCCCTGAGGATTAGTAACGTTTGTATCCTGCCATCTGCAACCTGCAGTTAGTGGTCAGAGAGAGCATTCCAAAGAGGCTGAAATCCTCCCCAAATACCATTTGTTTACCAACTCCCAAAGACATGTTTCTTCTTTGGCAGGAAATCCAACAGAAGTTCTCAAACGAATATTTCAAATTTAAAAGGTAACATTCCTTTGCTCATGCCAGAGTAGTTAGAGCACAGGCTCAAGTCCTGATTGGCTCCTGCAAAGATTCTTTCTGGACCAATCATCGTGGTCTATATCCTGGGCCATATTTTACTTTTTTTTTTTTTAAACAGTTTCTTTTTTTTTTTTTTTTTTTTTAAAGTTTTATTTATTTATTTATACAAGCACTGGGTACAGTCAGAAGCACCAGAGCCAGAGCGGGGAGCAGAGCAGGCAGAAGGACCGAAGTACACTGCTGAGGGGAGCAGCGGGCGGCAGGAGAGGTCTGCGCGCCATGTGGGACCCTTGCCACTGGCCGGGGATCGAACTGGCACTGCAGAGGCTTCGGGCAGCTTCGCAACCCAGCGCTCAACCGCTGCGCCACCAGGGAGGCCCTCCATATTTTACTTTGATTTGGCAAGTTCGCTTGAAACATTTAAACTATTCAACATAAGATATTTCAATCATGTTTAAGGAAACAAACTACAATTCATTACCCACAGCACAGATATAAGTGACAAAATTTTCCACGTTAAAAATATAATTTAAGCCCAATCCTCCTCCCCGTTCCATTTCCTTCTTCCTAGAACTCACTGTTATCCTAAAATTCACACTATCATGTTTTTTTTCTTTTACTACCTTTACTACCTAAATTAGTATCCATGCAGTATTGTTTTATGTGTTTTTATTCCTTATAAAATTGGAATCATGTATGGATCATTTTATCACCTGTATTTTTCTCACTTAGCAGTGTGTGTATATGTGTGGGTGTATGTGTGTATATACATATTTTTTTTTTAATTGAGATAACTGGTTTACAACACTGTATGTAATTTGAAGATATAGGATCACACCCTTCAGGTGTAAGTTATCACACCACAACCACTACCAAGGTACTGAAAGTCCTACACCACAGTCCACTGCACCCCTAGTCTCACTTTGCTCCCTTCCTCCCTCTAGTAGCCTCAAATCTACAGTCAGGTTTCTAGGGTTTGTTGTTGGTTTGGTTTTATCTAACCCTTTGTTTTGTTTCTCTATATTCCACATATAAGTGATACCATTCAGTAACTGTCTTTCTCCTTTTATTTCACTTAGCATAATCCCTTCCATTCTTATTAAAGAAAAATGTAAAAGAAAATAAAATCTTCCTAAATATTGTTTGGAGAGTATGTGAAATAATCTGATAAATGCCCCCGTACAGTCTAAAAAGGTATGTTAAATGATTATTAATTAGATATTTAAATAGTGTTAGATTTTAAGTTGTGATTTCCTGGCAATCTAGAAAAATGTCGAGTACAAAAAGAGATAGCAATAAATATTTTTAGGGCCTCCCCAGTGGCGCAGCGGTTGAGCACTGGGTTGCGAAGCTGCCCGCAGCCTCTGCAGCGCCGGTTCGATCCCCGGCTGCTCCCCAGCCACCGGAGGAGGGTCCCACATGGCGTGCAGACCTCTCCTGCCGCCCGCTGCTCCCCTCAGCAGTGTACTTTGGTCCTTCTGCCTGCTCTGCTCCCCGCTCTGGCTCTGGTGAATTCTCTCACCCTCCCGTGCTTCTGACTGTACCCAGTGCTTGTATAAATAAATAGAAATAAATCTAAAATAAATAAATAAATAAAATACTGTCAGGAGGAAAAATTTTTTAAAAATAAAAATAAATATTTTTAATAAAGAACTTATTTTCACTATCATGATAGCTTTTGTCTAATCTGATCTATAATTCAGTGAATTGTGCTTATGTTCTCTCTCTAGTTCCTGTATGAAGACTCCTGCTTAAATAATTGATACTTGTATCTTATATTTGTCACATTCTGCTTATATTTGTCTATACATATTTTTATTTCTTTTACTAGACCAACTTTAGAATTGCTCGTTAATCTTACATAGTTTAATGTTACATAAAATAGTACTAGCACTTAGAGATAATAAGTGCAGATTCAGGAAAATATATTCATGTTACAAAATAATAATAAAACAAAATGTGCTACAGTATTCAAACTAGTCTTCTGTTATCCAGAACTGTGAGAATTGTTTGAGGACAAAGCCCTTTAATCCGCTCTGAAAAAAATATTTTTTAATGACGTATTATAAATTATCAATAATTCATCATTCAAAATTGGTAAATTAATAAATTTACCAATTTTAATAAATTAAAACATTCTTATTATCGGATACAATCTTTGCATAATTTTCAATGTATTCCCTTATTTGGGAGTTTATAGTCAAAATGGCTCTGAGGGGCTAAGTTGTGAGGCAACTCCCTTTAGCAATGTCCTGTTTTGCTGTGAACCTCTTACAGACTCTCCTTTGAAAGCACTAAGGTACTTTCCCTTACAACTTATTTATTGTTCTTTAAAAACTGTTAAATTTCTTTGTTGTATATACAGCCTCAAGAGTCGCTTACTGAGCAACTAATCCTTGAAGACAAATTTCCTTAGCAATTGCTTACACCGCGATTTCTCAGATATCTTTTCTTATCGCCAGAGAGATGCTCTGTTGGCCATTAACCTTGTTTTATACATTCTAGAAAATCCTCTCTAGTTCCTTTAATCTTTCATGCATCGCTATTGTAGGAAGACAATAGAAGTGGATGTTCTTTTCATTCCTGTTGGTTATTATTTCATAAAAAGCTGATGAGAATGCACAGTCAATGGTCCAAGCTTTGCTACTGTCCCACTGGACTCTGGATTGTGAAAGTTACTGAGCAGGGAGACCTTTCCAAATACAGTTTATTGGATAGCGTTTTGTACCTTTTCCATTTTAATCTCGAACCTATGAGAAAGCACTTTTAAGAGTCACGGGAAAATGTACACATTGGTCATTTGAAAACAAAACATCATCTTCTTTCTTCTCCTCAGGGAAAATTAAGAGCCTAAATGTTGATAACCTCACACCAAATGACTGGACATTTAAAAATACATTTGCAGTATAGGGTTAACATGTGAAGAAGGAAACCTAACCTTTCAAACAGTCTCTGATTTCACTATAAAATCAACCAAAAAACACAACAAAGGGCTCTTGGAATTTTTTTTTTTTTTGAGAAAATGGGTAAAGCACATTTTCTTTTCTTTTGCCTTTTCTAATTTGCCTTCGAGCTCCTGACCCAAGAAACTGTATCTGATTACCTATCAGAGAGAATAATAAACCTAAATTGATGACTGACGTTTTAACAGATTGAACAGTAATATTTCACCACTGAAATCCTGGGCAGTTTTCTAAGAGCTCTTTTTGTAAGTGGGCTTCATAAATAGCCAGCCCATTGAGGGTTTAATTATGAAATGAGAAGGCTTGATTCACGACCCTCTTTTCAGAGCCCACACCTCTTCATGCTCAGATGTGATGTCTTAGAAATGCAATCACAAGCACTTACCTTGTTTATTCCCAAGCCTTCCTTCAACTCCTCCACTGCAGCTGAGTTCTGAGAGGACCCCTGTGCATCAGAAGTGACCTCCATCCCTCCACCTAGCAGAGTAAACTTTTCTTTCTTTTCTGTTGAACATTTTGATTTGAGAATGTTGTTGAGACAATTTTCTGCTTCCTGCTTAGCAGACTGAAGTCTGTTTTCCAAATCTTTTTGTTTACATTTAAGTGATTTTATATCTTCTTTAATAATCTTCTGTCCCACTGAAGACGTATTTTGCTTGATGGATTTTGCTAACGCTAAAATCTTCTTCAATGTTCCATCTTGTAAACTGAGTCTGTTTTCTAGTTCCTAAGCGTGGAAAAAAAAAATCATCAAAAACACTATCTCTGTTCAAGTGTCACAAGAGATAACGGACTTCTATAAATCATAGCATATTCTGCTTTACTTACGGAAAATAGAAAAAACTTCAAGTCATAACAGAGGAAACTTTGGGCAAAATTTAAGCCAAATTCTCAAACAGATTTTATGAAATACAAGAAGTTCATAAGAAATAACAGAAAATTTTCAGAGCACAGTTCCTGGAATACAGGAGGCAGTCACTGCATATTTGTGGAGTGTATATTTTGTTCAAGATATAGCATTTTTACACAATCAAAACACTAAATAATAAGTGTCTAACATGTACAAAGCATTGAATAAAATATTCATTTAAAATGTGTCCACATGATTTAGTGTTTATGTCTAAAATTCAGAGAAAGACTGAAATCAATTTATCTAATAGAATATCTTAAATACAGCAAGAACACTATCAATATTTGCTAAATGCATGAATGAGTGAGGCTGGTTTGAGAACTTTAGATTCAAAGGGAATTTGAGGTACTATGGCAATTACTGATTTTACTATTGAAATATAAACACCTCTTAAAGTTAGTAGGTGAACTATGTAGGATTTAATAGTCACTATTCTCATGGGTCACACAATATTCATTTTTTCACTCATTCAACTAATAACAAGTATTATGATAGAATATGAAGTTACATAGATAAGTAAAATATGATCTCTTCAAGTTCTTATAATCTAGTGAGAAAGACATAGCAACAGAAAAAGCAGACTTGTAATAGAATGCAAAAAGTTTTATGCTAACAGGCATGCACAGCTTGTGGAAACATATCAAGCAGGAAGATGAGAGCTCCACATTTTCATTTCATAAAGATGCAGGGCAGCCACCAGGGGGAGGATACATTAGGAGGGTGATGCCACAGGTGGGAAGTACATTCAGAAATCTAATGCAGGGATATAGGAGGTGAAGGCCTATCTCAGCAGCAATAAAGGATATGGCAGGGGAAACTATAAACTATTCCAAAGGTGAAGGAGACAGCACTGGTGTCTGACTAGACTGGGGAGTCCAGGAGTGTCTGACTTGAAAGCAAGGAGAGAAGGTGGTAATGTCACCAACTCAGAGAATACAGGAAAGAAGTGAATCGCTGGTAAAGCATCAGGGGAGGGAAAATGAGGAAGGAAGTGAGGAATTTTTTTATAGACATTTTATAGACATATCAATAATTGTTAGCTATCCAAGCAGAGATGTCCAGTCAGGAGTTGGAGAAAGCACTCACTAGAGAAGGGTCAGAAGACTTGAGTTGTAGCCTCTGATCTGCCCTTTAATTTGGGTGATGTGGAGGTCCCTCAGCTCCCTGGAAATCATCATATCTTGTGTAAAATGACAGGCACTGAACTTGATGGTCTCTGAGGTCCTTCAAGCTATAGCATAAGGTTATACCTTACTTTTTCAATAGGAGTCTGAACTCCTCAGGGTGAGGCTCAGGTCTTACACTTTTCTCAGTATTTTTGGCATCCAAGGAGTCTTTGGATATGATGAGCCCTCAACACTTGTCAAATTATCACTGTTAAACAAGGAGGCACCCCTGTCTCAGTGGCAGGCCATTCTGGAGGAGAAGTCTTGCTTGATTCCCACATCCATAAAAGGAGATGAAAAATCCCCACGCTCACACCAGCCACCTTGCCATTAGTCTCAACCCAAGAAATCTGCAGTCAAGGAACTGTGCAAGTAGCAGCTAAATAAATGCTTTTCTATGTTTTCTTATAGAATACATTAGGCCTATTTATGCTGACTGTGCAAACAGCGAGAACCCAAGGAATGTGTTTTGAGATTGTGGCTCAAGGTGAGACTTTACCAGTACCATTGAGACAGCACTCCTCACTGTGTGTGTGTGTGTGTGTATACACATGTATATATACATGTGTGTATGTATGTATATGTATATGTGTATATGTGTGTGTGTGTGTATATATATATATAGGATCATGGAGTGAGGGTAAGAATTTGGAGGCCTTACATCTGGAGAGAGTCCTAAGGTAGCCCATGAATATGAAAGTAAATGAGGTAAAAATTACACAACTACCTCCTATTCATGATGAAAATGCAAAATTGAAAATTTCCCCTCTAGATCTTGTTGCATTAGATGCTTCCTTTGACTACCCACTGTGTCCTGGAATTCCTATGTTGTGTCGAAACACAGGAATTTAAAACTGTTCAACTTAAATTAAAATGGATTTGATCACTAAAGAGCAAAACATTCCAATTTTTATGAGTGCTCATAATTTTATCTAATACTCATCTAAATAGCACTTCAACTTCTGGCAGGAGACACTGATAAGTCAAGTGGTAATACTGATTTTTTTTAAATGTTGGTCATGCCTAGACATTGTTGAATACCTGCAGCATATGCAGCTTCTCTTCCACTGCAGTTTGATCCACAGGCTTATCAGAAAAACTGTGAAAGTCCTTGGAGAAATTGTCCAGTGCAGTATTTAGCTCTGTGATGCAAACCTGGTAATTGTGGTGTTCTTGAACATCATTTTCCAATTTTTGCACAGAATCCTAGAAATAAAATCATTGGCAATTGACAAATCATTTCACTCTGAAATTTTTCACTTGGCAAGTAATTAAATTGTTCCTAAGTACTTGTTTCAAGAGGTCTCATCTCAAAACAGATATTCTAACAAAGATTTCAGTGTTTGAGTCATTTCACTGTAAAGCATCCTTCCTACTCAGCCCCTCAAGTGACTTACTGAAACCATGTTGGCCTCACCCATGCTTCTTTGCCTTCATTTCATTTCTAAAGGTAATTTGTCAAGAGGATGATAAAACAAAATGGCTACAAATTATCTCATGAAATCACAACATTCATAATAAAGCAACTTCCTTAATTATCCTTCTTACTAAAACCAGCTACCTACCCTTGACACCACATGAGATCAACCAGATTCCTGCACTAAGAACTAAACTCCCAAACTGTGTAAAGGAAAAAGTAATCTTAACTCTAGAGCAAAACCATCTTCAGATACTCTGCCTGGCATAAGAAAATAAAGTGACCACATCTGGTAAGAAAATTAGCAACTATTAAACCATATAACTTAGAGCCAAACAGGTGTATCTTCACCCCTGTTCTACTCCTCTGTCTGTATAAGCAGAATTCTCACCAGGTAATCCTTACATTAAGTCTGGCTTTCAGAATGCAAAGAACTATAAATAATTCTCTTAAGAGGATACACTCTCACATGACAAGCTGACATTCAAACTCCTCTTTCCACATAGAGATGGTGTAGAAAGATGCAAGGGAGAGCCACTGCTAAGGTTTATGCAGTGCAATAGTTACAAATCATTCCAACAACTAGATGATGGATAACTTCATCAGTGTCAACCCTCACAGAGAAGCCTCAAAAAGCTGAACCCTCCCTACTTCTGAAGAAAAGGACTTCAGTTGTTCTTTCAGATGAAAGAAAATAACATCATTAAATAATACTCAATCGATGCCTCTAGTAAAACTGACTAGATTGATTCTTCCATGCTTGAGGAGTATTTTTATCTAAAAGTGACATTAAATTTCAAAAGGTTTTAATTTGCCAAAGAAAAAACTGGTACTGTATTCGAATCTTCCATCATTATGCATAATTATGACAATCATGTACAATTTACTCTGACCACCTCACCTGTAGTTGCTGCAGAAGACTTTCATGCAGATGCTTTATTTCTAGCCATGGCTCTTCACTGAAGTTAGGATTTTTTGTGCACTCTAAAAGGTAATTTCCTTGAGATTTTAATTCCTCTAGCAAGGATGTCAAATCTTGTGCTTTCTTGAGGAACTTCTTGTAAATTGTGAGCTGAGCTGTCTTTTCCTGCAAACCATGTTGCAGAGCAAAGCCCACCTCCTGTTTCTTTTTAAGTTCTGTGAGCATTAATCTCAGGTCCTCCTTACTCTGCAGATACTTCTCTCCTTCTAAAAGAAGCTTTTCTTGATGGCTAAATTTAACAAAATATTTTACAAATGAAATGACAGCAAAATGGAATAGCATATTATAATTCAACACATATTTTATTTATTTTGAAACACTAAGCTTGGTATTTATTTATTTATTTATTTATTTATTTATTTATTTATTTTTATCTTATTTATACAAGCACTGGGTACAGTCAGAAGCGCGAGAGAATTCACCAGAGCCAGAGCGGGGAGCAGAAGGACTGAAGTACACTGCTGAGGGGAGCAGCGGGCGTCAGGAGAGGTCTGCGTGCCATGTGGGACCCTCCTCCTGTGGCAGGGGAGCAGCCGGGGATCGAACCAGCACGGCAGAGGCTGCGGGCAGCTTCGCAACCCAGCGCTCAACTGCTGCGCCACCGGGGAGGCCCTCAACATACATTTTAATAAGAAACATCAAGATAACACTAATGTGCTTCACTACCAGAGATTCCTTTGTTATTATAACATTCTAAACAGCAATAAGCTTAGTTCAGAATACAAGACAAATTACTTGCAGTATTACTAAAAAAAAAAAAAAAAGTGCTTTTTGTTACATAATTTGACCTGAGAGGTCAAATTTAATAATTTAAATTTCAAACTATGTCAAACATCTTTTATTACATTTAAATGTAATTATATCATCCTGTGTTTTTCTTTTACATATAATTAAAAAAAAAACAAGCATTTGGTATATTGGCCATGTAACTAGTTTATGCTTTCTATCGCTTAAATTTAGTTTTGATTTCATTGTCTTCTTAGAAAAAAATTCACATATCCACCAAAAATTCTATGCGTAATTTAAGTGTTATATGAATTAACCATTTTCACAGAAATAGATTCATTGAATTCAGACACTTAAAATGCTTACACATTTAAGACTCTCTTAGAGTATATATTTAAGAGCATGAATTATCCTTCAGTGATACCGTGCAGATACCAAAGTTGTCTGGGGGAAAGAGGGCTTTTGTGCAGAAGCAGGTATTGAAGGAGGAATGATAGACAAAGTTTGTTACCAACAACCCTAGCATTTGATGCACCAGCCAGAATAAACACTGTAGTCATACAACACATGTGTCATATCAGATGCAGAGAAATGCCTCTGACATTGTGAGTGTCCCTAACACTGCTGACTCTCTCCGATGGATATTATATCCAGTTCCAGAAGACAGATGAAACACACTTGTCATGGCTTCACTGTGCAACGAAAGCCCATCAAGTGGCCAAGGTGTGCCCTTTACCTCAGATACGTGTCAGCCAAATGGAGCGTAGAGTCCCATTGGTCCTTGATGTCAGCAAGGGTCTTTGGAACCAGTGCTGCCTTACTGTCCTCAGCCTGACTCATGATTGTCTGTATTTTAGCATCCCCTTCAGGTTTTAGTAAAATGATTTCCTGAATTAAATGAAAAACAAAAAAATCTTACAACCACATTCATATCACTTGGGATATTGTGTAACTTATCTTTTTATTTCTAAACATTGTATTGGGATTATAACTGCAGAGCCAACTTCAAAATTACCTTTCCATTTTCATATATGCCCCAAAGACAATGATATCTCCTTCACATTATTCAGAATCAGTTCTTAACAAACTTATATCTGGTTGCATTCCTGATCTCCTCTTGATTTTCAACTGCCTTCAAATAAATGATACGCCAAGAAAAACTCTTCTCTCTGTCCTTCGTTATTTATAGGTGGAGAGTGAGGGTGTCGAGGTAACATCTATACACACCCAGCATGAGACTATGGCTTCCCAGGAAAATGCACTATTTCTCATGACAACTCTTCTGTCTTGATTACCATGTAATTAATTCCTGTCCCCTCTTCTTCTTGCTCCCTCTTTTTTGTCAAACAACCAAGTTCTTCCCTTCTTGAAAAAACTACTCCAGATTCTACTTTTCTGGAAAACAACTTCTGGATATAATGTCAAATGATTCCGATTACTTCACAAAGTCTATCGATCCTCATGGGCCTCAATCTTTATAGGACACTACTCTCGACCATTTCTTTCTCCATCAATGCTTCAATGAACATGGTTTCAATTCTGCTGCATTCCTTTGAAGCATAAATGCCTCTCTCTCCTGTGCTTTTAAGTAGCAATATTTTTGACTCACCCCTTGGTTAAAAAGTAAAGTCACAGGAGCTAGTGATATCCTTGCCCTCCACTGCCTACTATCTAGTAACACCTATGAACCACACAACCCACTCAGTAGCATTAATTTAGGGACCACTCCTTCAGTATCTAATAGCCTTGATGAGCCATACATCCCACTCCGAAGAGTTCTTCTCCAGCCTGACCTTGGCATTGCCCATGCTCTGCTATACTGTCATGTACGTGTTTTTTTTTTTTTTTTAACATCCTAGCAAACTCCCACCTGCCACAGCTCTGATTTATTCTCTTTATTTCAATTCTTCTGCACTCTGTGAAGATGGACAGTAGCTGGGCATTGACCTCACAAAGAGAGGAAGTACTTTCTCTCTTCCATATGCATTAAGATAATTTTAGATCCATCACAGCCCTTCTCTTTTGTAAGTTCAGTCATCTGAATCTCTTCAATCATTCTACAGTGATCCTATTTTCCATTAAGAAACAAATCTTTGCAGTTTTTCTCTAAATCTTTTCAAAATTAGAGTTCACTCTAACCTCTGAAATTTACTTTCACTGTTATACCTTTATTTTTTGAATTCTTTCCTCAAGTGGCATTTTGCCTTCAGATGAATTTAAAACCATAAGGGACTCTTTAATCTCTGTTATCCATTGAATTACATCATGTGCAAGATCATTAAAGCTTTGGTCTTCGGCAGGGGGTAATTTATCCTCTTCCTCAATTTCACATAATTGTCTCAGTAATGTCTGGTATCTATCAATCAAATGTGTTGATTCTGTTAGTATTTCTTCTTCTTCAGTAAACCCATGTTCTTTCAAGGAATTGTTCAACTGAGCCATAGATTCAAATTGTTCCCTGTAAATTTCAAATATTCAAAGTTTATAGGAGGCCTGGCTTCATTCAAAAAAACCACATACCTCAAAATATATTTCATACAAGACCAGCTATACCTTTTTCTAGTTAGAGCTTGACAAAATAGCTCAGTTTTCTCTCCAGAGTCTTCCATTTCTTTATAATTCTCTTCTTGATTAGTCAACCACTTACTCAGATTTCTGTGGTTATCCTGGAGTCTAAAAGGATATTACACATTTTAAAATATGGAAAGCAAAAAAGTATTTATTTGAAGAGAAGCTTGGCATGAATCTTGTAAGCCAACTGTTTTTACTGCATATTTTTGTTATTCTTTAGAGAAAATTTGTGACATTAAAATCTGAATAACAGTGTATACTACCGAGGAATTCTAGAAATCAATGAGCCTCACAAATGTACCAGAAAGAACAAACAGTAAACATTTCTAGACTCTCCCCTGAACCTTTGCCTTACTAGATAATTTTAAAAACTCTCAAGGGTCTCCCTGGTGGTGCAAGGAGTTGGGACACAACCTATGAAGCAGTCCACAGCCTCTGCAGCACAGGTTCGGTCCCCTGGCCGGCCAGGAAGCAGACCACGTGGCGCAGCGGGTCTCTCCTGACTCACTCGCTGCTTCCCTTAGCAGTGTACTTTGGTCAGTCTGCCTGTTATGTTCCCTACTCTGTCTCTGGTAAGTCCTCTCACCCCCCACACCTCTGGCCTGTACCCCAGCTCTTGTATGCATAAATAAATAAATCTTTAAAAAAATAAAAAATAAAAATAAAAACTCTCCAAACTTCTACCTCTTTCGAGTCCAAACTGGTTTTGAAAGTATGATTTTATTTGTGAAATTGGCGTATGCTGCATAGCCCAAAGTCAGCTGTACCGATGCTGGTGCAGTTATCATTAGAAAACATTGTTTAGATAGCACCTTTATTTCCTACCTCAGTAGCTGTTGCAAGTGGTCATCAAGCTCCTTTGCTCGCACCTGGCATATGGACTCCAATTTTTCTAATTCAATTTCTTGATTTACAATCCAACTGTTAAGTTCCTTCACATGTGCTTTGGGTAGATGCTTCTTCACATGGTTCAATACAGTTCCCACTTGCTGTATTTTACTGCCTCTTCCTTCAAGAGTCAAGAAATCCTTAAGAAAAACAGAAACCAAACATAGCCACCTTGAAAATCTGAGTATGGTCTTTGTCACCCCCACCACACTTGTCCAAGCTCATACAGAGACATGTCACCTTCTTAGCATCCTATACAAAAGAAGGGCTCTGGAGACATGGCTAACTACAATGACAAATGATCAAAAGATGATTAGTTTATATTAGTTCTGATATGTGTGTATTTACATCTAACCTACAAGGAACTGCAAAATAATGCTGTCACATGGTGAAGGCCAATGCGAGAAAGACAGTGAATGCTGCATTTTCCAATTCTGGCTCTGATCAACTTCTCCTAAATATTTGCTCCTTTCTGGTAATTAGTATGTCAAGTTACACAGACTTTTCTCTATTTAATTTTGTCCAAATCAGAGTCTTATTTCAATGTTATGCTTTAAAGTTTGAGCTTTGGCTGTGGGGGAAAAAAAAAAAAAAATGAAATCCTGCCATCGGCAACAACCTGAATGGACCTAGAGGGAATCATGCTTTGTGAAATAAGCTGGACAGAGACGTACAGATACTGTGTGATTTCATTCATATGTGGTATTTGGGGAAAACAAATTGATGAAATGAGTAAAATAAAAATAAAGTTTTGGACTACATGACCAAAGTTTGTATTTGTTACCAGAAGGCAGGAGAATGGGTAAATTGAAGAAAAGGGGACAATGGTTTGGTGAAGGACAGAATTGAACTGTTAGCAGTGAACTTAATGTAGCAATACATCATTCCCAGTGATGCAGGCCTGAAACGTATATAACATCATGATGCGATGTTACTTCAATAAAAAATGAAATTTTACATGAATAAAACAGCATCTTAGGATAGGTGTGAAAAAAGAGTTTAAGTCACTTGAGCCCTTACCCAGGAAATGAATTATTTTGGGGAAAAGTCAGCCTATTTGGAATATTATCTTTATGTAGGGAAATCAATAAGTCAAAGTGATTATTAGCCTATCTACTTCAATAAAATACTTAACTCCAGTATTTTAGTTTTGATCAATTTTGATTAATTTATATATAACTTACAGAAAGTTTTTGCAGCCTTTGTTCCACACCCGTTTTTGTTTCTGGTGACTCGAAGCACTGCTTAAGATTCATTTTAATGTTGCTGAACCAGTCATTAAAGTTCTTACACTGATCTACAGGAAAAAAGGAAATAGAAAAGCTATATTCATTCAAGGAAGACTTCATACACTTCACTAAAGTGGGATTTTGAAACGTACTTCCTAGGCCATGGATACAAGTCATTGTGTAAAGTAAAAAGTAGAAGCTCAAACCTCCCCTCCACATACACTAGACATTCTAAACCTATTCACAGGCTCAGTGGCCAAACAGGGCAGATCAAATCCCAGTCCCCTGGTGAATTTCCTTCATGAAATAGAGACGGGACTTGAAGGAAACAGATGTCGTTTATGAGAGGCACAGATCAGTCAGTGCACCTCACTCCCTCCAAAGATGTACCTGAATATATTTCCTTAAATAATAGTATCTACGCACCCATTAGATGAACTAACCTTTGTGTTCACAGTACTTATTCAAGACTCCCAGAAATACAGTAAGAGGAAAACCATACTCACCATTCAGTAAATTAGAAAAGTGATCCTGCAAAACACTTTTTTTGGTGTTAAATAAATCACTGACACTTTCATATTGCTTTTTTAATTCAGAGAGTTCAGGAGTCAGACAACCTATTTGATTCTCAAGTAATATCATACTGTGCTTTTGCTGTAGAATTTGCTGTTGTATCTCCTAAATACAGAAACAATTAGACAACAGTCATTAAGTCTTAAAATGAGCTCAGTTTACACACACAAAGCATTAGATCTCAATTGTTTTTGTGAAAATCTAGATGATTTTCTATTGAGTAGATTCACTTTCTTAGTCAGTAAATGTATTATGCAGTATGATTTAATGTCAAATAATTATACCCACAGAGCAATTTAAATATCATAAACCACACATTCCCCAGGCTATCATTTTTTATAACTATTTTTATTTACCCTAAGAGGCCAAGACCATCCAAAATAAGTGTGAACCACAGAAGAGAAGCAGCTGGGTAGTACCTCTAGTTTGGTAAATATCTCCAAGCTGTCAGAAGGAGAAAGGGCTTTTAAGAGGGACTCTGTCATTCCAATCTGGGTCTTTGCTTGATCAAGATCCTCCCTTAGTTCAGCTGTGCTGCCACCAAGTGCACAGCAGTTGGAATCTCCTATTAAAAGTGTCTTTATGTGTTCCATCTTCTTCAACATAGAGGATTCCATAACCTAAAATCATGAAATGTATGAAGGACTGTAATGGACTTGATTTAACTAGATTTGAAGATAAGTGCACTGCTAGAGAATGAGTTAAGACATTGCTTCACTTTAATGAAAAATCAATTCTTCTGTACTTTTAGTTCTTCATTGTTCTACCTGATTAATTAATAATGAGAATGTTACCTTGAAAGACGAAAAAACTGACATTGACATTTTGACTTTTTTCTCAGAGACTAATTTAAATCCTTGCCCTTAAAACAAGTTCTATCAAGCATTCCAAATGAAACACAATCTCATGGCATTCACTGGAAAATATTTTCAAAACATATAGAAAAATATTAAGTATTTGTTATTTATTATGTACACATGTCATGGTAAGCACTTTATATACAAAACACAGGCTTAAGAAGGGTAAGTAACCTTCCCCAAGCCCCAGAGCTGGTGGGCAGCAGAGCCAGGACCTCAGCTAGGAAGTCTGACTCCAGAGGTCATAGCTCAGCCTCTGTGCACTTCCTTCTAAATAAACTTGTAACAGATCTTTTCACAGAAAGTCACACTTGGATAGAGCTGGAAGATATCATGCGTAGCAAAATAAGCCAGAAAGAAAAAAGAAAAATATCGGATGGTTTCACTTATAGGTTGGAATGCAGAGGAAACAAATAAGAGATCAGGGAAAAAAATAATTATAATAAAGTAAAAATCAAAATCAACAGGCAACTATAAATCAGAGACATTCTGCAGGGGAGAAGGATCAAAACATGGGAGGGAAGAGCATAAGGGACTACGGTGATGGTGTATGGGTGAATTGGTGGTGGGAATTCTACGGGGACTACACCTGAGAGGAGAAAGCATACATTGTACAAAAATGAAGACTGATGTAAAATATATATATAAAAAAAAATTCAGAAAGTCACACTTGGCCAAATCTCTGTTTCCCCACTAGTAATTTAGTAAACCCAGAATCACTTGAGTTATATTCTCCTCCCTATGGCTAAGATACATGAGGAGCCCTTGTTACTTTGTATGGACGTGCCACCAACCACACACGAAGTATGTGAAAGAAGTGAAATGAGAATAAGGACAGCAAATAATACGATTCACTCTAAAAGTGGCACAAATATAATAAACCATACCGACTTTTAAAACTGTAGGATCTAATATAGAAGCCGAATGAAGGTAAATTAAATTAAAATCCTCATTTTATTTTAGGTTACAGATTTAGAATGCTAGCTTGTGAGCATTACCTTAGATGATATATAATTTTTAATTATAACTTTTAAATAAAAATTCTCTTACCTGCAATTCAAGAGGTATTTCATTGCTTTGAAGCAGAAACTGTATCTTAGCCACTCTTTTAGAAAAATCTGAAATTTTCTGTTCGTGGACTTGTAACTCTTCCTAAAACACATAATTTTAATAGAAAATAACTTTTTATTTTATACCTTATTTTCTGGTACCCTGATTGCTACTGTAAATAGAGAGAAATAGAGAGCATTTGAATTTCCCCACATCATTTGTTTTTGAGAGTCTGGGATTTCAAAACTTAAGTGCCTTCATGGGTCAGGCCAACGTAACAAGTCAGTGAAGCACCCTTACTATACACCAGAGAGAGGCAAGACTGTACACACAAGAATGGAGGCTTGCAGAAAGAGAGTACATTTCACAGACATGTACTCATAAACCACACATACACATGCCCACATTCACCCTGTGGCAGAATTTGGCCCACAGGCTATCAGTTCATAATCAAATATTTTAAATTTCAAGTATTTAAACAACCTGTACTTCAAAACAAATTTCAGGGACTCAGTGATAATTCATTTACACTTAGAAAGTCGGAAATTCATTATGAAAGCTTTTTCCAAATGCATAAAAATGAATATGAATTTTAAAGTGAATAAAAGAAAAAAATTAGGGGAAAAATGAGATTATAATTATTGAACCTGGCATACTATCAGTACACATTGTAAACAAATACATTTATACATCACATTCAATCATGTATAATCACCAGTATTTGACTGGTTTTTAACCCACAAAGATAGCAATTTTATATAGCCCAAACTCATAATATGTAAACAAACAGGTAATTTGAAAGAATTCTTAGAATGAAAAGAAATACTTGTCATTCTCTCCCAATGGTAAAATCTGAGAATACTGTTTAAAAGAACCAGTGTTTTCTGAAACTCTATAAAGATGTTGATACTCAGACTTGTGTTGTTTCTAATCTTTCTGAGGGGATGATGAATTCAAATTAGGAAGATTAATCATGATCTAGATCAGGAACTAAAAGTCTGATGGTTGGCTATCTGTTTTTATAAATAAAGTTTTATTAGAATTCAGATACTTTCCATCATGTCTGCATTGTCTGTGGCTAACTGTTCATGCCACTACCGTAGCATCCATAAATTGTGACAGTGAGCAAATGACCTGTAAGCCTAAAACATTTACCACTTGGCCCTTTAAGCAAATGTTTGCCAACCTCTGGAGCCTAGACTCACCACCTGGGACCAAGAATGCATTTTGATGGGGCTTCTACTAAGAGTTCTTAATCTTTTTATACCATGAACCCTGTTGGCAGTTCAGTGAACACTACAGACTCTTTACATAGTATTGTTTGAAAAACACAGAATAAATTATACAGACTTATGAAGGAAAACAATTACATTGGGAAATGTAAGAAAACAAATAACAATTACATTGGGCTATAGTTATAAAAATCTTAAAAACAATGTGTACTATAGTAATATATGTGTTTCTCTATCAGTACCTTAAATAAGCAACTCCAGCAGTGGTCCTACTAAAGACCACAATTTCAAGGTAATGATAAGCTGGAGTAATGAGATAGTGATTAAGAAATATCTGATTTTCTTGATGACAAAGTCACTTATAATGGTCATCCTACTATGTTGTTGACTATCTTCATAATTGAAGCAAACACTTCATTTTATATACATAGTTATGAAAACAGAGATGCAGTTTTTCTCATATAAGGCCATTTATCCATGAATGACTTGGGTGTCTGTGAACCCCAGATTAACAACACCTGCTCACATATTCCTGGAAATCACAAATGAAACAACAGAGTTCAGGTCCTTCTCAAAGAACAATGAAAGAAATACCACATTTATTTGTGATTTCTCTATTCTACTTCAATATTAAAGTGTTAGCTATGTACCAAAAAGGCATATATTTTATCTCTGTTAAATACCTTCAGCTTTTCTCTTTCCTCTTCAGTTGGTGGATGTAATTTCATTTTGTGAAGAACATTTTCATTCCACTCATCAATGACATTTTTCAAATTAAAAAGTTTTTCCCACAAGGCTAGAGCTCGGCCAAGATTTTCACAGTAGTCTTCTGTCTTCTCATTTATCTACCGTAATTATAAAAATAGAAATAATACATTTACTGGTGAAAAGGATGAAAAACACTGTTTCAAACACTTTTTAAATAAAATTTTGGCTTATTTTTACTTGCTAAATAATTTGCTTTATTCATCAACAAAAAATTTCTTTAACATGTCATATAGTTCTCCAAAATTAAAATTTAGTTGATTTACTGCAGCTTATATGCAACTGAATAGTCTCCCTAATTTCTAAGCCACAATAAATAAAAGGTGCTTATAGAATCGCAGATGAAATATAATAGACAAGTACTTAATTTGTAACTTATAAAAATATCATTACTATTTGACCAAAATGTGTTAAATACTTATATAGTTGAACATCAAGATCCTGCATGGATGAGCAGTAGTTTATTTTAAATAAGTTGGGTATGCACTTTTATAGCTAAAAGATTATAGGTCCATTTGTTAGTAATAGACCAATACTCTGTGGGTGAAATTAGTTCCTAAGTCACAAACTTTATAATATTGAACACAATGAACACTTTGAATTTTGTAAATAGAAAAAAATTACAACAGAAGAGAAAGATCAACTTGATATAAAATTTCTAGTCAAATGAATTAACACTTACATCAAGCCATCTATCCACAATAATATTAGCTTCTTTTTCAAAAGGAGGCTCTTCAAATGTTCTCATTTTATTCAGATGAAATTGTAGATTTTTGCAAATCTGGTTAATCTTGTCTACAACTTCTAAATGTTCATTAAATTCTTCTTTGACAATTTCAATCTGTAAATAGGTATATATTTTGATATATTGAGACAAACTGGTAAGAATCATAATTTTATTATTGGCTTTTATTGTTCCACCTTCTCAATGTAAAGTGATTAGAGTCCTAACCACCTGGTTTGACAATAATCTGACACCCAAATTGCCTACTAATCTATCTGATGAAATATGTTCTAAAACCATGCTTCTTGTCCATGTGACACAATATTCCATCCACCCCCAAAACCCACCTTTATTCAATAGTATAAAAAAATGACAGTTCCTAGAATCTTCTAACCTTTGTAATGTCAAAGAATCTAAGTACTTAAAAAAAAAAAAAAAAAGAGAGAGAGAATCTAAGTACTCATCTGAATAAAACAGACAGAGCTTTACAAAATCTTTAAAACAACTTTTAGGCTAATCTTCCATGATTCTAGATTCAACATTATTTCTAACATGGAAATGTGAAACATTTTATCAAAGATAATGATTTTTAATTTTTGCATAGAACTGGGGTGCAGGGCGTGAGAAGATTCATCCAGACAGAGTGGGGGAGCAGAACAGGCAGATGCACTGAAATACACTGCTGAAGGGAGTGAGACAGGAGAGGTCCACTACACCACGTGGGTTGGCTCCCTGACCGGGGATTAAACTCTGGGCCTTAGCAGTGTTAGGGTGATAGCGCTGATACTTACTCCCTAGGCCACCAGGGAGGCCCACAAAGACAATGATTTTAAACTACAAAATAAAACTTGAGTATTAACTAACGTAATCTTAATATTTCACTCAATTTACTAATCTTACATGAGCATTCTAAAGAATTACATAAAATTTGAAAATGCTGATTTCTCATAAGCAAAAACCTAAAAATTGTGTACCCTAGAAGGACTTCCAATTCTGGGAATATGATTTGAACATACTTTTCCCTAGTCTTTCCACTAAGTAAAACTAAAAACCCTGGATGTTATATGTACAACAAATAGCAGGAGACTGAAAAGCCCAAACTTCAAGAAGGGATGATGACTGGGTGGGGTTGAGGGAGGGTCAGCTCAACTGGTGGTGAGTTCCCTGCATTTTCTTTTTCCCTCAGACTGTGCAGGCGATGCCAGTACTGGTAATATCAATGAGTATAGACATAGGAACGCCCCCACTGCCCCCCATAGCCTGCTCTCTTCAGCTAGACAACCAGGAATGGACAACTTAGCAAGACCGACCATACCAAATACCTACCTTTCGCATTGGGGCTAACACATACATACACATACTAATTTTTTTATATGCAAAGAACTCTGGTGTTACACTGATACCAGCTACTGCTGGGTGAAAGGAAGCAGGAGAAGGCACTTTTTGCAGTAATGAGAACTGTGGGTTTTGTTGGACAAAAGAATGGAAGGGGTAACATAAAGGAATGCAGGCCCACTCTGAAATTTCCCAGACTTTAATAGTCCCCTGACATTCTGGCCTTCTAGTCACACTCTGTCTTTCATTAAAGAGAATGGAAATTTGGCACCATATTCTAGATGAACATTCAGGTTTCTCTGGTTTTGAAGGACAAAAGTTCTCATTGGTATTGTATTTCAGCCACTGGTTCACAGCATCATGTCTATACATAGCACAGAAATGGACTGTTTCTGAGGATATTACCTAAGTCATCATTAAATTCACTGAATGTTAACAATCAGTATTAAAATTTGCTTTTTTCTGACAGTTTAAAAAGCAACTAAGAACAGAAAATAACATATTTCAGTAAATATAAAAAAGTGTTCATATAATAGACACCATACTAGATACAGGAATCAAAACAGAAGAAGAAATGCCTGGACTTTCATACATTTTTAAAGGTAGTTATTAATTTTTACAATACCTTTTGACAGAAAAACTTTGTATGGTTGATAAAGGAGTACAGACAAAGCAAAGTTAACCAAGTTTTACTTCTGCCATATACATATTTCAAATAGGTTTTCAGGAAAGTCAATGTTATGATGATTGAAATATGACTGTAGTCAGTCAGACCTTGGCGGAAATGATTCAACCATTTATTATTCACATAATTTTGGGAAAGTTACTCGACCTCCACCTCCCCCTTTTCCTTTATTTTTTCCATAGGAAGTTGTTAATTTGACTGTCCAAATTCCAAAGACATAAATTGGAGCACATTTACTAATGAGAAGGATCAGATGTACAAAAACTTCCGCACATGAATATAACTTTTTTTCTGCTTCCTGTTGTTTCTCTATTGTTCAATGCATAAGAGACATGTCATGTCATGTCATGCATGTCATAAAGCCAATCATGTTGGCCTTATGAGAACCTTGGAAATCACAGCTTCTGAATCCGCTGGGTAAGGACAGGCTCCTCTCAGCTCCAAGACCCAAAGAGCTGCCTCCATTAGATGGAACCAGACAGGCTGCATCTGCTCACAGGCCTGGTGGCTCCCTCAATCAAGTCTCAGAGGAGAGCAGGCACAGATCACATTGGACACAAGTGCTGTCCTAACTGGACTCTTTCTGAAGGGTCAGTCCCTAGAAACTGAGTCCAAGAAAGTGCGTCACAGACAGATGCCATCCCTCATTTGTGGCACTGACCCTGTATCTGTCCCCTGGGTGTCACTTCAGCTTCAGGGATGTAAATTTTGAGAAAGAATAAATTTTCTGTAAGAATCTTGTCTATTTAAGCAGATCTAGACCTCAGCACCCGGGAAGTTTAATACAATTGCTTTCTAACATCCAGGTGAACCAAACGGAAC
The DNA here is from genome assembly GCF_014898055.3 of Talpa occidentalis. Taxonomy (NCBI): domain Eukaryota; kingdom Metazoa; phylum Chordata; class Mammalia; order Eulipotyphla; family Talpidae; genus Talpa; species Talpa occidentalis. The sequence continues at coordinate 71,396,551 of NW_023601104.1, read as the reverse complement.
ATATTTCACACACGCTTGTGACACTCTCAGCATGTTAGCACAGTACTCATGAAATCAACAGGAACAGCAACTTTCTGGTATGCAGGTAGTGAATTCTTCGGTAATTTCATTTTTTTGCTACTCTGGTTGATAACCACATAAACTCGCAGAAAATGATGACATCTAGTGTCCAAAAATATTTTTTCCTCAAAATGTGCAGTTGTGAACACAGGTGGAGCACACGGTCATCAGCTCACATACCATTACAGAAAGCAAATAAATAAAAACATAATTTTCCCTTTGTCCACTAAAACTAAAAGGTATTTCTCTACTATCATCAGTTCTTTAAGTCTACAATGAAGTCTCAGGTTCCTTTCGGGTAGAAGGTCAGTGCAAAGACGATTGCAACTTCACAGAGGGAGCCAACGGCATCGCGTTGCCAGTGTTAAAAGCAAGCGGCCCAGAATCAACTTGGGGGCTGTTTTTGTTTTTTTCAATTCCTGTGAGTAAATGCAGTAAATTCCTAGCTAACTCGTAACATAGAATCACTAATAATTGAGTTTAAACCAAATTTTGAGACAGACTCCATTTATAATATCCTCTTTGGTTGGGATCACAAGTGAGGCCATGGTCATAGAGTTCCTTTTGGACTCACCTCTGCTATCCTTTTTTTCAGGTTCTCTTTTCCCATATACGAAGCCTGAAGGGAGATGACGTTCTCTTCTTTTTGAATCAAAGTTGTCAAGACACTTTTAAAATTCTGATATTGTTTTAAGAGCTCCAAAACTCTTTCACATTGGTCAAGGCTGTGAAGAGAAGGAAAATGTAAAACAGTTAAACATCTGGAAACAACAAAACTATTCTTTCTCCTTGTAAATATCCTACAATGATGACTAATGGGTCATAAGGGATTTTTTTCCTTTTGACATGGTTTATAGTATTGTTTTAGTATTTTAACTTAAGAATGATGGCAAACACATTTATCTGGTGAATGGACGATGTAAATAATTCCAGGATTACTATTTTCATCAGATCAACATTCTAATTTGCTAGATATAAGCTCCAGAAAGAAACACGGCATTCATAACCCTAAGAAGTCAATATGTCAATTTCATTGACTGAAAGACATCTTGGAAAACAGTGTCTTCCTCTTATTCTTGGAGATATTTCAACATTAATTCAGCATGTCACAGGTTGTTTATGGGAACATCTATCTAACTCATTCTAGATTTAGCCCTTTTGAACAAGTAAAGTAGCACAGATGGAAGTTAGGACATTGGTTTCTAGTTATGGCTAATTAGCCATAAACCTATATAAGTTACTTTCACCTTGAACCTCAACTTTTCCTTTCTAAAATGGAAGCATGGACTAAATACCACAGACAGGTTCTATCTTGACTATTGGACACTTAGGTTGGGAGGGGGTAGGAGGTATACTCAGATGGAGTTCCATGGTAACAGGACCGCTGAGGATGAGCAGAATTAAGGGGAATTTCCCAGGAGCTGAGACACCCAGGGAATAACCAGAGCAACACAAGAACTTCTACAGAAAAGGGGACAAAGTGCCAAAAAAGAGGAATGAGCAGGAACTGCTGAAATCAGGTGCTGCCAAGGGCCGAGGTGGTCACAACCACATTGACCTCTCCCTCTTCTTGTTGATAATCTGCTAGTACCTCCCACTTTCTAACCCAGCAGGCCTAATCCACACTTTACCTGGGTAGTGTGCTCCGAAGGAATCAACCCACTCAACCACTCCTACCCCAGGCAAAGTGTAAGGGGGGGAAGGCGTGGATGGAGAATATTCAGCAGAATTGCCAACAGGGACTGATGAAGTAATGACTGCCACATAGTTGAGAAAACTTTTTGAGCCTTGTTCAGGCTCTGCAGGAAAGATGGCAACTATATTTTGACACAAAGAGCTGTCACTCAAGTAGGGTGATGCTGGTAGAATAGTGTTTCAACACCCACATCCTAATCCTGGGATCCTATGAATAAAATTACCTTGCATAGCAAATGGAAGCCTGCAGATGTGATTAAGTCCACAATCTTAAAATAGGGTGTTTATCCTGAATTATTCAAGTAGACACAACACATGGGTTCTTATAAGGATCAGAGTTAGCAGGAGATGTGACAGCAAAACAGAAGCGAGACAGAGATTGAGATTTGATGGTGCTACACTGGCTTAAAGATGGCTTTAAATGTGGTGGGGATGTGAGCCAAAGAAAGCAGTAGGAGGCCTTTAGAAGACGAAAAGGCAAGGAAACAAATTCTCTCCTGGAGTCTCCAGAAAGGAATGTAGCTTGATTTTTAGGATTCCCATCCTTCAGACTGTAAGATTAGTTGTGTTATTTTTAAGTCACTGAATTTGTGGTGATTTGTTACAGAAGTAATAGGACATTAATACAGATGGGGTAGTAATTGCTGCTACTGTGTATTTGTTATCCCTCCTGGATAACCTCTTAAACTCATCCCAGCTATCATCTGTGTTGCAAGGTCTTGTCCCAGACATTGGCTCAAGGAGGTTCCAGTGTAAAAGTCATGTTTTCCCCTCTTTTATTTTTTTTTTAAAGATTTATTTATTTATTTATTTATTTATTTATTTATTTATTTATACAAGCACTGGGTACAGTCAGAAGCACGGGAGGGTGAGAGAATTCACCAGAGCCAGAGTGGGGAGCACAGCAGGCAGAGTGACGAAGTACACTGCTGAGGGGAGCAGCGGGCGGCAGGAGAGGTCTGCGCGCCATGTGGGCCCCTCCTCTGGTGGCCGGGGAGCAGCCGGGGATCGAACCGGCGCCGCAGAGGCTCCGGGCAGCTTCGCAACCCAGCGCTCAACCGCTGCGCCACCAGGGAGGCCCCCTTCCCCTCTTTTAGGTCCATGGGGATGTGTTTCCAATATACAAACTTCAGAAGATTAATTGTGATACAGACAATTTTTCGGGTATGGGAGGGACTTTTTTCCTTACCATTCAGTGATGGAAGCTTTGGTGTTCTCCCACTGGAGTGCTGTATTTTGGTACTGCTGGATCAAAGCTTTCTCTCTGCCATCTTTGAATTGTGGAAGAGAAGCAGCCATTTCTTGCAAGTATTTCCACTCTTCTTCATATTCATCTAGATCCTTATCCAATCTAATTAATGATTTTTTCCTTGATTACGAAAGAGAAAGATAGCCAATTATTAGTCCAAACTGATTCAACACAAATTCGGGTAATTAGGGGGACACACTAATTTTAACTTGTCCTCAAGAGGTTTATCCTGAAATTATAGGTTCCTATTACATAGTTCAGGAGATTTTTTGCTTTTACAGAATACTAACTTGGTGTTTTAAACATAACATACATACAAAAACACAAGCAGTAACAATTATCTGTGATGGACACACTTGAAAAGATGTATACATGAGTGTGAGATGAAAGATAAAGAGTATATATGAGTGCAGAAGAGAGCACAATACAGAGAGGAAAAGAGATGGATGGGAGAGGTACCAAACAGGCAGGAACAGAAGGGAAATCTTGAACTTCTCCCTGTGTACAGCTCTTCCCTATCAAAAAGAAGTCATTTAGCAGCACTGTTTACAATAGCTAAGCTTTGGAAACAGCCCAAATGCCCAAAAATAGATGACTGGATCAAGAAGATGTGGTACATATACACCATGGAATATTACTCAGCATTCAAAAAAGATAAACACATGCAATTTGCAGCAACATGGATGGCGCTGGAAGGGATCATGCTCAGCGAAATAAGCCAGAAAGAAAAAGAAAAATACCGGATGGTCTCACTCACAGCAGGAATCTAGAAAACTTAAATAAGGGACCAGGAAAAGGAATAACTATAAGAAAGTGAAAATCAAAATCAACAAAAAACTATGAACCAGAGAAACTCTATGGGGGGTGGGGGGCAGGGAGGGGAGGGATTGGGGTCAAAATAAGGGGGATGCAATTGTATGGGGAACATAAATAAAAATTTATTAATAAAAAAAAGTCGTCATTTGAATGAAGGGTGTTAACCTGCAAACTCTTACTGGTGGGATTAACTCTATTCCTTTGGGTCTAAACTGGTTTTTGTTTTGTTTTTTTCCCCTGATACTACCTCTACTTCCTCAAGAGGGCATTATGTCTGAGGGACTAGCACGGGCAGAGGAAGGGACAGAAAGTAGAAGAGATTTAGAGAGAAGGGAGGTCCAGTAAAGTGACTCCTGCTGACATTTCATTTTCAGAATCTGGAGGTAGATTCTGAATGCCAGAATTAAAATAGATGGCCACCTCAGTTTATCTCAGTTCTGTTCAGTGTCCAAACTAATATTAACTTTAGCATCCCTCTTAAATTCAGCCCCCACCCTAATCTTGCTGGGAGTTGAAGAGGAAATCTAATCATGAAGGAAGAAGCAGAGATAAGACATGGCACATGTACTTTAAAGAAAAAAAACTACGTAACAACTTGTAAAATCACATTATCAACGAAAGGATGCTAGTTTGAAAAGCCTACAGAAATAAATACTGAACACAAAATAGTAGCAGAAAAACAAAAGAAAATACATCTGTCACCTCATAGATACTTGAAAACACAGGAAGAGTCAACTGGCATGGAATGGGTGGAAATTGCACTTACCGCTGTTTTACAGCCGGAACAGTCGGATCCTTAAGACCAATTTTACTAATTTGATTGTGTACATCCTGAATATTTTTCAGAAGTTCATTATTTTTGAAAATACAAGTCTCTAGTAGTTTGTCTTCAGAGAGTTCTTCCTGTAAGCCATAGCCATGTGTCTCAAATAACTGCTCGGACAAAGTACTGAGAAGTTTTTCACAGGAGCTGTCGTCCCCCTGCTCAGCATCTTTAAAGCTTACACCAAGCATCTTCAAGTGTTTATCCAAATGTCTGGCCTTATCTTTCAACAGATGAATTTCGCCCTCTTTATTTTCTACTGTCAAAGTATTTTCTGGTACCCCTTGTGTATCTGAGGCTGAAAGGTCTGCAGCAAGCTCAACAGAGTTTTTAGTTGTTCTCAGAGTAGCCAAAAACTCTTCCAGAGCTTTGAGGGCATCCTCACGCATCTGTACTCGGTGATGCATTTCTTCAAGCTGTGTTCTGTGTTTCACTATAATATTCTGTGTTGCCTGTAGATCGAGTGGCTGTAATTCCATCAGTGCTAAGTGGCCTGGCTGTTCCAAATTGCTACATCTTTCAATCTGTTTTGCTATGAAACCTTGGATATTCTAAAATAAAGAAAAGAATAGCTGAAAAGACCGAGGCAGAAAAAAGAAAGACTGAAGACCAGAAACCTCAAATTATATGGCTTGATTAGATCTACAAAAAACAAAAACAAAAACAAAAACACACAAACAAAAAAAAAAAAAAACAAGACTGACAGCTTCAACAGAAGGAAACATTTCATTACAAACCATCAGATGGTCCAGCTGTTTCGTTACCTGATACACTTCCTGAGGTTTCAATCCCCCCCCAACTAAATATATAAATCTATTGTTTTTTGGGGAAAAAATTAGACATTGAACTGAGACAGATAACATTTTATAATCTGGAAAATAAGACTTAAATACTTTTTATTTAAGATAGGACTTGGAACAAATAAACTGTGGAATATGCCAATTTAAGCACAGGAGTCTAGTATGTATTCAAGATTTCAGGTATTAGAGAAGGCATTCATGGGCTAGTTTTCACTTTGAATTAAAGTTCTCATTATTTATATTTACTGCATGGTTACCTACTTCTGAGTTTTCAAGGAATTAAAATAGGAGAAATAAGTAACAAGCCTAAATAATTGAAGATTTTTCTACCATGGTTTATATTCAAAAATATTATTAACGTATAATTAAAATCTATAAACCTGTATAAATCTATGATGACTTGGTAAATTTCTATGTGAACTTATATTTACCCTCAAGTGTTGATAAATATCACTGGCATTGGTCAGGTGAAATTCCTGAATGGCCAATTTATGAAGAAGCAGGTCTGAGCCATAGAGATGGAGACATTCTTTCTCCACAGGTAACACAATCTGCAGCGCAGTCTCCAAAGACTTCATTCTGGGTGAAAAATAAACCAGGTATGAGGAAAACACAGAGCAGAAAGTTGTCTTGTAAAACACATCAATGCTATTATGCAATTCATAACAGAAAATAACTATCTAATAAGAACACCTATGACAATATATACAGGTCATCACATTAAACCCCAAACCCAGCAATCCAAACTGCCAAAGAATTTGTGTCCTATCTCCAAATATTCTTAACCATTTAATATATAATACATTGAATGGGAAATCATTGTAAAACATACTAAGCCTTTCCTTCTCTTCTGAATGTAATTTTAATGTGGAATGTAATTTAACTTTGCCTTGATGACAAAGAAAACTCATTATGAGCACTACTGATTTGACAAGTGGAAATATAACAGTGTTTAAAGAAAAGGGTCTACTGACAATTAGATAAAAGGTGTGATTCTGGAAAAATAACATCAATCCAGAGCCTCAGTGTGTTCCTATGTAAAAATGGGGGTATGAACTGGGACTATATTACAGCACTCTCATTTCAGAAATGAGGAAATCTAGGTCTAGAGAAATGATACAAGATGGCCAAATTCATGCCCAAGGGGAGAGAGTGGGAAGAGCATGTCCCTGGGAACTGAAGAGACTTTAAGTTCCACTGAAGTCTCTGGTCGGTGGTACAGCTTGATCATGTTATTCAACCTCCTGGACTATCAGTTTCCTCATCAGCAAAATACAATCATAATGGTAGTCTCTCTAGCAGCTGTTGTGACAACAGAATACAGTAACACGGACCTCCCCTGATGGCACAGGCAGTTGAGTGCAGTGCTGTGAAGCTGTCTGCAGTCTCTGCAGCATGGGTTCAATCCCGGCTGGCCAGCGAGATACCCACAAGGTGTGGCAGATCTCTCCTGTCTCCCCGCTGCTTCCCTCAGCAGTGTATTTCAGTCAGTCTGCCTGTTCTGTTTCCTACTCTGTCTCTGGTGAATCCTCTCACCCTCCCGCACATCTGGCCCGTACCCGAGTTCTTGTATGCATGAATAAATAAATCTTTTTTTAAAAAAAGAATACAGTAACAGGCTTATTATAGCACTAGCCTAACTTAACATGGCATTTAAAAAATTAGTAAATTTGGGGCCGTCCCTAGTGGCGCAGGGGTTAAAGTCTCAGCACTATCAAGCTATCACCAGCCAATGCAGCATGAGTTCCATCCCCAGTCAGAGAGTTACCCACATGGAGCAGCAGACCTCTCCTGTTTTGCCTGCTGCTCCCCTCAGCAGTGTATTTCAGTAGATTCACCTGTTTTGCTTCCCACTCTGTCTCTGGTGAATCCTCTCACCGCCCTAGCCCCTCCACACCTCTGACCTACACCCCAGTTCTTGTATGCATAAATAAATAAAAATGAGTCTTTTAAAAATTAGTAAATTCTTGATTAGCAGGTCTCAGAATTATACCTGGCATTCAGCATCTCCTGAAGCTCTCTCTCCTTTTCCTTTAATTTGTCTCTTGTTTTAACTAAGAAAGTCTTGTTCATGTCACTCATAAGCTCTTCTGACTTCAGTGAAGTGATTTCAAACTCTTTCAAGTAAGCATCGGTTTCATTTTTTAAGACCTACGTGAAACAATTTATCAATGAGTGGGTTAATAGGCACAATTATTCTGTTCTTACAAAATAAGACATCCACCAAGTAAGGACACAAAGTCTCACATGAAAATATTTTAAGAAATATTTTCCAGTCATCTACAAGTGACTTAAGTATCCTTCTGGGAACAATAACATAATAATAGGTAATAATGTATTCACTAGTCAGTAATACATTAGTCAGTAATACATGAGTACTAACACAAGATAACAATAACAATGATTAGCTGTGTCTCAGTGGACAATTTAGTGAAGTTAAAGGATTAGATAATGTGGCCTTCTAAGGAATCCAAGTGCCTGCCCCTTAAGTTAGGTGCACATAATACATTTCAGAAAAATACATTAAGAGCTAACAACTGATGCTCTATTTCATCTAGATAATAAATTTTTTTTCTCCCTAAACTAAAAGAAAATTGGGATGAACCAAAACAGTTTCCAACAAATGAGATGTGAAATTAATTTATGATTTATAATTATACATTTAAAATTCTATACTATTCCAGACCTTATAGTGGCTTTTTTTTTTCCCTGAAATGCCACTGCTACAGTCTCCAACTGAGTGCTCATCGGCATAATTTGTTCTCACTCCCTCAAGAATTGGTATAGCTTTGCTAACCAACTCATTATTCAGTCATAGGAGTAAGGTCTCAAGACAATTTCTTAATTGTGATAAAAACATGCTAAATCCATCACTTGAACAACAGAGATTTTAACATATGAATTTTGCTTATTCAGTTGGAAAATAGAGAGGTGCCAGATGGCAGAGTGTGACTCGGGAACTGGCATCATTAAAGGGAGACAATTAGGAAATATGGGAGGGCACTGCAGGAACCACCAATGACCCTCTTCTCCATCAAGAGTTCACTCCAATGCTCTTCCAAACATATGACAGAAATGTTGCCCTACAACGTACAGATCATCTTCAAAATAAGTAGGATATTTATTTGAAGAGCTTATAATCAGTGTGCCCACCACTGATTGTTTTTTCTGTAGCTCCTGAGTCTAATGCAATACTCTTTCAATGGCTCTCAAGATAATCAACCATTACTTAGCATGAAAAAAACTCCCCCCCCACTTACAACCCTGTCCTTTCTTATTGCCCCACATCAGACAATGTAACAAAATGATGAATGACTGAATCAAATATTGACTCACTAGTTTTTCATGTATAGTTAATTTTAGAGCAATAAAGAAGCAATGCTGGTTGGAATGGCTTCAAACACATTATTTTGACCAATTCATTTAAGGCCCTCATCCCCACAATTCAAATCTCAGAAAATCACAATATCTAATGTACCAAATTAAGACACGAGCAATAAATGAGGACTTTGGTCTAAGTCTTCCCTGGGTTTGGAACTTAAACACAAATCACTTTCTGGAATAGAATGACATAAATGCAATCTACCAAAGAGAATTCTTTGGAAATGCTTAGGATACGTGACCTCGGAAAAAACAGTAAATTTTATACAAGTGGTGGTATTATTATCAAATAAAGGAGTAAGCAGAGAGATAATATTTTGAATAATTACCTGCAGATCTGTGAGTTTATCCTGTAGACAAGCACTACTTCTTTCCTTGTCACTAGGGAAAGCAGAATTAATTCTGAATTTGTTGTTTTCAAGATGGAGGGCAAGAGTTTCTCTGTGTTCATCATACCTGGAAAAAATTTAATGCAACATTTCTCAATTTTAAAAGACCCCCAAAAAGTTTTAAATTACTAATTGTGCATGAGGAAATCTCAGGGAATTTTACAAAAATTCATATACAAAAATTATGACTAAAGGATACAAAAATTATGACTAAAGGGTAATAAAAGCTTATCAAAACATGTGTGTGTTCATGAAAGATTTCTGGTGGATTTTCCAGTTGTTGAAGTGTTTACCTTTCTAGTAAACTACTTATGGGTGCATTGTGATCCTTTTCATACTTCTTGATAATGTTCTTTTCCTGTTGAGGCTTTAATTCTGATTCCAGGCTAAGATTCTTAGACTCCATTGCCTAGCAAATATGCAAAACAGTAAATATCTTCATTATACTTCAATGTTCCAAAAAGATAAACATGTTATTATACAAAAGTATATCACTGATTCTATATACCTCAAAGTAGGAAATCATACAATTTGGGGTTTGTCAGCTCAGAGAAAGGCCTCCCCAGAGGACAAAGGGGATGCATGTCTTATGTCAGCAGAATGAAGGGGTGTTCTACCCCTCAGTGCTGCTTCAGCTGCCACCACAAAGACATAGTCAAAGGTAGACAGAAACCTAATACACAGGAGCAGACCTCTGAAAACAAATACACCTCCTTCCTTCCTCACCCCTTCTGACCGGCAGTCTGAGCTACAATATACAGTCAATGTACTTACCTAGAATTCAAGAATTTAGAAAATTCAATTCCCAAGGCAAGTTCAAGACATTAAAGTCAGAGAAAGATAAATGACACATGAAGTAGTCCAGCTCAGTGCATCTGTCCAGATTAAACTCAATGTCTTGTGCCCTCAGTAGTGGGAGCCCAGAATGTGTCAATTCATAGTGGATCTAAACGCTCTCTTTTTGAAAGAACTATTTGTATCCTCAGAGGAAGATTAAGTTATGCTATCCTCTTGGTTACTTATATTTTCTAAGTCTTTGAAAAGCAGTATTCCTTGCCTTATTTAAGTGGGAATTCTCAACTGATATAAACAATCAGATCATTAAAACCAACATTCAATTAATGAAATGTGTGCTATTATACATCTAGCCTCTTTCACTGGGTTTATTTCTAAAATACATTGCCTACACAGAACACCTTTTCAGTAGGTGGCTGATGAAGGGACTCTGCAGAAGGGTCCTCATTGCAGGCACTGCTTCCTCCATTCTCAGATGTGTTCACGGTCCCCCTTAGGAAGGAATCAAAATTGCATATTAAAACAGAGAGAGGGGGGCCTCCCTGGTGGCGCAAGGGGTTAAGCACCAAACTATGAAGTAATCCGCAGCCTCTGCAGCACGAGTTCAATCCCCAGCCAGCCAGGGAGCTACCCACATGGTGCAGCAGACCTCTCCTGACTCGATCACTGCTCCCCTCAGCAGTGTATTTCAGTCAATCTGCTTGTTCTGTTCCCCACTCTGTCTCTTGTGAATCCTCTCACCGCCCCCACCTCTGGCCTGTACCCCAGTTCTTGTATGCATAAATAAATAAATCTTTACAAAAAAATTAAAATTAAAATAAATAAAAAATTAAAAAATAAATAAAACAGAGAGAGGAAAATGAAGCCTCAAGGCAAAGGAATAATATTCAATGTGTTCTATTTTGCAAGAGGCTTTATCTCCTTCCCCCCAAGCAGTGCTTTTAGGATGCACGCACTTGTTCCTCGACGGGCCTCCCACTGTGGACTGCAGTGTCATGTGAACCTCCAGGGCGCACTTGCGTAGTCTTGCTACCCTTTGTTCATAGTCCCTGAGCGCCCGCCTCACTTCTTGCTGACTGTCCCGTGACGTCAGCTCCTCACACAGCTCCCGCAGGAGCGCCACGTGGTGATCAAGCTGGGACAGACTGCCTTCCTCAGAAAAGCAGGCCTAATGGAGACGAGAAAGCAGGAAATGTGTTGCAAATGAGTTTACATGATTAGTCTATAAGGATTACAGGCTTAACAGACATGTGAGACACGCACAACACATTCTTTTACAGGCCGTCCACTGTGTGCCCGGCATAGTAATGGCTGCTGGAGAGACTCAATGAGGAAGTCTGTCCTAAACGGAGTCATCGTAGTCCAATTATGGGATGAAGGAAACCAGAAAATGTCACCCCCAAAACATGCCTTTGATATCAAAATTATTTTGAGGTAAGGCAATTAAAATATACATACACACAGATTTTGATTTAAGACTGCATACTAAAACCTAAATAAACCCATGTTACCACAATAAAAATAAAGAAAAGAACAAACACAGGAAAGGAAAACTTCCCCCTTTTCTGCCAAAAGGCAGAAAATCAAGTCTCCTTTTACTGGAGACAGATGTCAGCCCAGAGAGAGCACCAAAAGAACCTGCAAATAAACCCTTGAAACCAACTTCTCCTCCTAGTTATGTTTTCACCATTTACTATTCCTAACCTAAACCCCTGTGTCTTGTGATTCTTCACACATTTATTGTTTGTTTAAAAGGCATAAAAGCTTCCTGTTCTTGTCACTTACTTTGTCTTGTGAGGCCCACTTGACTACTTGTGAGATTCTCATGTACATGTAAATATGCAAAAAAACTTATATGCTTTTCTCCTGCTTATCTGTCTTGTCAGACCCGGCCAGAGACCCTATGAGGGTCAAGGGAAACTTTTCCCTCCCTTAAGCAGTCACACAAATAATGAGCATAGAGCATGAGGAGTATTGTGACAGAGCCGTTACTTGCCTTAAGGAGTCAGAGAAAGCCTACTGCACCTGGGGGCCCACCTGCGTTGGATGCAGAAATAACAATCCAGGTGCTCCATGCAAAAGGGGTCATTCCTAGCAGGAGGAACAACCACAAGAGGAAGAGCCCCAGAGTATGTGAAAGAATAGACAGTCCATTGTGGCTTAAGGGCTGCCAAAGGAGATGGGAAGCTGATGGAGTGTCCAGGATCCAGACTGGGAAGGACTGAGGAGCCCTCAAAGGGTCTAGAGATGTGCTGGAAGTAATGGTGAGCCAGAGACATAAGATTCGTGGCTCCTGGTATGACACCTAAATTTGTAGAGGCGTAAACCTTTACCCCTAAAGCATACACAGTGTTGTAAACCATTATCTCAGTAAACATAATTATTAATTTAATTTTAAAATATGTGGCTAAAAAGGAAACTCTGGTGATGGGTCTAGAAGACGAGCAACCTTGGTCACACCGAGAAAGTAGCCTGGGCTAAGGGAAGTAAAAATACCGACGGAAAGGAAGAAAAAGCAGCAGCTGTTCTGAAGAGTGACAGATGGAACTTGGCTTCCAACTCCATTAAAGCCACCAAGGAAGGAAGGGCTTGGAGGGGGAAGGCGGCTGGAGACTGCAATGCCTTTCCCAACCAGAATATGTAAGAGGGAGGAAAGTCTGAGAGGAGACATGGTTTGGTTTTCGACGTGCTTATTAATGAGTTCTCTGAAGCACAGTGGTGATATCTATGAGTCAGTTAGAAATAGAAGCTGTCACTCAAGGGAAAGGGCTCAGCTGGAGATGAAGATTTAGGCATTAGCATTGCAGAGAGGACAGTTAAAACCCCAGAGGGCACAGAACCACCCAGAGGAAGCAAGAAATAAGCCAAAAATGGGGACCCCAAAACTAAAAACATTAACATAGCAAAAAGGAAATTTATGAAGGGCACTAAAAAGAAACCTCCTTCCTGCAAAAAAAATAAAAGAAGGAAAAGCAAGAGAGATTGATACTGAGAGAGGCACAGCAGTAGAAAGTTTAAAAGAAATAAAGAGGGGTTAATGCTGTCAAGTACCTAGAGACAAACAAATAGGCTAAGGACCAAAAGAGGTTCTTAGATTTGCCCCAGAGCGTTTATATCTGATTCGTTATCTCTCACAAAAGTTGCTCTTCTGGGGACACCATATCATCACCAAAGCAACTGAGGGAATGTCACAACAGGCGACATGTAGCCAGTCTTGAAGAGAAGGGCCACTGAGACATATTAAGAGAAATCATAAAATATTAATTCAGTGCTGAGTTTTTCTCATTTCTACAAAGCAAGAAGCACAGGCTCTAGTTAAGTGAACTACATAAGGGATAATTCCCAGGGAATTCAAGGCGGCAGCAGATTCCAAAGCAGATTCAACCGTAAACTAAGGACCATACACAATCATTGAGGAATAAACTCCAAATGACAACAAAATTTAAATGGGAACAGGTTACCTCATGTTCCTTGATGAGACCCTTGGTCCTGCCTCTGCGGATTAGTTTCTTCTCCTTATTTATTTGTCTTTCCAGTTTTGAAATGCTGTCAGTAAGTTTTTCTTTTTGAATATCTATTTTTAGTTGTTGAATATACAAAGACATTTCATGATGAAGAGCCTACAGGGATAACAAAGGCACACATTAACCATGGGAACAGAATATATTGAAAAAAGTGCTGATTAAAAACACAATGAAAATATTTGTTGCAACAAAGGATGGGAGCAGAGCTTGAATGCAAGTTTGATTCATTCTTGTGTGTCTGTCCTTTAAAATATACCAGACTCATATTATTTTCTTTCTAACAACTAAACATGTGTTTTTAGTTGTGAAAGACACTATTAGAGAGAATCAAAAGACAAGGTGCAGCCTGGGAGAAAATAGCTACAAAACACCTATCGCAATCTATGGAGGCAAAACATATAATGTGTGTGCTGGATGGGATTCTGGCATAGACAAAGGACATTAGGAGAAAACTGAAGATACAGATAAAGAATAAACTTTGGCTGATAATGCATCAATATCTGACTACTGACTGAGACAAAAGCGCTATATATATATATATTAATGTAAGATGTCAATACTAGGAGAGCCAGGCATGGGATATACTGGAACTGTCTCTACTATCTTTGCAATATTTCTTTTTCTAAAATAAAATGTTTATTTTAAAATGTGCTTTAAAAGGACCTGTAACAGTAGAAATTCAAATACATTATCTTATTTTCTCTCTCCACATAGTCAGACATACCTGCATACCTTATTTTTCTCTCTCCACACTCAGACACACACACACACACATTCACAAACATATTTAATACTAATTACCATTTATTGAACACAATCACTATGGCAGGTGCTATAACAATGTTGCCAAGTCATTGGGGTTACTCCCATTTTATCAGAAAACCTCCTATAAGCTGAGCAACTTGCCTAGGGTCCCAGCTGCTGAGTCCAGAGCTGCCTGCCACCAATGCCTATACCTGTATTTCACCATGAAACTGTGCATAAGTGTCAAGGTATTGTCTCAGTCAGGATCCAACCAGGAAAGCAGAAAGCAGTAACATTTAAGGCAGAAGAAATTAAGTTCAGGGAATTGGTTATGTAAGTGAGGGGAAACCAGAGAAAGCCAAGGGAAGGCTGTAAAACAATCCAGAGGTTAAGGCTGGCTGGAAGCTGTTCTCACCCAGACAGGAAGGTCAGTCATCAGAAGCGGGACCCATGGAACCCACAGCCAGGGAGACAGCCCCAGAGACTGCTCAAGGGAGAAGGGAAAGAAAACCTTTGGACTCTCCCTTTGACCCCCTGCAACTGCCCTCTAATCTCTGAACAGTGTTGTCACTGATGATCACAGAGCCAGCTGATACCAGGCCTGGGGACCACAGTCTGCAGGGACCAGCTGCTCTTGAACACACAGTAGACGGGGAGACCGCCAGCAATGCCTCTGATGACAGACAGGCCCAGGATCAGATCTATAAGCATAAGCCCCAACACACATGCACATCCTTACCTCCCATTTGGCACAGACATCTCTGCTCTGTGCGTCCAAAGTCAGTTTTACATCCGTGGTTTCATTATTTTTCAGTTCTTCAACAGCTTTTAAATACTTGGCCAGACTTTTAGTATTAAAAATTGCTATTGCTTCCTAAGTGAAAAAGTACAAACAAGAACATGGAAGTTCCATTCTACTGCCAAATCCTCAAAGCTAATTTCAGTAGTTCTTTAACAGGTAGAACTATGAAGGGGCTATCTGTGACTACCTAAAGATTTTGGAAAGACTTCTCTTTCTAAATTAAGGTTCATATCCTTTTTGCATCCCTTGAAATCTTTGGAAAAGAATTGAAAATAGTTATTATTTAAATGTAATTATTACACATTTGAGGTCCAGATAATATATTCAAAATGACAATATTCAAAATGATTTTGGAACCCCTTTGACAAATAAAGGCTTATTTTGTAGGATTATAGGCCACTGGAAATGTTCCCTCTAAAGTTCTTAAGAATTAAGCAGACAGCCATATTTCATAAGCAATACAGTATGAAAAGCATACCAGCATGTATTAGAAATTAATGTTACAATAAGACAATCTATAGTAAGGTTAACAAGGCAAATACTGAACATAGTGCATAAGCATTTTTATGCTGCAAGAAGGTAATATGATCTTGTAAGGGGCAGAAGGGCATGGAGCAGGATCTCTATGACCCGAGCAGACAGGGTAAAGGAGAAGTCCTGGAGCCTTTGGTGGCTTTTCAGGCTTTTTTTGGGATTTACCAGGCACATAGCAGGCAGAGGTGCTGGGGGGCCGGGAGGCTGGCAGGCCTCCCAGCCCCCATCAAGTCTTCACTCTATCTGGGCTCTCTGGCATTTTCTTGTGGCCTCTAACTTCTCTTTCACTCTCTTCCACTCTCGTTCTCTCTGCTTCTTCTGTGGTTCTCCGCTCTGCTGGCGTCCCCGTGACACCACCCTTATAAGCCCAGTCTCTCAGCCCAGGTGAATCCCATCTACGCATGTCCACACCCTACTCCAGGTGCCCGCCATCAGGCATGCATTCAGGACGGCAGGGATCCATCATCGATCCTAATGGCGGGAGGACAGAAAAGCCTGATACTTTTTATTTACCCTACAGATCTTATCAACTGCAAAGTTTTGCCCAGAACCAGGCTGGTGGGCAGTTCTGCCCCAGGGGAGAAGCAGCAGAGCAGGGTGGTGGGAACTGCCTACTAGGAATGTGTTTGTGCCTCACCTCACACTACCTGCTCCTACTATTACCTGCACTAGTCTATGAGGGCAGAAACCTGGCTTATGATCAGCAAATATCAGAACAGAAAATAGTTTAAACCTGTGACAGAGGCAAAAAATCTGCAGGAGACAAAAAGATGAATAATTCTGGGGGAAAAGGCAAGTTAAGCAGGATGAAAGTCCATTCATACACTCGTTATGTATTTATTATGGACCCTTGGATAAACAGATCTAGCACTGAGCCCCAAGGGACCTAAGGCCCGGCTGGGGTGGGGTTACTAAATGTATGACCAGGGAGACACTGTACCCCACATGCTGGCGGAGTGCTCCCACAACCCACGTGCTTCTCTGGATCTTGTGGGTCTCAGGGTAAGGATTTTGCTAATGTTGTGAAAAGGAATCTATTTCACTGAATGTCAGAGAAAAAGACAAACCCCCTGGCTTTAGATTTTATTTTTTATTTGTTTTTTAAAATTAGTTTATTTTTTTACCTTGTCGTTAATTTTTGGACAGTAATTGATCTCTCCCCTGAGGTGTAGCCCCTGTAGTCCCCCCACCACTATAGCAGCCCTGATCCATCACCACAGCCCCTTATGTTCTTCCCTCCCCGGTGTGGCTTCAGATTTTAAAAGGTGGTCAGGGAGAGGAAAATGGTGTAAGAACAGACACTTCTCTCTCTTCTCTCTGGTAGAGAAGGGCACTGGAGCCTCTATTTGTTCTTTTCCTTCTCCCTTTCCTGAGCTGGCTGTATCTGTCCTTCTGCAATCCAGCCTAGTATTTATTCAAAACAACCTGTGAATCAGTTCAACAATCTCAGCAACCTGGGAGTAAAAGTTGGGGAAGAAAAGACAGGGAATTGGTCAGAATCGGTGGCATAGGATCCAGCAAGTGAGGCCTTTTGAGATCATGGAAAAAGCAATGATGAAATAGCTGATAATAGGGTCCAGTACGGGGTTACTAATCCAAAAAGCCAAAATGGGGTGAGGCCCACAAAACAGTAAGAGGCCACAAGGGGCATGAAGAGAGGTTCCCATGGGCGCTTATTTTCTAAAAAGACTGGAAGTTGGGGTGTGGGATTATAGCTTTACCTCATCCTTACAACCCCAAACCACCTAACTAACTCATTTTAAATGGTCAATAAATGTTTTAAAGGTTGAATGAATGAATGAAAACAGACTACTCTACCCCTGTCCGAGGACAGTGACCTTGTTTTACTTTCCTTCACCCCCAGCACATCCCACGGTGTTAATTAACAGTGAGTCTCTGCTGTGGCTGCATCTTAAGCTGCCAGTCAGACCATGAAAAAAAATCAACCTGAAACTGTCTGCATAGACAGAACGTGGGCGGATCTTTAGCTACTGATAAGCATGTGTCCAAAAATAACTTTTATCATGGCACATTTTGATAATAAAAATATTTCTTTACAGTCAGAGAATTTCAACTGTTTAAAGTGTTTTCACATGCTTTATTTTCATTTAAAACTTCATAGCAAATCTGGCAGGTGAATAGGGCTTGAATTTTTATGACCATTTTACCACTGAAAAAAATTAGAGAAACTAAACTTGTGCTGAATGCCATGAAATCAACCATGCTCTTTACACTGTTATCATCATGTCCATTCTGTCTATAATAAAATCTGAATTTAAAAAAAATCTTCATTTGAATGATTTTTTTAAAGAATAGGGTTTTTTTGTTTTTTAAATTTATTTAGGCATAGAAGAACTGGGGTGTAGGCCAGAGGTGTGGGGAGTGAGAAGATTCACCAGAGACAGAGTGGGGAGGAGAACAAGCAGACTGACCGAAATATATTGCTGAGGGGAGTAGCAGGTGAGACAGGAGAGGTCTGCTGTCCCACGTTGGTTAGCTCCCTGGCCAGGGATTGAACTCATGCTGCAGTAGCTGCCAATAGCTTCACAGGGCTGAGGTTTAACCCTTGTGCCACCAGGGAGGCCCTGAACGATTATTTTTAATTGCCCCCAGGAACAACATATAAAATGGGAAATTTTTAAAAGTTACCCTAACTCGGTGTGTCATTACAATGATTGAAACATCTTGATTTCAAATGGGATAGGCAGCTAATAATAAATAGTCTACATTTAATGGTTATTAAATGAGACTACCTTATATTTTGAAATCAGTTCACTCTGGCTGTCTCTTTGGCCAAGGAGCTGCTCAGCCCTTGTAATGTATGATTCAAGTTCCTTCTGTGATTCTTCTACTTTCAGCCTGACATCCAGGTCTGGTGAAACCTCAGTTGAATTCTTCAACACCGCATCCAATTTGACCATACTAATCTGTGAAGACAAGAAAATTCTCAACTCTTGGCCCCACTTTTCAGTAAATTCAGTACATTTTTTGAATAGCAACTTGTATTTTTCCATTAGACATAGAGTAATTTATTATACTACTCTTTTCCATTATGTGCTGAATTATAAAGAAATAAAAACTAATGCAAAAGCAGTATTTTGCAGAACATTTCCTAACACAGCAACCCTCCTCCTATGCTCCCCCCTGACCCAGTGACCACTAGGTTTTAAAGATCAAATTCACTAAATAGGGGCCTCCCCTGGTGGCGCAGCGGTTGAGCGCTGGGTTGTGAGGCTGCCTGCAGCCTCTGCAGCACCAGTTCGATCCCCGGCCACTGGCGAGGTCCCACCAAAAAAAAAAAAATAAATAAAAATAAAATAAGTTCACTAAATAAGGAATATTGAAGAGAGACCTGAACTTTCTCTTTAGCTTCTTGAATCTTTGCCTGTAGTGCAGCAGTGAGAACATGTTGTAGGGACTCCTGGCTTGAGATATTTTGTACATCCATGTGTAAAGTATCTTCAGTTCTAGATACAAGTTCTTCATACATAGAGCCTTTGGCAATAAGGTGCTATTAAAACAAATTAAAGTGATATCAGAATACACATTCTGACTATATGTTCAACGTTAACTTCATCAGAAAATTATTAAAAATGTTATACAAAATGAGGTATATTTGCACTCAAACTGTTATTTTAAAAATTATGAAATTTTAAACTAATATATCAGATTCTGAGCTGCTAGTCTTATCTATTTTTTTAATACAGTAGACACTTACATATAAAGACCAGAAGTAATAAAATGCCAGTTGAGAGAAAATAAGTTGGAGTGGTCATTAACCTTAAAATGAAGTTGTTCTAAACCAAACCAACTGGAAGGGCATTCAATAATGTTATTGGAGAAAATGGCTACAGGAATATCATCTTTTTAGAATAATGCCTTATACAACATACTAAAAATAAATTTCAGATGATCAGAAAGTTATATATAAAATATAAAACCACAAAAGGAAGAAATTATCCATGAAAATTAATCTGCTTTCTGGATGTGGAGGGTTTTGTAGGCATCAGAGTAATGACAGAAAAGATTACATAGATACAGGGTGAGGGGTGGGGAAAAACAAAGAACTATATAGATATAAAAATCTATGTGAAATAAACAACTCAAAAATCAACAACTTGGTTAAAAATATTTGCCACACAAATGAAAATAAGTCATGAGTCATGATTCCAAGAGCTTATAAATTCACTAAGAAAAATACTGGTAACCCCAAGAAAATTCAGAATATACAAAGACAGCAACAAATAGCTTCAATAAATAAAAGTTCAATCTGATATGTAATCAAATAAGAAAAATTTTAAAAATAATGCATACCACTTTTCATTTATCAAATTATCAAAAAAAAAGTTTGTTACAACTCAAAGGTGGCATGAAGATAACAAAAGAGAAATTATATTTTGTGATATCAGCTATGTAAATATTGATGTCATTTATCTTAGAGCAGTAGAATTATGGGAATTATATTTCTTTTTATATTTTATAATATTTAAATGTTCAAAAATTAGCATGTTTATTTATATTTCAATTTGTTTTCTTTTTAATTATAAAAGTAACAAAAATTCAAGTAAAAGACAAACCAAGAAAGGTAAAGCATGTAAAGAAAAAGTTCCTCTTTTTTCCTGTCCTTCCTGTTGTTGTCATTCAATCTATAATTCACACATTCATTTAAAAAATACCCATTTTATGTGTATGATGTGCCAGGAAATGTGCCAGGAGCTGGGTACAATTCAGGATCAAGATAATTATGTGTATGTCCTCACAGACAGTTTTCTATGAATATAAAAGCAGAAAGTGTAAAAAAATCAACTGTTTTAAAAGACACAAAGGGGAGCACATCACCAGAGCTGCCCAGAAAGCTGCATTTCTTACTTTATATCTTGATTCAACAGAGAGCACACTTAATTCCTTCTTTTTTTTTTTTTTTTTTTTTTATTTATTTAGTTTTTTTGTTTGTTTGTTTGTTTATACATGCACTGGGTACAGTCAGAAGCGCAGGAGGGTGAGAGAATTCACCAGAGCCAGAGCAGGGAGCAGAGCAGGCAGAAGGACCGAAGTACACTGCTGAGGGAAGCAGCGGGCGGCAGGAGAGGTCTGCGCGCCATGTGGGACCCTCCTCCAGTGGCCGGGGAGCAGCCGGGGATTGAACCGGCGCTGCAGAGGCCGCGGGCAGCTTCGCAACCCAGCGCTCAACCGCTGCGCCACCGGGGAGGCCCTTAATTCCTTCTTAACAAAAGTCTATTCCATCTACCTAAAGGACACAAAATTTTTTTTATTTAAATAATAAATTTTATTTTTATATTCCCCACATAATTGCAACCCCCCCATTCTGACCCCAATCCCTTCCTTCCCGCCCCCCACCCCCCAAAAAGTGTCTCTGGTTCACAGTTTTTTGTTGATTTTGATTTTCACTTATAGTTATTCATTTTCCTGGTCCCTTATTTAAGTTTTCTAGATTCCTGCTATGAGTGAGACCATCTGGTATTTTTCTTTTTCTTTCTGGCTTATTTCGCTGAGCATGATCCCTTCCAGCGCCATCCATGTTGCTGCAAATTGCATGTGTTTATCTTTTTTGAATGCTGAGTAATATTCCATGGTATATATGTACCACATCTTCTTGATCCAGTCATCTATTTTTGGGCATTTGGGCTGTTTCCAAAGCTTAGCTATTGTAAATAGTGCTGCTATAAACATAGGGGTGCAGGTGTTCTTTGGAATTGATGTTTCTGAGGACACAAAAATATTAATTTGAAAGGAAACCTGCACTCCTATGTTTATTACAGCACTATTCACAATAGCTAAGATATGGAAACCACCAAAATGCCCCAAAACAGATGAGTCTATCCAAAAGATGTGATATATATGCACAATAGAACAATACTCAGCAGTCAAAAAGATAAATTCATGCATTTGCAGCTACATGGATGGAACTGGGAGGAATTATGCTCAGTGAAATAAGTAAGAAGGAAAACAAAAAATATTGGATAGTTTCACTTATAGCAGGAATATAGGGAAACCAAACAAAGGGTTAGAGAAAAAAAAGACAAAACTAGCAGACATATTAGAGATCCTATGGTGATGGTTCACAGGTTAGGTGGTGATGGGAGATTTATAGGGATTACACCTGAGAAATCAAATATTGTACAAAGAAGATGTGAGAAAATAAAAATTTTAAATTTTTTTTTAAAAATAACCTGAAAAAAAGTCTATTCCAACGGGATTGTGTTTTTACTGTTCTTAAGTGGATCACTGTAATTGTTTTGAAAATATTTTTAAAATAGTAAATGCTTCCTTCATTTCTTTCACTAAAAAATTCCAGATACAGCAAATAAATACATATTAAAAGTAAAATTAGTGAAGCCCTAGCAGATGGCACAGGTAAGTTTACATAATATTTTCAAAGCCATAAACAGTATTATTCTCATAAACAAGGAAAACAGAAGATGCTAATTATACAACCTTTACAAATATAGATTTGGAAGGATTATATAAATGCTCTGTTCTTCCAGGAACCTTCTATCTTATAATTTATGACATGCTTCATATGTTTTACAGCTGAGCTGGAACTCAGTAAAAATCTCAATTGTAACTTCTTTCCCAGGAGAACTTAATGATATTAAGTTCTCGCCTCATTGCTTTTCAATGAGTCGAAAGCCTGAGAATAAAGAGAGAATGCACTTCTAACATCAGTCACCCTCCTTGCATTGGCTACGAAAGGAAAGGGCTTCATCAGTGGGTGAGCTCGCAAAGCATGGATTATATAATTTCTTATAGTCACATTGCACTGAGATATTTGAGGCTGAATTCACTCATCTCCTCATTGACTTCTGATACAGGAGACTATGTTAATCTTCATTGTACAGCTAGGAAATTAGTTCAAGAACTTAGTCTCATAAGATATTAGTAGTAGTCTTCTACCTTCTGTCTTCAAGCAAAATCACTGTAAATGATCCAGAAATGTCAATCTTTGCTATTTTTTAAAATTCCAATAAAGAAAATTCAAACAAGTAGGTTTATTTCTATGTACTTTAGAACTTTTTATCTTAATACTTAAGTCAACAACCAAGAAAGCTGATCTTGTAATACTTTTATAGTGATACCTGCAAAGATTCTTCCACTGAAGGATTCACATCTTCTTGATTTCTCAGAAGATCTAAAGCAGACTTGGTTTCTGCCTCCCAAGTTTCCACTTGTCCAATGAGTTTTTCAACCTCTTCAGACACTTTTACTTGCTCTGTGACTTCTTCCTTTTCTTTTTCATGTTCTTCCCCAGCCTACAAACATTTAAAATTACCACTAAGAAAATGGCAACATTTACATTTTGAAATAATTGTCAATTTTAAGAAGTTATACCCCTCTTTTCCCTAAGAATACTAGTTTTCACTAAGAATACTAGTTCAGTAAATTTTAATGATTTAAGACCTAGTTTGGGGACAATGATAGTAAAATTTTATGAGTATATATCACGTTAGAAATTAAAAGTTATTCAAAAGTTATATTTACCTTAATTATATTATTCCTATCAGATAGGAAAATTAAAGTTTAGAAAATTAGTATATTGACTCTTTAAACACTTTTTAAAAGCTTTCACACAATTTATTTAAATACAGCTATTGGCAATAGCAGCTATGAAACATCTTCAAGAAGACCATTAAATTTTTAATACAGGGCCTCCCCGGTGGCGCAGCGGTTGAGCACTGGGTTGCAAAGCTGCCCACAGCCTCTGCAGCGCCGGTTCGATCCCCGGCTGCTCCCCGGCCACCGAAGGAGGGTCCCACATGGCGCGCAGACCTCTCCTGCCGCCCGCTGCTCCCCTCAGCAGTGTACTTCGGTCCTTCTGCCTGTTCTGCTCCCCGCTCTGCTCTGGTGAATTCTCTCACCCTCCCGCGCTTCTGACTGTCCCCAGTGCTTGTATAAATAAATAAATAAATAAATCTTTTAAAAAAGAAAAAAAATTTTAATACACTTATCTTTTACATTAATTAACCTTCAATATTCTATAGGTTGATATGATAGAGCTTTGCTTGGGAAACACATTCTTAAAGTTGTTTTAAATCAGTTAGCATTTTAAATGCCTCAGAAGAATAATCTACTCTAAAAGGAGACGGCACAGATTCATATCTTTCAAGATTTTCTCTGAGTAGATCTTGTCATGGTGGGAAAACACTGGCACTCCATCCTGGCAGGAGCCAAAGCCAGGTAACAATTGCCTTCTTAAGTTAAGCTGTATAAATTATCATTCTGAAGGAGGCCTGTTTTCCAAAACCGTAAGTACCATACCTTACACGTGTATGCTTCTTTTGTTCCTTTTCCACATTCATATCTATAATCTAAAGTCATCTTCCAAATTACTCAACAAAGCAACAAACAAAAATTATATGTTTCCCTCTTTACAGAAGGAAGCCAGACAGACCAGGGGCTAGCCAGTTGCTAGAGAATTTCTGGGAACTAATCAGATTTAGTCTGAAGACTTCCACTTCCACAGTCAGAAGTCATGACTGTTCCCATGTTTGTGGAAATCTCCTGTGAGTGGGATACAGGACTTTTAACTACTTCATGAAGGTGACCACTTAAGCATTTTCCTGGAAAATTATCTAATTATTCATCTGATTCAACAGTATGGTGTTCTAAAAGAAAAATAGTAAAGTTAAGCTATTTCTATATGCAGAAAAAATACATAAAGTATAACTATTTTACCTTTATATTTTGATTGTGATTTTCAGGACATTCTGTTGACATATGCACTGAAAAATCAACATCTGGCTTTTCTTCTTTAGATTGCTGGATATTTCCAGAATTGTCAAGAATGGGTTGATGCTGTTTTTTTATAAGTGGCAGATTCATTTCCTATAAATAATTTTATGAAACTTAATGATCTTTTTTATGCTAAGGTATATTATTATACACAATGTTATTATAAACAATACATGAATAATGAATTCAATAGTTTTTGAATTTATCAATGAATGACAATGTTATAAACTACGAGGATTTTCCATAAAATGTCTAAGAATAAGAAATCAAATAACTGAAGTTTAAATTATTTCCTAAAAATTTACTTTTATGAGACACTATGCTAAACAAACTTCAGTGTCTAGTCTCAAAGAGCTTGCGATATAGTAGGCAAGAATACTCATGCTATTCTTCAATGGTAAACCAATTTTTTTAAAGATTATTTATGCATACAAGAACTGGGGTGTAGACCAGAGATGTGGAGTGGAGTGGAATGAGAGGGTTCACCAGAGAGAGTAGGGATCAGAACAGGCAGATCTACTGAAATATACTGCTGAAGGGAGCAGGTACTGTACCATCTGGGTTAGCTCCCAGGCCAGCAGGGGAATGGAACTCATGCTGCAGTGGCTGGGATAGCTTGATAGAGCTGTGACTTTAACCCCTGCACCACCAGGGAAACCCCAAAGGTAAACCAATTTTAACTAAAGAGCTGTACGATATATCCACACAGACATGTACAAGAATATTCCTAGCAGCATTATTAATAATAGCAAAAAAAAAAAAAGTGGAAAGAAAGCAAATGTGTGGTACTGATTTAAATCACTCATGATTTAAATGACTTAAAAAATGTGGTATAAGCATATAATAGACTGCCAATCGAAAGGAAATACTGCTACAACATGAGTAGCTGAACATCATACTAAGTGAAAAAAGTCAGACACAAAGACCACATATTACATGATTCCATTTGTGTGAGCTATCCAGAAAAAGTAAATTATAAAGAGACAGAAAGTAGATTAGTGGTTGCCTTGCAATGGGGAGACTGAGAGAAAGCAGGGAGAGATGGCTGAAATGGGCCTGTTTCTTTAAGAAGTGATGCTAATATTTTAAAATTGGCTATGGTAATGGCCACACAACTCTGAACATACTAAAAATCACTGAGTTATACAATTAAGTGATTGAGTGATACAGTACATGAATTATATCTCCAATAAATACTTTACCAAAAAAAGAACTTACAAGTTGAGTTTTGGTAATAAACTTTCTCCATCTTTTATTCAGTCTTCTGAGTTCTTTAGAAATAGATGATTCAACTTCCTCATTGCTGACTTGAATTAAGAAAGTCGCCATTTCATTTAAAGTAATATGGTGTAGATTCCATTGGGATAGTGTCTCAAAGGGAACCTGCATAACATAAAAGTAATGTCACATTTAACGACGTAAGATTTGTCCTCTAGAAACTCGGGAAGGTTTTAAATCTCGTAATATTCACCCAAATGGAAAAATGAAATATTTTAAAACATGAATTTATTTTAAATGTGTCTATAAGCTATCCAGCACTCCACATCTTTTATTTCATTTTCTAGAACTTAGTAATATATATTCCAAAAGCTATAATGTTTCTGTAAATTATGCTTCCATAAAGTCCTCTCCCTTCCTTCCCCCCCCCCCCAACTTTATTAGGAAGACACTAAACTCTTTGCAAAACTTTGGAGAGGTTTTCCAATACTTTTGCTTACTCTTCCCTGCCTTCTCATTTTTGCATGAACAATGAGGGTATCCAAACAAAATGGGGGCAGGGAGGGCGGGGGACAAAGTTGCCATTAGACTACAAATACCTCTTTAATCTGCTCCTTCTTTGTCTCCTCAAAACAAGCTTTTAGTAAACGGAGGTTTTCCATATAAGTAACCCAACACTGTAGAACTTTTTGTAGAGTGGACTTGATATCAAATATACTTTTTCTATATGTACAAAGATTATATTCCACTATGCCATATTGTTTACTAATATCCTGATATTCGTCACCTATAATGTTAACAAAATAGTTATCTTAGAAAAGTTTATTAATAAAAGCACACTGTTAACTAAAATATATGCATATTTATTGACAGTGGAAAAGTAAATATGTACGCTGACAATATTAAAAGTGAATGCAAGATTTTTCCAGAGAAAACACACATGTAAAACTAATTTCTAAAACACTAGATGTGTAAAGAAAAAAAAAAACAGAAGAAATGATATTTATAAGTGTTGGTCATCCCATTAAAAAGTAACTGTATAACATTACCCAAATTCTTATGACTTTCATCACATTTTTGAAAAGAAGTTTCAAGTTGAGCTAGGACCTCTTTTTCTTCAATAAATTTCTGTGAGTGGGGGAGGAAAAAATTATATTAACAGTTTTTAATGTAAATGTGCCGAGAAATCTAAAGGCAAGATGAAGCTCTTGAGTGTCAACATTTCTTTCACTTTACTACTACAAATTTCAGTAGGAAAAAATGAGCAGCCCCTGAGGATAGCTAATCGAGGTCCAGAAGACACAACTACAATGAAAACATTACCTAGGTACAAGCCTGACAAAGGTTATCTTAATGTGACATGGTTTTGTAATGGTCTTTCTCTCTGGAGAAAGGGTAAGTTAAGTAATTACAGTAATTTCAAAATTTCCTCCTTTATGTATTTATTAAT
This sequence comes from Talpa occidentalis, assembly GCF_014898055.3. NCBI lineage: Eukaryota > Metazoa > Chordata > Mammalia > Eulipotyphla > Talpidae > Talpa > Talpa occidentalis. Next base: position 71,369,520 of record NW_023601104.1, on the reverse strand, counting down.
ATTGCATAATTTGTAAGTTTCTTATTTCACATATTTTATTAACATAAATAATTTATATTAGATATACTAGTTATATTAGAAAAATACCACCCATTGCCACAAACTTTTGAGAAACTTCCATTAACCAAATTGTGTCCCATGCAATCAAATTCCGCTACAGAGAAATCACAGAAGTAATTAAAGCTCATATTCACTGTGCAATTATATATATGCCTGTAGTATGATCATTTAAATGGAAAAAATCAAAGAGAACAAAAGAAATAAAAATATTCAAAATCTAGTCTAGTTTAGACTGATGCTTCCTGTTTAGGAAAGAACAGTGATTAAATCATAAATTGTAAATGAATTTCCCTTGTCATGTTTTTCAGCTTTTGCGCTGAATTTACAACCTCAAATTTTCTTTTTTAGCCCTGATTGCACAAAGAAGAAACAAAAAAAATGACAACAAGGTCTGACTGTAGAAATGACACTTGTAGGATGCTTTCACTTTATTTAGTGTACACGTTTGTATTTAAATCATTTGCAACATCTTTTCCTATAAATTGCAAGAACTAAAACTCCCAAAGTCTCAATACAAAAGGTGCTACTTTTCCCTTTCTTGAAATCAAAGAGACCAAGATTGAAATGTTCTAAATGAAATTTAATTTTTGAATGAAATCATGAATCTGAGAGGGAAAACATTAAATAAGATGTCAGATAAGAGCAATTAGGAATTTCTAATGGAAATAACATTGAAGCTTTATTGTGTAAATTATCTGGCTAACTTTTAATCTCCCATAGGGTGGTAAATAATGCTTTCTTTTTTACTCTTCCCTATGTCTGATTTATGACTTGTAATTCTTTTCTCCAGGCAATCCTTACACTAATGAAATCTACCAAGAAAACCATTTCAAAACCTGATAATGTAGAGGGAAACTGTACCAGTGAAAAATATGACCTGGCTCCCAGACATGGAGAACAGCTTCTCAAGACAGGAAATAAAGCAGCTTACATGCCAGTCTTCCAGCAGTAATTCCACAGATTCTTTGGTCCCATATTTGATGTTCCAAACACCCAATTTTGATTTCACTTCATCTAGCAAGCCAAGTACTGAGCACTTATAATAATGAAATTCTAGAAGTGGAATGAATTTTTTTCCTGAAATGTTGTTGATCCTGGAAAACAGTAAAGGTTTTAGATTTCAATTTAACTTTATTGATCAAAAGTAAGCTATCAGTTTGGAATTTTTTTTTTTAAATATTGGAGCTGTAATTTTTGTTTTAAGCACAGAAGACTCAGATATCTCCTTAACTATTTTTTTTAAACAAAGTAAGACAAACATGGTTGAAAAGTTCTGTATAGCAATGCCACTATAATTTAAACATTTACATATTAAAAAAGCTTTCTCTAGTAAGGCTAACACCATCTTACTATCATTCTAGTAAGCTGCTTATGAGTAATGACAAAAGACAATGTGGATAGCCATCAATTAAGTGATCTCTGTACTCGTGGTATTGTTATTAGAGGGAGGAGCAACACAGCACAATGTCGTACACCATTTTCCTGCCCCCCCCCCACTGCATTTGCCTTGGACTACAAGTCCCAGTGTGCAATGCAGAGGAGATACTGGGAGCAGGCGGCAGAGCTGAGCACTCCCAAGATAACATGCAAGGCAAGGTGGCCTGTTCTTCTCTTGCTTCTGGGACCTGACTTGCCCCAGGGACTAAGGGAAGAAGAACTGGAGCATATGTGTGGAGGAACAACATGTAGAGACATTTGAAAGAGGACCCTGGATGAGAGGTATGTGGGAAGGCTGAAAATGGCAGCCTTTATCTTGATTTGTACTTTAATTTTGCTTCTTTGGTCTCAGACTTACCTGGCCCCTTTGGCTCTTTGTTTCTCCACCAGAAAGTGCTTTAGATTTATAGCAAGATTTTGGGCCTCAATGACTCTACTGCAGGCTGACCCTATTTGACTGGGTATTTGCCCACAAAGGGATGGGTAATTTGGAGAATTTTATTGGGAAACCCATATCAAGAATGCTCTTCTCTCTGTATATACACTAATTTTATTAAAGATCTTTCACACTAAGAGTCAGCTTTGCCTTTGTGCACAAGGATGGCCAGAACCCTTTAGATCATGCATCCCATTTGTCTGGGGTCCCTGGGTACCCCTCAGGTACCTTATTTTAGAGTTTACAAAAGCCTCATGTACCTCCTCATGTTCACCCAATATCTTTGTGAGACAAAAACAGGGTGATTATCATTAACCTGTATTTACCAGTGAGGAGACATGCTCAGAAAGACAGAGCAACTCAGTCAAAACCAAGATACAGAGCTCAGTTTCTGACTTTTTCCGTCACCATATCCTACCATCCAATGAAGAAGGAAGTGTGTCAGCATGTTTTTGTTACGTAACACATCAAAGTGCTGTCATCAAATTGCAAAGAAGAAAACTTGTCAGAAGTTATCTAGAAACCTACATATTGTAGTCTGTGTAGCAACAGGTTAGTGCTCAAACAAACAGTATCAACAGTGGTGAAATGGTTGTGATACCCACCGTCTCTTCATTTCCTCCAATTTGTTAGGTGGTACCAATGGCAAATGGTCTTCACCCGTATTTTCAAATTCCAAGAGAGCATTCAAATGATAATCAAATTTATCCATCAGATCCTGAAAAGAAATTTAGCTTGATGTTATTAAAAAAGAAAATGAGGGCCTCCCAGGTGGCACAGTAGGTTGAGCACAGCGCTAGGAAGATGTCCACAGCCTCTGCAGTGCGGGTTCATTTCCCCACCGGCAGGGAAGAATCCCACATGGCGTGGCAGACCTCTTCTGTCTCGCCCACTGCTCCCCTCAGCAGTGTATTTCAGTAGATCTGCCTGTTCTGCTCCCCGCTCTGTCTCTGGTGAATTCTCTCACCCTCCTGTGCCTCTGGCCTGTACCCCAGCTCTTGTATAAATAAAAAAAAAAATCTTAAAAAAAGAAAAGAAAATGATAGGCCAAAAATTAAAGTGTTTGCGAAGACTTAATGCCTAACCTGACTGTGGCTTCAAGCCCCCTGCACTTTCAACCTCTGCCAGGAATGTAGCCCTAACTGGTCAGTATGGGATATTCTGGTCAGCACCAATGAGATCATCTTTTCAATCCCCCCAAAAGAAAATGAGAAAATCTGCACAAGACCTTTTCCATTCCCCAGAATGAGGTTACCTAGCCCTGAAATAATGTCCTCTTCCATTACATGTCCTCTTCTTGCCTATGAAAAATCTTTCATTTTGTACAGTTTTGGGGAGCATTTTTCTACTAGCTACATGGATACTGTCTAATTCCTAAATCATTTAATAAAGCCAATTGAGTCCTTAAAATTAACTTGGTGGATTTTTGTTACTTAACAACATGAAGCAGATTTATTGCCAAACATTGTCATTGAAGACTTGTTAATCTTTTTCCTCTATTGCATAAACTTCATCTTTAAAAAAAAAAAAAGAAGTCCCCTTTTTTCACCAAAGATTTTTAAAATATTTTCATTATAAATGGTTACACTGGAACATTTTACAGAAAGGCAGACAGCTGTCTCTAAGTATTAATTTCTAGTTTCTTATATATTGTCCATTCCTTTGGAGGCTTAAATGCTAGAAATCTCATATATCAAATTATTTCATGCGTTTTGGTAGCTATTCCAATTTCCCACATTTTAAACTAGCCTCCCTCCCCATTTGGTTTTTTTTTTTTTGTTTGTTTTTACATTTTGAAAGGACAGGTTATTGGGGAAAAAAGAAAAAGAGAGGCACCTGCAGTCACAGGTGGGCAGGAGAGCTGCGTTGTGCCAGTGCCTCCCCGCCTTTTTGACAGACTGTGCAGTTGCTTTAGAATTTACAGGACTTTTGATTTTTATTATTTCAACCTTAAACTAATGCAGTGCTTATGAAGAATGAGAAGGTATCTTTCAGGTCTCAAAAATTCTCAGTAAATCATTCTAAACCATCCTCAAATACCCACTCTATTTTTCTTCCCTTCTTTCTAGGACAGTCTTCCTCAAGTATAATCTCTAACGAATTATAGTCTTTAACAAATTTTCCCATGTTGTTTTGTTCTTTTCCAACCTTGAATAAAGTCATTTTCTCTTGTATGAGAGCCATGGCTTCAGAGTAATCCCCAGAAAGTGGTAAATCTTCATCCATAAGCTCCTCTACCTCCTGGAGCCAAGCTTCAATCTGATGGAGGGGTGAGGGCAAGGCTTGATGCAGCTTTTTCCCCCACATATTAATCTAAAAAAAAAAGGAAGATGTTCCTCAATACTCTTCTCACTTATTTCTTCATATACAGTAAGTTTAATTGTTTAAGGTTTATCTAATCCAGTTCTCTAGAAAATCTTTATTGGCAGGTAAACTTCCTACTTCTAAATATCGCCTGACTACCAGCTGATTGAGAAGAGAATTAGTTTTAAAACTGTAGGAGAGGGTGTAAAGATAAAAGCAATTGTTTTGATAATCAGTTATGACACAGATATCAGAAATATTTAAAGCACCCCTGTAAGCAGATAGGTCACTGAATGACCATCATTTGAAATGTTGTAAGCTTTTCTGAGTTCTCCGAAATCAGAACTGCAACTCACACACAGATACATATTTTCCTTACTATCCATAACCATACAGTAACATTAGATCTCTCTACCATTCTCCTGAGTATCTGTCCTTCATTATAGCACCCCACAATCCAGGGAACCTCCTCCTTCCTTGGCCTTCCCACCACTCCCTATATGCACATGAGCCACACAGATGCCAACAACAGTCTGCATTGCTTCACCACAGGGATATCTTCTGAGAAATGCATCATTATATGATTTCATCATTGTGGGAAATCACAGACATACTTACACAAACGTAGAGTGTAACAGACTAGCCTACTACAGTCCTTAGCTAGATTAAGGACCACCGCCTTGCATGTGGTCTGTCATTGAACGAAGTACCATTATGCAGTATGTGACTGTACTTATTTCCCCCCCAAATTGACTACACCTTTATGTCTTTTATGTTTTCTCTTGCAGCCATTTCTACCTGGATTCCCCACACACACAAACCCCTGCTAAGCATTGTCAAAACTCACACACGCACACATTCATTCATTTATTGAGCAAACACTTATGAATGACCTATAGCTCTAAGAGTTCGGTATAAAGACAGGCTTCTGGGGTGGAGAGGGGATAGTTATTCACAAACCAGATACACACACAGAGCAATGTGGAGGGCCCTTAAATGTATGTTCTCAGGAATGAAAGAAAATAAAGCTATACTATCAGCTTACACAATTTAATAATACACAGGCACATGAATACTTTCCCCCAAAACAGATAATGCAAAAAGATACATATTAAACACATCATAATGGTGGTCTGAGGAGAAAGGCAAATGGAAGGGGCGTGAGGGCACAAAAGGAAACAACGCAACTAAATGAGTGAATGAAAATAAGAATAGGGCCTTGCCCAGACCATGAATGGTGCCATGATGGAAAAATAAATTCAGCACGACCCTCTGCTTCTGAGGGTCCACCAGATAAATAAAAACCATAGCTCTTGCCTGAACCTCCTAGAAGCAAAGGTTACAACCAAGTGTGGTCAGCAATAAACCAGGGTCAGCCAGAGGAGTGTGGGGAGGACCCTGCAGGAACACCAACTCCTTACCGACAACCAGATATCTTAAACACCTTAAAAATCCAGCTCTAAACTGGTCCAACCACTATGGAGAGCTGTGTGGAGATTTCTGGACCTACTAAACATAGAGCTTCCATATGATCCAGCAATTCCACTCCTAGGTATTTACCCAAAGGACACAGAAACATCAATTCCAAAGAGCACCTGCACCCCTAAGTTTATAGCAGCACTATTTACAATAGCTAAGCTTTGGAAACAGCCCAAATGCCAAAAATAGATGACTGGATCAAGAAGATGTGGTACATATACACCATGGAATACTACTCAGCAATCAAAGATAAACTCATGCAATTTGCAGCAACATGGATGGCGCTGGAAGGGATCATGCTCAGCGAAATAAGCCAGAAAGAAAAAGAAAAATACCGGATGGTCTCACTCATAGCAGGAATCTAGAAAACTTAAATAAGGGACCAGGAAAATGAAAAACTATAAGAAAGTGAAAATCAAAATCAACAAACAACTATGAACCAGAGACACTCTATGGGGGGTGGGGGGCGGGGAGGGGAGGGATTGGGGTCAAAATAAGGGGGTTGCAATTGTATGGGGAATATAAAAATAAAATTAAAAAAAATCCAGCTCTAGGACCACCTCCCTTCCTCATGATCCCATTGTGGCTTTTCATCTGAACTAAGCTGACTCTTCTCTGACTTTTTGTTTGTTTTCTTCCAAAATCGTCCCAAAGAAGATCAAGCACAAATCAAAATGTGTTTCATTCAAACAACTTCCTCTAATGAAAGTAAGTGCTTTAGAATGTATTTTCTCTTTCTACTGTAGTTCTACCAAATGAATTGTACTTTTCCTAGAGTTATATTGTTCTTAAGAATAGGCAAAATGCATATTCTATGGGTTATTTGATTCATCAACTTATTCAAAGACACTCATTGGGTGTCTACTACATGCAAGGCAAATATCAACCATGGAACCAAATATTCAAGTAGCAAGAAGCTAATGAGAGTAAGTTAGGCTTTTAGGCAGTCAAATGTAACTATTCATAAAAGAGAAGCATTAAATGTTAGTTTTTGCACTAGGTTTGGCTTTTCTTTCAGCTTTATGGAGGTATAGTTGACAAATAAGATAGTAAGCTATTTAAAGGGCATGTTATGGGGCCTCCCCGGTGGCGCAGCGGTTGAGCACTGGGTTGCGAAGCTGCCCGTGGCCTCTGCGGCGCCGGTTCGACCCCCAGCTGCTCCCCGGCCACCAGAGGAGGGTCCCACATGGCGCGCAGACCTCTCCTGCCGCCCGCTGCTCCCCTCAGCAGTGTACTTCGGTCCTTCTGCCTGCTCTGCTCCCCGCTCTGGCTCTGGTGAATTCTCTCACCCTCCCGCGCTTCTGACTGTACCCAGTGCATGTATAAACAAACAAACAAACAAACAAATAAATAAATAAACATGCCTCTATTAAAAAAAAATAAATAAATAAAGGGCATGTTATGGTGATTTTACATACACACATACTGTGAAAGGATTTCCACCAGCCAATTAATAAACACATTCCTCTCGTTACATGTTTATCTTTTTAAAAATATTTTGTTGAGAACATTGAAGTTCTACTCTGAGCAGTGAGGTAGCACAGTGATAACAACTACAGTCACCATGGTTTACATTACTTCCTCAGACCTCATACTTCCTCTACCACTGAAACTATGCCCCTTCACCAACCTCTCCCTACTCGTCAAACCCCCTTGCCTGTCAATCACTTTTCTAGTTTCTGAGTTTGGCTTTTTTTAGACTCCACATTTAAGTGCTACTGTGAGGTATTTTTGTTTCACTTTGGTTGCTTTGCATGTTTCTCAAAATCTCATTAACTATGTGTCGTTAGGCCTCCAGTTGAAAAAAAGAAGGAAAACATTGTTTACATTATTACAATATTTTAAGATAAACAAGTTAGCATGTTCTCTTATGATTTCCTAATTATCTGTGCATTTGCCAAAATATAAATCAGAAAATTGATCAAAGATTGAATTAGAGAGGCTAAGAATGACACCTCTGGTTCAACTGTCTTAACAACTAAAAGAAAGCTATATATTTTTTATTGTTTCATACTTCTTTTTACCTAGTGGGGTAACATTTTTTTTTCTTTTTAGTGAAATCCAACATGTGCTTTTTGACTAGGGTCTGTGCTCAATGTCTATGCAGTAGTCAGAGAGGAAAGCTAGAAGGCAGTATCACCCTGGGCTCATATCTTTTCTCGCCTAGCATAGAAAACCAGTTTCACACTTTCACACTGTCAGACATTACATGAGAATTTGGCTGAATTTTTATATGAGATCTTGCCAGGTCAAAAATAAATCATGTGAAATTAATATTTTCTTATCTTCTTCACTCTTCTTTTGCCTCCCTCACTCTTAATTGATGGTAGAAGTTTATGTTTATCTTTACATCAAATGCACTTATACCTATTCTTATTGGAAAAAGGAACATCATATTACTATTTCCTACAGCAAGCTTCATATAAAACCAGTTTACTATGATGCTTCAAGATAGCCATGCTCTGAAAGAACTGAACCAGAAACGTCTAGATAGTGTTAAGTTCTATAAACCTCGTGACTTTAAAATTAACATGTCTCATTTTGTCACACAAGAAAATGAGCTGCATTCTACCTAAGGAACAGATTTTCAAACTACCAACAATTTGCAGCACCTAATTTTACAAAATAGTTCTTTTTATGTTTACTTGGGGTAATTTTTCCAAATCTTACTCAGCAAAATTAGGCCAGGTCTCTGTGGCCTGAAACAGCCTGAACTATATAGACAATGTCTTCTTCCTCTCCTTGTAGTTTGGAGCTGACTTGTAACAATGCCCCCCACCCTTCGCAGAGCTTAGCTCCAGAGCTGTGATGGGGACACAGCTGAGAGTGCAGTGAGCATTGCCACCGGTGAGGATTCCTGCAGCCGCGCCAATGCTCCAGAATGAGGTGCTCGGAAAAGTGGTTCTTTTAAGTCCTTAAACTGCTACTTAATACATTTCCCGAAAGTGTGGAAAAAGGCTGCAGCTCATGGGCAAACCGCACAGAGCCAGAGTACGATGGACATGCAGTCCTGCTGCAAGTTGTAAATTCACAAAATATAATTTAATTTTCCATTTCAAATGAGCGGGTTCGATGACATGTAAGTCCTACCTCAATAAAGATGCTTTAAAAAGGAAAAAGGAAGACATTTGGAGATTAAAAAAAAAGAAAGAAAACTAAGAATTTGCCACACAAAGACCAGCATTATAAGTTAAAGGAAACTTTTCAGGCTGAAGGGAAATGAGTTCAGATGGAAAGTCAAATTACTAGAAAGGAATGAAGTGTATCAGAAATGGTAAAAATCTAAATAAGTATGAAAAAGTATTTTTTCCTCTGAATTTCTTCAAAATAGATGACTATAGCAAAAAACGTGATCTTGGGGACTTTAAAACACACATTTGTGTCATATATACACATATAACAAAACTATAGCATAAAAACAAAAGATAAATGAATCAATTTGATTACAAGACTTGTACATTACAAGAAGTTGTACAATAATCTCAAAGTTTTAGAGTATCTACTGTAACTCCACAAAAAAATGTAATAGAAAGCGGTAGAGCCAAATATTAATAAATTAAAATGGAATTTTAAAAAATAGTGTAATTTAAAAGAGAAAGAAAAAGAGAAAGAAAAACAAAGGAAATAAATAACAAACAAAAATTAAAATGGTATACCTCAACTGAACCATATCAATAATTACATTAAACATCTTAACAGACCAAGTACTCTAAAAGTAGAAGTCAGAGAGGATAAGAAAGCAAGACAAGGGGGCCTCCCTGGTTGCACAAGAGGTTAAAACGCAGCACTGTGAAGCTATCTGCAGCCACTACAGCATGAGTTCGATCACCAATCAACACGGTGACCCACATGGTGCAGCAGACCTTTCCTGTCTCGCCTGCTGCTCCCCTTAGCAGTGTACTTCGGTCTATCTGCCTGTTCTGTTCTCCACTCTGTCTCTGGTGAATCCTCTCACCCATCCCCCTGCATCTCTGGCCTGTACTCCAGCTCTTGTTTGCATACATAAATAAATCTTTAAAAAAAAAAAAAAAAAGCAAGACGAGGCATCCAAAGAACTGTGATGGAGAGTTACCTGTACTGGTGGAGGGAGTGTGGTAACATATATTTGAAGAAGTGTGAACCTGTACTCCTAAAATACATGTAGTGCTTCAAACCAATATTACCTCAATTGATATAAAGAAATCAAGACCCAATCATCTGTTGTCCAGAAGAGATGCACTTTCAATATAACATAAAGACCCAAATAGGTTAAAAGTAAAGAAGGAAAAAGCTGTGTTATACAAACAATCTGCATGAGAAGCCTGGAATGTTGCTATTAACATCAGGTCAAGAAGACACCAAAAACAACTTTTCACCTGAGAGAAAAAGTTTTTCACAGTGGCAAAAGTGTCAACTTAATAAGAAGACAGCAATCATGTTACAGTACATGAAGCAAAATTAAAGGGAGGATTCTAACAGACTTTAACACCCTATCTCAGCAGTTGATAGAACAACTGGAAAAAAGTCAAGGACACCATCAACATCTTGTCTTAATTAATACTGATAGAATATTGCACCCTAAAACTACAGAATACATGTTCTTCTCAAGTACAAATGGCCTAGGGCCTCCCCGGTGGTGCAGCTGTTGAGCACTGGGCTGCGAAGCTCTGCAGCACCAGTTCGATCCCAGACCCCGGGGGAGAGTCCCACATGGCGCACAGACCTCTCCTGTGGCGCCCGCTGCTCCCCTCAGCAATGTATTTCGTCAGTCTGCCTGTTCTGCTCTCCTCTCTGGCTCTGGTGAATTCTCTCACCCTCCCGTGCTTCCGACTGTACCCAGTGCTTGTATAAATAAATAAATCTTTTTAAATAAATAAATAAATAAATAATGGGTCCCTAGTCTCACTTTAAAAAAAAAAAAAAAGTACAAATGGCCTATATGTCAATATACACCATACCCTGGACCATCACACAAATCACAATGATTTTAAAACGACTGAAATCATACGGATATATTCAGACACACATGCATCCTTACACAGTCTAAGACTACCCCCCACGATCCTTGAGAGCCTCATTGGCAATGACACATGACAGTGGTCATTGTCTGCAGATCACTCAGAATGTGGATGATCTACTGTGGCAAACCAAGAATGGATGACAAATATAAAACTCTGGGCCTCCCTGGTGGCACAAGGGGTTAAGCACCACACTATGAAGCAATCCGCAGCCTCTGTAGCATGAATTCTATCCCCAGCTGGTCAGGGAGCAACCCACATGGTGAAGCAGACCTCTCCTTTCTCGCCCGCTGCTCCCCTCAGCAGTGTATTTCAGTCAGTCTGCCTGTTCTGTTCCCTGCTCTGTCTCTGGTGAATCCTCTCACCCCCCTGCATCTCTGGCCTGTACCCCAGCTCTTGTATGCATAAATAAATTTTTTAAAAATATAAAAACTCTGGATAAGCCTGCAATTTCTCTAAACAGAACGCTATACATTCCTATTTAAGCATCAACCACTACCCATATAAGACCATGGGGAAAACACAGGTATAATCAATGTAACGCAGTAACCTTGGCATTGAGGCCATTCCAGGCTTCCCTCAATTGTAATTGATCTTCATTCGACTCATCCAGATTCCCTTTTGTTGACAGGACGTCCAAAAAGGGCTTTTTTTCTTCATGGAATGATTCCAAAAAGGACATCAGGCTCTATAATTAGAAGAGCAATATATACAATGAAATGTTTTAGGTTTGTTCATAAAGCATAATCTAGTAAAAGGTCTATACTTATGGGTTATATTTAAATTTTTACTAAAATTCTCCAAATTAGGATCCTCACATTGATCTGGATTCATTCTTCTGTGCTACCTGATCATCTGGGAGCCATCACACTGACATAGGTCACAGCTTGTGTCAGTCCTATTGAATTTTTACCAGAATGGAGTGGCAAGGTCACCTAGCTCTAAAGGACAATCACAGTGCCACGTGGAAAGTGTCTTTGTCTTCACCAAATGTGTGTTCATAAAAACAAGAATGTGTGGAAGTAAGAATTATGTGACAGCTCTCATCTTGTATAAATGGGTCTTGTAGTGTCCATGCTTAGCTGAGATTACACCAATTCCTCCCAAGTCATTTTATACAGACTTCAGAATATACTTTGTCTCTGTCCTCAAAAATTTAATAATAAAGCATTTCTTTATTTGCATTTGTGTGAAATAATTGGTGTTTAAGAGTCAGCCTTTCCATAAATACTATTTAAAATATGATCCAGGGTCTCCCTGGTGGCGCAAGGGTTTGAGATGCAGCATTGCAGCACGAGTTCGATCCCCGGCCAGGCAGGTGACCCACATGGTGCGGCAGACCTCTCCTGACTCGCCTGCTGCTCCCCTCAGCAGTGTATTTCAGTCAATCTGCCTGTTCTGTTCCCCACTCTGTCTCTGGTGACTCCTTTCACCCTCCACACCTCTGGCCTGTACCCCAGTTCTTGTATGCATAAATAAAATCTTTAAATAAAATAAAATATGATCCATAATTAGCAGCATTTTAAATTAAGTCTTGTGAGTAAGCTAAGAGATAACTATCTTAATTCTTTCTGATAATTAATAACTTTACAAAGTCTTTTATTTCAGAAATTTGAATTTACAGTACATTACTAAATCAAAGACGTGAGGTAAAATACGTCCAGTGGATGCTGATCATCTTGTTATTGAAGAAAGCATCTCAGGCCAGAGCTAAGAAGGAAGAAGCATGAGAAGTCCATGCCATTCAAGTGGAAGGAAGATGAGAACGCCTAATTCCTTCCTTTCCAACAGAAAGGAAGACACACGATCCACAGAATGTTAGTGTTGGAAAGGTTGGATACATCCATCCCTCACTTAACAGATAGGTAGTGGAGGCCTGGAGATACTAAGTGCTGTGTAGGTAAAGATGGGGGAGGCAGGAATCTTCACCATATCTGGAAAGGTAATGGTGGGGAGCACAGGTTTTCATAGACAGTGGATTCTAAGGAGCAAGACTGTGGAACTTTCACTTTGGTTTCTGTTAGTCTCTTTCAAGATGCATGGTAATAGGGAATAACTGCTTATCCTGAGAAGCATCAGATGGAAAGAGAGCTAGGGCTCTGAAGTCAGATTCGTATTCTGATTCCATCCCTAGCTTTCACGTAGCTATGTAACCTTAAGATCAATCACCTAGCCCCCCTAAGTCTTGTTGTCCTCATCTATAAAACTGGAATAACAATACCATATTCTACAAGATGTTGTAACATGCAAAATGCTTGTCTAAAAGGTGCCTAGTACATAGCAAAACCTCAATATATGGTGACAATAATGGTTGTCATAATTCAATATTAATTCTGAAAAGCAGGCCCTACTCTAAACCAGGGACTGGGAACTCTTACCATGAAGGTCAAGACAGTAAATACCTGAGGTTTTGTGGGCCATGTGGTGTGTTAGAATATTCGACTCTGGGATTGTAGTGTGGAAGCCACCACAGGCAGTACATAAGTGGGCATGGAATCCAATAACCTCGTACTTATTAAACTAGGTGGTGAGGCCCAGAGACCACAGTTAGCCAATCCCCACTCTAAACCCTTACGTTCAAACTACTTCAAGGACGAGCAGCACCAACATCACCTGGAAGTGTGTTAGAAATGGAAAATCTCAGGTTTCACCCCAGAACGACTGATACAGAACCTGTTTTTTAACAACATAACTGAGGTAATTCATAAGTACATTAAACCATAAGAAGCACTGTCCTAGAATTCAACCTTAAATCTTGGATTAATTTACTACTTAAATAATTTAAGATAAAATTTTTTTTTCCTCCAAAAGATCCCTAAGAGTAAAGTACAAATAAACTTTGGTGTAAGGGCATACTTACTTCAGACTTCACAGAGTAGGTTTCATTATCTGAATCCTTTTGCGCCTTCTGTAGCTTTTCCTCTTGTTGAGTTAACCAGAGTAAGGCTTCTTTTGTCTTTTCCTGTAACTGACACAGACAGACAGACAGACAGATACACACACACACCCCTTAAATCTCTATCGTAAATAGACTTGGTAATTTTTCTTTAGCAATAAAATTAACAACTTCAAACATCAGTGACATTATATAATGCAGTCCTTACACACCAATGACTCAATGTGCTAAAGAGAAATTTTGCTTGTTCACACAACACCTTAAGACTTAAAATGGATTGAAACTAGCATTTGAACATGATAATGTGCTAAAGAAACAGGCTGAGCAAGGCCTAATTTTCTGGCTTATGCATTTCCATTATTCTTCCATTTTAGAGAACTGAGTTCTAAATTACTTCTCAGTCGGCATTTCCAAATATTGCTTTCCAATAAATCCGTGTGGGTTGATTCAAGAGATGTTCACACCCACCAAATAAACTGTCATCAAAAATATATTGAACACTTTAAAGACCCTAAAAATAACATTACCAAAGGATTTGTTTGTGTTATCATATGAAACTGAAAAAGAATTATTTTTCTCTTAGCTTCTTGCATAAGTGGTAAGCTTGATTACATTTGGAAGCAAATTTCATTGCTGGGGAAATGAAGTAAAAGAAGCTACATCTTATGTCCATCCTTCAACCTTCAACCTTCATGTTTTCTTCTATTAAGCAAGAGTATTTTTTATATATTTTTACATCCAATTTCATAGACAGGTGATTTTTCAATTGTGCTTTTTACTATGAAAATTAATTAGAAAAGAGTAATTCCTTAGCAGGTCAGAAATAATTGAACTGACTCAGCTTGAGTGTCTCTTCTAGAGCCAGCAACAATCTGGCTTACTGCCTCAAACATAACAGTTGGAAAAACATGGGCCTTAATTTGTCAAATAAAATATGAAAATGTGATTGCATGCAAATATGTCTGAGAAAGTAGCTTAAATACATTTTAGAATACTATTAAAAGCCATTTTATTAGCATTCACTTATCTTCCTAGAAGCAGAATAAATGATTCTTTTCAGTTCAGTGATATATTTGAAAGTTCCACTAATAATACTTTGTGTAACTGATTCAAAGTCAAAGGAAAAAAATGAATAATCAAATGGTAATCTGATGGTCTTTCAAGAGTATCTCAACAAACAAGGATTAAGACTAGAGCACAAGGGACTATGGTGAAGGTTCACGGGTGAATTGGTGGCGGGAATTTTACGGGGACTACAACTGAAAGGAGAAAGCATACATTGTATAAAAATGAACAATGATGCAATACATACATACATTTATATATAAATCATTGAATAAAATTTACATGGTTGAATATTATGGTAGATGAATCATATCTCAATAAAGTTCCTAAAAAATAAAACAGACAAAAATTTGATGTCTCTAGAATTTTGTAAAAGCCTGCTAAATTTAATTTGTCCCATACAGTACCTATCTAAAAGTTGTAGATTATTCTTCTAAGTTTAATAAATTACCACTTTTAACTTTTTAAAAAAAAAAGAACAAGTACAGGGCCTCGCTGGTGGTGCAAGGAGTTGAGTGCAGTGCTGTGAAGCTGTTTGCAGCCTCTGCAGCGCAAGTTCCATCCCTGGCCAGAGAGCTACCCACATGGTGCTGCAGATCTCTCCTGACTCGCCCGCTGCTCCCTTCAATAGTGTACTTCGGTCTATTTGTCTGTTCTATTCCCTGCTCCATCTCTGGTGAATCCTCTCACCTCCCATAAATCTGGCCTGTACCCCAGTTCTTGTAATCATAAACAAATAAATCTTTAAAAAAAACAAAGAACAAGTATAACTAAACCATAGTGAAAGAAACATTTTGCTTAAAGTGGAGAGTACAGAAAGGACAGAAATACAGTAAAATATTACAAGTAATGGAAATGTTTCAAATCATGATTGAGTATGATTTACATGATGTGTACATTTACCCAAACTCATAATACTGTTTATGTAAGTGCTGTATTCAAATTATTTATTTTAATTCAAATTATTTTTAATTAAGATTTCATTTAAAAAATTAACCATTAGTAGAACACAACAAAAAATGAACTGATTTGTAGTCATGAAGACATACCTGAGTGTTACCTCCAGTCTCAACTGCATCCTTTGAATACTGCAGAAACTGTGCCACATAGGTCATGATCGACTTTTCATCAGGATTAACAACGTCCACATCTGCAAGATATGCCAC
Source organism: Talpa occidentalis (assembly GCF_014898055.3). NCBI lineage: Eukaryota > Metazoa > Chordata > Mammalia > Eulipotyphla > Talpidae > Talpa > Talpa occidentalis. The sequence goes on along the minus strand of NW_023601104.1, from coordinate 71,353,680 downwards.
ACTCTCAATCAGCTATAGACATGATTTACTGTAATTAATACTCAAAAACAGGCTATGCCATAGGACAGCCTTAAAAATGAACCAAAGTAGTTGACCAGCCATGCAATCCCTGATAACTTGCTCCAAGGCTAGAGAGTTCTTAAGAGCTTAAATCTAGAATCAGACAAAGCTGGTTGAATCCTGGCAATTACGCATGTACACCCTCAGTTTTCAAATAATAAAATGTCACTATGCATGCTGAATGTAGAAAGAAGAAAACAAAGTACTTCTTTCTAAAGACATGGTGCAGAAACTCCTCCAAGAGTATAGGAACATACAGCAATTGGAGTTCATTCCTGGAGCACTGGTCTCATCTCTGTGTAGCAAACATTTTCAAAAGTATATATTGCAATGAAAAATTGTCCAAGACAGCCAAAAGATTTTTTTTTCTTCATTCATGGAACAAAAAGATACAAAGATATATAAAGATATAGATTCTATGGACCAAGATTTATGTTGCATTAAAAGAGTTCGAAGTGAAATAAATTTGAAAAACGCTAAATTAAAAAAAGTGAAAATATTATAAGGTTTTTGAAGGGCAGAACTTCTCCAGGCAGATAATAAATTAAATAGAGCACAAAAATCACAAACCAGAGCTTGCAAGATACATACAAATGATCACATAATTTAGGAATCTCTCTTGGTATGCTGTTAAAACAACTAATGAAGATTACTGAAAAGAAAATCTTCTCTGTTAATTAAGATTCACTCAATACAACAAGCATTAATAGAGTGTCAACAAATGAGGGCTCAAGCAGGGGATACAAGGACATGTAAGGTCTCATACTTGCCCTTATGTTTCATTCCTTTTATCCATTCAACAATAGATTCTGGATACTTGACCAGATGCTAGCTGCCTTAAGACATTATCTGCCCCTCAATGAGCTTATAATTAGGAGAAAAACAAGCAACAAACAAATACAACATACAATGCATGCTTTAGTGAACATGTTAACTGGGCCAAATGAATGCCCTGTGTCAGCTCAGGAGCTAAATTTAAGCTATTTAAAACAAATTATGAAAAATAATTAAAAAGAATTATGGACAGTAATTATGGACAGTAAACACAGGAAGAAAGTGACTCTAATCTATATCTAAATAATAAATTTAGGTAGTAAGTCCGGAAAATACATCAATGAAAATCTGGGTGTGGAGTTTCAATAAAGGAAGAATCTTTAAGAAATATTCTGTTTTACTGAAAAAAGATAAACATTATGAGATACACAAATAAGATTGACAACTCCTTATTTCTTTTTAAAAACTTCTCATTGAGGGCCTCCCCTCGTGGCTCATCGTTTGAGCGCTGGGCTGCAAAGCTGCCCACAGCCTCTGCAGTGCCAGTTCCATCCCCGGCCACCTGTGAGGGTCCCACATGGTGAGCAGACCTCTTCTGCCGTGCCCGCTGCTCCCCTCAGCAGTGTATTTCATTGGTCTGCCTGTTCTGTTCCCCGCTCTGGCTCTGGTGAATTCTCTCACCCTCCCACGCTTCTGCCTGTACCCAATGCTTGTATAAATTAATTAATTAAAAAAAATTTCTCATTGAATGTAAAGCTATATATAATGACGAAATGTTTTAACAAAATTGTGTCAAAGATAATTCCCTTACTCAAATACGACCAAGGTGTTTGGTTTACATAAATAGCCACTATGCACTTTGAGCTAAATTTAAGCTATTTAAAACAAATTATGAAAAATAAATAAAAAGAATTATGGACAGTAATTTATACGGTAGAAATTTTATTTCATTATATTATCTATACCATTAGTTGCCTAGTTAGATTCATGCACTAAAATAGAGAAAATTTTTACAGTAATAATAAAGACCTGGAGAACCACAAAATGATAGAAATATTAAGAAAAAAAGATTAAACAGAAATAGAAAATAGAGCAGAGCATGGAGGGAAATAAAAACAAAAAGATAATAAAGCGATAAAAAGAAAAGACAAAGAAAGAAAAAAGGGGAGGGCAGGTAAAACAAGAAGATGGAGGGAGAGTTAACAAGAAGAATTAGTAACAAGCAACATGAAGCCAAACTAATGAAAATCCTGGTATCTAGAGCTATGGACTCTTAGGCTAAATGTGAACTGGGAAATATTCTCTAATTCATCTGTGATACCAGGAGCAATGAATAAACCTAACACTCAGGTCCTGGTTTCTCAATAAAAGAAATCAGGGCTTCTTGGAAAACTAAGATAGGAAAGAGACAAGATGAGCCTGGAGCACCTTGAAGAGCCCAAAAGCAGAGATGTGCTCAAAACACACGCGGAAACCCCAGAGTGAGGGGCTATGTCAAAGGAGCACAGAGGCCACGCAAAGAGCTCCCAGGGGCTGAAACTTTGTCAAAAAAATTTTTTTTGAGAAAACAAAGTGGGGAGGGAGCATAAAGGATTTGTGGGAGGGTGTGGTGTGGTAACAACACCTGAAGGGGGAGATCCTATACCTCTAAATCACAAACAATGTTGTAAACCAACGCTACCTTGATAAAACAAGGTAAAAATAAAGTACTGAAAGTAAAAAAATATATATTTAATTTGATCAATAAAATAAACTATGCAGCATTGGATTGCAAACCAAAATATAAGAAAAATGTTCATGAGCCCATACTATTATTAAGAAAATGGTTGGGTATATGAATGAAAGGGAGAAACAGACAAATCTGTTAAGAATTCCAAATATTTCTGTAAATGACTTGCCTTCAAGGAGGGTGACCAGAACTTGCCCAAGGGTGGCCTCTGGATAATGACTTTCCTCCAGAGAGTATAGTACAGAAAGAGAGGAATTAAAGAGTAACTTTACAGGGGAGAAACCTGACAAACACAACCTTAGCTGGATGATCAAGGTCAACATCAACAGCGATGTCATATTGACAATGTGTTCCCTTGATGTGATGTCATGAGAACGGCACTTCACCTCAGACTAACAGGAAAACAAACATTACCCCAATTCCAGTAAAGGAGCATCCTACAAAATACGTGACCAGTAATCCTCAAAATTGTCACAGTCATTCAAAACAAAAATATCTGAGAAACTGTCATGAAGAGGAACCCAAGGAAACATGACAATAGCATGTAGTATTCTGAGTGGGCTCTGAAGGGAGGAGGGCATGGGGAAAAATGAAGGCACCATGACCAGAGTGTGACCTTCCAGAACAATATCAATATTGGTTCATTAATGGTAGCCAGTGTATGGGGAAACTGGTATGAAGTATATAAAAACTTATTGGACCACCCCATTTTTCCATAAGTCTAAAGCTAGTCTTATGCTAAAATGAAGAAGCCACTGGTAAAAGACCACAGTTATCATGTAGTATGATTCCATTTATACGAAATGCCCAGAATTGGCAAATACATAGCGACAGAAAGAGTGGTGGTTGCTGAGGGCTGGGTTGAGGGGGACAGAGGCACAGGAGCTTGTGAGAAACAGGGGAGGGACTGCTAATAGGATGATGGGTTTTTCTTGGAGTGATGAAAAAATTTTAAAATTGACTGTGATGACTGATGACGGTTACCAGAATTTGTGAATATACTAAGAAACATTGGGTAGTACACTTAAATGGAGTAAATTGTATGGTATGTGAACTACATGAAAACAAAATGCTTTAAAACCAAAAAGATTAGGGCCTCCCTGGTGGCTCAAGGGGTTAAGACGCAACCTATGAAGCTATCCGCAGCCACTGCAGCATGAGTTCGAACCCTGGCCAGGGAGCGGCCCACATGGTGCAGCAGACCTCTTCTGACTCGCGCTGCTCCCCTCAGCAGTCTATTTCAGTCAATCTGCCTATTCTGTTCCCCATTCTGTCTGTGGTGAATCCTCTCACCACCACCCCCACACCTCTGGCCTGTACCCCAGTTCTTGTATGTATAAATAAATAAATCCTTAGAAAATAAATAATAAAACCAAAAAGGTTAAATGTCAAAACCAGTCACTGGGCGGTATTCTGGAGCTGGCTGGTTTATACCAGCTTGAGAACTGATGGTTACATCTTCATCAATTTTGTAAGCCAGTTGATAAACACAGCCAGCATCAAAATCATATAAAAATACAATTAAATAAATTATATCAAAACTACACATAAATCGGGCCTCCCCGGTGGTGCAGTGGTTGAGCGCTGGGTTGTGAAGCTGCCCGCAGCCTCTACAGCACCGGTTCGATCCCCGGCTGCTCCCCGGCCACCAGAGGAGGGTCCCATATGGCGTGCAGACCTCTCCTGCCGCCCACTGCTCCCCTCAGCAGTGTGCTTCGGTCCTTCTGCCTGCTCTGCTCCCCACTCTGGCTCTGGTGAATTCTCTCACCCTCCCGCGCTTCTGACTGTACCCAGTGCTTGTATAAATAAATAAATCTTTTAAAAAAAAAAAACTACACATAAATCAAAACTAAGGTAACAAATATTCAAAACTCATCACTTCCCAAGTCTTTTACTACAATGTATTATTACCTATGTTTTTCAGGTTATTTATGTCTATTACAGCTGTCTCAGAGAAATAATATATAAAGTGTGGTCACTGTACACCTTTCCCCAGCTCTGTGCTCAGGGACTGCACTCTGGTAGCTTCACATCCATCATGAGGGTAGTACTGACACCACAAAAACATTAGCAAATGAGGATCTGAGTTGTTATTTTGTTGACTGCTAAGAAAGGGATGGAGAAATTATTAATAATGCAGGGTTAATCTTTTAAATGATATCCTGTCTATAGCTGTTAAACTGTGAATAGCACAAAAAATTAACAAAATATTCTTTCCATATTATTTAGCAAAAAAGTTATTCGTGTCATTGGAGAACAATAAAGTTCTGACATACCTCTTTGCTGTTCCATTTACTCATTAACCTAAAGGAAATTATTCACCAACATTCATGTCAGAACTTGTTCAGCAATTGTAATCATCAACTGGCTACAGATGGATATAAGTGTTTGGCAAAAATCAACAAAAGCATTTCTGGGCTTTATGGAATTTATAATAAAATATATCATATTTTATGATTTGTAAATCATCTGCTGCACATCCTCTATACTAGCAAAATTTATAAGGAATAGTGCGTGTGCACACACATACACATACATTGTTTTGGAAACCCAGTCATTAAACATATACCTACACAACCTGGTTATAGAGCTGAGATTGGAATTTGTGTCTTTTGACTGGTTAGTGCACTATGACTCTCTCTAACCCCTTATGCCTCTTTTATCACCTTATTGGGCTCTTTTTAATATAAGCTTTGTTACATCATGAAACAATGCAATCAAAAATAAAGTGCTTTTGCAAAAGAACTCAATTGCTTTCACTTTAATTTTATGAAACTAAAATGATAACCTGATAATTACCTCTTTGAATATAACCAGTATTTGGGTGTTTGCTGTTGTTTTTAATCAAGGGAAAGCAGACCCAAATGTATAGGGAAAAAAAGAAAAATCTGTCTTAGTTCTCACAGAGGTTCAGCTTTAACTAGAGGGGGGTGGGAAAAGGGAGAGAGATAAACAGCTAAAATCTAGATTTTAGAGCAGAATTAAGGAGAACACAATAGAAGAAAATTAAGACAAAGGCTCAAATTATTCTCTACAACAGCATTGTTTGTTTTCAGCTGTGGCTGCATCCCTGAAATTTCTGAGGTTAACTAATTGGTAAGGATTGTTAATTTCATAAAATTTAATCAAGCGTTTAAGTTGAGCCCTCCAGAATGAAAAAATAATCCTGTTTGCTTATATATGGATACTATTTTGGAATCAACTTCACACTGGACAACATCGTTTTCTTGAAGAAAGAAAAAAAATGATGCTTGTTTACCTTCTGGTTCCAGCAATTTGGGGATTTTTAATTCTCGTTCTGCAATTCCGAAGGCCTCTTTCAGATTGTCTTTGTTGGATCGATGCTTTACACTTTTCATGTCAATTAGGTCTGGCCGCAAGGCATGAATGACAGCCAAAAAAGCCATCCCGTTTCTCCAGCTTGACTTAAAATCTGTCACATTGACAGACTCATCACTATCACAAAAGGACAAAAACATGATAAATATTATTACAAACAATATATTAGAGCACTTCCATCCACTACAGTCAATAGTAAAACAAGTTTCAACGAATAATGTAATATCATTATAGAAAGATGTTTTATCTTAATCTTAGGATCAAGTAAATTAAAATGCTAAGTGTATGAAGCTTAGGATCTCACAGAATATTGGCGCTCAAAGTGTGGCCACCCCACATCAGCAGATCAGTATCACCTGGACTACAGGTGCTAGAAATGCAAATTGTCAGGAACCCCGGAACCTATTAAATCAATCTCTGGAGATGGAGCTGAAAAACAAAGCTCCAGATAATGATACTCAGGTTTAATGCTCATCAGTCCGTAATCTGTTGGTTCAAGATTAACTTTAGACCTCTACATAGAGTTATTCTCCTCTCTTATGGGAAACAATTTTATCATTAGAACAAATTAAATGATATACTATGCCAAATAAATGGCCAGTTGCTTACTGGACAGATAAATATTGTAACTCCTCTGCTTAAAACTGGTCATCACAAGTGAACAGAGGAACAAAATGTGGTGTTTTCATACAATGGAGTATTATTCTGTCCTAAAAAGGAAGGACATTTTGATATGTGCTACAACATGGATGAACTGAAGATATTGTGCTAAGTGAAATAAGCCATCCAAAAAATGACAAATATTGTATGATTCCACTCATTTGAGGTACCTAGTGTAGTCCAATTCATATACAAAGAAAGCAAACTGGTGGTTGCCAGGGGTTTGGGAGCAATTAATGGGGTAGTTGCTTAACACAGATCCATACAGATCTGGATGTATATAGAGTTTCAGTTTTGCAAGATGAAATAAGTTCTGAAGATGAAAAATAGTGGTGGTTGCCCAGCAATGTGAATGTATTTAAACCACTGAACCACACATTTTTAAATGATTAAATGGTAAATTTTATGTTATTTATCTCTTAATCAGGAAAAAAAATACTTTTTAAAAATCCACATCATGGATTGCCACTGTATTTAGAATAACTTTTGTCCCTGGCCCATAAGGACTTACACTCTTTGGCCCCTTTCGACCTGTTCCACCTGTCCCACCACACTGGTCTGGTTTCTGCTTCTCAACAGTCATACTCTTTTCAATGCCCTTTCTCACAAGCCCTTCATACACCTGAAGCCTTCTCCTCAGCCCTCGTCTCCTCCTCAGAAAGGCTCCAGTGCCCACCTAACACAAGGGTGACACGCTCCCTCCCTCCCCTTGACACTATTGATCAAAAGTCCTTCCTAACTTTACTGCCAACTGTAATTATCATATTTATTTATCTGCTTCCTCTACTAGGGTATGAGCCCCATGAGAGCAAGGGCCTTGTTTTTTTTGTTCATTATAGTAGACTTTCCCACCCCACTACCCCAAAAGTGTCTGGCATATAAAGGTGCTTCATATATATAAATCTCAAATCACTCCATCAGTCACCATTCTGAATTTGACTAGGGATCAGTGAATATGCTGCAAAAGAATAGAAGTTTCTCATAACATGTAGGAAATATTCCAGAACAACTATAAATATCCCATAAAAATATCCCATAAAAAAATCCCATTAAAAATACATGGAAATTTACTAAACTAATTTACCATAGATATCAAATGATAAACGCTACTCAGGAAATAGTCTGCTCCAGATAACCTCTGGGTGTTTTCCTGGATCCCTTAGGGGGAAAAAGTCTAGCCTATAACTATAACTAAACTGCAGAGTAGTCAGTGATTTTTGTTTTGTTAAACAAATACTTATGCGTTCCTACTTTGTCCAGAAACTATTTGAAATGCTTTTTAAAGACTAATGCTTATAATACACACAATAACCTCATGAAGTGTTAGTACTGTTTACATTTTATGATGGAACACACAGAGATTAAGTGTCTAAGGTCACCGGTTAGGAAGTGCAGAGACCCAGGACTTGAATAGAGGTATTCCAACCTCAGGGTGTGGCTCAGATACTCAACTAAATTGATTGCTAAAAGAATGGGAGCGGGGGCCAAGAGCAGGGTCAGACCACTTTCAGAGGGCAGAGGGGTCAAAACCGGCTCAAGCAAAGCAACAGGCTGCAGAGGTCAGGTATGCACAGAGGCGCAGAAGCCAAGACCATAAAGGACACGTGACCACCGGGTCTTAGAGAGGGCGGCTTTAGGCTCACAGTGACTGATAGAATCTTCACTCATTTTAACAGTCCCAAATGGAAGTCTGATACATTTCCTTCAGAAATAAGAAAATACAACAGATCTCTTACAACCTGGTATCCCACTTGGGTCTTACAGAATCACAGAATGTTGAAGTAAAAGTTATCCAATACCACCAATGATGGCAAAAAACTAGAATAAATTCCAAGTGAATGATTACTTAAGAACTACTGCTATTTTTAAAAAGTTTAGCATAAACTCTTCAGTTGAAAAATCAGAAAGACCATGGAGAAAAGATAAACTGTGGTAAATACATAGACTTTGAAAGGTTTTGAAGTTATTTACGCATAAATCAAACAAATCTAGACAAGACCTCATAATGCTTTTCACATACAAAGGGTTTGGATTTTAAAAATTTAGGGACCTGAAGTGAAATTGTATCTAGGAAATTCAAGAGAAAATTGATTTAGTAAACTTAAACCTATAAGTATGTTTATTGCCCTCACAGAATACAAAGGAAGAGGACAACTAAAGGTAAGGCTGAAGGCAGATAACAACATCTTAGCCTTTCTTTAAGGCATTACTCCAGAGCCCAGTGTTTGAAAAGGTTAAGCAACGTGTTTATGATTCTATATACCTAAGCAATGCTAGGATGTGACAAGAATGCCTTCTGTGTTTTATTTTTCTTTTTAAATTTTATATTTTTTTACATCATTTTTCATTTTTATATAATATATGCATTTTCATCTTGCCCTCTGAACTCTGTTATGGGGGTATGCATGGGTACAACTTTTTTTAAGTGTGGGTACACTTTTTTAAAGCACATACTCCCTGACCTCTGTATCCTGAGCTATGAGTTTCTAAACAATGGAGACTGTGGTCTTTCAATGTACTCATATATAGCTCCAAGAGATAATTATATGCATTTTTGGCTACCTATCCATTCATTTGTTCATTCATCCTGAAAACACATTTACAGAGCATTTACCATGGAGTGTACTCACACTACACTAAGTTCTAGGGTCTACACACTCAATTAGACCTAGTTCTCACTTTTGAAGAGCTCCTAGTGTGGTAAAACTTTTTGACTGTAAATCCACCTTTCAGATACATAGCAGAACTATGCTAAAGAAAAGGACATTTGAGGGCCTCTCTGGTGGTGCAGGGCTTAAAGTCTCAGTGCTATCAAGCTATCCTCAGACACTGAGGCACAAATTCGATCCCCAGCCAGGGAGCTAACCCACATGGCGCAGCAGACCTCTCCTGTATGGCTCACTGCTCCCCTCAGCAATGTATTTCAGTCAATCCACCTGTTCTGTTCCCCACTCTGTCTCTGGTGAATCCTCTCACGCCCTGCACCCCTGGCCTACACCCCAGTTCTTATATGCATAAATAAATAAAAATAAATCTTAAAAAAAAGGACATTTGAAGACTATGCTATTTACCCTTAACAATAGGGCACCTAAAATTGGGAGTGAACTGAAATATGTTAGTCAGATAATCCCACCTTTTGGTCTTGAAAACCAAATCCTCACAACTGTGGCTGAGCTCACAATGAACCTTCACACCTGAAAGCCTCACTACAGCCAAAGGAGAGAGTGAGCAGTCAGTCTGATTCTCAGGCCTGGTGTTCAGTTCTGTCTGTTGGTGGATGAAGCTGCCCTGTGTGTCTCCCCTGGTCACAGCAAGCTACTTACCTGGAACACTTTTCCTGAGCCCACGAGAGAAGAACCTTCTTTGCAGACATCTGCCATCTTGCTTGGGCTTTGGAGCATTTCTTAGCAGGAGGACTTGAGGTAGGAGATGAGTCAGCTGCACTCACACTGACCAGAGAAGGTTGATTGTAATTGCAAGAAAGAGTCCTGGCAAGCTTCTCAATCTGAGGAAGACACAGTAAATTTAACATACACCAAATCATAAGTCAATGGCATTGAGGCAAAAAAATCCAGCCTAAACAAGCTCTGAAAAGTATCACATAGCAATGACAGTTCACTCTTGAAATGAGCACTGGGCAAATCCTCGACGAAAAGCACTGGTCATTGGGGGCTACACTTTGGCTTTTTTTGAGTGGATGTGGGTCACTCCTTGGCCTCCCTCAGGCATGATGTGTAAAGTGTGAACGGAGTGCCTTCCTGAGGCTCAATACTTGTCAACATAAAGCAAACTGAGGGCCTCCCTGATGTAGAGGCTGAAGTCTTAGTGCTTTGAAGCTATTGACAGCCACTATGGCATGAGTTTGATCCCCAGCCAGGGAGCTAACCCATATGGCGCATCAGACTTCTCCTGTTGTGCCTGATTCTCACCTCAGCAGTGCATTTCAGTAGATCTGCCTGTTCAGTAGATCCCACTCTGTCTCTGGTGAGTCCTCTCACTCCCTGCACCTCTGGCCTACACCCCAGTTCTTATATGCATAAATAAATAAAAATAAATCTTAAAAAAAATTAATTAACTAAACTGAACTAAATTGAGCTATTAAAATTTCAGAGAGAATAAGTCAATTAAAATATGCCCTTAATTATAAACCGTTAAATATACATACAAGGGAAAAATAAACAAACACATAGAGAGACAAGCACCAAGAAGAAAAGCTGCCATAAGTACAAGAAAAGTGCTCTTATTAATCAAGGAACCTTCAAGCTCCAGTTACAGCATAAATTAATACAACTCTGAAAACCCACTGGCTGTATCTATTAAATCTGAAGATCACATGTCCACGCCCTGTGATTCATCAATTCCATTCTTTTAGATGCATGCCCAACAGAAATGAGGGCTGGTAGAAATGAGAGGTTGCATATGCACTAAAAGGCATGCACAAGAATTTCCTAAAAGCTTAATTCATAAGTGCTAAAAACTGCCACAAAAGAAATGTCCATGAACAGCAAAATGCTGAGTTCTAGAATATTCATACAATGGTATATTCATACACAGTAGTGAAAAAGAAAGACTCATCATGCATGTATCCACAGTATGAAAATCACAGACATGATGTTAAGTCAGACACAAAGAGCACAGGGTATTATACTTTTTCTATGGAGTGAAAGATGCAAAGCCAACCAGTGGTACAGAGCAAAATGATAATATCTTTAGGGAAGAAGGGCAATAGCTGGGAGATGGACCTAGGGACCTTGGGATGATGGCAATGCTCTGTATTTTTTGTCTTGGGTTACATGAATCTGTTTATCTTAGGAAAATTCATCAATCTCTACACTTAAGTTTTTTGTGCATTTTCCTCTGTGTGCTTTGCTTCAACAAAACTTTATTTCCAATATTAAAACAAAATTAAAAATGCTTTCATTTTGCAACCTTATGGCTCAACAATTCCAGAATTTCAGTTCTAGGAATTTGGCACATGAACATAAGTAAGATTGTGTGCAAAAGTCTTAACTCATGAGTAATCTTTTGGGATTTTCTTTGATTCACCAAAAACTGTGACCATTCTGAGATTCCATTAATGGAATACAGTATTTTATGACAGGCCTCTGTGAAAATATAAAATTCAGAAAGGTGCTCATTAGAACAGGTGGGAGAGTGTGTACACCATGATTCTATTTGGTATAAGATACACATATATGGGGCCTCCCCTGGTGGCGCAGGCAGTTGAGCACAGCACTGTGAAGCTGTCCGCAGCCTCTGCAGCACTGGTTCCATCCTGGCCAGCAGGCCGGTGAGGGTCCCACATGGCACAGCACACCTCTCCTTCTCGCCTGCTGCTCCCCTCAGCAGTGTATTTCATCTGTCTGCCTGCTGTTCCCAGCTCTGTCTCTGGTGAATCCTCTCACCCTCCCGTGCCTCTGGCCTGTACCCCTGGTTCTTATATAAATAAATAAATCTATAAAAAAAATACACATATAGGGATATATTCATTCCTGCTGCAGAGATGACAAAAGCTGCACACCAAATTATGTAAATGAGTTGTATCTGTGAATAATGGGTTATAAGTGACTTCTCTTTCTTTATATTGAGGGCTTTCATTCTATTTCAATTACTTTACACAAAGTATGGAGAAAAAATAAATGCTTATGAATGATCAAATTTTACCATTTTATATTTGGTTCCTATTTTTCAAAGAAATAAATACAGGTACAGTTTAAGCCTTCTGCCCTCCACTCCCCAATTCTATTCCCTTCCTCTCCCAGAGGAAGAAACCGAAATTCTACACTTAGTCTTCATCACTCTGATGCATATTAATCTACCATAACTGTATATGTAGGTGTCCAGAATTAATAGTCTGGTTTTGTATGGCTTAAATTTTAGGTAAATTAGTTATACTTTTTTTCTAGTTTTTTTCTAAAATAAGCATTTGTTTCCCGCAATATTTTAAAAGCTATTTTTAAAGTAATTATAGAGATCTAGAACACATAATTTTTTAGGCAGCGGCAAAGAAGCTGCCCAAGTTCAGAAAGCCAAGCCTGAGAGAAGATACTTATCAATCTTAAGTGTTATAAAGGCAGAACCATAATTGCCTTCTTGGTTGTTATTTTCCATTTGTCCTAGCACAAAAGCTAGCACCCAGTATCTCTGACTGTGATGCCTTTGAATGAAATGAATCTGAGTCAGTCTTGGGATAGGAATGAATACTGTAGGACTATTCAGATTGGACAATTGTCCCTCAAAACTTTGTTTAGCAAGTTCATTTTTGAAAATTTACTCTAGAATTTTCCTACTCCCTCTTCGGTCACAGCAGAAACAATCAATACTAAGCAAGACTTCACCATGGCAGGTTCTATTTAGCATGGTGCTAAATGGGTCATTCAGGACATCATAATTCATCATTCAATTTTCAACTGAAAGATAACAAAATGGCAAAAGGTTTGCTATATAGTTTCCTATTTCTGGACACTCTGAATTGAGCATCAAGTCAAACTTACTGCATTACACTTATACTGTGGTGATTAAAGCAGAACTAATTTTCCTATCAACAAACTACTTACATGAAAGTGCAGTATAATTGTCCAAATCAGGCCAAGGATAATGGATGGGTTTCCATCTATAATATCAGCAACATGAATATTTATTAGCTTGATCTGGAAAAGAAGAAATGCAGGTTAAAAGGAGAAAATACTTCATGGTACTCATCTCTCCAGTGAGTTTTCATGTGCAATTCATACTCACTGATCGTTGTTTTAGGAATGTCAGGGCATGTTCAATGTTGATTCTACACTGGAATGTATTAGATCCTTTATCTCGAGGCTGTGAAATTGAAGCAAAATACATTACTCAGAATGTGAAAAAAATTCATCAACAAAAGTTTCCTGATGTCATTTAAAACACTTACCAACTCTTGTCCTGAGAGCACTTCTAGCAGGTCCAGGAGGACATGGCCCTTTTTAATGTCTGTGAATAGGTCTGATACAACTGAGGGAGGTGTGTGCTGCAAAAGGTCACAAGAAAAAGAACCATTCAAACTTTGGTCCAAAAGTGGAATAACTTTAAGAATCTCATAAATGTGCTTTGTGTCTTTTCAGCAATATTCAGTAGGGTTTTTCTTTCATTAACAGAATGATGGAGAACATACAAAACCCCATATCAAAAAATAGTAAGTAGTGAATTTCATTTATCCCAGGGAAAATTTCCAATAGTTCAAGACACCTCAGTTTTCCCTGAGTGCTTCCAACCTGTGCATAGAAGTTCCTGAAAGACATTCAGAATGAGGCAATAGGGACCTATTTGGGTAGCAGCTCACATTTCCAGAGTAACCTTTTTATGAATTCACCCTATTCAGAATTAGAGCACTGTGTTGGATGAGCAACCTGTGAGAAGAGACTCATTCATTCTGTATCTTGGCATCACTGAGAGGCAGGATGGCACAGTGAGTAAGATCTCTGGCAGCAGACTAGCTGAGTTTACTATCCCAGCACTATCATTTACCAGCTGCGTGATCTTGAGTATGTCACATAACTTCTCTGTACCTTAGTTTCCTTGTCCCTCAAACAGGAATAATATCTATCTCAGGGATACTATAAAGTAATTTAAATGTAATGAATATTCTTAAAGAACTTAGGATAGGCTCTAACATAACACTATACATAAGAATTATTATTATCATTACTTCATTGACTCAAAGAGATGTTACTGTTTTCAGTGTCTTTATAGCACTGTTTCCCATATCCTTAACAAAAGCATCCTTTTTTCCATGTTGGGAAAGGTAACAAATACATCAAAACAAGATCAAGGGTGAAGAGGCCAAAAAGTTAAAAAAAAAAATACCAGATCTATATGAGTCTGATACACCCATTGCCAGGATGCTTTTCTGCTCTTGTTCTGTGATGTGGAAGATATTGGAGGCATAACTCAGAGAAGTTATCAACTGCCAGTTCCACCATCAATATTCACATATTTATTATGTATCTACATGTGAATGAACAATTATAACTCCTGTCCTCAAGTTACCCATGAGACCTTCCAAGTAGACAGATACAGGAAGCATAAATGTTACTGTATTAAATTTATCTGGTGTAAAAAAACAAGATCTATAATTATTATATCAAATTATGTATAAAGAAGGAACTATAAAAAAGTGATAAATTATTTTTAAAAAGAAAGACAGGAAATGAAGACAGTGGGATGTTTTGCAATGGGGCATCCTTTTATACTCTGGAGACACAAGTATTCACGGCAGCAAAGAATGTTTTCATGATAAATTATGATGGAATGCACAATGAATTAGCAAACAATACTCAATGGGTCATGAGAAAGCTAATTCACTTATAATTACTAAGTATAATATTTTGATACATCCACTAGTTTGATATAGAAATGGCACGTCATGTTCTTTATCTATTGATATAAATTGAAAATTAACTGCACCCTGGTGGCCCATTTACATAGATGAGAAGGAAATCTGCTCCACCAAGCTTTGGGGATTGTTATAAAAAAACCAAACCCAGACACTTCTGGGTGGTGTGGAATATTACAGGGCCAATGGATCTTCTGCTCTTGTGTCAACTGCCACATCTCTCTTCCTGGAAAGTGAGGTATTTGGCCTGATGGGATGTCAGGCAGGGTTCTGTGTCAATGCATAAAGTACACAGAAATCCTAATATCATAGCATTGACTGAGGCCCAAAGAGTAGGAAAGGAAAATCACAATCCAGCTTTTCTGTTAATTCTAAAGAGGATGAATCCTTGTACTTTCTAGGGTAAAAAAGAAGAACAGGGAAAAAAACAGTCAAGATCAAGATGACCTTCAGCACATTCTTTCAACCTTCTCCATGTCACCTGTGCCATTTTGGGGACCAAAACTGAGGGAGTAGGAGGAGTGACAAATACATTTATAGCTTAATTTGCTCTTTTCCCCTCACCTTTGCCAACTGTGAGTTTATCCAGCAGGTGAAGGTTTTCTTCTGAGTGTCTTCCTGTTCAGCTATTAAAAAAAAGGACAACAGCAGTTATAAAGAAGTAGTCTCAGAAACTATTTGAACATATCAAAGCTTCACAAGCCTGTCTATGTGTGTGTGTGTGTGTGTGTGTGTGTGTTTCACACTTTCACAAGTTCTCTAGAACTTGTCCTAAATTTCATATGTTCATCCAAAACGTGTTTTGGAAATAGCGTGTTGATATGATTTTTTTTAAGATTTATTTATTTATGCAAGAACCGGGGTATAGGCCAAATGTGTGGGAGGGTTAGAGGATTCACCAGAGACAGAGCGGGGAGCAGAACAGGCAGATTGACCCAAATACACTGCTGAGGGAAACAGCGGGCAAGACAGGAGAGGTCTGCCGCACCATGTGGGTTGCTCCACGGCCGGCGGGGATCAAAGCGGCACTTCAGAGGCTGTGGACAGCTTCACAGCGCTGTGCTCAACAGCCTGCACCACCGGGGAGGCCCGACGTGATTATTTTTTAAAACTTTAGGTTAGTGAACAAAAGAGAACACTTTCTACTGACAAAAGAATTAAGACCCTGCATGGTCTTGACAGAGTTGTACAAGAACTCATGAGCAAGAATTCCGAACCCAAAGGACTTGTCGTCCTAGTCAAAGCCAGGCAGCATTGATAGACCCCAGAAAATCTGAAGACATTTTAAAACACTCATAAAGTCCTGGCAGTGTAGTCTTGACACTTATCATAGACAATGTACTGCCACTCAATTAACCGTAAACTGCAACTACAGTCAGAGACCTGGGTTCATACTCTACTTCTGTTACTGATGAGCTGTGTAACCTTAAGCAGCTCCCTAGTGGAAGAAAACAATAAGCACCACCTCTAGAGATTGTGTGAAAATTTAATGATTCACTTAAAGTGCACAGACTCTGGCACAGTAAACATGGGAGAAGTGCTTCAACTCTCACTAACCACACAGGAGTTACGGGAAACACCAGAGCACTGGGAATTCATCTTCCCTTCCTCCTAGGGGACAGACATAGGCCCCACACAGACACCCCGCTTCTTCCACTTCAATCCCCTCAGCTGAGCAGACATGCTCAATCCTGAGGCCAAGGGTTGGCTCTGCACCCAGGACTGAGCTTCCATTTCCCCAGATCTTCTCACCTCTGTACATGGATAACAGTGAGACACACCCCCACTCCGCCCTACCCCCAATCGTCACAGCCTTGTCACCACCCTTACCTCGAGTTCAGCAGGTCTTATTTCATTGTGTCTTTATCCCTGCCTCTATCAGTCAACACACACACACACACACACACTGCTCATATGTATACACACACCCCAGACTCACATATCCCTCTGTTCTTTCACTATAATTTCCATAAAACTGTAGTCTCCCAAGTTCCCTCATCTCCCACCTGTCCTTAACTGTCCAAATTCTTTCTCTGATAATGAAATCCTTAGTATACCCTCTGCAAGTTCCCCTCCCTGCTACTACCCTCCCTGGTAGGATTTGTCTTTTTGCTCCAGCTGAAACCTGGCTCCTCCTCTACTCTCCCCTGTGGCCTTCTCAAGTGATGACTTTTCTTTCTCTTTCAGCTCCTGTACCAGTGGATTCCTTACTCCTCACTGCTTCCTCCAGGTTATTCTGTGCTCTTTGTCTCTGAAATGCTCCAGCTTTGATTTGCATGCCCTCAGACTAGTCCCTCTATTAACAGTCATCTACTTAGCTCTGTTATTTTTCACCATTTCTCAAAGATTTCAGCTCCTTCCCCACCTGTCACTCTGTCCAGGACAACTCCTGTCTAAATCTTGGCAATTCAACATACAGACTGATGAACCTTCCAAACTCCTGACCACCACTCTGTTTCTTAAATTCTTCTCCAATAAACTTGCCTTTTGCCCTGATTCAACCATTCAGTGCCTTGGTCATATACCTGACCTTGCCTTTGCTAATAACCACAACTCTTCATAATCTTGAAAGACTCCCTATCCTTAAAAGACTGAAAGAAATAAAAGTGTGAAAAAACAAATTAATCAGGAATATTACCAGGACCAAGAGATAGAGCCTGCATTAACTTTAGGGGAATTATATGGGGAAAGCAGGGCACCATTAAATAGCCATGGAGGGTAAAATGCTGGCATAAAATAGAGTGCAAGGAAAGCACTATGTGCTTGGGGAGTATTAGTATTCCATGTGCAGGTGGAAATCTCCTTCATTGTGAACTGTTTCCAATTAAGGTGAGCCATCACTTCCCTCCCATGTGATGCTCAGTACTGAGCAAACTGAGGACTAGGAATTTTCCTCAGCTGAGCCAAAAGGCAGCAAAACCAGGGCTCTAAATGGATAGTCTACATCGGAGCATCAATCTAATAGGAAGTTAACACGTGGAACATAAACTTACTTTTAAAATAATAAAAAACTTCCCAGTGACCTTTTGGTGTTATCTCTGTCCTAGTTTGATCAAAATCTAGTAATAAAGGGGAAAAAAATTAAGAGCTGCAGTCCAAAAATCCGTACCAGTGCTCTCCAGTTAACAAAGGAAGCCGCGAACAGATGAAATCTTCATGAAAGGATTTAGAAAAGTAACTTCAGGGCCTTTAACTAAGGCATTGTCCAAACTTTGAGGACATCTCTTCATCCTGGAAATCAGAACCCTTCAAATGCAACAAGGACCCTTTGCTAACAGCAAACAAAGATGTCCCAGGAGCAATTAAACACCTTTGTAGCAGTTCAATTAAATGGTTTCATAATGCTCCTTTTCATTTATCCCTTGACACAATTTTCTCACATTTTCATAGAGCCTCATCCCTGAAAAGCGGCATTAATTCCACAGGAACCAGAGCCAAATAGCACACCCTATGCAGAATTGGTAACCTTTTGTTCTTTTCAAAGGCTAATCCATTGCAGAAAAAATATAATTGAGAGCCACATGCTTTAAAGCAACTTAATTTAAGCAAGTGAGGTATTTTCTTTTTTAACTGTTGGGTTTGCTTTTTTTAATTTCAGGGGTAACTTTCTAATAAAATGATAATGATAAAATGATAAAATTCTTCTCAAAATAGCATGTAGATAGTAAGACCTTTTAATTAGCAGGTGTTAGGTCTAGGAAAAGACAAAGAAAGAACAATAAAAATGCCAAGGAATGGAGAATGGAAAATTCTCAGTGCTGATTTTTTAAGACATGTTATACATATATATACACACATATAACACATATATTTTCTACTTTTTCTTACTGTATAGTAGGAAAAGGTAGAATTATATTCAGGTTTACAAAAGTTCATCTATAAAATGTAGAGGTGTGAAAATGTGAGCCCAAAGTACACAGATATGCAAACTGCAGAGTTAATACATGCATGTAACATATATATGTAACATCTGTACAATAAATACAAATAAAATGCTGACTCCAGCAGTTCTTCCAAGTAAGAGTTCAGGGTCAGTTTCCCACATGCAAGAATCATTAAACTTTTACTTCAACACCAAGCAATGCATTACTACAATGTGGCTTCTCCAGAAAAACGTTCTCTACATCTTAGGTCACTGATGAAGCATTGAGGGAAAGCACTCTTCCACTCCAGGAATTTCTCTCCTGCCCATTCTAGTATTGAGTTCCTCTTCAAAACAGGTTTACTGCACATGGCTCCAGACTCACTACTTCAATCTTTCACTTTTCTCATTAAAATCTTCTGATCATTCCCAAATTCCTTGATGAGCAAATTACAAGTTCTCAGCGTAAAGTCTCAGTCATTCATAATTTGAGCCCAATTTACTTTTCCTGACCACGGCCCAGTCTCTGCTCCTATCCTGTTTCTCTAGCCAGCACACCTATAGTTCCCACTTCAGATTCACTCCTCTCTGCACTGTGATGCTATGGACCCTCTCCTTGCCCTCATTCACAGGAACCCCAGCACAATACACAGGTGGGCATTCAATGGACACTAACCTTTTCTAAATCAAATCGAATGATCTCTTCTAGCCACCTACAACATTTTTTGGATCTTTTCTTATTATTATTAGAATAATAAAACCGTAATACCCATAAAATGATTTTTCAATATGTGTGGAAAATAAAAACTTCTTCAAGCCCTCTATTTTCCTTCCCCAAAGACAGGAATAGTTTCCTGTGCATCCTTCTAGATTAAACATCTCAGAACATAAATTATAAAGAGCAAAGGTATGTTTTTGATAGGAACTGGGTATCTAGTTCCTAGAATAATACCTGACATGTAAAAGATACTCAGCCAATATTTGTTGTATTAATGTCTATATGTTAATTGAATATATGAATACTTTCTCATGTTTTAATTCAAAAAGCAGAGATTTACGTACTCCACTTAAAGTTAAGAAGCATCTGGTAAAATCATAAGGAAAATGTTCAAAGGAGATGAGAACCCTTCCAACTAACCTAGAAAGAAAAATGCATCTGTCCAATAAAAGAACAAAGTAGATATATATGTGCTAGTGTGATATATTATTAAGTGAAAGGGTAAGTTGTAAAATGCTATGTTTACCATCACTCTACCTGTATTTTTATTAAAGAACAGCAGCACATATAGCCACATTTTGTGGCAATTACCACTTGCAGCTCACAGACTGTAATCATGTACCTGCATGTGTCGGCATCTCTCCCACTCAATGTATGAATCTTAAAGTTAATCCCATATGCTTTTGTATTTCTGCTTCCTCTTTGCACAGTGCCAGGTAGAGAAAAGGCACTCAATAAATATTTTCTGACCTGTGATATTATATTTACTAGCAAGTTACTAGGCTTATGTTTTCTCCTAATCATTGTTTCAATAACCTCCAAGCAATTTTTTCCTACTAACAAACTGTCTCATACAAAAAGGGTATGTACTAAGGCGACTCAGGTGCCATTCCCTAAAACAACACTGCCACCACACCATTAGCTGGGACAAACATGGCAAGGATTTGGACAGGAATGCAACACAATTTAGCCATGTGTCCCAACAGCCTTCCCCATGAATCTTAATTGAGTTGTTACCGAAAGAAAGAAGACTGAAAATAATAAGGCCACTTCTATTGTTTCTCCTAGAGGTAATAAACAAATAATAAAATAAAATAGGGGAATTAAAACATACAAGCTCGCATAGTCAAAACAAGAAACGTTTACAATATTTGAAGAATAAACAGGAAAAGACCTGTTTTTTAATTACCAAAGGGGAGACTGTTAACTAACAGAGAGCAGGGAGACCATTCACAACACATTTTCTTGCAACCAACCATCAGCAAATAAACAAGAAAGAACCAAATTAGACTGAAGCCCTGATTATTGAGTGAGAAAAGTGAACTGATAGGAGGTCACTCCTGGCTCATATAACTCATTAGCACAGTATGTGTAGCGGCAGGAATGGGCACAGGGCAGGGTCTCTATGACCGGAGCAGACTGGTGAAGGAGGAGAGAGTCCTGGAGCCCTCAGTGGCTTTTCAGGCTTTTATTGGGATTTACCAGGTACATGGCAGGCAGGGATGCTGGAGGGCCGGGAGGCTGGCAGGCCTCCCAGCCCCCAGCAAATCTTCACTCTTTCTGGGCTCTCCAGCGTTCTCTCTGCTTTTCCTTCTCTTCTCACGGTTCTGCTCTCCTGGCGTCCCCATGACACCGCCCTTATAAGCCCAGCCTTAGCCCAGGTGTACCCACTTACACATGCCCACACCCTACTCCAGGTGCCCGCCATCAGGCATGCATTCAGGACCACAAGGATCCATCATCAATCCTAATGGCGGGAGGGCAGAAAAGCCTGATACTTTTTACCATACCCCACAGTATGTCTCAAACTCTATGTTCTTTTACTTCACAAATAATACCCCATCCCTGCCAGACGACATATGTTGTCACCATGGAAGAATCGGCACATGTCTGTCAAAGTCAGCATTCCGGGACTAAGATCACACTCCACCTGCCCACCTCTCCCCAGACCTGACCTCACCATGTTTCTGTCTCACGATGTGACACTGCCATCCTTGGTCACCCCGAGTGCAGCTGACACCAATACGCCTCCTGGGAGTTCTGGTATCTGCTTCCTTCTCTATGTCTCGTCCGCTGCCGGATCTGCCCTTAGCTCCATTGCCAACCAGGTGGGCTCTGCTCCTTTCAACCTGAACTCTACTTCAGATAGCAAATCTGACCTTACTACTCCACCCACCCTTTGATGGTCTCTCTCTGCTCTGACGATCAACAGCAAAACCCTCAAGAGCCTGCTGAGCAGTCCAGCCCAGTACAGCTCCCCAACACGCACAGATGTGCCCGTGCCTGGGGCTCCAGCCACTCCTCCTTCTTTCAGGATCTTTACAAGGGATTTCCCTCCCGCCACAGCTGTTTTACTATCAAGCCCTTCACCTGATTCAGTTCTACATCTGCGTAGGTCTTAACTGGTACATCCTGAAAGAAATCTAAGTGAATCTTCTTTTTGTTATTTGCTTCCACAGAGTTCTGAGGCACCTTCTCCCAATTTAACACACATCAGTTTGCAACCATTGCAAGATTAAGAGCATGGGCTCTAAAGCCAGATACCTGGGCTTGATGCCACTCAGTAGCTGTGTGCCTCAGTCTCTTTATCTGTAAAATGGGAATAATAATACCTACCTCACTGAGTAGGAGGCTTAAGTACTTACACTATTACACTAGATCAGAGGTCAACAGGTGATAACCCAAAGGGAAAATGTGGTCTGCTGCCTGCTTTTGTAAATAGTCTTAGGAAAACTCCGACTAGCTCACTTGTTTGCGTACTGTCTTTAGTTACTTTCATGCTAAAACAGCAAAGCTGAGTAGTTGTGACAGAGACTATATGGACCTCAAGACTAAAATATGTATCACCTGGTTCTTTACGGAAAAAGTTTTCCAGGCCCTGGCATAGACTATCTATGCTTAATTTATACAAATGAACATTAGCCGCAACAAGGATGGACTTTAAAAACATTATGGCAAGGAGAAGAAGCCAATCACAAAACACCACCATTTGTACTGTGTCCAGAATGGGAGAATCTTTAGAGATGAGGCCAGTGGTTGCCTAGGGCTGGGGAATGGAGGGCTTGAGGAATAGTAGCTAGAGGGAATGGTGGGTTTTCTTTAGGTGATGACAATGTTCCCATGTTAAATGGGGCCATAGTTACACAGCTTTGTGAATACACTAAAAACTACTGAATTAGGGCCTCGCTGGTGGTGCAAGGGGTTGAGACACAACCTATGAAGATATCTGCAGCCATTGCAGCACGAGTTCGAACCCCGACCAGGGAGCTACCCACATGGCGCAACAGATCTCTCCTGGCTCACCTGCAGCTCCCCTCAGCAGTGTACTTCAATCTGCCTGTTCTGTTCCCCACTCTGTCTGGTGAATCCTCTCACCACACCTCTGGTCTGTACCCCAGTTCTTGTAGGCATAAATAATCTTTTTTAAAAAAATTTTAAAACTACTGAATTATATATTTTAAATGAGTAAGTTGCATGTATATCGATTGCATTTCAAATTACATCTCAAGAAAGCTGCTCCTCCCCCCGCCAAATTAGCTATTATCTGCAAGAGTATTGACTAATGCCTGTCTTCTCCTCATGGGCCGAGGCTTAAGCTGCTTCCCTATGCCTGCAGCACCTACCACAGTGTGTTTCATATTGAGCAAATTCAGAAAATAAGTGTGCAATGAAAGGTTACATGGCTGCGAGAGAAGGAAGCAGGGTTTTATTTATGTACTTGGTTTGCTGGAAATATATAACAGACAGCAAATGATTTCTCTATGGGCTTTAATGTGTAAAATCCAGCAACTACGTGTTGGCACTTGAGTGAACCACACCCTGTGCAAACACCTGAGATTTTCACACTGAGGCTTCTGCTTCCAGTCTCACTGGAACAAAGCTCTGGGCTCTCTGAGTAAGCAAGTTTTCTATTTCTAGCACATGAAAATGAGCCTACATACAGATAAAATGCCAAGAATCTAGGAGCTATTTGTCTCTCCCTCTTCTGAATCATTGGAACTGCTCAGAAATACCTGTAGAATGAACAGATTATAGAAATGACATTTCTTTTAACGCGTATTCATTATTCCTTACTATCTTTTATCCACCACGTAAAACTGTGAATGCTTTTCTTTTGAAAATCAAAACTTGTGAGTTGGAACAAGCTCCACTGGGGCGATGGTTTAGGCACCTCTGATTTCTGAGTGCAAAAGAGCCAGCGTGTCGAGGAGAGACTTGGGCATGAACATACACCTAGGACTCCCACACTTCTGAGTGCTGGTGAATTACTCAGAGTCATTGTTTAGGGACACGGTTTTGGCTTCCAACTCAAAGAGATTCTAATTCTGATTTGCTCACTTCAAAAACCACCTCTCTAAATAAGACTAATTTGCATGTGTGACTGAATCTTGACATCACAAAGGGAATAGGAAGAGCCTGGGAAAAAATGTAATGGAATAATAAACTCTGAGACAATAATATAATGTATCTCAAAATAAATAATTACAACCTATGGGTATCCTAAGACACACTTGGAAAGGCTCAGAAACTTTGTTGAAGCAAGTTATTTCCAGGAATAAGAAGGGTAAGGAATAAGGACACCATTTCATGAAAGCCTTACAATGAAATAGTCAGGCAGGCATTTTGTAAATGAGAAAACTGTAGTTCCAAGATGTACGAATTTTATTTGCTCATTCAATAACCAGATCTTAGATCTCACATCTGGTGGAGAAGAAATTCAAATGTAGATGTTTGATGCTAAAATCCATGTTCTTTTCATTATAATTCAAATTCACCTAATGTTAAATCTATGCCCTTCCAGCTATCACCCGATCTCTCTCCTCTTCTTAAACCCAAACTTTTGGACAGAATTCTATACACTGGCTAGTATAAGAGCTTCCTGTTCTTACCTACCACTCACTTCTCATTCATTAAAAGCTGATTTCTTCCCCAACATCTCCACTTGATTCTTAGCTAGGTCACCTACAGTATTTCCATTGCCAAACCCAGCAGGCCCTTCTCAGTGCTCACTGGCTATCTTTACCACCTTCTCCTTCTGACACTGTCATTACGCTCTCCTTGAAACATTCTCCTTTCGATTCCATGATACCACATTCACCTGGTTTCTTCCTACTTCTCAGAAGCTAACATGGTCTTGATTTCCTTTTTGTATTTCTATAATGTTCAGCCTAGGGCCTTCTCTTTTTCTAGGTATTTCCATTTACCTCAATGAAACCAACTGTCATGTATATACTAAGGACTTCCAAATCTTTAACTTCACCCCATGTGCTTGTGTCCCTGTTGTCTTCAGATATTTCCATTTGGTTATTCTGCAGGATTCTCACACTCAACATTTCCAGAACTGAGTCATCATCTCTAACCAACTCCCTCCTCCACCAAAGTTGTTCTCCTGCTTTTTTTCCCTAGTGGATTCATTCAGTTACCATCCATTCAGTTACCCAAGGATAAACTTGAGTCATCTTTAATACATTCTTCTCCCTCATGTTCCCCATATCAGGTCCATTAAAAAGTCTTAATAATCTGATCTTGATTACTTACCTATCTCTCCACTGGCACCTCCTAGATCAGGACATCATCTACCTCAGCTGGACCATCACAATAGACTTACACTGGTCTTTCTGTCTTTATACTCACTCCCAGAAGGCCACACCCCACATTTAGCCTGGGTAGCTTTTAAAACCAGTTCTGAGTATGTCTCTACACAGAAACCTTCCATTGCTTCTCCTTGGTCTTAGGAAAAATTTCTTTTTATGTTTACATGTCTCTTTATAGGTCCATCATTTCACATTGTCCCTCAAAAACTAATCCTCCATTTCACTGAACACCCATTTCCATAAGTGTGCCATGTTCAGCCTGGTATCACTGCCTGGAGTACTCTTTCCAGCTTCACCCAACTCATCTGAAACATCCATTAGGTCTAAGCTTAATAGTCACTTCCTCTAGGAAGGCTTCCCTGAGCCCCAAGCCTGGCTGAGGTATCCCTAACACTACATGTCCCTAGCACCATATCATATTTCACTGCAAGAGCCGATGTGCCAGTGTGTATCCCTGTTATCAGAACATACATGTTCATCCAGCACGTGCTACATGCCACCCACGTGTTCAGCACCACAGGTGTCCAAAAACATTTAAGTAATTCATGAGCTAGTCAATGAGTAGAATGCTAAGAATAAATCAACCTAGACTAGGAAAAAGCATAAATTATAAAGTAGTATTTCCTTAAAAAAATCCTACATTTCCCTTCAGCAAGTGCCTGATACTTTTGTTCCCTACACAGCAAAATTTCTTGAACATATTGATTAAGTCACTGTTTCCACTCCCTTGCCTCCCATTATCCCCCCAACCCACTCCTGTCAGCCTCCATCTCTAGCACTCGAATGTAGGTAACCTTGCTAGAGCCACCAACTATCTATGAGCCCAATCCAAGGCTCCACACAGGGGACTAAGTCTCTGTCTTGAAATAAGTTCATCAAAAGGTTTCTATACCACCACACTTGCCTGGTTTTCCCACATTATTCTTGGCCACTCCTTCTCAATGTCCTTTGCTTGCTCTTCCTCTTCGGCCTGATCTTTAAAAACCAAAAGGTCTGCTCTAGCTACACATTCCATAGGGGACCTCATCCAGCTTGTGGCTTTAAATGCTAATATACCAGCCAAATGCTGATGCTCTATACCTCTCCCTAGAACCCTGGATCCTTATATCAACTGTCTGCTTGACATCTCCACTTGGATATCAAGTAAGCATCTCATAGCTATAATAAGAAAACATAAACCCTCTGGATTTCCCAAAATGCATGTCTATTAGTTCTGCATGTTAACCAACTACTAAAATTGCTTAAGATAAAAATTTTAAAATCATCTTTGATTTCTCTATTTCTCTTTTTCACTTACCCAAAACATTTTCCAAGATTCATAAACCCACTCAAAAAAAAAAAAAAAAAAAAAAAAAAACCATGGTTCTTCATCCCTTCACAACCCCCCTGTTCAAACTACCATGATATCTCACCTGGATTACAACTTCCCCTCGTACACCCAGATGATCCCCTCTCCACACAACAGCCAGAGTGATCTTTTGGAAAATGTAAATCAGATCACATTACTCCCCTAACTGAAAGCTTCCAAGGATTCCCGTTCACACACCCTTCCTTAGAGCTGAGAAAGCCTTGTCTGATCTAGCCCTGCCCTGCCTTGCTCTCCAACACCAGTGCCAGCCTCTTCCCCAGAACATTCCAGTCACATCAGGCTTTCTTTGCTCCATCAATTCATCAACTTTGTTTCTATCTTTCAGTTTTCCCTTGAGCCTTGAGCTCGACAGGAATGCCTCAGACTGGAATGTTCTTTTTTTTTTTTTTAGATTTATTTATTTATACAAGAACCAGGGTACAGGCCAGATGCGCGGGAGGATGAGAGGATTCACCAGAGACAGAGTGGGGAACAGAACAGGCAGAGTGACGAAATACACTGCTGAGGGGAGCAGTGGGAGACAGGAGAGTTCTGCTTCGCCATGTGGGATTTTCGCCAGCCAGCGGGGATTGAACCCATGCTGCAGAGGCTGCGGACAGCTTCACAGTGTGGAGCTCAACTGCCTGCGCCACCAGGGAGGCCCAGACTAGAATGTTCTTTCCTGTTCTGTGTGTTACTCAAACGCTTTCTAAATGTCTCCTGTACCAAGAAGTCTTCTCTGACCATTTTATAGATAATACCCAGGAACTATCACATAAACATATTTTAATTCTCTGCATTGCACATTACATGTGCTGATGTTTTTCTTAATTCATTATCTCTCTAATTTAAATACAAGCATCTGGGCATATGAAACTTGTTGCAGTTTGTTCACTTGTTGCAGTTTGTTAGTATTCTCTTAACCTAAAATAGTGCTTCACTCAAGATGGTGTCTCAGGAATGACATGACACATGAATCAATGAACAGATTAGTCCATACTTTAAATAAATAAATAAATAAATTTTGAAGTGGTGTGAATAGACCTGTACTTCTGAAACACACTGGTTTGAAGATATCAAAGCCCTGAAAGTTAAGGCAAGAAAAATTCAGACTGAGGCAGACAGAGATAATAGCAGAAGTAGTTTCCATTATTCATACTCCTACTTAACTAAAGACAAGGCCAACAACTCCAACGTTTTGGAAAGCTCTCAAATCCTTCCCATATTTATGAAAGGCTGCTCGTATTCGGCACTTGAGCCAGGTGCTTGTTAACATGTCTCAGCTGATGCCTTGTGGGTAATCCCTGTGCAGTGAAGGCTAAAGAGACCTAGGTACTAGTGAGTTGGACAGCAAGTGTGTGTCTGGCAATATTCTCTTTGTGGTCACTTAACATGTGTCTTTATGTATCCTCCAAAGATATACAGATTTAGAGCTCTGAACAGTCCATTTCTCTGATAAATTATTCACATCCATTTATCTACCACTTTTAAATGACGCCAAAAATACCTGGTGGTAGGAAACTTCAGTTCCCAAACATACTGACAACAACAAATGCAGTATCTTTTACCAAAAATTTCTGGAATGTTTTTGAAAAAAGGAGCCATTCAGAGAAACTGCAATCACCAGTGTTGAAATTAAATGAGGGAAGTAATCTCTTGGAAAGGCACATATAAAATGAACTCCACTATTTCCGCCCCCCTCCACTAGAGTGTAAAATCACACACTGAACCCAACAAATGGTTATAAATTAATCTCATATTGACTTCTTACTTTTCTGTTTTCAAGGGGAAATTATATTGAAATTTTTTCCCCTAATATACTGTATTAAACTCTGAATAAATCCATCCCATCCTAACACGCACACATACATAAAAGCTCAGAAAATCTTGTATGTCTCATGGGGCTAATTAAAAAGGATTTTGATTTCTATATGGAATGAATGAGATCTTTGTTAACCTACTTTAACAGGATTCTAAATGACCCTGGATTTATCTTGCCCTAGTTTTCAAAATGTGACTGACCCAGAATAAAGTAAGCTTATCCCTAAACTCCTGGAAAAAAAACAGAACCAATGTTCCCAGAAGCCAAAACTGTATATACAACGCAAGGAAAATGTCTCTCTGCTGGGGAAAAAAAAAAAAACAACAAAACAACCCACTATCCAGCACAAATACCAGTGTTTGCAGAGTTTTCTTTTCATTTTTCATTCAGTGGGGATAGTTTTAAGGTTTTAATGCTTTATAATATCAAGGCAAATAGTCTTCCAAGAAAACACAGCAAAAGATATTATCAGCTACTGTCACATTGGAACTTTCTGGAAGCTTTTGTGTTGGGATAGTAGAGCACTGATAGCCATTGAAGGATCTGAATGTGATTGTTTTCTCTGGGTGTAATAATCATGTAATCAGCCAAAAAAAGACTGAAGAGATGATTTGCTTCTACTCATACTAGCTGAGCAGTGTGAAGTGGTCAGGGAAGTAAAAATACTGCCACATCCCTATGTGTCCTTACTCTTCATTTATCATTTCCACCAAATTTCCAAGTTGGGGACATTCCACCCAGAAGTCATTTATTAATTCCATTCTCAGGCTGCACAAGGTCTCATTCACTCACCCTGTAAGGCAGAACAGCTTCTCTCAGAAACCTGATACTACGGAGCCCCAAACATCGCACACACAGTTCACTGCCTCAGGCCTTAAGACACCTGTGTTTCTATTCTATCTGGCTGACTTTGCTAAACACTGAGCAATTCTTGTAATTCAGAGAACTTTATATATTTTTTTATATTGGAATGATCACTCATTCATTATATATTTATTGAAAGTCTAAACCATATCAGAAACTTCACTGGTGGTAGACACACAAGAGTATCCTACTCAGGAGGAGCTCAGGAGATAAAGGGCTGTCCAAAGGGGAGAGGAAACTCAAGGAAAAGGAATAATTACAGTGGGTTCAGTAAGAAGGCAACAAATGCCAAGGGTGTTCTTACCAAAATGTTTGGATTTTACACTGAGGAGATATACCTCATTGGCCAATAATAGGTTATGAAGAACATGTTTTTATTCTTAACCTTTTTTTTTAATATTTTTTATTTTTATTTATTTATTTATTTATATTTATACAAGCACTGGGTACAGTCAGAAGCGCAGGAGGGTGAGAGAATTCACCAGAGCCAGAGCGGAGAGCAGAGCAGGCAGAAGGACCGAAGAACACTGCTGAGGGAAGCAGCGGGCGGCAGGAGAGGTCTGTGCGCCATGCGGGACCCTCCTCTAGTGGGGGCGGGGAGCAGCCAGGGATCGAACCAGCACTGCAGAGGCTACAGGCAGCTTCGCAACCCAGCGCTCAACCTCTGCGCCACCGGGGAGGCCCATCTTAACCATTTTTTTTAAGATTTATTTATTTATGCATACCAGAACTGGGGTGCAGGCCAGAGTTGCGGGGGGTGAGAGGATTCACCAGAGACAGAATGGGGAGCAGAACAGGCGGATCTACTGAAATACACTGCTGAGGGGAGCAGCGGGCAAGACAGGAGAGGTTTGCTACACCACCTGTGTCAGCTCCATGGCCGGAATGAAACTCGTGCTGCAATGGTTGCAGATAGCTTCATAGTGCTGAGGCTTACCCCCTTGCACCACCAGGGAGGCCCTATTTTTCACCTTCTTGAAACTGAAATCTGAGAAGATATCGCAGACAACATTTCCAGTCATATTTTGGATGAATCTGCATATTGGGCACTGGCATTTGGAAGGTGACCCCACAGTTAGGGACTTCAACTCATTTCATAGACATGTTCTGTACCCAGGTCATTTTCTCACGTTTACATCATCCAAAGCACAGCTGGGCTGCATGCTTTCTAATGGGACTCAATCTACACATTTTTAGCATGCTTAACACCTAGCCAGCTGCACATGTTGGAAGTCAGCATTTACTGAACATCTGAATACAATTAAACATCTCATTGCATTATTTTTCTTGTAATCTAACCCACTGAACACAAATCATTTCTAATGCAACTAAAAATGAAATGTAAATTGAAAGCCTCACTAAGATATTTAGTAAGTAATGAGCAAATTTAAATGAAATAATAACCTAACTGCAGAGACTCACATTTCACTGGTGACTTCTATGCAATAATGATATCTACCCAGAAGGCATAGAGGGTTTTTTAATCATTTAAAATATGTCATCTAGATGATAACAGCACTAAATAAAACATATGAGCCTTGTTTGAAATGACATGGTAACTAGGTTGAACGTGGTTTTCTACAGCTTCATGCAAATGGTGACGCCTTCCCCAGCATTTTGGCAGGGCTACATGAAAGTTAATTCCTTGTGTGGTGGCAGAGGTAATAGAATACACACTTCTTCCTAGTTCTTGTGTAATTAATGATAACATTCAGTATTCAGCATGGCTTTCCTAAAGTACTGTCTACCTCATTTCTGATAGCAAAATAATTTGCTTCAATTATGCAAACTGATTGTGTCCTCTTGTGGACAACAAATTATTAGATTAACCTGTTAAGAAAAAAATCACTTAAAACTGAAGCATACAAAGGAAGTGTCCAAAAGAGTTCAAAATTGCCAGAGCTTGTCACTTACAATATCAACAAAATGAATCAGCCTGTTTGGCAGAGAATGTCATTCATTATTAATTTGACTCTCAAACAGGTTCTCCACTTGAATCACATTCTTAAACCTTCCATGACATAGGAAATTCTCAAGAAAGAGTTCCTTTGTATACAGTATCTTATAGCTATAATAACTTATTTTTAAACACACTGATATAACACAATATGTGATATTATTTGACATTATTAAAAATGTAGTGCTTTTGGTGGCGAGTGCACAACAGTGGTGATAGCTGATTGGGAGGAAGGGGTTGTCTAATGGTATCTCAGTTTAAAAAATAAATTTATTATAAAAAAACTTAGTGAAAACAGAGTAAATAAAAACAAAGTCAATAATTTGGACACTATATGTGTAGTTACTACTAACATCCCACACCGCTCAGCCTCCAAATCTTGGAATCACTCTACCTTAATAACCATATTCCATAGCTGCAGAATCCCATTCCCACCCCCCTCCTAACAATTCAACAATTTCAATACTATTCCCCTCATTAGACTAAGAGAATATAAATATCCCCCTGCTAAAATCTGTTTCAGTTTTAAGCTATTTCTTCTTAACAGATAAATATAATAATGTGCTGGCCATAAGAGGATACAATCAATTTGCATAAGCAGAGCAAATTATTTTGTTATCAAATATTCAAAATCCCTTCATAAAGATATTTCCTCAAAGTCACACAAAAGATGAACGAGAAGAAGGACTAAGTCACTTGCTCATTGTCCTGAGCTCTGAAGTTCAGCGAAGCGCCCCCTGATTCCTCATAGGCCCTGCACACATGGGTTCACTGTGTTTCCTGTGTATCAACAATGATTCACCACATTTCAATTCAGATACTTTAATCTTTTCTCAAGCATATGATTCTGTGTCAGGGTAAGGCCACAACCATCTCACCTTGGACAAGTTTTGGCTAAAATAAAGAAGGCATTGTAAGTTAAATAGGTCACACGACTGCCTCTAACCGCTCTTTAAAATGTTCTGAAATGAAGAGAAGGAAAGAAAACAACTTTCTTATGAGCAGTGGGGAGCCTCTCTTATTACATACAATCTCTTTTCTCATATTACTCCAAGGATCGTTAAGCACATGTGAATTTTGTGAAATGCAAGTCTGCTTCCATAGTGTATGAAGCCAAGTACTTTTAAGACTATTGCAAACAGCCTCAGTTGAGTAGCAGTTATGTACATAATAAAGACTATCAATTTTTGGTCCAAATAGCTAATAATCCTGCCATGAAACCAAAGTCACCTTGAAAAATATATATTTTTCTCTTTCCATCTTTCTTTCTCTCCTTCTTTCTTTCTTCCTTTTGTTCTTCCCTTCCTGCCTTTCTCTCAACAACTTAGGCTGAAACAAGCATTATAAACCTGCTGATAATAATAACTTTGGGAACCTACTCATTTCAGAGTTAAGTCTCCATTCTATAGTCATGGGAACTTCTTGGCTGATCTCCCTGAGGTACTGGCTAAGGGAACAGCCCTTGGCCAGCGTCAGGTTGACCACATTAGAGTATTAGTTTTCTACTTCTCCTATAGAGTAATGCAGCCAGCACCACACTCCCCTAAATACACCACAATGGAAAACCATTCACACTGGCAGTACATTTATATCACATTTCCAGTGCCAGATTGCCCTGACTCACCTCCTCCTGTAAAGCAGATTGTATAACCTAGTATAACTGAAAACATGTTATAAGACACCACTCATTTCTCAGTAATTTGCCAGTTTACTGAGCCACTTGTGAACCTGAGCTCATTAACTTTACTTGAAGATGCCCACCTATGCTCTGGATGTAAATGTTTGGTATGGATTAACCAGAATAAAGGTAAGATACAAGTGGATTTTTCCAGGGAAAGTTGTCAGAGAAATTCCCTCTTTCAAATTGTTCTTTGAAATGTGTCAGAAGGGGTGTTAATGAGTAGAAAGAAAACTACCCTCCAAGTCCAAACCCAGCTCTGCTGCTCACTAGTTATGTGACTCTGGAAAAGCAATTCCACCTCTTTGAGCCACAGCTTCCTTTTCTGCACCTTGAAGATAAAAATATCTACCTCACCATGTGGTTGTGGAGATGAAGTGAGGTGATGTAGGTAAGGGCACTACATCAGCCAGAGTGTGCCACAGTGGTCTCAGAACACACTGTGCAGTGGGGGGAGAAAAATAGGTATAATAACTATAAAAATAGGTGCTGAAACAGATACTATGGGGAACAGAGGAGGGCCTAAGAGAGTAAGGTTCGCTGGGGTTGACTGGGGTGGAACAGGGACAGGTGAGCTGGGCTCCTTCCAGTGAGAAAAGGAGGCAGGGAAACTTCAGGGGAAACAACCTGAACAAATGCACACAGGCAGGGGGAGAGGGCGGTACTGGAACACAGGGTGTTTGCAGGGGGAGGTGGGAGATGAGGGGCGAGAGAGGGGCCAGCACTGGGCCAGAAGAGGCTGTGAGCCACACCAAGGAGTCTGAACTTTATCCCCCATGTGAGGGGAAGCCGTGGAATAGAAATATCCAAACAAAACTGTAAAAACCACATTTCTGGCTTACAATTTTTCCCTTGACACTTTAGTTTCTACTTTGGCTGTGCACTCCTGGACAAGAAATCCTTTGACACAGATATTTTGACTGGAAATATATAAAAAGGAATGAGAATGCATTTATTGAATTCCTGCTTTGGGTCAGGCACCGTGCTAAGCCCTTTGAATGTATTATTCAAAACAGAGGAGCAATATAAGTAATCATTTGCCATTCATTTTTTAAAAAATAAAAGGTATAAGGTCTCTGCTTGCATCTTTCTGTTCTTATATTACCGTGATTTTTTTTAAAGATTTATTTATTATGCATACAAGAGCTGGGGTACAGGCCAGAGGTGTGGGGAGAGGATTCACTAGAGACAGAGTGGGGAACAGAACAGGCAGATCTACTGACATACACTGCTGAGGGGAGCAGCGGGTGAGTCAGGAGAGGTCTGCTGCACCATGTGGGTAGCTCCCTGACCGACCGAGGATTCAAACTCATGCTGCAGAGGCTACAGACAGCTATGTAGGTTGTGTCTTAACCCCTTGCGCCACCAGGGAGGCCCACATCACCATAATTTGGGGGCAGTATTTGATATCTCCCCTCAGGTGTAGTCTTTATAGTTTTCCCACCACCAAAACACCCATGATCCATCTCCCCCATCTGTTATGCTTTACCCTCCCCCACATTTTCTGACCCTTCTCCCTCCTCCTTCCCTGCTGTATGCCTCAGAAGAGAATTTTTCATCTTCCAGATACTGCCAAAATTAATCTGTGAAAAATATTTTACCTATTTGGTTTATAAATAAGTCCTATATAAATTATTTCTAAAAATCAGAAAAATAATAGAAATAAACTCAAACATTTTTCAAATTAACATGAACTAGGGTAATTTTTGGTAAATAAAAGCTAGGTTTCATCTGCTAGATTAATTAAAATAGGCATGTTTTCAGAGTTATTAGCATTAGATATAATACAAATATGTAACTTATTCTACGTGGAATTAATTTTTTCCTGAAAAATCTTTATTCTAATAGACATAATCTATGTCAGGATCTGTTCTATTTGTTTTTTCTCACCAGACCAGCTGTGCCCACACCCCATCAGCCTCTATCATCCCGCCACCCTTTACCCAATTCCCTCTGGTAACCACTATCTTCTAATATATTTTAAATATGAGGAAACTAAGACTCAAAAAAGATAAAGTCTCTCATTCAAGGTCAAAGAACTATTGTCAGAGTAGACATTAGATTTACCGATTTATAATGCACTATCTTCCCTATGTTTTAGGATACATGCAACTGAAACTTCAGAGAAAAACAAAAGCATTGATTTGGTTTTCAGTTAAATGAAAATTTGATTTCAATTACTTATAACTATTACATGACATTCTGACATTACTCAGAATTATAAAAATTCTTCCCTTAAGAATTTTACCTCTTGGGCTTCCTTGGTGGCCTAGAGGTTACGTCTCAGCACTATCATGGCAAAGGCCTAAGTTCGATCCCTGGCCAGGGAGCTGACCCACATGTTCAGCAGACCTCTCCTGTCTTGCCCACTGCTCCCCTTAGCAGTGTATTACAGTAGAACTGCTCGTTCTGCTCCCCAATGTCTCTGGTGAATCCTTTCAACCACCCCCTTCTGGCCTACACTCCAGTTTTACATAAAACTAAAATAAAAATAAAAATAAAATCTTTAAAAATAAAAAAATAATTTTATCCCTCAAAAACATATATTTCTTACTCTATAATTATTTTTAAAGTCTTACACATATAGAAATAGCCTAATTCCATATCCATTGACCCCAAAGTCAAGAAGCTAATATTCAACACACATTTTTCATAAAAAATATCAGAAAAATAGTCCTTTTGGAAACTTTATCATAAATGATTCAAAATCTATGACTCCTAATATTCTGATAATGTTGCACAATATTGTCCATAATCTTAAAATTGCTTTAAAATACATAGTTACATAAATCCTTTTATTTAAAGATTTATTTATTTTATGCATACAAGAACTGAGGTACAGTCCAGAAGTGGGGGGGGGGGTGAGAGGATTCACCAGAGACAGAGTGGGTAACAGAACAGGCAGATTTATTGAAATATACTCCTGAGGGGAGCAGTGGGAGAAGCAGGAGAGGTCATGTGGGTCACCTCCATGGCCAGAGGAGCAAACTCTGCTTCAGTGGCTGCATGTAGCTTCATAGTGCTGCATCTTATTAGCCCTTGCACCACCAGGGAGGTCCCATAAATCTTTTTAAAGACTTGCCACAGCCTTATTTCTTCTATACTTACTAAATTTACTTAAGGTCTCCCCTGGTGGGGCAGCGGTTGAGTGCTGGGTTGCAAAGCTGCCCGCAGCCTCTGCAGCACGAGTTTGAACCCCAGCCACCAGTGAGGGTCCCACATGGCACGCAGACCTCTCCTGCTGTGCCCACTGCTCCCCTAAGCAGTGTATTTCGTCTGTCTGCCTATTCTGTTCCCCGCTCTGGTGAATTCTCTCACCCTCCCACGCTTCTGACTGTACCCAGTGCTTGCATAAACAAATAAATAAATCTTTAAAATAAATAAATAAATAAATTTACTTAGCACCAAGATTTGTTTTATCAACAAAGAAAGTCTAATGGCTAATGAATTTTCAAAATACAAAACAAACATTGCCAGACTCCACAAGAAACACAACAAAAATACAGACAATATTTATTCTGTATACATGCACACATGAGTCACACAAATGTAAGCTCATTCACTTACAGTATTATTGTATTATTAGTTCCTTCCTACTGGGGCAAAATAAGGTTGTGCATTTAAAAGAGGCTATGGCAAAAGATGCAAAATAAGAAGAAACAATTAACAACATTAAGCTAACTGTGACTAACTTTTTAATTTTCAGTGCAAATAAAATACATGCACTCAAAATGAGAAACTGAGTTACCAAGTTGCTTTGTAGGTATTTCTTACTTTCTAAAAGAGCTGAGACACAATATATTTAAGTACACTGAAAGGCCCTACAATTGGAAAATACACACACACATAATATACCACAAGAGAGACAGGAAGCCTTATGATCAGTGACTAGGTGGGAGTAAGGTTTCCACAGCTGCTCTGGGTGTTGCCTCTCCCAGTCTCCCTTACCTTGCAGAGAAATGTGGAGATCATCGATGCCCAAGGAAACTTGTTCGTCTTCAGCGGGAAGCCCTGGACTAGCTGCCATGCTTTGAGTCAATGCAGATCATATCATGTCCATCTCAGTTAAAGAAGTGAACTAGAAATAAGAGGAATAAATGCCCATTATTAACTCTGCAGCCCTGCAGTGCTAGTAGACACACATTGCCAGAAAACAACAGTGACCCACAGAAGCTGCCCTGCCAAAGAGCACAGTTTGCTAGTGTTTCCTTGGTTCATGAGGAACAAAGTAACTACGCCTCCTTTTTGAATCATAATCAAGATTTTGCCCTGTGACCTATTCATGCTATTTGGAGTTGCTGGCAAAACTCCAAAAGAGCCAACATTGTGGATTCTATAGTCGTGGTGAAAAAAAAAAAGCTAAGCGATTAGATTCCATAACTTGTCTGGAGGAAGTGGCATTGACATAGATTGATACCTTAGGCCATTGTGTGTATTTTATTATTAACCTTCAACCTGCAAGTATTTTCTTTAAAACTTTTTACTTAATTCCTCTGCTGCTCCTAAGTGTTGCCATTTACTGGAAACAATAAGAGCTGAGCCTACATAACTTGCAAAGTGAAACTAAAAAAAGACATCAAAAACAATGTTTTGAAGGGTTATCTATTAGATGAAATTATTTTCCCAAGAAGCCGTTTTTCTGCCTACACAATTCTTCCTCTATTCCCACTTTGACTCTTTAAGAATCCTTCTGGCTAAGAGTAATTCTTACTCTGTTACTCTTTAAAAGTACTGCCTTTTGAACGTATAGGCCTCCAGTGGGACCCGGGTGACTAACAGTAAAACACTTCTTTGGTACAGATGATTACTTTCTTATCATATAAAACCTAACCAAACATATAAAAATATAAAATGTATTAGAGATCAGATAGAGGGATGGATAATTTTTTATTTTATTTTTATATTCCCCATACAATTGCAACCCCCTGATTTTGACCCCAATCCCTGCATGCACCCCCCCCCCCAAAGTGTGTCTCTGGTTCATAGTTGTTTGTTGATTTTGATTTTTTTCTTTCTTATAGTTATTCTTTTTCCTGATCCCTTATTTAGGTTTTCTAGATTCCTGTTATGAGTGAGACCAGAGGGATGGATAAATTTGCAGATATGTGATCAAACAAGTATAGCTAAAACATTAATGATAGGACCAATGGATGTTCATTGTAAAATATTCTTCAACTTTTCTGTTATTAGAAATGCTTCATAACATAATGTCAGGCACATACTGAAAAATAAACTTGAGGCCATCAGTTAAAGATAATCACATTAAATATCCAATAGATCACTTTTTAAATGTGAAGATTGAAAATCACTGAACAGCTAATGCTAGAATTCCAGACTTAAAAAAATGTTTCATTCATCTTCCCATCTTCCCCACTGCTTATCATCCAAAACCCTTCAATATCTCTCCCATGCATCATAGCTATTAAAGATTTTACCTACCAGATACATTATAATTCTTAATTAATCTATTTTATCCTCTGAGGTAATAGTGTTGCTAACCTGAGTTGAAGCTACTCTAAC
The DNA here is from genome assembly GCF_014898055.3 of Talpa occidentalis. Taxonomy (NCBI): domain Eukaryota; kingdom Metazoa; phylum Chordata; class Mammalia; order Eulipotyphla; family Talpidae; genus Talpa; species Talpa occidentalis. The sequence goes on along the minus strand of NW_023601104.1, from coordinate 71,315,393 downwards.
CAAAAGGAAAAGCTGTCTATTAGTCAAGAGAACCTGTGGAGACTGGTGATTGGAAAAAGGTATCAGCTTTTGATATACTAGGGAACTTTCTAATATATTGTCCTCCGATCTCTATATACCAAAGAATTCTACCACCCCTTCCCATACCCAATGGATCCTGAACCCAAAGTGAAGACAAAGCACTTTTCATGATGACAGAAGAAACTGGGTTCCAGAGTGAATTTATTAAGGCACCCACTATTCCATGCCAGGGATATGAAAGCTGGGTGGAGAGAGTATCACCACTGTACTATGGGAAGTCAGTTGGAAAGAGAAAGACAAATACCATAAGATTTCACTGATGTGGAACGTGAAAGTTCAGACAAAATAAAAACAAATTCACACATCCTGACAACAGAATGGTAGGGGAAGGAGTTGAGGTGAACAGGCCTGGGGTGCTGGGATGTGACTGTATGGAAGTAGCTAGAAACTAGATCTTTAGTGGTGGCTGTGGTGTAGTATATATATTTGTTAAGGTGTAAAGTTGTACTCCTGAACACTACATAAACCAATGGTATATCAATTAAAAATAAAATAGGAATAGTACATATGTTTTAAGCACTTTGCATAAATAACCTCATTTAATCTTTATAAATATACAACTTAGGTACTGTAATTTATCCCCATATTTGAAAAAAAAATCAAACTGGGACATATGACTATCATATATCAATTGTCCAAGAACACATAGATAATAAATGATGGAGCTAAGATTTGAATCCAGGTGGTCTCGGCTTTAGGTTCCAAGCTCTTATTACACACTGGTATTTCATACAGCTAGCTAAAATTTTGCCAGGTTTTATTTATTCTTTCTTTTACTCATTTACTCACAAGAATTTACATGTGCTAGAACCTGTTCTCAAGGAATTCTAAGAACAACAAATGAACACATCTCTAAGAAATGCACGTAGGATGTACTGTGGAAGCAAAGAAGAGGGCAAACCCCACACTAGAACCTGGAGACATGTGCCTTTTGAGAAATATTTAACAAAACAACATTTTTACCACAAATAGTCCCATTAGCATTATTCAGGGAACGCCCTAACTTTAATAAGAGTATCTCTGAAAACCACTCATCACCATTCATTTAATCAAATATAAGGCATCAGGGCCTCCCCGGTGGCACAGTGGGTTGAGAACTGTGCTGTGAAGCTGTCTGCAGCCTCTGCAGCCTGGGTTTGATTCCCAGCTGGCCAGGGAGAAACCCACATGGCACAGCAGACCTCTCCTGCCTGGCCAGCTGCTCCCCTCAGCAGTGTATTTCATCAGTCTGTCTGTTCTGTTACCCGCTCTGTCTCTGGTGAATTCTCTCATGCTCCCGTGTCTCTGACCTGTACCCCAGTTCTTGTATAAATAAATCTTAAAAAAAAACCCAGCAACTTATTTTTAAATATTATATATATATATATATATATATATACACATGGCATCAAAAGTAAAAGAAAGAATTCAGTTATGCCTTATTTATATTAAAAACAGAAACAGAACAGATTGATAATCAGAGAATCAAAAAATGTTCCTGGGCTAGACAGATGTGTGAAATTCACCATATTGTATATTAAAGTATAGGGGGAAAACAGTAGCAGTAAAAAAAAAAAAAGTCTGGACCTCAAAATAATTATTTGTCTGTTTAGTTTCTATTTTTAACCAGTGAAAATTTATTAGCAAACAAGTCAATAAAATTTATTTTTTTTATTTTTTGAAGAATTCCCTAGAGCTTCTAAATATGCCTATCAAAAGTAAAACCAAACTTTAAAGACTAAATCGATCCTAAGTACTAGGTTATTGACCCAAATACGGTCTCAGCACAATCATTTGTCAAAACATGATACAGAGGCCCTGAGTGAGGACAATTTATAACATTTCCAATGATGTTTGATGAGAAACAGCTGGCGTTTCCAGAGAGAATTCACTTTCCCAATAGGACCTATAAAGCTGGAACAGAATACAGTAGAAAAGTTTGAGGACAGAATTGAGAAGTTAAAAGGAGCATGAAAAAGGAAAGCAGGAAGAAGACAAAGGGTGTGGCTAAAAGCAACATGAGTCACAAAGATCTATCAGCCCAAATCCCCAAGGACCATCCTCCCATGTATACTGGACCACCATGGGGAGCTCTAGGGCTGCTTTCTCAGGCAAAAATCACAGTACAGAGAAGCCCCTCCCAGGAGCTCCTCCTTGCTTTACTTTTCCTTTTCAAATAAGAGTTAGATGCAGTTATGTAACAAATCCAGAGTTTAGAATGAAAAGAAGAAACTATTCTTAATAGTGAATAAAGGAACATCTTCAGACCAAGAAACAAAGAAGGATGAACTAATGTGGTAGCATTAAAGATTCTAAGGTCAAGGGGAATCATGTAGAATTAATTTTTAAAATTCATGTAAATTAACATTCATACTTATAAACAACACAAGCTATCTTGGAATAACTGTGGTTTGCTTCTGCAATACAATATATTCTACTATTCTGGTATCTCTAAAACCCCAGAACACTAGTTTCCCTTTTAAAGAAACTTCAACATTAACTTTGCACTATTATCACTATTAAAGGGTTTCTACCTTATCTTCCAGGCTGATCAGAAAATGTACTGTACTAGGATATAGCAAGCACATTCAGGAATTCTCTAACAGAGTGATTTATATGTCAACATTTCCCCCAGGGTACGTCTCTTGTTCTTTTTTCTTCTTTAGCTGTACCCCATTATTTATGGTCCACTTAGGAATTCTGAAGGATCTCCCTTTGGTCAGTTAAATTACAGAGCTTTTCCTAGCAACTGACAGTTATTAACTTCAATCTTACAATCTCACTAAGAAAGTTGGTGATGCACTTTCAGTAAGTTTCTTCATCTTTTCCCCATTAACTTTTCCTAATGCCCTATTGCTTGTCCTTTTATCATCATGTGACAAGAAGCAATAGGTACAAATGCCCACATCAGGTGCTTTTTAAGGTCCATGCTAGTGTGTCCTTTCAGGCACTTAATTTTTCTCACGACCATCGCAAAATGCCAGAACAATCAATCCTAACTATTCACTATACTTTTGGAAAACAAACATGTAGCAATTCTCAGGCGATGATACCACTGGGCTACCTACCTCACGAGGAAGCAATGTCACTCAGCAGCCAATATCAACTTTGCTGCTAACTCACCCACTCAGCTGTGTTAACAGCTTTGGGAGTGAATACAGCCACTCAGCTAGGAGAGCCTTCTACTGGCCTGGACCAAGTCCCAAGAGCTCTGGACTTCAGACTACTACTATTGAATAGGAATGATAATACAAATTTTGGGGGTGGTTATTGGAATCCAGTGAAATTGCCCATGAAACTAAAAACTACAGTAACAACTAACATTTATTGAGTACTTACTATGGTAGATGTACTATAGTATATAAACAGTATTTATTATAATCTGTGAAATGAATTTAAGGAGATTACCCCATTTTTTAAGCAGCAGTAAAAATTAAAAGCTAATCACAAAATTAAAATGAAAAGTGAAAAACTGAAGGGTGAAAACTTCCAAAGCTATAAAACCTGATATATTAAATCAGCACAGATCTAGAAAGCATGATGCAGGATAGCATTTTTAATTATCATCAGCACATTTTATCCTAGAAATTCTGCCCTAGCAACCTCACTCAAATTTTCTAAAGCTCAAAATCCCCCCCAATAAAATTCCCTTCTTTGTTATCATTAAGTCACTTTGTTATCACATAAGTCACTCCATAAAGTCTGGAGATATCATTCAGTTATGATTCCCCAGCCCTCATCCCCCCCACACACACACATGTATTTCTTTACTCCTTTTGTGATCACCTCTGCCCATGATCCCATTACTTTATTCCTAAATAGCGACCAAAGATTTCTGACCTTTCCATTAACTCCAACTTCCCCAGCCCTCTCTTTAAAGAATTCCTAAGGGGGCCACCCCGGTGGCGCAGCGGTTGAGCGCTGGGTTGCGAAGCTGCCTGCGTGCGGCCTCTGGGGCGCCGGTTCGATCCCCGGCTGCTCCCCGGCCACCAGAGGAGGGTCCCACATGGCGCGCAGACCTCTCCTGCCGCCCGCTGCTCCCCTCAGCAGTGTACTTCGGTCCTTCTGCCTGCTCTGCTCCCTGCTCTGGCTCTGGTGAATTCTCTCACCCTCCCGCGCTTCTGACTGTACCCAGTGCTTGTATAAATAAATAATTAAATCTTTAAAAAAAAAAGAAGAAAAACAAGATATTAAAAAAAAAAGAATTCCTAAGAGATTTGGGACTTGGCAGCAAGAGATACCGCAGAAGTTGAGAAGACACAGGCTAAAAATGAATGGAACAGAGTGTGTTGAAGGTCAGGGCTAGATTTTAGACAATTTTATATGGCAAAATTTTAGACAATTCTGCTCAGTAAGATCAGACCCACAGCCCTCCCCACCCTACTTACTCAAAGAGCCTGAGCAGCCAGGCCTAGTTCCCATGTCCCTGGCTCCACCCACAGCTAGGATTTCACAGGATTCTTTTCTGGAAGAAGTAAAAGCCCCTGAAAAAGATCTCTAGTCAATTGCACTTTGGGTTCCTCAACTGAAAGGCCAGTTCTCTGCCAAGTTACCTTATTGTAAAATTCTACTAAGTGGCTTTCTCTTTCCTCACTTTTCAATACAAGTAGACAGTCAAAGATGACAGAACATTCCAAGAATAAAAGATCAAAACAGGAACTAGCAAAAGTAGGAAAGAAAACTTAAAATAACAACTAAAATTGATAGTAACTGAGGCATGAGTTCGATCCCCAGCCAGGGAGCAATCCACATGGCAACCCTCCTGTCTGGCCCGCTGCTCCCCTCAGCAGTGTATTTCAGTAGATCTGCCTGTTCTCCTCCCCACTTTGTCTCTGGTGAATCTTCTCACCCCCGCACCTCTGGCCTATACCCCAGCTCTTGTATGCATATTTTTTTAAAAAAAGTTACAAGCATTATCAACATTTCTTCTATTTTATATGTTCGCATGACAACGAGAGGTATATTTTGAAGCTTTTGTATTGTGTTCTGCTAACAAATTCCACTGGTGTTTTTTTACTCACTGGATTTTTTTTTTTATAATTTTTTTTTTAATAGAGGCATGTTTTTGGTTTTTTATTTATTTATTTGTTTGTTTGTTTGTCTGTCTGTTTGTTTTGTCCACACATGCACTGGGTACAGTCAGAAGCGCGGGAGGGTGAGAGAATTCACCAGAGCCAGAGCGGGGAGCAGAGCAGGCAGAAGGACCGAAGTACACTGCTGAGGGGAGCAGCGGGCGGCAGGAGAGGTCTGCGCGCCATGTGGGACCCTCCTCCGGTGGCCGGGGAGCAGCCGGGGATTGAACCGGCGATTGAACCGGCGCCGCAGAGGCCGCGGGCAGCTTTGCAACCCAGCGCTCTACCGCTGCGCCACCGGGGAGGCCCTACTCACTGGATTTTTAATAGCAAAGCAAAAGATCATATTCTATCGCTCAGATTTCATTTTGGAAAGCCCTTATAAATCAAAGTTAGTTTGAAATATCCACATTTACATACATGCCAAAAGAAGAGGAAAATGCAAGAAAATTACTTTGGCAGGTTAAAATCAGGTTTAACCACAGGTTAACCGCAGGTTAACCACAGCCCTTCTAAACAAGTAGTAGAGTTTGTTTTATCTTCTCCAAAATATAAAGTGAATTTTCCTTCAGTGATGCAAATGGCACTACTGCACAGGAGCTCAGAATGAATTCCCAGCCCCACAGGAATCTGAAAGTTAGCAGGTAGCTTTCCCTCTTCTGATCATAGAAGACTATAGACTTCTCAATAGTGAATTGGGCAGACAGGGTTTTGAGCAGAGGGGAAATAAAATTTACTTACATTTCAAAGTAATTACTGGGATTGAGGGGTAGGGGACAAAACAGGGGATGAATGGAATGAAGAAGCTGGAAGACTCATCAAAAGATTATCATGGACAGAATGGACATTGGAGCTACCCACATGGTACAGCAGACCTCTCCTGTCTCACCTGCTGCTCCCCTCAGCAGTGTACTCAGCAGTGTAAATTGGCCTGCTCTGCTCCCCACTCTGTGTCTGGTGAATCCTGTCACCGCCCCCCATTCCCCACCCCATCACTCCTGGCCTATACCCCCAGTTCTTCTATGAAAAATAAAATATTCCTTAAAAAAAAAGTTTGGCCTAAGCAACTGGAAGGATGGAGAAGCCATGAACTGAGACAGAGAGGTTCCAGGAAGAGCAAGTTTAGAGGCAAAATAGGAATCCAATGTTGAAATGCTGAGTTTCAGACGCATATCAGGCGCCATGGCTTCAGTTCGGATGGAAAACAAAATAAGTGCCTGTTCTCTTCTGACTCTAGGTAGCTTAGGCATACTTTAATTTTTTCTCTGAAGTATATGCTTCCTTCCCCTGGGACATTAAGCTCAGAGCATCACATCAGAACCAAGACCAGGCTAGGCAAGGCAAAAAAAATAGGAACAGAGGACTGTGGGAAAGAACAGTAAGTGTTCTATTTTAAAAGATTAATAGGAGGCTTAGAGCAAAAGAAATAAGGACATTCCTATAAATAAAGGGGGGAGGAAAAGAAAACAAATATCAAATTTAAAGTATGTGAGTCCCATGCGGTGGGTCCAACATCCACATGAGAAAACAAAGGGAGGAAATTTTCAAAGAATAATACAAGAATCTCTGAAGAGCCAAAGTATAAGAGCACGGTAAGTATCAAACAAAATAATTTTTAAACCCTCAGGAATATACAATATCACCCAATTTCAGAAATGCAGAAATAAAGACTACCCCAGAGGAAACATAACAGTCTGCTCACCAAGGAACAAGAATCAGAACAGGATCAGTCTTCTGCACAGTCAGACTGGACAAGAGACGATAGGGAAGAATAGCTTCAAAGTTTTGAGAAAACTTAAACTTAAGAAGTAAAATCTATAAAATTCTTAGAAGGAAACACAGGACAAAGTTTCATGATGTTGAATTGACAATGATTTCTTGGTTATGACACCAAAAGAGCACAAGCAAGAAAAGAAAAAATAATTAGAACGGAATTAAAATGTAAAACTTCTGTGTATCAAAGGCCACAGTCAACAGAAGGAAAGGCAGTCCACAGAAGGGGAGAAAATGTTTTGAAATCATTCTCTGATAAGGGATTCATATCCAGAACATACAGTACAAAAAGAACTCTCACAACTCAACAGCAAAAAAATAAACCTTCGTAAAATGGGCAAAGAACCTGAATAGACATTTCTCCGAGCAAGATAGACAAATGGTCAATAAGCACATGGAAAGATCGCAGCATCATTAAACATAGGAACACGCAAATCAAAACCACAATGAGACGCTACCTCAAAGCCACTAGCATGGACACTACCAAAAAAACAAACAAACAAACAAAACCTCTGCAAAATAGCAAGTGTTAGCAAGGATGTGGAGAATTGGAACCCCTGTGCGTTGCTGGTGGGACTGTGAAATGGTGCAGCTGCTATGGATACAGCATGGCGGTTCCTCAAAGTATTTACAATAGAATTACCATATGATGCAGCAATTCCACTTCTGGGAACATACATAAAAGGACTGAAAGTAGAGTCTCAAAGAGGAATGCATGGATACACCCATATTCATAGCAGCATTATTCTGAGTAGCTCCAAGTCAGAAGGAACTCATGTTCATCCATGGGTAAATGGATAAACAAAATGTGGCACACACATACAATAGAATATTATTCAGCCTCAAGGAAGGAAATTCTCTCTTTCTCACTCTCTCTCTCTCTCTCTCTCTCACACACACACACACACACATCATGGTTGCAATTTGAGAACATCATGTTAAGCAAAATAAGCCAGTCACAAAAAGACAGATGTTGGTGGATGATTCTACATACACGAGGTACCTACAGTAGTTAAATTCATAGGCACAGAAAACAGAACTGTGGCTGTCAGGGTTTGTTGGGAGGGGAGTAGAAAGTCCATTATCTTCAATAACTTTCAATTAACTTTTGTTTAATAGATACAGAGTTTTGGCTTTGTGAGGGGGTGAGAGGTCTAGAGATGGAGGGGGTGCAGGTTGCCCAACAATGTGAGTGTACTTACTATCGGCACTCTACACTCAAAGATGGTTGAACTGGTAAATATGATGTCAAGTGTATTTTATCACAATTTTTAAAAATTCAGATAGCAAATTACTTCCAACCTATGATCTGTATCCAGCTAAGTGTTAGGGTAGAAAAAAGTCATTTAGGGACACAAGGCTCAAAAAATTTATGTCCTGTGCACTTGCTCTTAGGAAGTCACTGGAAGTGTTTCTTCAACAAAACAAGAAAGAAAAAAAGGAAATATCCCAGCAAAATAGAAAATTTGACCATAAATGAGAAAAAAGGAACTGGATACCAAACACCAGAGATATAAAGGAAGATTCCCAGGATGACAGCCATGCAGCAGATGGATGCAGGAAAAAGTAGGACTCTGGGAGAGGCTCTAGGGTCGGAGTTAGGGGGAGGATGAAATGGAAAAGAGGGATGTGAAGACAGGATGGAGAGAACAGATGGAATGAAAAACAGGAGAACTGATGCTGCTTGAAGGCAAAGAACCATTAGAGTGAGAACAAGTGAGGAATTAAGCTAGAGGTGTTGGAGGCTGTGGTCAGAGGGTACTTGAATCAATAATTTTGAAAATGTGTAGATCCTGGTAAGTCAGAGCTCCAATTTAGCGTTTGAGAAACTTTTTTTAAAAAGGTACATCTCCATTCATTCTTACAGAAATGTGTGGTTTACAAAAGATGTTCACATTCTCCTAGTTGGACACGCTGAACAGTTTGGAAGAAGGATGAAGGAGCTCTCAAGAAATGACCTCATTTTTCTCAGGAAAAGCAGTGAAGTCAGCCCTAGGGAGCAGGGCAGCAAGGGGAGGGGAGCGTCCCCAAGAAATGAGCAGTGTTGGGAACAGGCCTTAGTGGAAACAGAACAAATCAAGTTGAGAAATGTGCAAGGAGCTGGAGGGCAGTGGCGGTGCCCCGGGCAGATCAGCACAAGCTGTGAAACAGCCCAAACAGCACTGTGAGGCCAGTTTTTCCAGGATTCACCAGGGAAGTGATGCTCAGTTACAAGCAGCATCTGTTGGTAACAATAATTTCTGTCAACTGAAAAATGTTCTGAAATAGCATAGAGAGAGAGAGAGACAGAAAGACAGACAGAAAAATGTCCATGGCAGAACTATTTGTCACCAAAAGAGCAGAAATAATTGGATCCCATTAGCAAAAGAAGGAATAAACTGGTTGATTCCTACAAGTGAAGACGATTCCACAACTAAAGTGAATGAACCACCGATATCAGCATGGATAAATACTGAAACTCTAGTGTTGGAGGAGGCAGGGAAGCAACTGCAAAAGAATTAATATATTATGAGGTAATTCATGCGCTTTATGTAATTGTAAGACACACTCACATGTGCGGTACAGGAACAGAAACCCGCGCAGAACTGAAATCCACCACTTCAGAGCAGAGGGTAGAGGAGTTGGGAAGACAGGCCTTCAGTCCTGCAGTGAATGCTTGCTTTCTTCTAGAATTTAACATCTAAGTAAGGTGGACATTATAGATGTTTAAAATACTCCTTCTGAGTACTTTAAAGCTGGAGTAGAATTCTACAGAAGTTAGAGGAGGGATATAAAAGCCCTGAAGAGTTGGCAGAATTTGGCTTTAGTTCCACTGACCACATGGCCTTGGATAATCACTAGCTTCTCCAAGATCCTGGCCCTTCATCTGTGAAATGAGGATAATGACTTTTTCCCTGAGCCAACTCACATACTCTCAGATTCTTGCCAAAGAATCTAACCCAAAGTTCTCTACTACAGATTTTAAAACACTGGATTACAAGAAATAATATTCACGGAGGAAGGTCTGAAAGACGACAAGTCCACCCATTCCTGGATGTTTTCTTTGGATCCTGTCCAGCCACCAGGGACCTGTGAGCACAAACTGCATTGTTTTATTCCCTTGGAGAACTGCTTTTATGAAAATGTATTCTGATACAATCCCGTAAATCTTACCGAGCAGGCTATTATAAGAAACAGTAAAGAGAAACCTACAGTTGTACTCGTTAAGCGGGAGCACTGGGGTACAGGCCCTAAGTCACACTGTGTTCCTTTTATGAGAACACACTGTGGAAAATTCTCCCAAGTCTCACTACCAAGAGAAACTATGATCCTGAGCATTAAATCTCCTAATATAATGACCATGTTATTTTTATAAACAAAGTTCCCCTCTCTTTTTGGCTGGTATAAGCTCAGTTCTAGCAACTACAAATGACTTTATGGAAAATTAATTGCTTCCCCACTGACTTTATTCATACCCTTGTTTTTCCTTCACTGCAATGTCTTCATCGATATATTTTTAAATTTTACTGAATTTATGTTTCTTTGAAAACTATTTCAAACTTTCTCTAGAATAAGAGAACGTACAATTAAGTTAACTTACATTCAGTGTGACAAGGTGAGAACATGTAGTATGTTGAAAAGTATAAAAATGAGATCCAAATGTGAGTTGCTATTCATTGGTAAGAAAGAAAAATGCACTAGTAGAAGATGAAAGTTGATGTGCTTTCAGTGAATGAGACGATTTTAATATTACTCAATGTCAAGTCACCGGAAGACATTGAGATTCCAGTCCTAAGCTCTAGGAAGAGACCTACTTGGTACACGACACAGTGATGCACCCATAAATACTCTGAATGACTACTGATCTTTTCCATCACTTCCACCAGGCTGTTTGTTCCTGTCCCTTAAACTGAGAGCGTGGCACCTGTGACCTGTAGCCCCAGCGGGTCCCAAGTCAATGGAAAGTCTTTCCATGCAGCAATGGGTTAACAAGGCCTGTGGTGGGGTGCATCAGCCAGGGGCACAGTAAGGGGATAAAGAGGGTACCACAAATTGGCTTATTTATTATTTACAAGAAAAATATGTTTCTATGAGGCCTCCCTGGTGGTGCAAAGGGTTAAATCGCAGCACTATGAAGCTATTCGCAGCCACTTCAGCACGAATTAAATTCCCAGCCAGGGGAGGTGACCCACATGGCACAGCAGAGCTCTCCTGTCTTGCCCACTCGCTGCTCCCCTCAGCAGTGTATTTCAGCAAATCTGCCTGTTCTGCTCCCCACTCTGTCTCTGGTGAATCCTCTCACCCCCCACACCTCTGGCCTGTACCCCAGCTCTTGTATGCATAAATAAATAAATCTTAAAAAAGAAAAATATATTCCTAGGAATTCTTTATATGCAAGTACATTTTTAATGATTATACTCTTCATGAATATATTCTTACTGTGCCTCCTTCTTCTCTCCCCACTCCCTCCCCCTCAATCTTTTGGAGATTGGAGATCAGCAGTCCAGGATGTTTTTCTCTCTCTCAGACCAGCTCATTCCCATTACAGCTGGGCAAACACAAATCAAATATTCCATAAAATGTCACCACACTACAATGAAAGAAGCTATCTTAACATCATACACACATTCAAAAAGCATGAAGTGCTTACGCTTTCCAAGAAGGAACAAGGTCAGCTTGCCATTCCGTCAACTGGTTTTAGCTGAATTGGCCTTTATCCCTAAAGAAACTGTGTCACAGATCACTTATCACTGGTCCCCAGGAATAACCTCAGCCCTGCAGCCCAGTCAAGCTGGCCAGGGTGCTGACTTCCATCACCTAGTTCTTGTTAGTTTTTCCTGGAATTTCAATCTGGACTGTACTTCAAGCATTCTGGCATCAACGTAGAAACGTTACATCCTGTAAGTCAACTTGAAATGCCATCTAACAAGGAGAAATCCATTCCCTAGACCCTCCACCTCTGAGCCTGCCTAGCATTTTGTAACAGAAACCTAGTGCTGGGTCTCCTTCAGCTCACTCCTAGACAGTGAGCCCTGATAAGGGACTTTCATCCTCTCTTATTATTAAGGAAATAGAAATCCAAACAAGGAGATATTACCTCACACCTGTGAGAATCACTGTTAGCCAAAAGACAAGAAACAAGCATTGGAGAAGATGTAAAGGGGAGAACCCTGTTGCTGGGAATATAAATTGGTGCAGCGACTAAGGAAAGCAGATGGAGAGTCCTCAAAAGACTAAAAATGGAAATTCCATACAATCCAGTTATCACACTTTTGGGTATTTAAAAAACACTTACTCTAGGAGCTATTTGCACCACCATGTTTACTGCAGTTACAATAACCACAAACTTAGGAAACAACTTTAAGTGTCCCCATCAACTGGTGAATGGATAAATATGCTGCATATACACACAGTGGAATACTATTCAACTATAAAAACGATGACATTCTGAATTAACTAAACAAAAATAAAGTTTTGCACTATAAAACTATTCAAGGTTACCAGAAGGGAAAGGAGAAGAGAAATGGGGAAGGACAAAGGGGACAATGAATGGTATGATGAAGGATAGAATTGGGGGCCTCCCTGGTGGCGCAGGCGGTTGAGCGCTGCACTATGAAGCTGTCCGCAGCCTCTGCAGCGTGGGTTCGATCCCGGCCGGCCAGTGAGGGTCCCACATGGTGCAGCAGACCTCTCCTGTCTCGCCTGCTGCTCCCCTAGCAGTGTATTTCAGTCAGTCTGCCTGTTCTGTTCCCCGCTCTGTCTCGGGTGAATCCTCTCACCCTCCCGCGCATCTGGCCTGTACCCCGGTTCTTGTATAAAAATAAATCTTTTTTAAAAAAAGATAGAATTGGACTTTAAGTAGTGAACATAATATAATATATACACGTTAATTCTTAACGATTATACAATGGTATAATGCCATATGACTTCAATTAAATATATAAAAATTTAGTAAAAAGTAAACAAAATTTTTTTTCTTTTTCTTTCTCTTTAGAATTTAGTGCTAAGAAATACTTCTTTTCCTTGAAGAAATGGATTGGATTTTTGTTGGCATTTTCATTGTTTTCCTTTCTGAAAATAAGAACCACATAATTAATGTTCCTTTTTTCACTCTGGCTGTCCAGAAACATAGAGCTAACGTTACGGTCAAATTGTAGCAATTACGTTTGTTTTTCCCCTGGCCTTTGTCTTGCTTTTTGACTTTACTTTTATTGACATATAATACCTGGTTGTAGTGGCAGGAATGGGCACAGTGCAGGTTCTCTATGACCCGTCTATGACCCGAGAAGACGAGATAAAGGAGAGAGTCCTGGAGCCCTCGGTGGCTTTTGCAGGCTTCTATCGGGATTTACCAGGTACACAGCCAGCAAGGGGTGCCAGGGGGCCAGGTAGCTGGCTGGACTCCCAGTCCCCAGCAAGTCTTCACTGTTTCTGGGCTCTCCGGCCTTCTCTCGTGGCCTCTGCTTCTCTTTCGCTCTTTTCGCTCTGTTGTTCTCTCTGCTTCTCTCCTCTCTTGGTGTCCCCGTGCAAGCCGCCCTTATAAGCCCAGTCTTAGCCCAGGGATACCCCCTTACGCATGCCCACACCCTACTCCAGGTGCCTGCCATCAGGCATGTATTCAGGACTGTAGGGATCCATCATCAATCCTACCCTACACTGGTCCTATATGTGTTTGTGGTAATCATCTTAAATCCTTTGTGAATGCAAGATTGGGAATGAACAAAGTAGATAAATAATTAAGCAAGCAAACCAAAATTCAGAAAGTATACTTTACAGGGTGTAGAGGGCAGGACTGGACACAGGGCAGGTTTCCTGATCCCATGCAGACCGGGTAAAGGAGGAGTCAGAGTCCTCAGTGGTTTTGCAGGTTTTTATTGGGGTTCAGCGGTTACATAGCAGGCAGGGGTGCTGAGGGGATAGGAGGCTGGCAGTCCTCCCAGCCCCCAGCAAATCTTCACTCTATCTGGGCTCTCTGGCCTTCTCTGCTTCTGCTTCTGGCTTCTCTTTCGGCTTCTACTGCTGCTTCGACTGCTGCTGCTGTCGTCCCCGTGACACCGCCCTTAAAAGCCCAGTCTCAGCCCAGGTGAATCCCATCTACCTATGCCCACACCCTATTCCAGGTGCCCGCCATCAGGCATGCATTCAGCACCTCAAGGATCCATCATCTATCCTGATGGCGGGAGGACAGAAAAGCCTGACATTTTTCCTTACTCTACACTCCTGTACGTGAAATTGTCCAATGTTTGTCTGTCTTTCTGGCTTACTTCACTGTAAAGCAACCAACCCATTCCGAGCAGGTTTATGAACGGTTCTAGCAGCCACATGCTCTTCGCCGTGGTTTGTAGTCGCCGCACGCCTCGGTACACTCCACTCCTCCACCCTCCACACCGCACTACCACCACACCGCACTCTGCTGCACCACCCTTATAAATCAGTCTCTTAGCTCAGGTGGACCCACTTCAGGTGCCCGCCATCAGGCATGCACCCAGGATCACAGGGCTCCCTCATCTATCCTGATGGTGGAAGGGCAGAAAAGCCTGATACCTTTTACCTTACCCTACACAGGGATTTTAAAAATATACACTAAATAAAAATAACACTAAAAATAATTTTGAAATTCAGGTTTTCTTGAGTCATAAGATGAATTATTTTTTTAAGTTACAATTTTTTCCTTAGATTCTCCACTTGAATAGTTTCCCTTCCTTCCATTTTTGACCAGGCATATTTTCACCCCAAATGGCTAGAATTCTTAGTCATAGAAACTGTCCTCAAATGTTTTCTTGGTTGTATTTAAGGTAAAATCCTATTTCTACCTGTAGTGATTTTTTTCCTTGAGTTTTCAAGGTTTCAGAGGAACTTTGATCTCCAACTATTCAGGGGGTGGGGAAAGGGAATTGAGAGGATGGAAGAATTCTGCTAAGTTTACAAAACTGAGTTAGTGCTACAGAACTGTGGGTTAAAATGTTCCCTGACAAAATTCTGAGAAAAGAAATGTCTGAAATGTTTGGAGACATTTCAGTGAAGAACCTCAATCTGATTATAACAGCACATTTGTCAAGATTTACAAGTAACATACTGTACATGCATTTTTACACATGTTTTTGGTGGGTAGCATTTTCCCAATGAGGAAGGACTTGTTTTTAAAATTCCAAACACCAGTCTCTCCAAGATATTTAAAAGAAATGTTTCTGATTTTGAAATGTTTGCCAGCAAATACAACAGCCAAAAATATGCTGGCTGTGAAAATGAGAAGGTTGTTTCTGAAATACACTATTTCTTTAGAAAAATATTTGCCAATTTTAGTGGCAGCTGCAGGGCTGCTTTCACACTCAAATTAATTTACTATTAAAAATGGGCAAAGGCAGAGAGATTTGCTTTTTCCTTTTGGCCTGCACTACTAGAACCGACCCAAATTAAACATGCCTTTATCAATAGATGCACCAGCTGCTGCTTAGCCATTCTATCTCTTAACTGTGTTCACTTACGGAGGAAATTAGCAAGATTAACCTTTTTCCAGATGAGGATACGTCTTGCCACGTAACTCCAGAGTCCTCAATCACATGGATATGATTGCTAAGTTTCTTGCTTAATGTAGAAGCTTTCTGGTCCAATTTTACTCTACCACTCAGGCTTAAGATAAATATTATCAAAATGTGAATTAAATTAATGGAAGGGTAAGAGTTCAAATGGGACCATATTAACTCATTTAATTTTTTTTAAGATTTATTTAATTATTTATTTATACAAGCACTGGGTACAGTCAGAAGCACAGGAGGATGAGAGAATTCACCAGAGCCAGAGTGGGGAGCAGAACAGGCAGAAGGACTGAGCACACTGCTGAGAAGAGCAGCAGGCGTGGCACAGGAGAGGTCTGCTAGCCATGCGGGACCCTTGCCAGCAGCCGGGGATCGAACCAGCGCCCCAGCGCTGCAGAGGCTGTGGGCAGCTTCGCAGACAAGCGCTCAACTGCTGCACCACGGGAGGCCCTTAACTCATTTAATTTAATAAATACTGGTTGAGTGCCTAGTACCTGCTAGGCACTGTCTCTGCACTGGGGAAGCAAAGATAAGTGAGTGGGACAGGTTTTCCAGAGACAGGAGCAGAATGTGCAGGAAACTCAAAGGACAGCAATCACTAAGCACCAAGAACAATTCTTGTCTTTAACAGGCATAAAAGGGACTAAAGCAATTTCTTACAATATACCCTCAAGATTTCCCTGCTAAAGCAGGTAGAACTAGCAAATGTAAATTAGAAAATGAGAAGGCTGATGGGGACAAGTGAATCTAATAAAATTATAATTCATTAACAAATGCAAGAATATCCTTGTTGCTCTACTCTGTCACCATAACAGACTCAATGGTTAAGAAGCAAATCCAAATAATTTTAGAGAGTAAAAAAGAAAAAAAATCCCTTAAATCTGAATTACACATAAGGATAAAAAGTCCAAATATAGTTCAAATTTATTTTCTACAAAATGGAATATATATTTTATTTACCTTTAAGAACATTCTTTTTTTTAAGATTTATTTTTATTTTTATAAAAGAGCTGGGGTACAGGCCAGAGGCATGGGGCAGTGAGAGGAATCACCAGAGACAGAGCAGGGAGCAAAACAGGCAGACGGACCAAAAATACACTCCTGAGGGGAGCGGCAGGCGAGGCAGAGGAGATCTGACAAGCGGGATTCTCCCTGACGGGCCGGGAATCGAACCGGCACTACAGAGGCTAGAGACAGCTTCACAGTGCTCCGCTCAACGCACCACGCCAACAGGGAGGCCCACTTAGGGCGGGGGAAAATGTCAGGCTTTTCTGCCCTCCCACCATCAGGATAAATGATGGATCCTTGTGGTCCTGAATGCATGCCTGATAGCGGGCACCTGGAGTAGGGTATGGGCATAGGTAGGTGGGTGCTTTTTAAGGGCGGCGTCACAGGAACGCCAGGAGAAGCCGAAAGAGAAGCTGAGAACGAGCAGAAGCCGAGAAAGAAGCAGAGAAGGCGGGAGAGCCCAGATAGAGTGAAGACTTGCTGGGAGCTGGGAGGCCTGCCAGCCTCCCGGCCCCCCAGCACCCCTGCCTGCCATGTACCTGGTAATCCCAATAAAAGGCCTGCAAAAAACCACTGAGGACTCTGACTCCTCCTTTACCCGGTCTGCTGGATCAGAAAACCTGCACCGTGCCCTATTTCTGCCCCTACACCCCCTTTAAGAACATTCTTAACCATAAAGCAATATGTATAAACTGCATTTTTGCCTCAATGACTCACAACTCAGCACATTCACTAGAAAACTCGTAACTTCACTTCTGGCCATGAAGGAGTTACTGGGTCTAGGATTAACCCTCTGGAGATAACTAGAAAACTGGAAGAAATACAGGAAACACTTATTTTGAGACTGCAACAAGGGTTGTAAGATTGTCATCCTTCAGAGAAGGGAAGCAATCCAGGTGATGCCTGTGCTTTCGGCCCGAAGATAGTATCAGACCTCGGGCTTCCAAGGGAACACCAAGTAGAGCCTGGCAAGCTCACTGAGATCAGAACTCAGGAAAGCCGATGTGGACAGAGCAGAGAAGGAAGGGCTGGGTAGGGGAAGAAGTGGAACGGCAGACAGTGTCTCCCCACCCCACAGGGAGCTCTGGAGGTTCAATGGCTCCTCAGGGTTGTCCTAGGTTGGGCCTAAATGGCCCAGTCTTTAAATGCCCACCTTGGGCCTCCCTGGTGGCACAAGGGGTTGAGACGCAACTATGAAGCTATCCACAGCCATGAAGCATGAGTTCGATCCCCGGCCAGGGAGCTACCCACATAGCGAGGCAGACCTACATCTCCTGTCTCGCCCGCTGCTTCCCTCAGCAGTGTATTTCAGTAAATCTGTCTGTTTTGTTCCCCACTCTGTCTCTGATGAATCTTCTCACCCCCCCCCCACAGCTCTGGCTTGTACCTTAGTTCTTGTATGCATAAATAAATCTTTAAAAAATAATAATAAAATAAATAAATAAATGCCCACCTCATCAGTCACTGAATGTGAGAGCCTCCATCTCCACCCCTATCCAGGGAAAGAACATAACCTTGAGCGAGGGGTTCACTGTAGTTGAGGCAATCCCCTAAAGGCCAAAAGCACTCACAGATGCTGAGTAGCAAGACCCTCCTCAAAGGCCAACTGGGCAGCATACAGTGTTCACTGCAGGGAGCTCTTAAGATGACTAGTCTATTATATTATTTCCGTTTCAGGGAAGGCTCGACGATTCATAGTTCAACACAATTCAAAGGTTCGTCCACTAACTGCATGACATCCTCAGCTCTTCAAGATCTAGAACCTTCCTAACATCTTCCTCCCTGTCTCTTGACACTCTTCACATAGGCTCCAGACCACAAACATGGCAAGTAGATCCAAGTTGTCTTTAATGTCCCAGGTTCTCTCTTGCTTTTTTACCTCTGCACATTCTTTCACTACCTGAGGCCAGGTGGTGTGGGACCAGCTACCATTGTGTTCCTGTACACACCATTCTTCAAATTCCCACCAACATCACAATTGTCAAGTCTACATGTCTGAAACCCCACTGGCCCTTGAACTCCTCAAAAGTACCATTTTCTTCTTTTTATTCAAAACACCAACCTCCAAGTCTGAGGTATAGCAGGCAATAAAAAAAAAAAAGTGTGAGAAGTTAATGGAGAGGTGGGTGAGATCATTAAGCATTCTCACCTTGTACTTCCTACCTTTACTCTTTTGTTAGTTGTTTGTCCCCTGGCCATGAGACTTCTGAAAAGCTCTCCTATTGGTGGGACTCTGGTTATTTCACTGAAACTGTGAGGGGGCACTCACTTCCCCTATTCCCACAAGGCTACAAAACTGCCTTGCTCTCAAATCCTAGAAATTAGACCTTCACTGTGGCCTATGCAGGACCTGTTTTTCCATTTAATTTATTCTCAATATTCTGCCTGAAGTTTGTCTGATCTCTGAAGTTTAGTATGGGAAGATGCTTATTATTCTTCTGGCCCGGCATCTTGCCTGTGGCTCTTCTCTAAACTTCACCCTGAACAGCCATGTGCCATCTGAATAAGACCAAGAGACCCACCCTTCCCTTCTCCACTGGTTCACCCACTTTAGGCCCCTCCACAAAATTCTCTTCCTGACACCACAACGCATACTTTCTCATTTCAAAACAATTCATTAGCTTCTGTATGTTAAGCAATAAAACTGCTGATTTTATATTTCATCACAGATTATTAATATAAAATGCATTAAAATTCACACACACACATATACAACCTTATTCCAAACATCTGAGGCCAGAAAGTGCTTGCAGAGATTCATGTACAAATGGAATTCATGGAATGCAGATAATTCCTAAGGCTTGACTCGCAAGACTAAACATGGTTGAGGGGACAAGGTCAAAATGACTATCTGCCCACTGTCAGCACAAAGTGTGCCTATCCCTAACTGAGTGTACTCATGCACACAATTCAGCTCAATAAAAACAAACACATGAAAGAAGTTATTCTCCATGGGGAGGATTGTGTTAAGAAACCAGTTGTTTCTTATTTCTATTTTGTGTGTGTGGTGGTTTTTTTTTTTGTTTTGTTTTTTGGGGTCTTTTTTGCATAGAAGAACAGGGATGTAGGCCAGAAGTGGGGGGAGGAGAGGTAAGAGGATCCACCAAAGAGAAAGTACGGAGCAGAACAGATGGATTTACTACAAAACACTGCTGAGAGGAGCAATAGCCTGAACAGGAGAGGTCTGCTGTGCCATATGTGGGTCAGCTCCCTGGCTGGGGATGGAACTCAGGCCACAGAGGTGATCGCACTGAGACTTAACCCGTAGGCCACCAGGGAGGCCCCTGTTTCTTATTTCTAACCTTTATGCTAAAAAAAGCTAGAGTGAAAAGGCAATGCAAGACACTAGGTTTTAGAATTTAAATGAATAAACCAACACATTTACCAACTAATAACACCTAATTCATGATAAAATATAGTGCCTACTCTGAACTAAGCATTTTTATAACTGTCACTTAATCTTTGGTATAGATATTAATAATAATATCACCAGTTAACAGATGAAAACAGGTTTGGGGAAGTAAAGTTTCTTATCCAGGTGGCTCTGCCAGGGAACTGGTCTCAGAGCCGTCTCTGCGTCACTCCTACATCCACAATCTCAGTCTCTATTTATATGACCCCAAAATGAGATAGTCAGAACAAGTAAACTCTTCAAGAAACTACGCAATGTAGTCTTTCGATAGCATCAGCATTTGTTTTTTAATCAGTAGGCATGGAAAGGCTGTGACCCACTAAATATCTGGATTTATTTCCTTTGGTGATTTAAAAATCATCATTATTGAAATTAATTACTGTGCTCATCTCTAATTAAACCCTTGAATGGAACTTTAGCTCCTCAGTAAATTACCCTAATGAGTACATTCTTCAGGTTGACAGTTTTCAGAATGCAAAGAACTAACTGCTTCTCCTCCCAGCACTGACGATGAGATGCAGTGAGATATAGTGAGCAAGTCTCTGATACTGTTTGTTTCCTCTATTACCCATAACACAAGACCTACAGTCCCCCCTGTCTTGCAGGGATGCCAGAAGACTCAAATAAAATAATACAAATATGATGGAGAAATTATAAACTGCACTGAATGTGAACTTTATTATTTCCTTCACTGAAATGCTTGGATTTAAACTCTTCCTCCAAGTATTATTTTAAAGAGGAATGAAATTCACACATTCTTCACAACACAATAGTTTCCTCAGTCTGCCAGCCAGACAAATGAACTACTGACCATATCTCTGGTCAGATGTGTGTCAGTTTTCAATGACAAACATCAGTAACTGTGTTTTTTGTTCCAATGGCTTCTGCCAGGACATGGGGCTAAGGCTATGAGAAGTCTGTTTCCTTAAGAGGTGTTAATAAATAGTGTCTTTTTTTTTTTTTTATAGAGGCATGTTTTTATTTATTTATTTATTATATTTGTTTGTTTGTTTTGTTTATACATGCACTGGGCACAGTCAGAAGTGCGGGAGGGTGAGAGAATTCACCAGAGCCAGAGCGGGGAGCAGAGCAGGCAGAAGGAGCGAAGTACACTGCTGAGGGGAGCAGCGGGTGGCAGGAGAGGTCTGCGCACCATGTGGGATCCTCCTCCGGTGGCCGGGGAGCAGCCGGGGATCGAACCGGCGCCGCAGAGGCCGCGGGCAGCCTCGCAACCCAGCGCTCAACCGCTGCGCCACCGGGGAGGCCCAATAAATAGTGTCTTAACCACTGGACACTGGCACAGAAAGAAGCAACAGGTTCCTTGGTGTGGTAGATTAAATCCATGGAGGAATTAATTTGGATCCATTGAGGAATAAATTTAGAAACAGTAATCTGTTACATCTCTTGGCACAAAGGATCATTTTCTTCTTTTATAGTAATAGCCCATAAAGAAACAAGAGATAAGAAACAGATTTGTCAACAGATTATAGGTAATTCAAAAAAAGTTTATAAAAAGTTTATTAAAAAGTTTATAAAAGTATAAAAAGTTTCCTCTAAAAAGCAAAGCAAATTCTGACACATATGATCAGAAAATTCACACAAGAGGAAACACAAGCACTAAACAAACACATGCAAAAATGTTCACCTTGACAAAGAAATTGACATTCCTCAACACTATATACACAGTAGTCCTTTTGGAAATCAATATGGTGATATGCAGCTTGAATCATAAGAGGGCTCATACAATTTGACTCCATAATCCCATTCTTTAGAATTTATCCTTTTAATTTAATAAAGCAGAAACAAAAATATATACATACAGATGGATACCCAACAACATTGGAATCCCTTGCAAATTTTGGTAAGTCAACATGAAAAGAGATGCTTATAACCAATGCAAAATCACTGTAAGTCTGGAAAATATTAAAAATACTAAGATAAACAAAATGATTGTGTTCAATAGGAATGTAACTATATAAATATGTATACATACAGACAAAAGAAGAAGGTAAAGTACAAAAATAAAAATTGTTATGTTAGATATTGTGCAAATCGAAGTAAGTCATAGAAAAACAAATACCATGCCTTCATTTATATGTGAAATCTAAAAAGCACAGCAAAACAGAACTCACAGATACAGAGAAAAATTGGTCATTGCCAAAGAAAAGGGGGTGGACAAAATGAGTAAAAAGGGGGATCAAAAGCTAGAAGCTTCCAGCTATAAAATAAGTAAGTCATAGTATGTAATTTACAGTATGAGAACTAGCATCAATAATGTTGTAACACATGTATATATGTACAATAGTGGTAATGGTTGTACAGCCATGTGACTCTGCTTAATGCCACTAAATTGTACCATTAAATTTAGATAAAATGGTAAATTGTGTTTATATTTTACCATGATTAAAAAAAATTATTAGAGTAATCTGACTTACAGAATTCTTATTCAAAATCTTTAAGCATTATTGCTAATGCATCTTCTGAATGAAAAATATATAACACACTGTTTTTGTAAAAATCTCTTAAAGTCAATGGTTGCCATACCATTTCCATCAATTGAAATAAAATACATGAAATTTAGAAGATTGGGGGGCATCGCTGGTGGCACAGGGGTTAAGATGCAACCTATGAAGCTGTTCGCAGCCTCTGCAGTACGAGTTTGATCCCCAGCCTGCCAGGGAACAACCCACATGGTGCAGCAGACCTCTCCTGACTCGCCTGCTGCTCCCCTCAGCAGTGTACTTCAGTCAATCTGCCTGTTCTGCTCCCTGCACTCTTTGGTGAATCCTCTCATTCCCCACACCTCTGGCCTGCACCCCAGCTCTTGAATGCATAAATTAAAAAAATCTCTTTTTTTAAAAAAAGGAAATTTAGAAGATTGTTATTCTAATAAGAAAGTTTTCCTTTAAGAATATGATATGTGGTTAGTAAAAATAATTATTATAAACCTAAATTCAGTTGTTTAAGGCATTAATTTTTGGTGACCCTGTAATAACCTTTGCTGGTTGATACCACAGCCCTAAAGAACCCCCACGAGAACCTTTGTTAATTTTTGAATTCTTCCATGCTGCTTTTTCAGACTAACTGAAAAATTTAATCTGAAGCATTCGCAAAATAGGTTATCTGTGGCAAACTAAAGAAATAGTTTTGTCTTCTGTTGCTTATTTATCTGAATAAATTTAATTTTCCTTCTTTGTCTCAGACCTTGGAAGATGAACTTCTGGAAGCCCTTTGGTTTATCAGTGGAGTTACACATTATCACTCTCACTTTGCTAGCTATACAAAATTAACAGTCTGTCAAATGGGCTTTTCTATCTTCCCAGCTTCCTTTCTTGGATACACTAGCCCTCTGGTAGACTTTCATAAAAGAAAGGAAAGCTTACAGACTATTTATATAACCTGTTAGAAATTCAGGACGTGGAGATCCTTTGTGGACTCTTCAAGCTCTTCATGGGATTTGTGGCCTGGGTCTCTGAGTTTCTGCATCTCCTTCCCCTGTTCAGCATTCAGGGGGCTCTGACTGTGGGGTTAGGACATTCACAGAATTAATTTTTAGAAGTGCTGGTTCTCCTTCCCCTGCCAGATAGAGACTATTTGCAACAATAAAAAAAAAATGTTAAAATTAATCTTCTGATAAAACTTGCATGAAGGGAGCCTTCTCAACATCTTTCCTTATTGAGACAAATTAACCCTGACTCAGTTATTCGCATCATGGTCTTCATGGTTTATGAGACAATATGACTCTTCAAACTCCTCAGCATCTTTTAGGTACAAAACAGACTTCTTTTACTTCATTCCTTCCCTCAATGAACAACAAGAGCATTCTTTCTCCATTTCTATTACTTCTATATAAGTGAAGACCCAAAGGTCCTGTTGAAAGGATCTCAAATTCCTCAGTCTGAAGCTAGAAACATCCACTACTCCTGGCTGGGTCAAATATCTAAGGATTATGCCTAAATCTTATTGATCGTTGTATTAAAATGGGGCAAAAGCTGGAAGATCAGAAATTCAAGAATAGTTGTCAGCTAATGGTTACCTTGATTCTGTGTAGCCCTAAATAAGAGATACTAACCGACTTGACAACCAGCCAACCCGCACCAGCCCCACCAGAAAGGGAATTGGTTGCCCCCACAACAGGCCTGCTGCTGGGCTCAAAGACCCCCTCAGGTAGTTTGGGTGTACCTGGTGCAGACCAATGAGACATGCTGGTCCCCAAGGCAGACAGACCCCCTCAGGTTCCCACATGTATCATTTCCTATTCACCCATCCACTCACCATCCAAAGACCTGTGTGCCAATTCAAACAGCCCAGCAATAAAATGCAGAAAGCCATACCTTGACATAAAGTGGCATCGTTGGGGAAATAAGAAAAAAAAGGAGGTAGATCCAGAATCAGAAGACAAAGGAAGACATACAGAGGAAAATATAAATTCCTTATGAAAAATAAAGTATGCCTCTGATCCCAAATACCAATGGCAAACAGCAAGCCCCACTAAGTGGCTGTTAAAAACACCCTGATATGCCTAGAAAATTGAACTTTATACCAGGTGGATCTGTAATTGTTTCAATCATGATATTAAAATGTAGCCAATGGTTCCTATTTCCATCATCAGTTTCTTTAATCTCCACAAAGGCAGAGTAAGAATGTAGGTAACCCAGTCAACCACCTCTCAGCAGGAAAGATGGAAACTCAGAAAACTCCAAATTTGTACAGATTGTTCCCAAAAGTTCTATTGCCAATCTTTTGACCTATCATTTCTAAACTTGCCAGTTCTTGGCAATTGAGTGGTAATAAACTTTAATAACAAAGTTTTACTCATGAATCACAGTACCTATTTGACTTCAGTCCTCCCACTTTATTCTTCAAGCTGCATGGGTTTGCTATTTTTACATATGAAAATAGTCATGATGCATTTTTTTTTCATCTCCCTGAGGGTTCCCCATAATCTATTTATAGGACTGGAGGTTTTCCAAACCCAAACATAATTTACTGTGCCATTTTTGATGACTGACAATTTTGGTTTTGTTTTTCTCTTATCCTAAGGGAATATCAATTGCCCAGCAAATTAATACATCCCTCTTCCTTTTATCCTTAGAGACCAATGATCAAAATTGATTTAGGTCTCAATTGGTCTATTTCTGGCTCTAAGTGGATGTTAATCCTCAGTAGCAGGTTTGCTAGACTAAATAACAGACTGGGCAATCCAGGGAGAGGGGTTCTAATATCTCCTACTCTTTGAAGCCTCACTGAGAGACCTGGACAAATCTGCATTACCTGTTTCTTTGACCATAAAAGATGATTACTAAAGCAGCCACAAGGAACACGTTTTACATTTTAGTTAAGAAATACTATGGCATTCACTATTGCAATTATATAAGCTTTAAGTAGTTAACTTAAGCCAAACCCTATGCACCTTCATTAAACATAGTCACTGGAATTAAAAACAAAGAAAGAATATGCTATTATTGAAATTATAATGAAATGTATTTCTCTTGAGGACCTCCAGTACTGGAGCTTTGGGAACTTGATTCTCCAAGGTCCAAGCAGGAACTTGCATTATCTGGAGTTGGACTCCAGTGCATCAAGCCTTCAGGAACCACCTCGGAGATGTGAATGGGATCACGCCTTAGTCTACTTGAAGTCCTTAGGGCTCAGAGTCTACCCAAAAGTATTCACAGGGGGAGAATTTGTAGAGTCCAGATCCTTCTCTGCGAATTCCTTATAAATCCTATTTGTGAGAAGGACTGCTCAAAAATGAGACATTTTAGATTTGCAAGGTCAACCCACAGCAAACACTTGAGATTGGTTCAGGAAAAAAGTTACAACCATAAGGCCCATCATAATTTAAACCAGAATCACTGGGATAATCCTGGTCAATACAACTACCTAGAGCATAGAAAAGTGAACAGAGGGATCTTCTAAGATACACCCCTAACAGGCATTTTGGCCAGAGACCCTCTTATGTCCTGAGTTTTCTGACATGATTTGTGAGCACTGGGGCCCTGGGAGGGTATCAGTGGCTCCTCCCCCTCAGCAGCTGAGCATCACCTTGGAGACACCCTATTAGTCCCTCAAATACACCTGCTGAAAGATTCATGCCAAAAAAAAAAAAAAGAAAGAAAAAACAATTTACTGTAAATATTAATATTTTGAATATTTCATTTGTTATTATTGAAGATATAAGGGATTTATTCCCCCAGGTTCTGGCTGCTACTGATGAGTATTTTTTAACTCACCCAAGATTTTTTTTGTCTATTCTGTTGGTCTAAATCAATCCAAATACTTTCACTTCACCAATCCCATTGTGCAAGGTACCATAAAGGTCTGTGATTCCACAAAAGCAGGCGACAGTTTGAGTGCACTGGTCCAGGAACAACACGCACCTCCTCCACCCCCAGCTCAACTTCCCGATAGAAGAAGGAAGTGAGAGCATTGGAAAAAAGCCCTAAAATATTGTCATTGTTATTGCAATCCTTTAAATAGATCTTTGTATCTGTAAAGCGTTTGGGGTTCAGCTCACAAAGATTCTATGGGGAGGTCTGTGCTGCTAACCCCATCTTTAATTTTTATCTATATCACATGATACATATTAATGTGTAATGAGTCCTATGAAGCTGGGGCTCATATGATAAAAACTACTTCTCCAAAGTGAAATCAGTGTTCTTTAAAAATCAAAGACTTGAAGAGTTCTGTTTATTCATGCTATCTGTAATAAAGATAACAATTAATTTGGATGATACTATCTCTAAGAACTCTTGCCTGTCTCCTGGTATTAACACCACGTCCTCTGCACTAACAAAAGGTCTTTAAACACTTTCCCCATTTGACATTTTTATTTTCTATATCTTTAAATCAATTTTATATGGTAAGACATGAAAAGGAAATGACAATTTCAGAATAATCATGGCAACAGTAATTTTGACTAAGCAAATATTAAAAAGCAAAAAGCAGCTTATCTTCAAAATCTTTAGACTGATCATTCTTTCAGCAAGATTTTGTTTTTGCTCTGAGATTACTCACTCAAAATCCCATAATTTTTATTTCCTAAAAAAGCAAATGAACTCAAAATATTTCCTCCTCTAAAAATAAACATCTTTCTGACAATGCATACAATGTGCAAAAATGAAAAATGATGTAAAAATACATAAAAAAGAAAATTAAATTAAAAAACAAAAAAAGAATGTGAGGCATAGAAATACATATACACTTATGTATACATATTTCATAATGGATACACATACATATCACAGTGGGCTATACAGTGAAATATTATTTAGTCATATAAAGAAGGAAATCTTGCCATTTGTGACAACATGGATGGCCTTGAGGAACTAAATCAGATAAAGACCAACACTGTATGACGTCACTAATATGTAAAATCGAAACAACACATCATCTTCAACAACAAAAATTTAAGTCATTGATATAGAAAATAAATTGGTGCTTATCAGAACTGGGGTGAAAGGGAGTGATATAATCAAAGGTGGTCAAAAGGTACAAACTTGCAATTTCAAGAACTGAGGATAAAATATAGAGTATGGTGACTATGCTAAGTAAATTATATTCAATAATACTGTGTTGGATATTTGAAAGTTGCTAAGAAAGTAAATCTTAAAATTTCTCATCACAAAAAAATAATTTTAATTGTGTGTATTGATGGATGTTAACTAGACTTACTGTGACCATTTAACAAAGTATACATATATTGAATCATTATGCTGCACACCTGAAACTAATAGTTTGTTATATATCAATTATATCTCATTTTTAGAAGAAAAAATCACGCTTTATTACATCATGGTTATATTTCCACACAACACCTAGCACTGCTGTAACCAAGCCCCACAGACTGGTAGCTTATACCCAAATAAATAAATAAATAAATAAAAATAAACATCTTCCTTTTGAACGACGTTCTCAAACTTTGAAGTTCCAGTTATACCCAAGACAAAAGAAACTAGTTAATTTACGGCAATTTTTGAGGGTTGGGAGCTTAGGCAGGTGACAGAAATTCTTCTGGGAACCCTTTAGCCTGTCCTCTGCCAGCAAAATCCGGCAAATTACAGTACTTTGTTAGCTCCCAACAACAAAAGAGGCCTACAGAGCCGGGAGGGTGGGAGTGAGGCAGTAGAGAGGTGGGGGAGGGGTTGCTGAGCGCTCCAGCGCCATTGTGGGATCTGTTCTACTAATGGGGGTGGGGGGGCCCCCACTGGAAGAAATACTCTAGGAAAAGGCAATCTCCAATTCTAGGAAAAGGCAATCTCCAGTTCTAAAAGCATTTTTAAAAAATTTGTATTTTTGTACAGCAAAAAGAAATTTATACAATGTTATATGTCAAATATATTTCAATTTAAAAAAAGAAATTCCATTTAAAAATTTTAATGAAATAAATGTTGGATGCTTTGAAGAATGGCTATCTAATAGATGCAAGTGACTTGTAAATTAAAGTAAGGAAGGAAGTGAGGAAGAGAAGGAAGCAAATAAGCCAGAAAAGCAGAATGAATAGGAAGATTATACTTTCCAAGACAACGAAAGGTTTAACTGTCCTAATCCAGGCGCTTAAGATCCTGGAAAACAATAGCCATCCACAAAGCAGACACAAGTAGTCAACAAAAGAACAAGTGGTTTAACATGTACCTCTTGTCAAGTCACCATTCCCTGGGGGATAAAAAGGGGGAGAACCACAATTATGAACAATCCATATAGTTTAAGTAAAATCCTGGGAATAACTTTCTAAGCAGTGGCCTCAATTCCTCATACACTTTACACTTTCTTGTATATTCTGTGGCCCACCCCTGGTTTACTGTGAAGCCAGGGTGCTTCCCATTATCCTGTTTTGTTTAGTGGAAGAAAGAAATGAAAATTTTGGGCCTCCCTGGTGCCACAAGGGGTTAAGCACAGCACTACAAAGCTGTCCACAGCCCCTACAGCTCCAGTTTGATCCCCGGCCAGGGAGCTGGCCCACACAGCGTAGCAGACCTCTCCTGTCTCACCCACTGCTCCCCTCAGCAGTGTATTTCAGTTGATCTGCCTGTTCTGCTCTCCACTCTCACCCACCACAACTCTGGCCTGTACCCCAGTTCTTTTATGCATAAATAAATCTTTAAAAGAAAAGAAATGAAAATGTTATAATTTCTCATAAAAGCTTTCCTCCCAAATTTTAGACCACAAGGTAAACACCTTCATCTACATGAACAAATAAATACGAAAAAATTTAAATAATCTTCATAATCAAGAATATTCAGGCTATACCAAATCCATTTTAAATAAAGGATATGTTCATATCTATAATCACAGGCATGTTAACACCCAGATAAGGCAGGTACACTTCACAGCAATCTGATTAAAGGATTTTGAATGTATCTTTTCAAATGTGAATTGCTGTATATGTGGAACCAAGCTTAGCTGAGGTAGTAACTGCTTCCTGCTGAAAGTGGGCGATGAGGGGAAACAGTCAGGGCTCCACTTCTATGTATTGGGAGGGGTCCTGTTTTAGGGGTTGTTGGGGAGAGTTATATTGGCGTAAGGGGGCATATTGGGAGCGCAGCACCATTAACTGGACCGTGTTTACCCGTTGTTTAATAAAGGCCACGAGTCGATTAATGACACAGGGCCCGATAGACAGAATTAAGAAGAGGGTAACGACTGGGCCCAGAAGAGGCAAGAGATAGGGCAGCCATCCTCCTAAGCCTTCCCAAAGAAATGCATTGTTGTCTTCTAGTTTTTTTCTCCGGTGTTCTAGTTCCTCTTGTAATTGCTTAATTTTATTTCTAACTATTCCTGACTTGTTAGCATAGAAGCAACATTCTTCCCGCAGGTAGAGACAGATGCCTCCTTCCTTTGCTGTGAGAAGATCTAGCCCGCGGCGGTTTTGCAGGACCACCGCGGCCAAAGAGTCTAACTGAGACTGTAACTCTAAGGTTGTATCTGCTAGCCGCCCAATGTCCCCACCAGCTGAGCTGAAATTTTTGGTAAAGGTTAACAGAGGTCCCAATTCCAGCAACTCCGGTCCCCACTCCGGCTGCCACCCCAGGCCGAGCAGTAGTGGGGTAATTATGGCCCGCTTATGTCCGGCAGGCACAGACTGGATGAGCTGTATGGGAAGGCTTTGGTTGCCTGGGACCACTCCCACATCGGGCATGAGATATGTTAAAATGCACAAGCCCGACCAGTTAGCAGGGAGTACGGGGTAGGCTGTGGTGCCACAGAAGAAAATAGTGCCCAGTGCCGGCGGGCACATAGAGGCAGAGCCATTAAAACTGGGCGCCTTAGTTGCACTGACTACTGAACTGCAGAGTACCTTATTACTTGACCCACTCTTAAGGTCCCATTGTGACTAAGGCATGGCATCTGAGCAACTGTTGGGAGAGCTTGACATTATTGATGGGCAAGGTCTGGTTACACGTATGGGTTGGGCCCTTTAGGTTTGTCCAATTAATCCAGTTGTACACAGCAGGGATCGCTGTGTAACGGGGGGGTCCTTCTCTTAGACATAACCAGCAATCGCTGGCCAGGGTTGGGTTGGTCTTGTTTAAAAATTGTAGGGCTGAGTCTAACATGGCCTGTACTGTCTTTTCCAATTTAAGGGAACCCACCGGGCCTGGGATGTGTATCGGCTTGAACCACCGATCCTGTGTTTGGGCAACTTGTTCAAAAACCCTCTGAACTTCCTGCTTTCGTGCGTGGTCTTGCACACCCCCACCATCTGTCATCCCCCAGTGGGTTTGCAGAGTCCAACAAAAGGTTTTCCTGCTTTGACAGGGCATACATATCCCGCGTTATTTCCTAAGGATATACCAGTCCAGAAAGTTTGATTGGACTCTGTGCACTGATAAACAGTAGACCTTTCATAGCACTGTGAATGAACAAAGGTATAGGCTGAAAAACTCCCCCCCTCTTTACAGTGATTGCAACTTTCATTTTTAGGCGGCATTTGATTTAAACGCTTCCAACAGACCACCCTTCCCACTGTACCTGGACATCCATGGGTGGTGCCCTTAATCAGGGTCGCCACAAACAGAGGAACTCCCTTAAGGCTGCAAGCACGCTTACTAACATAGCACTTGCTCTGAATATGACCGAATATGCCTTCGGTGATGCACCGTCGGCAGGGATCCCAGTCAGCCCCGACAAGGAGAAAACAAAGGAAGGACAGTAGGTAGCCAACATTACAGTTTGGTGTCATTTTTCACGGCGTGGGCAGTGGTCTGGGAGCGATGGGTTGTAGCCGGGAGCGCCTGAAGAGTCAGCTTGAGTGGATTGGTGGGATGCTTCCGGGCTCGCCACTGCAGCTGGGAGTCGTCAGTTGGTGCCGTCTTGACGTGTGAGTGATGAACCCAGGCCGCGATGCCGTCCACTTTGAGTGCGGTGGGTGTGGTCAGGAGGACGATGTAGGGACCCTTCCACCGGGGCTGGAGGCCACGACCGTCGGTCTTGTGTCGGCGGACAAGGACAAGATCTCCAGGCTGAAATTTGTGGGCTGTCTGAGAAGGTCCTCCCCTTCATAGAGCGCTCTGAGGCGGGGCCAGACCTCCTGGTGAGCCTGCTGTACAGCCCACACAGAAAGAAAAAGTTCACAATCAGAAGGCAAATCACAAGCTAACTGCGCACCGTGCGGTGTGGTTGGGGGCGGTTCCATAGATAATCTCGAACGGAGACAGACCCAGACGATAAGGGGAATTGCGAGCCCGGAAGAGGGCATAGGGAAGGAGAGTCACCCAGTCCCCGCCAGACTCTAAAGTTAATTTAGTTAAAGTTTCTTTTAAAGTTCTGTTCATTCTCTCCACCTGCCCTGAACTCTGGGGCCGATAGGCACAATGGAGCTTCCACTCTGCTCCCAGGGCAGAAGCCACAGATTTCGATACCTGAGAGACAAAGGCTGGTCCATTGTCTGACCCAATGGTCACTGGAAACCCAAATCTAGGAAAAATGTTTTCCAACAGGATTTTGGCTACCACTCGAGCTGACTCACCTCTTGTCGGGAACGCCTCCGGCCATCCGGAAAACGTGTCCACCAGGACCAGCAGGTATCGATAGCCAAATTTACCTGGTCTTACCTCGGTGAAGTCTATTTCCCAATGGACCCCCGGGCGCGTTCCTCGCGGCCTCATTCCTGGTTCACCGGTTGTCTTGGTGGCGTTTACCATGGCACACGACTGGCAGGATGCCACTACTTGTCGCACGGTACAGGTTGCGTCCCGGACATGGAGGTTCCATTGCCTGATTAGAGTTAGAATTTTTCTCTCTCCCAAATGCGTGGCTCGGTGCAAGCGCTGAATGAGATCAGTGGCCAAGTGTGCTGGCAAGATGGCCTTAGTTTCTTGGGTGTACCACCAGTGTCCCAAAGAAAAAGCACCCGGTAGAGACTGTATGTAGTCAAAGTCCATAGCACTATACTCTGGGTCTTCCGGCAGCTGCGGGTCCCCTGGGTCTGGGAGTTTTACTGTCAGGGCATCTACCGGCATTAGGGCAGCTTGGCGTGCTGCCTCATCCGCCCGCTTATTACCTTGAGTTGGAGTCGAGGAGTCCTTTTGATGACCTGGATGATGTACTATAGCCAGCTTACGTGGTAGCCACAGCGCTGCCAGGAGATCCATAATTTTTTGAGCGTTTTAATGCCTTTGCCGTCGGAGGTTAAGAGCCCGCGCTCTCGATATATGGCCCCGTGTACGTGGGCCGTGGCAAATGCATATCTGCTGTCAGTATACACAGTTAAATTTTTCCCTCGAGCCAAGGTGAGAGCTTTGGTTAGGGCAATTAGTTCAGCCTTTTGAGCGGACGTCCCGGATGGCAAAGGCTCAGCCCATATGACTTCCTGCATGGACACCACTGCCGCCCCTGCCGCTCTTCGGCCCTCGTGGATAAAACTGCTCCCATCCGTAAACCAAACCAGTCCGTCCGGCAGAGGGTTATCTCGCAGATCAGGGCGTAACCCTTGGACCTGGGCCAAGATATCAACACAGTCTAGATGGGCCTCCAGGTCAGGGGCAGGTAGGAGGGAGGCGGGGTTTAGCCCCGTGGGTGGCGAAAAATTGACCCTCTCTGGGTTGAGCAATAGGCTTTGGTAATGCGTGATTCGGGCATTACTCATCCACCTCTCTGGCGGCTGCCTGAGGACTCCTTCCACCGCATGGGGGTGGTTATGGAAGTAACTTGTCCCAGAGACAGTTTTTGGGAGTCCTTGAAAAGGAGGGCAGCCGCTGCCACCATGCGTAAGCACGGTGGCCAGCCGGACGCCACCGGGTCTAACTTTTTAGACAGATAAGCCACAGGACGCCTCCAGGGGCCCAAGGACTGAGTGAGCACCCCTTTAGCTATGCCCTTTGCCTCATCTACGAACAAATGGAAAGGCTTTGTAATGTCCGGAAGACCCAGGGCTGGTGCAGACAGTAAAGCCCTCTTTAAGGACTCAAAGGACTGCTGCATCTGGGGAGTCCACTGAAAAGTTATTTTTTCCCGGGTAGCCTCATACAAGGGTTGGGCCAGGTCTGCGAATCCAGGTATCCATAGCCGGCAAAACCCAGCAGATCCCAGGAACTCACGTACCTCCCTTTTGGTGGTGGGTGTCGGTAACTGTAAGACAGTAGCTTTTCTGGCTTCCGTCAGCCACCTATAACCGTTTTTGAGGCGGTAGCCCAGATAGATTACCTCGGGCAGGCAAATTTGTGCCTTTTTTGCGGAGACGCGGTATCCCATCTGGCCCAGTTCCGTCAGTAATTCGGCTGTTCCTGTTCGGCAGGCCTGCTCACTTTCCGCTGCAAGTAACAGATCATCAACATACTGGAGCAAAGTTAGTTCGGGAAATCGGCTGCGGAATTTTCTTAAATCCTCATGAAGGGCCTCGTCAAAAAGGGTGGGAGAGTTTTTAAACCCTTGAGGCAACCTTGTCCAAGTTAATTGTCCACTGATGCCCCGTTCCGCATCCTGCCATTCAAAGGCAAACATTTTCTGGCTTTGGGTGCTAGTGGTAGACTAAAGAAGGCATCTTTTAAGTCCAATACTGTGTACCACACATGAGTAGGTGGCAAGGCACTCAGCAAGGTATAAGGGTTTGGGACTGTGGGTGGATATCTATGACCCGTTTATTTACTTCTCTGAGGTCCTGTACCGGCCTGAAGTCTTGCGAGTGTGGTTTTCGCACCGGTAACAAAGGGGTGTTCCATGACGAATGGCATGTTTTAAGGATACCACTGTCCAATAGCCTTCGAATATGAGGCGTTATTCCTGCCTTGGCTTCTGCAGGCATAGGGTACTGTTTTACCCGAATGGGTTCAGCCCCAGGCTTTAGCTGGACTATAATGGGTGGTCTGTGGGACGCCAGGCCAACGCCCCCGGTTTCTGCCCAAACATTCGAGAAAGATTCCATCCACCACCCAGAAAGGGTGGGTGATCTGGCGCCACCAAAAGGCGGTACTCATCTTGAAGGGAAATCGTGAGGACGTGTAGGGAGAGCCCTTAAAGTCCTTGATTTCGACACCTTCCTGTCCAAATGAGATTTGCGCTCCTACCTTGGTTAAAAGGTCTCTTCCAATTAATGGTACGGGCATTCAGGAATTACAACGAAGGTGTGCGAGACCTGACCTTTTCCCAGGTCTACAGATCTTTTCGTGGTCCAGGGATACTGCTTGCATCCCGTAGCCCCTTGCACCCACGAAGTTTTACCGGAAAGTTTACCCAAGGGTTCCGTGAGGACTGAATGCTGTGCCCCCGTGTCCACAAGGAAATTAACGGGTCTCCCCTCCACTTTTAAGGTTAGCCGGGGCTCGGGGAGGGTCGAGCCCTGACGGTCCTAGTCACTGTCATCTCTTGTGCCCCCGAGCACCAGGACAGGAGTGTCAGAAACGGCGGGGTTGTTTGAGGTTATTCCCCGTTTCTTTGGGCAATGTTTGGCCCAGTGTCCTTTTTGAGTGCAGTATGCACATTGATCACGCTGTAGGGTCCTGCCTGTCCCTGTGGAGCTGGGGCGGCGGGAGGGGTGTAGCTTACCCGGGTTGTCCTTTTGAGTGACGGCGAACAGGATTCTGGCCATATCCCGAGTGTGGCGTGCGTTTTCAGCCGCCCTTACCTTCCGTTCTTCCTGGCGGATGCGGTCTTCTCTTTGCTCAGGAGTTTCACGGCGATTGTACACCTTTTCTGCCACCTCCATAAGATCTCGAATAGATTTTTCTCCCAGCCTATCTATTCTTTGTAGTTTTGTTTAATGTCAGGAGCCGCCTGGTTAACAAAGGCCATTACCACCGCGGCCCTGTTCTCCGTTGCCTCCGGATCCATAGGAGTATATTGCCGAAAAGCTTCCATGAGGCGTTCTAGAAAAGCCGCGGGGGTCTCCTCCCTTCCCTGCTGCACATCCCCTACCTTGGCCAAATTGTGGGCTTGCGGGCTGCTGCACGCAACCCTGCCATTAGAGTCTGGCGGTACACCCGGAGTCTCTCCTTACCTTCAGCCTGGTTAAAATCCCAGTCAGGTCGGGTCAAGGGAAACACTAAATCTATGCGGGCCGCGTTTGTGGTGGGTGTGCCATCTTCTCCAGGGACTAATTTCCTGGCGGCCGTCAGTATACGATCTCGCTCCTCAGTGGTGAAGAGGACCTGCAAGAGCTGTTGGCAATCATCCCAGGTGGGCTGATGAGTAAATAGAACAGTGTCTAGGAGATTAACAAGGTCTTTAGGGTTGTCAGAGAAACGTGCATTTTGTGCTCTCCAGTTGTAGAGGTCACTGGTCGCAAACGGCCAGTAGTGCATGGGCTGGTTGCCCTGCTCATTAGGCAATCCTGCCACACGCAGGGGCAGGACGGTGGAATCCGGGGAATTTGCCTTCACTGAGCGGGTGCCTGCCGCCGGACCCTGCCCACGAGCCCCGCCCGCCTCTGGGGGAGGGTGGTCAGCCGACCGCAGGAGTTGGGGAGGGTTACTACAAGGGTTATGATAAGGTGGTGGAAATAGAAGTTCCTCCGGGGTAGAATCTTGGATAACCGCAGGTGCCGACGGGGTGTTGGGGTGGGACCCAAGCAGTTTAGCCGGCAGTACGGGTTGTGCCTGTAACGACAAAAATGGCTTTAACCAAGCAGGGGTTCTGGACTAGATCTTGCCAGACTAAGATATACGGGAGTTGGTCAGGATGTCCGAATTTTCTTTCACTGGTGATGATTTCCTTTACGCGACGGACAATCTGTAAATCAAAAGTTCCCTCCGGGGGCCAACCAACTCCGAACTTCGGCCACTCTGAGAACAAAAGGTGATTAGAGGGGATTTTTTTATTTTTACACTGAGGTCCGACCCTCTGGACCTGACATCTTTAAAATGCTGTAAAACAACGGATAGAGGGGTAGATGGTGATTGACCCATGATGACAAATGCTAGAAGTACAGTGGCTGTCGTCACAAGAAACAGGCCAAAGACTGATTTTTCAAAAGGCCCCCAAAGGGGTATCTGCTTCCCGCAAAGGGTGTGGCCTTCCTAACATGTGGTCCGGACGTCTCCCGCGGTCCACGCCGGCGGCTTTCAAGTGCGTCCACTTAAGCCTGACCCGGCGATTGAACAGATTTTCAGGTTTGCAAACAATTACAGCTTTTACAGGTACAAAGTACAAAAGATACAGGTACTAAGTACAAACAGCTTCTACAGGTACAAAGTACAAAAGATACAGGTACTAAGTACAAAACAGCTTCTACAGGTACAAAGTACAAAAGATACAGGTACTAAGTACAAAACAGCTTCTACAGGTACAAAGTACAAAAGATACAGGTACTAAGTACAACTACAGGTCTGCAGACTTGAAGCTTACCTGGGCGAGTGTTGGAACTCACCTGCGCGCTTTAGAACTCCTTTCGGTTGCTCGGCAGTTGGGGTCTGCACTCGTCGATCCCGGACGAGCCCCCAAAATGTTGTGCCCACGTCGACTAGTGCAGCCCCCAAGGACACAGACAACCGATGCAAGGGCACAAAGGAGTTTAATACGGGCTCGAGACCGGGCCCTCGACACGCACCGATGCAACGGCAGAGGTCGAGAGCCCCGAACAGAGGAAGCTGGGATCTTATAGGGTCGCGAGTGGCGGGAACTTTGAAAGAAGTTGGCAATTATTCATTGGCTACTACAAAGGCACTTTGGGCGCGCGCGGTTACAGTTTCAAACTGATTGGACGGTTAGAGATGCTGTCCCATTTATGGACAGGACTGCCCTCATTGGCGGCTGGGGTGGTCTGCTTTTCGTCACCAAGTGGAGTGAGGGTTGTGACTGCTGAAACTATCTCCGGAATGCGGCTGGACAAGGACTAACATATCAAGGTGGAGGATATACAAAATGGCGAAACCTCAGCTAAGCTTGGTTCCACAGTATACAGCACCAATAATATTGGAAAGTTATGATAGATGTGGCTTCTTAAGCACAGATGTCAGTATTTGTTTATTAAACAATAGTCTTCCTCCAAATACAAATAATATATTTATAAATCAATAAGAAAAAGATAAACAACCTAATAGGAAAATAAGCAAAAAATATGAGGAGATGAGTCTGAGAAGAGGACATTAAATAAAAAAGTACATATCCAAAATAAAGTGAATGGATAAACCTTGACACATTCATAGCATGGAGCATTAACCAATGAAAATGAATGAGTCAGAATTACACATATCAATATAGTCATCTCACAAATATTAAGTTATGGGAGAGAAAAGCAACTTGCAGAAGAAAGCCTAATACAGAAGAATAGCAACTGCACACAATCTCACACTGTTGCTGAAAGGTCCATGATCGCTTGATATTCAGCCCAGATACCTTGGCATGGCTGGAACTTTTGTGTCTGGTCCATTATGAGTGGCAGTGCTCACACACTGTTGCTAAATACTTTGAAAGTCTCCCTTCACATTTATATGCAACAAAATTGTAAAGATATGCATGAGAATGATAAGCACCAAATTCGGGAGAGTAGTCACCCCTGAGCTAAGAAAGAGTCACAACCATGTTAGCAATATTTTGTGTCCTAAGTAGGACAGTAGGATATGAAAGCACTTGTTGTAGAGATCAGGTGTCACTTACTTCTAAAATTCTGAAATGAACTGAATCCAAAATGATGGGTGTTGAATTCTCTGTATTTTAATGATAGTCCTGTACAAATCTTGGCATCCTACAGAAGAAGCACACTGAATTGCTGTGGGCAACACGCACACATTTTTAAAGTCGCCCCAGGAAAGGTCTTTAATACTGACATATTCTCCTTTGCTGAGCTGTGTGATGAAGCCTGGCAAAATTGAGTACAGCTGACCAAAGAATATCAGTAGAGAGGAGGCAGTCTAATTGATCCAAAGCAAAACATACATAGTATTTAGCTGTGCTTTCAGGTTACTTTACACAGTCATGATCCTCCTGAGGTAAGGAAACTTAGCCCATCAACATTAGTGATTTTTCAAGAGCACAAAACTGTCTGGGATAAACCCAGGACTAGAATTCATAATTGCTATCTTAGAAATGATACTGTTCTCTTTCACTTTCTGATCTTTCCTATTATGGAACATTATTTCTCCACCCTCCAGATTTGTCTTAGAGAAAAGGGTTCCCTCCATTCCGCTGTCTAATCTTATTGAATAATTTATCAAGACTTGCACAGTACACTAAGCAAATAAACTTGCAATCCTTAGATTGTTTGGCAAAATCCAGTAGATTTTATTTTTTTAGAAAAGATCTTATTTTTTAATTTTATTTATTTATTCTTTGTGTGTGTGTGTGTGGAGAAGAACTAGGGTGTAGGCCAGAAGATGGGGAGAGGTGAGAGGATTCACCAGAGACAGAGTGGGGAGCAGAACGTGAGATTTACTGAAATACACTGCTGAGGGTAGCAGTGAAAATCCGGTCGATTTTAATATGGATATCACAAATTCTGGTATATAAATCTAAGTATAAGAAAGTGCTATGACTTTTTAAAATAACATTTCTTCTAACCACTTTAGATTGTGTTTTTCATACTACAGCTTTAAGGAAATTATTCTAGAGGATTTTTTTTTTAATTCAAAGCTCCCCCAATTAGAGCTCCTTTATGTTCTTTTTGAGTTTGTGTTTCTATTTAATTCCTTACTCCCAAAGAACCATCCATCACTCACCAACTGCATTGATTAGTGGGAAATTCTTTTTTTTTTTTTAAACCCTGCCCTCCCTGGGGGAATTCTAACTAAATACACGAAACCCAGTCTTACCATTAGATTTTGGCATTCTGATTGGTCAACAGGAAAGTTGATGAGGGAGGAAAAAAGCTGAAAAATTAACTGCTGTGTGATTTAGAAGCTATTTTTCTAGGGGGCCAGCCAACAGTGCAACTCTTTAACAGACATGCATTTGTTTAAAAGTGGTTGAATCAAGCAACTATGGAAATAGGGAGTGTCTCTGAGAAACTGATTTGATTTCTGAAACAGAAGAAACTCTAACCCTAAAACCATCCCTTAACCCAGGCTTCCCTTGTGACTTGCTGGAAAGCTTGCAAACTAGTTTCTATTTCATTTCTAAACACTGCAGAACTTTCTCACCTGAAGAGAAACAACCAGAATTATTTGTTTCTCAGTGTACCCAAACGATATATATTTGCTAAATGGGAACAATTATAAGACCTGCTACTAGTAGGAGGTCACATCATCTCAGGGAAAGAACAGCATTCTATGTACACTAAATTATCTTTGCTGTTACTTAACACAAGCAGCAACTTAAAAAAAAAAAACTATTTCTAGGATTACTTTTTCTTTAGTGTATCTTCTAGTTCATTAAAATATTTAGAAATTCCACACCTTCCTAAAATATAAACAATCCTGCTGCCTCTTACCTCTAAAACCTCAGATTACAATGTTTGTGGGGGGTTTTTTTCCCATGGATTTTCAGAATCTAATTCTGAGGTTTCTGGAAATATTTTTCCTTCTCTCAAATGCTCTCTTTGTCCTTAACCTTCAAAACCTGTATCATAAAAAACCCTAAAGAACCCATCTAAATTGTTTGCTTCCCCTCAGTGAACAATTAAAGCACTCCCCCCAAACTGTCTTATGTATTCTGTAATCTTTTCCTTAGAACAAAAACCAGAATTATTGAAGGAACTTGATAAACTGAACCACTAAAACAAAAGAAAATTATCTGTGTAATTCTTTGATTGAAGCTCTCTTAATTTTAGTTAAGTGGTTGGCCAATTTAAAAAGGTGTCCAGGGGCCTTCCTGGTGGCGCAAGGGGTTAAGATACAACCTATGAAGCTTTCTGCAGCCTCTGCAGCACAAGTTCCATCCCCAGACAGCCAGGGAACAACCCACATGGCACAGCAGACCTCTCCTGACTCACCCTCTGCTCCCCTCAGCAGTGTATTTCAGTGGATCTGCCTGTTCTGCTCCCCACTCTGTCTCTGGTGAGTCTTCTCACCCGACACAGCTCTGGCCTATACCCCAGTTCTTGTATGCATAAAAAAATAATTTAAAAAAAAAGGTGTCCAAATTTGCATCTGTTTAAAATGCCTATCTCAATATTGGCATATTTCTTCTTACAATCTACAATGCAATAAAACTGAAGTATCAGTGACTTCTTCAGCTTGAAAGCAAGAAGAGGTATATTCTCCTCACAGAGGTGGTCAAAACTGTACAATAGTAAGAATGGTTATATTTATTTAGACTTTAGTTTGTGCCAGATATTTTACATGCTCACAAGTCAATAAGATGATATCTAACCTATTGAGGGAAACAGATCAGTTGGTAACTAGCCCAAAACCACACAGCAAATTGCTGGCAAGACAAGCCATGAACATAATAAGTATGCAGGCTCCAAACTCCATGTCTTTAAAATAAAATTCTTTTTTTTAATAAATTTTATTTTTATATTCCCCATACAATTGCAACCCCCTTTTTTTGACCCCACAAACACATACACATATTATCTGTGCATTTAAGTAATGTAACAATTAATAAAGTGACCAGATGTGGTCTATGTTCATTTAAATTCTCAGTTCTGTTCCCTTTCTCTGTTTCAAAGTAAATAAATAAGATGGAACGTGATTTTTGCCCACTGTTGCAGTTAACTGGCAAACTTGCGTAATAAATTAACAGAACTGGTTTAGCAACAAATGAGAACCTCAAGGTCTCTAAATTCTAACCATAGGTATGTCACTGATTTGAAAAGTGATCCCAGAGCATTTAACTCAAAATACAGTTTATGTTTATGGGGCTTTTGGGTCACAGTCTTAAAGAAGAACCCATAATTGGTACAAGGGGTTAAGTACCACACTACGAAGCAATCCGCGGCCTCTGCAGCACAAGTTCAATCCCCGGCTGGCCAGGGAGCAACCCACATGGTGCAGCAGACCTCTCCTGACTCACCCACTGCTCCCCTCAGCAGTGTACTTCAGTCAGTCTGCCTGTTCTGTTTCCCACTCTGTCTCTGGTAAATCCTCTTACCTCCTGCAACTCCGGCCTGTACCCCAGCTCTTGTTTGCATAAATAAATAAATCTTTTAAAAAATTCAGAAAAAAAAAAGAAGAACCCATATTTGTAAAGGTTCAATACTAAATCCTAATGCCAAATATTTATTTTTTTTTTTTCCCCAAAGATTTATCCATTTATACACACAAGAACTGGGGTACAGGCCAGAGATGTGGGGGGTGAGAGGACTCACCAGAGTGGGGAACAGAACAGGCAGACTGACTGAAACACACTGCTGAGGGGAGCAGCCGGTGAGACAGGAGAGGTCTGCCACGCCATGTGGGTTGCTCCCTGGCTGGGATTGAACTCATGCTGCAGAGGCTATGGATTGCTTCATAGTGTGGTGCTTAACTCCTTGCGCCACCAGGGAGGCCCCTAATGCCAAATAATTAGATGAAAAGGAAAAAGTTTAAATACTAGATACTTTGCTTAATTACTGCCAAGGATCCCCTGTAAAGTTTCACAGGGGATAAACATACAATTGTCCACAGTGTTTATCTCTAGGGACAGAGACTGCAGAAATGGAAAGTGAAAATAACACGAGGAAGGGTTTTTGCTTTTTAAAATGTGTGTGTGTTGCCTGGGTTTTTATAATGACAAAAACAAATTTTATATAATACATTTTTGAAGTTTAAATAGACATATCTTTATTTTTAAAATTACTTTATTGCAGTGCTTCTGGTTTATAATGCTGTATGTGATTTGGAGGGAGAGGTTCCCTGATCATCAAATAAATGTTATCACACCACACTCACCTCTGGAGCCTCAATAATTCTCCACCAAAGCCCATTGTGCTCCCAACCACTTGCTCTCCTTCCCCATACTCCCCTCTGGTAACCTCATATTTGCAGTCAGATTTCAAGGGTTTGTTTCAATTTTGTTTTGTCTGTTCCTAACATTCTCAATGTTTGCCAATTTTTTTTTTTTTTTTTTTTTGGTGGGACCCTCGTTAGTGGCCGGGGATCGAACTGGTGCTGCAGAGGCTGCGGGCAGCCTCGCAACCCAGAGCTCCAACCGCTGTGCCACGAGGGGAGGCCCTGTCTGGCCAATTTTTATCTTCATCCATGAGTTTGACCTCAGGACCACACATTTCACCATCTACCGAAGGGGATGACACTAAGGAAAAGATTCTCTCTGCCCCTCACATCCTCTCCAATTCAACTAAAACGAGGCTCATTTTATTAATATAAACTTTCACCCCCTCCTACCCACATGTTTGTTTCATTAGCAAAAGGGAAACAAATTTTGAAGGACTTCAAGTTTCAATCAACTCTAAAAGGAAAGGGATACTAAAATTCAAGAAATAAGATTGGAAATGAAACTCCCTCAACATTTCTCAGGTAACAGAGAGAAATCACCCAGTTAGAGGGTGGTTTCCTGTTCACCATACGGAATGTGTATTGGAAGCAGGAACAAGGACCACTGTCCCAGAGAGCAACCTGCTGCCTTCAGTATTCACTCACTCTTCCTAGCCCCGGCCCTCTCCTCTTACTTCAAAGAGCAGGAAGAAAAAGATAAAAGTGAGAAGAGTTTTGAAACTAATGGAGATGTTTAAATAATAGCAGTCCTCTTCTGAGCCTCTATTTCTTCATCAATAAAAATACTCTTTGCTTCCAATAATGATTTATGAAATTTCTTAGCACAAAATCCAAGACACAGTAGGTGCACAATCAGCTTCCTTCTTTCAGAAATGAATTTCCAATTGCCAGCTACCTGCCCACTAAACTTTGAGCTCAAGAGAGCCATTCACCCACCCCACCATCACACAATCTGTTTCTCCAAACTCTGTCTCTACCTGAGTTTTCTCTCTCTCTCTCTCTCTCTCTCTCCCCCCCACCCAAAATTTTCTCTCCTTTACCCCTCTCTAATTCCCTCTGACTGTTGTTTTCCAAATTTCTCAACCACTCACACAGATGGACTCCCTGTCTCTCCCATACATCTTTTTGAACGTTGTCACAAAACAGAATCACTCCAAGTACCAGCTTTGGTTCTACACTGACAAAACACAGTCCAAACACTTCCTTGTGCAAAACTCCCTAAGATCCCACCACAAATCAATCACCTACCCAGATTTCTTTTTTTTTTTTTTTTTTAAATAGAGGCATGTTTTATTTATTTATTTATTTGTTTGTTTGTTTGTTTGTTTGTTTATACATGCACTGGGTACAGTCAGAAGCGCAGGAGGGTGAGAGAATTCACCAGAGCCAGAGCAGGGAGCAGAGCAGGCAGAAGGACCGAAGTACACTGCTGAGGGGAGCAGCGGGCGGCAGAAGAGGTCTGCGCGCCATGCGGGACCCTCCTCCGGTGGCCGGGGAGCAGCCGGGGATCGAACCGGCGCGGCAGAGGCCACGGGCAGCTTCGCAACCCAGCGCTCAACCGCTGAGCCACCAGGGAAGCCCACCTACCCAGATTTCTCTCCCACTAGGTGCCCCATACTTGAGCCTGTGCTATTTTTCAGACTGCAACCCACTTTCCCCCGCTCTTCCCACAACCCCTGTGAAAACCCCACTCACCCATCCAGGTCCAAGTGCATGCCCTGCTTACATGTATATTTTGAAAAATAGCCCCAACTCCCCAAAAGTTGGCATTAACTTCCACTTCATGTACCACAGCACTTTGCTGGCACTTCTGTTGGCATGGCTTTTATTCTGGATCATCCCAGAGTGATTTGTTTATGAGGATATTTTGTTCTGTTCCTGAATAACAGTGGTCACATCGGATTCATTTTTGATTGTTCCCAAATATGTCACTTAGGTCTTTGCTCCCTGCACTCTTGAATTCAATGGAATAAGTAGCATTTATTATTACATGTTCAAATGTGTTCAACGCTATATACTGTCCTGTCCATTATGTGTATTATCTCAGTAATACTCATAGCCCTCCTACCAGGAAGGTGGTATTTTAGCATCCATTTTAGAAACAAGGAGACTCAGAGTAGTTATCCCAAAGTGATACATCAAAATCAGGATTTGAATTAAGATCAGTCTGACTTCTGAAACTATTCCATACCATACTACGTAGTATAGTATTATACTATACTACAGACATTTCTAAAACCCATTAGTTCCTTTGGCAGATGGGAGTATTACTCAAATACAACACCCCAGTAAATTATATTTTGTCCTATCAGCACACAGAGGTCATTTTGGATTTGCTTTAGTCCAGGGGCATAAACAAGCAAGTCTACAGTATCCCACATTTCTTTATTTTTCTCTTTTCCTACCTTCAACCCCAATACCCTGAAAAGCAAATTAAAAAATTAATTTGGAAAGCAAAGACAGGAAGAGAATTAAATCTTTCCTTCTTCAAGGAACATGCAACATTAACAGTAAATTGTTGAAGTCTAACAGGCATAACACCTGAAAGAATATGTTTGCTTGTTTATTTTTTCATTTCATTTTAATTTTTAAACTTTTACTGATGTACCATTGCATTGTAATGTTATATATGTTTCTAGTGTGCACCCTTATAAATCAGCATCTGTGTATAATACATCACGATCACCTTGCAATGTCCAATTCTATCCTTCATTGTACAATTGACCCCTCTTACCCAACTGGCCCACTCTCTTTCCCCCTTCCTTTCTGAGTCATTTCAGAAC
This sequence comes from Talpa occidentalis, assembly GCF_014898055.3. Taxonomy (NCBI): domain Eukaryota; kingdom Metazoa; phylum Chordata; class Mammalia; order Eulipotyphla; family Talpidae; genus Talpa; species Talpa occidentalis. The sequence goes on along the minus strand of NW_023601104.1, from coordinate 71,270,522 downwards.
ATACTTTCCCTGCTCAGACCTGAAACCAGCAGCAGTTGCTAAGAAAACACACAGCCAACCTCGAGACTATGTGATGACTCACACAAGGAGCACGCTTACCTTCCAAGTCTCAGAACCTTCACCAAAGAGTCCTGTAACAAATCATCAACCCATGGTGGTAAATATTCAGGAGGTCCTTTTCATCCAGCTCAGAAAAAAATATAATTCCTTCTGGACTAAACACTATATATAAAATTATTACCCCACTGAGTTAAAGCTTCCTATAATGAAAAGAGTACAAAGACTACAAAGGTAGAAGATTTTCTTTTAAGCAAAGTCTAGAAACAAGGAAATCTCTTACTCATGGTCATCAAATGAGTGACTACAAAGAATATTCTAACAAGAGAATTCTAATAATCTATTATCTGTATATAAGCACAAATAATAAAACACATCTTTAACTCTTTTATAAGCAGAATTTAAAAGTCATTTCTTTTTAACTTTTTACTTTCTGATTTAGCTCAACATTTTGAACTGAGAGCCCTAACATGCATTATTCTATCAAATAATCCCATCATGCATTCATTTTAAGCAACTATAGTACTAATAGCTTTTGATGTGTGGGGGTTTGCTTTGTTTCATTTTGGGGGCGTGGGGCACAGTCTAGAACAACTTTTATTTATTTTGTTGCAATTATACTTATGATAAAAATTACCACTGAGTAATTAACATTTTCAAATGCAAATTAGCTAATTCCTATGGTATGACCCTTGAGTTAATGTATCACACACAAGCATGCACATGAAAATCTCAGATATGATGCACTCAGCTTTTCCCCAGAATACCAGGACTTGTACTCCAAGGCACAACATGGAAGAAAGCAGATTCTATGTCTATGGAAAGTAAGTTTGGCCCCCTCCTTCCAAGCATTAACTAGCTCACAGCCCAAATGCTGACTAAATAGATTCTCTCTGACCTTGATAAAAAAGATGGCACAGTACAATGACTAAGATGAATGCATTTTAAGATGTATTGTTTATCCTTAAATGCTGACTACTTCTTCTATCAAATGAGGCGACATAACTTCTAAAATAGTGAAAACTTTTAACTTAAATATATTAAATATCTGGGCCTCCCTGGTGGCTCAGGGGTTAAAGACTCAGCGCTAACAAGCTATTGCCAGCCACTGTGGCATGAGTTTGATTCCCTGCCAGGGAGCTAACCCACATGGCGTAGCAGACCTCTCCTGTCTCACCTGCTGCAGCCCTCAGCAGTGTATTTTAGTAGATCTGCCTGTTTTGTTCCTCACTCTGTCTCTGATGAATCCTCTCACCTCATGGCCCCCTCTGGCCTATATCCCAGTTCTTGTATGCATATATAAATAAAAATAAATCTTTCATATATACATATTAAATATCTGCTTAGAAATCTGTAAAACTTTCTTTTAATAGCTACCATTCTAAAAACCCACATTTCAAATTAAATTTCCCCTCCAAGCAACATTTCCACTTGGACAGCACACGGAGTTACAGTCTTTCACATTATTCTGGGATATTACCTATAATTTTGATGTATATATTGCTATCATGATGATGAGGGTACATAAACGTTCTGATAAAATGCATTCACAGTTGTAACCATTATGATTATTTTTCATGAATTTTATGCAAATAGGAATATATGTGCATGTGTCCACACTATTGTTTCATTTTGCTTATCTTTTGTATTAATGAATGTCAAAGAAATTTTACGTGTAATTTTATGTGTAACCATAAAATGGCCATATGTGATTCAGTTTCAATTCATTTCTAGCACACCAATAGCTCCAATAATTTAAAATCTGTTTGTGGATGAAATGACATAATGTGTGTTATTTATTTCAAAAAGATGCAGGGGATAGGCAAGAGCATAGACAAAACCAGATTAGCTGGATCTGTTCAGGACTGACACTAGGTGATTTTTTTTTTTTTAAAGATTTAGGTATTTATTTTTACAAGCACTAGGTACAGTCAGGAGGATGAGAGAATTCACTAGAGCCAGAGCAGGGAACAGAACAGGAAGATTGACGAAATACACTGCTGAGGGGAGCAGCGGGCGGCAGGAGAGGTCTGTGCACCATGTGGGACCCTCGCCGGTGGCCGGGGATCGAACCGGCATTGCAGAGGCTGCGGGCAGCTTTGCAACCCAGCGCTCAACCGCTGCACCACCAGGGAGGCCCCACAATCTTGAGCATGTTATCACATGGCAGGTTTGTTAAAAATAGACTGCTAGGTCCCCTTGAAAGTTTCTGATCAGTCTGTTTTCTGCTGCTGGTCCCTGGGCCACACTTGAGATCACTGCTTTAAGTTTACTCCACTTTGCACAGTTCATGTCATGATCACCAGTTACCACCTGTACTGCATGCTCCTCTGTGGCTTTTTTCCTACTAAACAGTTGGTACTTTAAGTACAAAGCAAATAAATTTTCAACAATGTTCCAGAAGTCAGTCAGCAAATATTTACAAAATAAACTCATTTATTGAATGAACTGAATTTTTCCACTTATTTATAGCTAATTATTGTCAATGCGCTGACATTCAGAATAGGCTACATTTACACACCTGGAGGAAGAGGAGCTACTCACTGATGACAAATTGCAAACACTGGCAGCAGTGAAAGGAGGACTAAAAGTCAGCTGGAACCAGAGCAACAAAGAGATGACAAATTCTAGAGAGATCCAAGAGCAGCATCTCGGACTGACGTTTTCAATCAAGTAAGGACACTGACAAGCAGGAGCTTGAGGCTCACTCTATCAAATGTGTTACTCTATCCTGAGGAGCTGTATCCAAATGTTTTTTAATCTCAAGTGCCATTAAAAGAAAGAAATGCATTCAAACTCATTTTTAAAGTTTCTCAGGGTCTGGAAAATGTCAGCATGAACAGATTGATTTCATCTCCCTAACCACCTTCCTCCTCCTAATGCTGCCCAGAGGAAAGAAAATGCACACCCGTGCACCTACCTGGAGAGTTCTCCAAGGCCAGGTGTTCAGAATGTTGTAACACCCTGCTGTACCCTGAAGTATCTCTCTATTACAGCAATGGTCTGCTCTATGGCAGTTCAGTGGATTTGGCTTAAAATGAACCACGCTCTGATTTTTGAATTTCACTGCTTTTTAAAAGTTTATTCTAATTTTGCAAGTTAGAATATATATATTCATAATTATGACTCCAATTACTTCAATATGTATAACTGATTTATTTTCATTTAATAGTAAATTTAAGACTATAGCCTGCATAACTACATGGGTAAATATATGGGTTTTTCCTATTATTTAGCACTCTTAAAAGAATAACATAGTGTGGAATTTAAAACAAACAAAAAAGTAAGAAAAAAGTAAAAGTTATAACAAAAGCACAAGGAACAAGAGGAGAGAAATGCAAATATACTAAATACACTATTATAAGGTAATATCGAAAGAAACAGGCCAAGGTAAAGTATCAGGCTTTTCTGCCCTCCTGCCATTAGGATAGATGATGGATCCTTGTGGTCCTGAATGCATGCCTGATGGCGGGCACCTGGAGTAGGGTGTGGGCATGTGTAGATAGGATTCACCTGGGCTAGGACTGGGCTTATAAGGGCGGCGTCACGGGGACGCCAGCAGAAGCAGAACCATGAGGAGCAGAAAAGCAGAGACCACGAGACAAGGCCGGAGAGCCCAGAAAGCGTGAAGACTTGCTGGGGGCTAGGACGCCTGCCAGCCTCCCGGCCCCCCAGCACCTCTGCCTGCTGTGTACCTGGTAAATCCCAATAAAAGCCTGCAAAAGCCACCGAGGGCTCTCGGACTCCTCCTTTACCCGTCTACTCGGGTCATAGAGATCCTGCTCCATGTCCTCCTGCCACTACAGGGTCTCCCTGGTGGTGCAAGGGGTTAAAGACCGCACTATGAAGTAATCTGCAGCCTTTGCAGCGCGAGTTCGATCCCTGGCTGGCCAGGGAGCAACCCACATGACTCAGCAGACTTCTCTTGACTCGCTCGCTCGCTGCTCCCCTCAGCAGTGTACTTTGGTCAATCTACTTGTTTTGTTCCCCACTCTGTCTCTGATGGATACTCTCACCCCCTGCATCTCTGGCCTGTACCCCAGCTCTTGTATGCATAAATAAATAAATCTTTAAAAAAAATAGAATGTTAAAAATATTCAGCTAATCCAAATGAAAACAGGAAGAGTTAAAAGAAAACAACAGATTTAAAAGGAAAGAAAAGGCCATATTATAGATTTAAACCCAATGACATCAATAACCATAAATGGTCTAAATATTCCAATTAAAAGGCAACAACTGGCAGCAGCCCTTCTGCCCACCTGTGCCTACTCAGGTGCTCCTCCAGGTTAACCTCCTCCCCTTACAGGGTAGCAGCTCTCCTGCCTGGCTGTGACCAAGCAGACCTCTTTTAGCAAACCTGTCCCTTTTGGAGGCAGCTCTTTCTGCCCCTCTTGTATCTATGCAAGTGTCCTTTATTCTTCTCCTCCCCTCTTTTTGTTATAATTAACCTGCCCCTTTGGATATAAATAAATAAAAGGCGAAGACTGCCACATTGCACAAAAAGCAATTCCTTCAAGGAGGTGCAGCATAACTCTCTACTTCCTAAGTGTAGCTGTACATGGTGACTTCCTTCCCCAAGATATAGAAGGGGAAAAAAGAGTAACTTTAAAGTGGTAAAGCCTCATAAACACAACCTCAGCCTTAGATATGGTGTTGATTAAACTACACATTCATTTCAAATACACTTGAAACATTTACCAAAATAAATTCTATTCTGGCCATAATACAAACTCTCACTAAATGTAAAAGGATTCAAATCATACAAGTATGCTCTCTGACAACAAAGGAATTAAGTTAGAAATCAAAAATAAAAAGATCACTGAAAAATCTGCAAATATTTAGAAATTAAGTGATATATCCCCAAGTAACTCAGGGTCAAAGAATAATCAAAAGGAAAATGAAAAAGTATTTGAACTGAATAAAAACAAACCACACAATATTAAAATTTGTGAGATGTCACTAAATGAGTAATCAAGAAAAACTATATAGGAAAAAAATACTGGGTGAGGGGGAGAAAGGTCACAAATAGATACCTAAAAACCTGAAAGAAAAGCATGCAAACCTAAAGTAAGTAGAGGAAAGGAAATAAAAATAGTATTAGTAAAAATACATTAAATAGAAAACTGGCAGAATAGAAATGAAAACAACAGCTGGTTCATTGAGGTCAATAAAATTGGTAAACTTCTAGCCCAGGATTTCTCAACCTTGGCACAACCAACATTTTGTCTGAATAATTCTATGTTGACAGATCTCTCCTGTTCATTGTAGGATCTTTAGGCCTTAAGCCACTAGATGCCAACAGCAAATACCCTCCCCTAAGACTATGTCTCCTGACTTTATGCTGCCTCCCAAAATTGTCAAGTGTTCTCAGTGGTGGAGGGTGAACTTCAACTAATACCTCACTCCATAAACAAAAATTAACTCAAAGTAGGGGAGCTCAAATGTAATACAAAAAAGCTTTCTATTTTGCCAAGTACTGGCAATGCCCAGCAGGAAAGCTGAGGTCATCATCAAATTTGAAATATTTAAAGTGGATTCAAAACTTTTTCAGCAATGAAGACAACTGAGTGCACTGTTGTGGGCAGTGTACATTGGTGAAACATGACTCCTGATCTCCTACACAACAAATAAATTTCTATCTGAGTAGGTACCATTATTGACAACTGTGCAGACACAGAGATGATTGGTAGAAAGTGATCTACCCTACAACTTTTCAATGTTGCAGGCCAAGAGGATTATGACAGATGATGACCTCTGAGCTATCCATAAAAAAAATGTATGTCTAGTCTGTTTTCAGTAGTGTCGCCATCCTCAATTGAAAATGTGAAAGAAAACAGGGGGCATGAGATAACTCACCACTGTCCCAAGATGTGCTTCTTGCTCGTTAGGACCCAAACTGACCTCAGAAGCAACCCCTGCTACTGCTGAGAAACACCGAGGACCAACAGAAAACTGTCACTCCATAGACTGCTGTCAAGCTGGCCTGTGACTTAAGGCTGTCAAGTATGTGGCATGTTCAGCAATCACATAGAAAGGCCTAAAGAATGAATTTGAGGAAGAGACAAATGAGCCTCCAGACCCAAAGAAATGGGTGTGTGCTGCTGTGAACATTGCTCCAGAGCCCTTTCTGCACAGCTGGTGTCGGTGTCATACTCAAAGCAATGCTTAAATGAAACTGAAGGTTAAAAACTACAATTCCTTTTGCAATAATGAGAAATGCCCTCCACCCACCCTATGCACTCATGTCAGACAGGGCCATAGGTATAGCCCCCTTCTTCCTCTCAACACTTGTTCATTTTGAGTAATTGTGTATTGTCAGAAAAATGATCAATAGTGGTGTTTGGTTTGTCGTTTCAAGAAGTTTTTTTGTTGAATAGCAATGCCTCCTTCTGATAACTCTGTAACTGACTGATCAGATTGGTAAGGCTACTCCTGGTTCCACTCTGGAGAGTAATCTAGACTATCTAGGTTGGTTGATAGTCTAGATTACTTTTTTTGAGAGGAGGGAAATAAAGTGCCCAGCGAAGCTGCCCAGCGACACGCTCTGCGGCATCCAGGGAAGCCAGTGGTCCGCCGCCCGCCCCTCCGCTCCTGAGCGGAGAGCCCGCTCCTGAGCCCCAGCCCACACATCCCCCAGGATGCCCAGGCCCCCCGCTTTTTTTGGAGGAGGGAAATGAGTGTGAGATAATTTTTTTTTAATTTATTAACTACTGGGTAGCCTTTACAGGGAGATGGATAGATTAATCCCACATTCCACTTTCTAGATGTAGTTCAGAAAGCACATTCCACACCTGTACCCTTAGGAAGGAATCTAGTACACTGTTTCATTTAATAACCTACTCCTTTTTGAAAATCATCTTTTCTCTCCAATATTTAATGGAACATATGAAAATGGATGGCACCCCTCTCGCCCTGCCTCTTTTCTAGAATGCGCTATATATGTGACTGTGACTTCCATGGAAATTTGTTTGCCACTCGATTTTTTTTCTAAAGATTTATTTATGTATACAAGAGCTGGGGTGCAGGCCAGAGGTATGGGGGGGGGCGGTAAGAGGATTCACCAGAGACAGAATGGGGAACAGAACAGGCAGATTGACTGAGGGGAATAGCGGGCAAGACAGGACAGGTCTGCTGCACCATGTGGGTTAGCTCCCTGGCCTGCTGTAGTGGCGGCCAGTAGCTTGATAGCACTGTCTTTAACCCCTGTACCACCAGGGAGGCCCCTGACCCAGCCATTCTACCAGTGGGTAAATGGATAAATGAACTGGCATATTTCCAATACAATGGCATACCATACTCAGCAACTAAAAAGGAATGAACTATTGATAGATACAGCAAAATGGATGAATCTCAAAATAATTACACTGCCTGAAGGAAGCCAGACAAAAAAAGAGAACATACTATATGTATGAATTTGTTGATACAAAATTGTAAAAATACTAAATAATCTATAGTTAGAAGGCTATTATTGGCTGTCTTGGGAATACAAGGTATAAGGGGGGCCAGAGGGAGGGATGTTTTCACAGGTCTGAAAATCTTATTAGATTTCACACTCTAAAAGGTACAGCTTACTCTGTGTCAACTATATTCCACAGAGGTGTTTTAAAAATTTTCACACAAAAGTGCAAAGTATAGTTAAGATAACCATCAAGATGTCATGATTTTAAATACAAGTAACTTACTTTATTCCAGACACAATCTTCTAGTTGGTGAAAGTAGAGAAAGGGGCACATGACACAGGTATGACATTAGTAGATGTAAAAGGAAGGACAAAGACGGGATGCACAGTGAAGTCCCGAAGAATAGGCTGTTGCATTTAACATTAACATTATTTTTAATTAAAATGCAGCTAATCTGAAGTATCTCTGAATAATAAAAGGATAAGTGATATAGATTTTTCCGGTTTGGATTGTCCTAATCTCAGGCAAATTTAGTTGATTCCCTGGTCCCACAGTTTCCCAAGAACAGGTCTCTTCTAGAACTGCCACATGTAGACTGCAGTGGTCTGTCTTTCCACTAGACAAACAGCTCCATCAGAGAACAGACTGTCTTCAGATGTTGGCACAGTGGTCAAATATGTTGTCAAGACCAAAGTCTGGCATCCGACCGCACACTGTGTTATTCACCTACTGTGAAACATCACAAAATTACTTAGTCTCCCTGATGACCAGATTTTAAAATGACAAAAGTTAACACCATCTATATGTAGATTCAATATGAATTTATTCAAACCTTGGCTTAAAGACTTTGCATAATCTTTTACCTGACCATCCCTCAATCCTATTTCCTTCTCTCCATGGAGCTGACAGTGCTCAGCCACAAAGACCTTCTCTCAGTTCCAATAAATTCACATGCCACCCAGCCCTTTCCTGGCTCAAGGCCTTTGCACATGTTATCTACTGATCTTCCATGACTCTTCTCCACAAGCTCAGGCAAGCTCCATCTTATCACAGGCTTAAATGTCACCTCCATGGAGAACTCCTTACTATTAGTACAGGAGCCCCAAATTATTCTGTGTCTCAACATCCTATTGTTTCAACAAATAGTTCTTAAGCACCTATCGTATGCCAGGCACTGTTTCAGATTCTGAAGAGACAACAGTGAATACATCTCTGATGGAGTGTAGCATCTGGGGGAGGGGAGTAGAATGGACCATAAGCGAATAGATACAATTGCATACGTTAGTTATGTTTATAAGGGCTATGGAGAAAAAAATAAGTTGCAAAATGACAAGTGGGAGTTGTGAAAGGTGATTGTAATTTTAAATCTGGGGTCCAGCAGAGGCTAGATGAAAATATAACATTGAGTAAAGAAGTGGAGAGAGTCAGGGAGAGAACTGCTGATATGAGAGCTGGGCCGGGGGCATTCCAGGCAGAGAAAACAACAAGTCAAAAGGCCCTGAAATAGCGTGGAAGCTAGTGTGGCAGATGGGTAAATAAGAACAAGAAGATGAAACCAGAAAAGTTAACAGGAGCAGGAGTGAGGAGGACCAGATGGGGTAAACTCTAGGTACCACTCTCAAGTCTGCCTTTCACTGGGAGGGACATGTGAAGTCATTGGGGGAGGGGTGAGGAGGGTGGTTGAAGGGTAAAAGCTGCAAAGCATTTAGTAATTTTTTTTCCTGTCAGTCTTCCACCACTTGATAGAGGTGAGAACCTCAACTGTCTTGTGCACTATTGTAAGTTCAGCACCTCCCTTAACACAGTGTAGGCACTCCAATACTTAGCAGATGACGGAAACAACCTATGCAAAGCATTTACTGGTACAAAATAAATATTCCATAAGCAGTCACGGTCATGCTAATTACCTCAATCCCCAGAGTCCAGCACAGCAACAGGTATATGGTAAGAGTTCGTTTGAGTAAATGAATGAATAATTTTGAGAAATGACTGAAAATCAGTATTTTAAACATATGATGAGCAAAGACAAAGGAGTCAACTGCTATTCACTCTTTCCCTTACTTTTTAAGATGTTTTTTCAGGGCCTCCCTGGTGGCGCAAGGGGTTTAGACACAACCTATGAAGCTATCCACAGCCACTGAAGGGCGAGTTCCATTCCGGGCAGGGAGATACCCACATGGCACAGCAGACCTCTCCTGACTCGCCTGCTGCTCCCCTCAGCATTGTATTTCAGCCAATCCGTCTGTTCTGTTCCCCACTGTCCCTGGTGAATCCTCTCACACACATACCCCCACACCTCTGGCTTGTACCCCAGTTCTTGTATGCATAAATAAATAAATAAATCTTTTTTAAAAAGATGTTTTTTCGCTTTACAGTAAACTCTCACTTTGTGCTACTGAGAGCACTACCTAGAATAACCTGCTGTGACTCAATTCTTTAAACATACCATGAGAGCAGGCAAACAATTTGTACTGATGCATTCAAGAGCTTGTAAAACATCTAATTGCATAAACTTATTCACATGAGTTTTTAAACAATCTTAATGTACAAGGCTGAGCTGACCCAAACTGGTTTGATTTTTGTGAAATTCAAATATAGCTCCTTAGCTCAAACATATTCACAAAGAATTAAAAATTTCCACTTTTTTACTGATTTTGACATCTCTAAAATCTTCACCAAGAAGAAATTCAGCGAGGATTACACCTGTTCCTTCTTCTTGGAGATGCGTCAGGAGTGGGAAGGGAAACGCAACTGGGGTTAAGGCCTGTGAGTAATTATTTCAGGAAAAGTCACTGGGAGTCTCCACAGAGTTTTCCAGGAAGGAAACCCAAGGAGTCACGCGTTCAAATATAAACACACGAACGTTCCATCTCATAAAAGGTGAACATCCTCCCTGATGGTGTTTACGGTTTCTCAGTGGCAGGGCCACATAAGCTCGATATTGATCCGTATTTCTCACCCCTTAAAAGTGGTCAAACCCATCCTAGCACTGCCACATAGTATCTGCAAGGAAGCCTCCGCAGCTATGGGTCCTTTGAGAAAGACAGGTGAAAGTTACTTGAAATCAAACAAACTTAAACAGGGAGGGGAAAAAAAAGCGATGCAAAACTGTTGGGCGACTAGAAAGAACCTTCACGGTTCGGCTGACTTGCTGGTGCATGTACACAATCGTGCCCGCAGGCATCTCGCTCAGACGCTCCCTTCCACTAGGGGAGGGGAAAATAATAACTTTCGGAAATAACAGGCGTCCAGAAAGGCCAATGTTACGCAGGACTTCTCAACCTCCATCAAATAAGGCGGCTCATTTTGTTTCCAGCAGCACTGATTCAACAAAGCCCCTGCCCACTCCGCTTTTTTCCTTCAAAACAGGGGGAAGCAACCTCAGGAGAAGGTGCTACCGCCAGACCCTAAAGGCAATTTCAGACAACAAAGACCCCAAGCAATCAAAATGGAATTATAATCCGAGAGGTCTGAGCGGCCCCGCGGCGGAGGCGCAGGGCGGCCGCACCCACGCAGTTCCTCGAGAGCGGGTCCGGCGGGTCCCCGCGCGCTCTCCAGCCCCCGTGCGCCCCGGCCCGCGGGTTCCCGGGGACGCGGGACGAGCCTCGCGCCGCCGAGGGCTTGGCCATCTCTGCGCCGCGGCTCTCCGCGTTCCATTTCACACGGCATTCAAAATCTTTCCCGCCCAGGCGTGACGCGGGCCAGGAAAACAATCAGCAGACCCTGGGCGCTGGGGCCTGGGCCACACGGGGGGCGGCGGGGCCCATCTGGGCCGAGACCCCGGCGCAGCCCCTCTCCCAGGCGGGCGGCCCGGCGGGCTGGGGCCCGGAGGTGACACAAAGAAGCCAGAGAGACAAACGCCACCCGCTGGTGATCGCTCCAATCCCCGGAGCGCCCCGCCCGCTGACAAGTTTGCAGCACCCTCCGCGCACCCCGCTCTCCCACCCGAGCAAAGTTTCCAGTGGCCGAGCTCGGACCCCGGCTTCTGGCCGGTTCCCGTCCCCCGCGGCCCCCGCCCCCAGCTCGGGGACCTTTCCCTCCCTCGCCCCCGCCCCTTCCCCTCCCTCCCCCTGGCTCGCTCTTCCTCCCCGGCGCAGCCCGCTCTCTCCCGGGCGCACCAGGGTGCCGGGGCCCGGTATCCCGGATCACCCGCCCCCGGCCCAGCTAGTGGCCAGGTCGCGGGCCAGGCCCACCCAGGTGGGCGCTGCACTCGCCTTACTCACTCTATCGTGTCTTTTGCTCCTTCTCGCGCTCGCTTCTTCGGTGCAGCGGAAGGCTCGGGGCACAGCAGAGCGCGCTCCGCTCCTTGGCGCTCGGAGAGCTGCAAACCACGCCCCGCGCCTTCCCCGCCCGCCGCCCGCCACCGAGTCCCGCGCTCGCCGCTCGGCGGCCAGTGTGGATCGCGCCCGCGAGTGCCGGAGGCGGGGCAGCCCGTCTCCCCCTCCCGCGGGTCCCGAGGCAGCCCTGACCCGGCAACTTTCTGTGTCAGGAACGTGGGTGAGGGTCTGAGGGTGATGCTCACTCAGAATGCAGGTTAGCGAGCCAGGACTAGGGAAGGGTCGCAAACGCCCTCAAAAAAAGCTTTTCTGGACTATTGCATTGAGGAACCTCGCTGATATTCCTGCCTGTTAGGTTTTGAAAAGTTGGAGTAGGAGAGCAGACCTGCCAATTAGCTGTCAGACTTGGATCAAGTCATTTAACCTTTATGAACACTTTGTAAAATGAGGAATTTTGATTACATGGTCTTTTAAGGTCTGGAGCAGTATTTCTCCAAGGTGTTCCAGACCTGAGGGTCACCTGAAGGAAAGGGGAGGTGCTTGTTAACAATGCAGATGACTGTGTCTCTTCCTCCGCCTGGGCACGGGGAGTGGAGGACGTCTTGTGGTACAATATACATCTTCCAGGTCTGAAACTGAACCCCTGGGAATCCGTACTGCAGGTGCCAGTTTGATTTTCCGTGCATTACGCAATGCCTTTGGACTCAGGATGATGTCAATCTACTCCCACTTACCTCCAGTGCTATTACAGTATTACTAAGGTATTTGAGGTCCTAAGTGAAAGGTATTATGTCAACTCACTATACACTATATATCTAGGAGCAGTGATTTAAAGCACTTCAAGTATTTCTCTATTCAGTTTCTAGCAATATCAAAGTTATTATTAGTCTTAGTTCATAGAGAATCCTGCTTGGGTTACTTAGTTAAATTTGGAGCTTATGGGCCTCCCTGGTGGCACAGGTGGTTGAGCGCAGCGCTGTGAAGCTGTCCACAGCCTCTGCAGAGCCAGTTCAATCCCGGCTGGCCGGCGAGGGTCTCACATGGCGCAGCAGACCTCTCCTGTCGCGCCCGCTGCTCCCCTCAGCAGTGTATTTCATCAGTCTGCCTGTTCTGTTCCCCACTCTGTCTCTGGTGAGTCCTCTCAACCTCCCACGAATCTGGCCTGTACCCTGGTTCTTGTATAAATAAATAAATAAATAAATCTTTTTAAAAAATAAAGATTTTTTTTAAAAATTGGGGGCTTATAACAAGCTAAATGGAAAGGGCAGAGATTTGAAATTTGATAATGTGTTGGGTTAACGTACATTAATGAAAAAAAATAGTTGTAAGTTGTACTCCAATTTGGGACAGTTGTTTCAAAAATGTGTACCTCTATGAGTACCACTATGATTCAGGTAAATTATTTGAAATGCACATTTTATTGGCAGTCAATAGCTCAAGTCTTCACAAAACAGCTCATTACAAATCTACATGCCATTCCTTGTGTTCCCAAAAAAAAAATTGTTCTGGGTTGTATCACTTCTTTTGGACTACTTAGGTTTGCTTTATTTATTATTAATGTCTTGGGTCACACAAAGCTTTATAAACAAAGGTTTATAAAGCAAAAAGACCCTTTTGATGCTGGGGTCTCTTTTCATAGAAGCAATTTGCCTCATGTAATACATACAAATCAAAGTGCCCTTTCAGGGAGAAGTTATGTTTCAGGCTTTGCGGAGTTGCCTAAAAAACATGATCTGTTATTTTTCCCTTTCTCTTCTATTCATTTCCATTTTATGTTGGTTGCTTCCTTTGCAGTAAATGCTGTAAAGCCATGGCAACAAACTCTGGAGAAGATGTTATAAATAATTTCTTGATCATTGTTCCCTTCTAGGCTATGCTATGCTACAAGTCCTCAAAGTGAAAGGACTGTTGTTCCATATCATATTTAGTTCACTTAAGCAACTCCAAAAAGAGTGCCTCAAAATGCTTTCTGATGCCCCTCGTTAAAGTCATCTAATTATTACCTGTAGTGTCTCCTAGTCACGCCAGTTTGGATATTAAATTAATACCTACTTTTAAATGAGCAAATTAGACTAATGGCGAGAGCATTGAAACAGATCCTTCATGCTTTGAAAAGAAAAGAAAATGTAATGCTAAGCCAAACAGAGGCACACCCTATACTTTCGAAACACAACAGGGGGCATGTGAACTGATGGCTCACACTCTTAGCCTGGCCGTGCCCACATTCTCCCATGCACCCAAAGAAAACAGATATATGTGTTAATAACAGTGGGATATCACTGTATCCCTCTTAGCTGTTATTTACATCAGGGCTCTGTATAACACAAGTTCCCTTTCACTTGACTGCCCACCCGAGAGGATTTACCAACTCCAGTTGTGGTAAATAAACGTTAATAAAGGGGCCTCCCTGGTGGCACAAGAGGTTAAGCAATGCACTATAAAACAATCCGAAGCCTCTGCAGCATGGGTTCCATCCCTGGCTAGCCAGGGAGCATCCCACATGGCACAGCAGACCTCTCCTGTCTAGTCCACTGCTCCCCTCAGCAGTGTATTTCAATCTGCCTGTTCTCTTCCCCACTCTGTCTCTGCTGAATCCTCTCACCCTCCCCCCACACCACTGGCTTGTACCCCAGCCCTTGTATGCATAAATAAATAAATCTTTAAAAAAAATAAAAATAAAAGTTAATAAAAGTCATAAATTTATCAAGCTGAAAGCATATCTGTGACTTACAATGTAAGTATGCCGTGGCACATGGTGAGCACCACCAAAGCAGATACTCAGTACATACTGGCACATTGTACTGAGCAGGACAGAAAACATGTTCTGAGCACTCACATGTGTTGGACATCTTCATGCCATTAAAGGAACTAAATTCACCACTCTAAGTTCATAACTCTACTCTTCTCTGACACAGATTTCTCAGAGTTGTTTACATATTTGCATTCCACAACAGACTGTGAATTCAAGCCAAATCTTTGCATCCAGAAGGCCTAAATAAGAATGGCAATGGATTTTTTCCTGGGAGAAAATCTTAGTGTTGTGTGTGGGTGCCACATGTGGAGCTTCATGTAGGTTTGGTAAGAAAGAACACCTGATTCTTTGCCTTGGGCACTGAAGGGAAGATTCTTTGCCTTGACACTAGTAGCATTTATTTATCAACCTTGGTGGTTACAGAAGATAATAATGTTAAATGATAGACTGGATGAGCAACTAAATTTAAAAATAAAACAAGTATCTTTAATCTAAAAGGCAACATAATATTAATTGGAGGCAGAGGGAGACTATTTTACTACATGCCTCTATTTTATTAAGTGTTACTATTAAAGACAAAAGGAGACTAGCAACATAGAGCTAAATAATCCTTAAAAGGACACATCTCTGTCCACCTCAAGGAACACTCTTTAGCTATGATAATTTTTTTTTCACCATATTGGGAGCAGTTTATAAGCCTAGGATGAAAATAGATGGCCAGGAAAACAACTCTGTTCCTTTGTCTAAGACTCCACTCACACCCTGTAGAGGCCTGAGCTCCTTATCTCACCCTGTTCTTGTTTCCTGCCAAACCTGGAAACTAGCAGAAATAAATATTGGCTAATTGTTCCCTTGGCTAAATGATCTGTCTTACCATTGTCCTGATTCAAGTAGAAAGTTGTGTTCAACAACAGGCAAGTATGCACTGCCACTTCATGAAGCAGACCATCTCATAAAATACTGGCCCAATCAATCAAACTCTTGTCAATTGAATCAGAGTCCAACATTCTAGAGTTGGAAGTTAAAATGAATATGCCATATTGCAATGAAAAATGTGTATGCTAAGTGCTATCTGTGTACCTGGCATGCAATAATGATAACTGTTCAACAAATGATAACTGTTCCTGTAATTATTTTAGCCAGTAACAGTGGGGCTTAGAATAGTATTATTTCAAAACACTTTTACTGAACTGGCAACTTAAAATATTGAATTAAAAATTAGTCTACCACTCCACTCACTCACCTCATTTTACTCAGGAGAAGATGGAACTCTTAGAGTAAAATATCTGCACAATGGCATAAAAGTAGTAGTGACAGTTCCTGGACTAGAACTTAGAAAAGGTGGTAGCATAAATACATTTAGAGGAATCCTGCTGTATATCTTATTTGTTTTACTCTCAAATGCAAAACATTGAATTAAACATATGACTCATCTCACAATAAAAAAGCAATAAAAATAAGAGACTTTAACATATCTCAGGCCACAACAATTTAATGGATCAAATTAAGCAGAGATATAGAAAAGATAAGCAATATAATAAGATAGATCTCATTGATATATTGAAATTTACACTTCAAAATAGAGAATATTTTTCCTTTTAAGCACATATGCACTTAGACTTATATGATATCACAAAAAAAATTCTTCATTAGTACAATAAAGTAAAAATATGCAAATCATATTTTAATTAGTAATAGTAATAAATACTATAACAAAACAAAAATTGATAAAGTCAGAAAATAAACAGTAATTTTATTTTTTTAAGATTTATTTATTTATGCATATAAGAGCTGGGGCACAGGCCAGAGGGGGGTGAGAGGATTCACCAGAGACAGAGCGGGGAACAGAACAGGCAGATTGACAGAAGTACACTGCTGAGGGGAGCAGCAGGCGAGACAGGAGAGGTCTACTGTGCCATGTTTGGTGCCTGGCAGGGCATTGAACTCGTGCTACAGTGGCTACCAACAGCTTCATAGGTTGTGTCCCAACCCTTCGTGCCACGAGGCAGGCCCTAATTACATTTCTAACTCAAAAGCTTAACCAAGGAAAAGAGAGAAGAAGAAAATAAAAGTAGAAATCGATACAGAAAGCAATAAGACTAATAAATAAATCAACCTGATGCTTATTTGGGGAAAAAAAGATTTTAATGACAGACTTCTAATAAACATAACCCAGAAAAAAAAGGAAGAAATCATAAACATTCAAAATAAGAAATGATTAGCAAGGTCCAGCCACTGAAACAGAAAATTACATGATTATGTAGCTATTTTCATAGTATGATGAAAATACATTTGAGGGCCTCCCTGGTGCCGCAAGGGGTGAGAGCAGCACTATAAAGCAATCAGCAGCCTCTGCAGCACAAGTTCGATCCCTGGCCGGCCAGGGAGCAACCCACATGGCTAGGCAGCCTGACTCACCCGCTGCTCCCCTCAGCAGTGTATTTCAGTCAGTCTGCCTGTTCTGCTCCTTGCTCTGTCTCTGGTGAATCCTCTCACCCCCCTGCACCTCTGGCCTGTACCCCAGATCTTGTATGCATAAATAAATAAATCTTAAAAAAAATTTTCAGGCCCAGGTGGTTTCACAAGGAAAATTCTAAATCCCCAAGACATGACTCTTAAATTTGATAAACATTGTTTCATTGCATTGTAAGAAAACATTCCAATTTGTTTTCACAAAGCCAGTAGAATATCAGTTCCAAAATATGCACCTCTCTCACTTATGAATGGGAATATTAAAAAAATGAAAGTCAGGGGCCTCCCTGGTGGCTCAAGGGGTTAAGATGCAACTTATGAAGCTGTGGGAAGCCACTGCAGCATGAATTCAATCCTTGGTCAGGGAGCTACCCACATGACGCAGCAGACCTCTCCTGTCTCCCTGCTGCTCCCCTCAGCAGTGTATTTCAGTCACTCTGCCTGTTTTGTTCTCCACTCTGTCTCTGGTGAATCCTCTCACTCCACCCCCCATGCCTCTGGCCTGTACCCCACTTCTTGTATGGGAATACAGGAGAATACTAGGACCTATAATGCAAGTAATTGTCCTAATGCATGTTTAAAAACAAACAAAATGCAATAGAAAAATGGACAAAAGACATGAACAGACAATTCACAGGGAAAGATACATAAATGAATCTCAGACATGAGACATTGTTCAACCTAAGAGAAATCTGAATTAAAAATTAGTACCTAGCAGCACTCCCACTGTCCACCTGTGACTATGTAGGTGCCTCTTTTCACCAACTCTCTCCCTCTGCAGGGCAGCAGCCTTCCTGCCTGCCAGGGACCTGGTAAGGCCACCTGCCTGCAACCATGCAGGCCTCCTTTAGCAAACTTGTCCCTTCTGGGGTAGCTCTTGCTGCCCGCTTGTGTCTATGCAAGTGTACTTTCCTGACCCTTTTCCTAATAAACCTGCCCTTTAAATATATATATAAAAAAAATAGTACCTATTAGTTTGGCAAAAATTCAAAAGTTTGACAATGCACTCTGTTTATATAGCTCCGTGGAAAAACAATCTCATGTGTTGTTCTGAGAGTGTGAAAAGGGTCAAGCCCATATGGAAAAAAAATGTAGCAATATTTAGTAAAACTACATATAATCCCATTAAGAATTTACCCTGAGGAGATATCTCCACAAAAATAAAGCAACAGATGCCCAGGGTTTTCCACTGCAGTACTATTTATTTATCCCACTGCCAGATTATTTATCTTAAGTTTTTCTGATGGGAGACAGAGATAGAAAGGCAGGAAAAAGGAAGAAAGGACTTGCCACCTGTTTCCAGTTCCAACTGGGTCTCTCCAGCAGCACAAGCTGCTAGACCTCCAGCTTTCTGCTTCTTTTGGCTTTCATAGCTTCAACTGCTTGGCACCTTCCTCCCAGAAGTTCCAACACAATCTCAGAACATTCCCAAGACATCAGAGAGCCTGAGAGCCAGTGTCTCGGGAGTCCCTAGAACACAACTAGAGGAAGCCTTTCTCCAAATCCCTGGGTTTTATTCATGCTACCAGCTGTTCCCCTAACCCTAGGAATGATATCTCTTTCCTACAGTTATTAATTAAAGGAGACCTTTAATTATTGTAATTATCTTGTTTGTGTAATGACATCAAGCAGAGACAGCATCAAAGAAATTGGGAGCCTTGAATGACCCATAAAGCAAAAAAATAAAGCAAAATCAGTCTCCAGGTTAAATGTCTACTTTAGAGTTCTGACTTAAAAGTGAAAAAAGTCTATATTATTTAAGTCCTCTGTTTTGGGTTCTACATCCAATTTACCCAAATCAAGACATTCAGTTAAAGATTTAGATATGAAAATCAAAAATGTTAAAACTTTAACAAGAATGGGCCTCCCTGGTGGCACAGGGGTTAAAGTGTCAGTGCTATCAAGCTTTTGCCAGCCACTGCAGCACGAGTTAGATCCTGGGCCAGGGAGCAACCCACATATGGCGCAGCAGACCTCTCCTACCTCACCCTCTGCTCCCCTCAGCAGTGTATTTCAGTAGATCCCCCTATTCTGCTCCCCACTCTGTCTCTGGTGGATCTTTTCATCCCCCACACCTCTGGCCTACACCCCAATTCTTCCACAAATAAATAAATAAAGCTTAAAAAATGCCTAGATTTTAAGTGTACACTTCAATGAGTTTTAACAAATACGTATACATGAACTACCTCCTCCTCATTCAATGTATAGAACTTTTACATAACCACAGAAAATTCTCATAAATTGTTCGCCTATATAACCCCTTCTTTGATGCAATCACTCGTCTGATTGCTATCAAAATACATTAGTTTTATCTGTCCTAGAATTCGTATAAATTAAATAATACAGAATGCTTTCTTTTGTGTTGGCTTCGTTCCCTCAATGCAATGTTTTTGAAATCAATCCTTGTTTTGCGTGTATCGATCATTTGTTCTTATTTTTTTTTTGAGAACTAATTTTCTGTTATATGAACATGTCATCTTGATGGTGGCCATGGGTTGTTTCATTTGGGTTATTATAGATAAATTTATTCTAGATATTCTGTAGAAGACCTTTTGTGGGCATATGTTTCCACTTCTCCTGGAAACATACCTAGGAGTGCAATTGCTGGGACATTGAGTAGACATATATTTAATTTTATAAGAAATTATTAAATTTTTTAAAGTGATTATGTAATTTTATACTTCATAAAGTAACATACCAGATTTCCAATTATCGCACTTTTTTTTTTTAATAGAGGCATGTTTTATTTATTTGTTTGTTTGTTTGTTTTGTTTTGTTTATACAAGCACTGGGTGCAGTCAGAAGCGCGGTAGGGTGAGAGAATTCACCAGAGCCAAGGCGGGGAGCAGAGCAGGCAGAAGGACCGAAGTACACTGCTGGGGGGAGCAGCGGGCAGTAGGAGAGGTCTGCGCACCATGTGGGACTCTCCTCTGGTGGCCAGGGAGCAGCCGGGGATCGAACCGGTGCCGCAGAGGCTGCAGGCAGCTTCACAACCCAGCGCTCAACTGCTGCGCCACCGGGGAGGCCCTATCGCACTTGTTTTATCAGTCTTTTCGTGTTGATGATTCTAATGGGTTTGAAGAGATCTGTCAGGGTGGTTTAGTATGCATTTCCTGGATGATGGGTGATTTGAGCATCTTCTCATTTGCCTGCCGTTAGACTCCTTTTTATATATATGTGCATACATAGACATATGTGCATGTGTTTTTGTGAAGTCTGTCTTCAAATATTTTGTCCATTTGTAATTGGATGGTTTGTTTTTTCATACAGACTACTATCAGATTTATATACTATCTTGCAATATTTTCTCCCACTCAATGACTTGACTTTTCATTTTCTTATAGTTTCTTTGGGAAGTCAAAGATTTAGTTTTTGCTGTTACTGTTTGAATTTAAATATACAAATTATTAATAAAGAGCATCATTCTTACTTTATAAATGAAGAAATATTTATGGCAGGTCATTTACCAGGGTCTATTACTCGGGTAAGTCTTGAAATGTGGGTTACATAGTAGCTCTATCTTTTTTTATTTGGGTTTTTTTGTTTTTGTTTTTTTGTGGGACCCTCGCTGGCGGCCAGGGAATGAACCTGCAGAGGCTGTGGGCAGCCTCACAGGCCAGCGCTCAACCACTGCACCACCAGGGGAGGCCAAGCTCTATCTTTTTTTAAAAAAAGATTTATTTTTTATTCATTTATACATAGAAGAACTGGAGTGTAGGTCAGAGGTGTGGGGTATGTGTGTTTGAGAGGATTCACCAGAGACAGAGTGGGGAGCAGAACAGGCAGATCTACTGAAATATACTACTGAGGGGAGCTGCAGGCCAGAGAGGAAAGGTCTGCTGTGTCAAGTGGGTTAGCTCCCTGGCTGGGGATCTAACTTGCAGCTGCCTGGCTGGTGATAGCTTCATAGTCTTCATTTGTAAAGAAGACTTTAACCCCTGCACCACCAGGGAGAACCTAGAAGTGTTACCTTTAAGGCAGTTTGAGGAACTGCCAAAATGTTTTCTAAAGTGACTGTATCATTTTATAATCCCATCAGCAGTGTATGGGTCCCCCACTGGGAGGTGCTTTAGACTTGCGGCAGGCTTTGGGGCCTTGCTGTAGGCCAATCCTGCTTGGGTGGACTTTTATCCAGGAGAGGACAGATAACTTTGGGTGCTTGATTTAGAAACTATATTCTTTGTCTTTTCTGTATGGTTCACTAATTGTATTAAAGTTCCTTTCCATTAAAGGTCTTATATGCTTTGTCTTGATGCTGCAGATGGCAGAGCCTATTTAGAACAGGCAGGTTTGGGGGTTCTGGGGTGCCCTTCTCCATGACCTGTAACAAGACTATTACAAAAATTTGGTAACAGAACATGGAGTCTTAGAACATGATGGCAGTGGCAGAAATGAGAAGCAGTAACTCTGGATATATATTTGAAGATACAACAGGTAATATGTGAGGGATGTCAATAAAGGGGAGGAATCAAATAGGTATTAGAATGAAAGGAAAACAAGTGAACTTTAAAGCATTTGTTAAAGTAATAGTGTTATGGGACAGGGAGAGGGGCAGCCCAAACCCCGCAAACCTGCCTATTTTAAATGGGTTCTGCCATCCGCCGCATCAACACAAAACATATGAGACTTTAATGGGAAGGAACTTTAATAAAGCTAGGAAACAATACAGGTAAGGCAAAGAGTCTAGTTTCTAAATGAAGCACCCAAAGTTACCCATCCCCTCATGGGTAAAAGTCCATCCAGATGGGATTGGCCCAGAGCAAGGCCCCAAAGCCTGCCACAAGTCTAAAGCACCTTCCAGTGGGGACCCACAAAAAAGGGCCAGAAACAACCAGACAAGCCCGGAAGGAAAAGAGCAAAATCAACATCAAGATAAAAGCTGTCATTGTCACCTCCCCACGGGTCTCACCCACCACTGTGTCACCCAGTCCACGACCAAAAGACAAGCACAGTTTCTTCACGTGTCTCCTGGCTCCATCCTGCTTCCTTCCTCAGTCTCTTCTGCAGCTTTTCCTCTTCCTGCTCAGCTCCACCCTCCCTTGGGTGGGGCAGGGAACCTCCCCCTTTCCTGGGGACCACCCTGTTACAATAGCACAAATTGCAAAATATATTAGGATATATATAGTCATATATATATATATATATATATATATATATATATATATATTATATATATAGTCATTCAGATACCCAAAACAAATTTCTCATTTGTATTTGGTCTTCACTCATAGTTCATCTCCCCCAAAGCCTTGGAATTTCCTGAGAATGCTAAAGCTGTCTTTTGCTATGTTAATTAAGGTCACTTTTAGAAAACACCTGAGGAAGGGGTTGGTTACCAGGGAAACCAATAAGAATAAAAACTTTCAATCCAAAAAAAAGAACTGCCTGCCCCTTCCTCCCCACCCCCCAGGGAGGGGAGAGATTGGATTCAATTGCCTATGCCCACTGAGTTAATCAGTCATGCATATGTAATGAAGCCTCCATAAAAACTCTAGAGGGCACTTCCCGGAGCTTGTGGTTGGAGAACATGAAGATTTAGGGCAGAATGGCATGTGGAGAGAGATTATGGAAGCTCTGTGCCTTTTCCCCATACTTTTCTTTATGTCCTTCCATTTGGTTGTTGATTCATATCCTTTGTATTAAATCAGTGATCTAGTAAGTAAACGGAGTCTGATGAATCACTGTAGCCAATTAATTGACCCTTAGTTTTGTGTCATGGGAACCTCTGACTTATAGCTTGTCATTCAAAAGCACAGATAATAATCTGGGTTTGCCATCAGCACCTTCTGTCTGAGGACAGGGCTTGCCTGGGGACTGCAAAGAGGTTCGAAAGTAGAGGATAGTCTGGGGAGACTGAGCTTTTAGCCAGAGGAAACTGATGTTTTCTCTGGGGAGATGGAGTCAGAATTGAGTTGAATTCTTGTACATCCTATTGGTGTAAGCAAGTGTTGAAAATGAACTGCAGACCACACCACCTGCAACACACATAGCAGGTGGAAGGAGTCAGTGACCCTGAGGTTTTCAGTCTGAACAGTTGAAATAAAAAAATCTTTTATTATGGTCTGCACTTTTCTACAGGTATGAAATATTCTATAATCTGCAAATGCTGATAATAAACTTTTAAACATAAGAATTTATGTATAGATTAGAATATTAATTGGAAGATTTAGAGATTTTCAAAATTAGGATAATATTTTAGGATCACATATGAGAAAACACGTGGGAGTATCTCAAAGACAAACAGGTAATTTAAAACTTTTCCATAAAATTTTTGTAACAGTAATTATGAATGTATGATTACAGTGCTTTAAAAAATTTTCTTATCGGGCCTCCCCGGTGGCGCAGCGGTTGAGTGCTGGGCTGCGAAGCTGCCCGCGACCTCTGCAGCGCCGGTTCGATCCCCGGCTGCTCCCAGGCCACCAGAGGAGGGTCCCACATGGCGCGAAGACCTCTCCTGCCGCCCGCTGCTCCCCTCAGCAGTGTACTTCGGTCCTTCTGCCTGCTCTGCTCCCCGCTCTGGCTCTGGTGAATTCTCTCACCCTCCCATGCTTCTGACTGTACCCAGTGCATGTATAAAAAAAACAAACAAACAAGCAAATAAATAAATAAATAAAAAGAAAAGATTTACTTATAAAAAAAAATAAAAAAAAAAAATTAAAAATTTTCTTATTGACATATTTTCAGTACCTAGAATGAGGGCAAGTATATAATATGCACTCAAGAGACATTTGTTGAATAAATAAACAAAGAGAGCCCTGAGTCAACTTTTCCCTTTACTTATTGTTTAAACTCCACAAATGCTAATTTTGACTTACACTATTGTATATGATAAGAATTATGTGATATGGGGCCTCCTTGGTGGTACAGGGGTTAAAGACAGCGCTATCAAGCTATTGCCAGCCACTACAGCACAAGTTCGATCCCCGAGGCCAGCCATGGAGCTACCCACATGGCACAGCAGACCTTTCCTGACTCCCCACTGCTCTCCTCAGCAGTGTATCTCAGTGCATCTGCCTGTTCTGCTCCCTAGTCTGTCTCTGGTGAATACTCTCACTCCCTGCACCTCTGGCTTATACCTCAATTCTTGTATGCATAAATAAGTAAATCTTTAAAAAAAATTGTGTGATATAATTGTTTCATTATTATCAGAGTAAATTTCAGTTACTTCTAAATCAATTTTAAAATTTTATGGACAAAAAGGTCTTAGAGTGCTAGTGCATGTGTGCAGTGGTTAAAACCACTGTGTTATAAAACTAAAAATATGCAAGCTCTAAGAAGAAGCTTTCCACTTCTAGGTGTACATCATACATGTCTAGAGTATGCGTATAATCTGAATGTACGTGAAATGTACAAAATGTTTGTGTACAAGAATGACTCATACATTTCTAGTAGCATTATTTTTATTTTTTTGAAGATTTATTTATTTATTTATGCAAGAACTGGGGTACAGGCCAGAGGTATGTGTGGGGGGTGAGAGGATTCACCAGAGACAGAGTGGGGAACAGAACAGGCAGATTGACTGAAGTACACTGCGGAGGGGAGCAGCGGGCGATACAGGAGAGGTCTGCTGCATCATGTGGGTTGCTCTCTGGCCTGGGATCAAACTAGTGCTGCAGTGGCTGTGGATAGCTTCATAGGTTGCATCTTAGTCCCTTGTGCCACCATGGAGGCCCAGCATTATTTTTAAAACAAACTTGATCAAGGAATACTTTACTTAAAATAAAATAAAATGCATTGATTTTAGGGATACAGTTCAAAGAAAAACTCAGAGAAAGAAAAGATTTTTAACATAGATATTTTAATCATATGCAAGGCAGTAGATGAGCAAGTTAAGTCCGGAATTTCAGAAGAGTTCCTTAGAAATTCCTTGTTATTCAGATTTTGGAATGTGTCTACTTAAAAGAGATTATAAAAAATAAGACTAACTTTTGAGAAAGAAGATAAAGCAATTTATGTTCTTCAGGGCAGTGTTCTACATTGATACATTTATCATTCTTAGTAGGTGACAGAAAAGTTGACTCCATCAACACAGTGGTTATTCAAGTGTAGTGAGCTTAGCTCTGGGGATTCCCATGCTTATTTTACTTGATGACACATGGACACATCTTTTTTAAAAAAAAAAAATCTACAATTCCTTGGATATTAATGCCTAGGACTAGGTTAAAGGAGTATGGGTCGATTTAAAATTATTTAAAAAATAATAGCATAGTTGGCATGGTGATATTGTTATGATAGTGGATGCTCGTGGGTGTGGGTGTGTACACCAGTTGAAGAATAACAGCCGCCACACCAAACGTGAGAACAAGCAAGTGTGTATTTATTGAAGCGAGAGGAAAGAACTCCTGACAGCAGGAGGGGGTCCAAGGGAGGATGCCCGTTTACTCCAGTCCTGTCTATGACTCCAGCCTTGTCTGACACTGTAGACTCCTGTTGTCCAATGTGCTGGACTATTGATTAAGCTCTAGGTGGTCAGGAAGTTTCCTGGTGGTTGTTTTTCTGTTCCCTAATTATCCTGTAACCGGATCTTACTCTAGGTGGTGACTAGCTCAGCAACCTTTCAGTGAATCACTTCTATTTTCCTGGGAGCTGTTTTGTTCCTTCTGTGTATATATATATATATATATATATATATATATATACTTTAAAGATTTATTCATTTATGCATACAAGAGTTGGGGTACAGGCCAGAGATGTGGGGGGGTGTGAGAGGATTCACCAGAGAAGAGTGGGGAACAGAACAGGCTTATCAACTGAAATACACGGCTGAGGGAAGCAGTGGGACAGGAGAGGTCTACTGCACCATGTGGGTTGCTCCCTGGGGGCCAGGGATCCAATTCATGCTGCAGTGGCTGCAGACAACTTCATAGGTTGCGTTTTAAACCCTTGCGCCACCAGGGAGACCCTGTTCCTATATTGTTTAAAATCACTGTCCCATGTCTCAGCCTTTCCTGGTCCCCAAGTTCTCATTTCAGTTCCTCTCAATATGGCAAAAATTGTGATGACAGTAAGTGAAAGACTAAAGTTTTATAAACCTTGGCTTAAAGGAATAAGCATGCATACAAAGAACGTTGTATGCCATTAATAAGGAGTTATCAATTTAATGAGATTTATAAAGGAAATTGGAGTCTGGGTAGATACTACTTCTAAATGATCCATGGATGATGATTCAAAGACCAAGTGTGAACAGATGATATTTTAAAGAAAGGGGGGCTAATACTTAGCTATGGTTTTATCATATACAGAGATAGGAGGTACTTGTATCAATCACTGGTCAGCTCGTAGAGTTGATCTGCAATATGTCTGTCTACACAATGTTATCTTTACAAAGAAAAGTACAAAGACTGAGAGAAAAAACAGAGACTGTATCTGTGCAGTCTACTTTCTTTAGTATTTGGTTTAGTGGAACATATTTATATAGAGAGAGAGATAGAGAGAGAGAGATGTTTAGTACACATTTTAATATTAATAAAATAGCAATATGATTTGATTCAGAAACAGCTTTTTCTTAAATTTTCACAAACCAAATGAACCTATGAAACATCATTTGCCCTTTGTTTTTTAACTAGTTATATTAATATCACACATGTTGATCTTCAGTGATTACACTTGATACTTATATGTAAATATAATGTTACTTCAATAGAAAATAGTCAAAAAAATTAGTTGCATTGCCTAAACTTATTTATTCACTTTTATCTGAATGAAACAAAACCTTTGACTCCTTGTCAGGACGTCCTGCCTTGTCATAACTTGTCTAAGTTTTGTCTAAGTCTTGTCATAACTTAGAACTTGGTGGCGCTTTTAATTTTTAAATCTACATGTGATATAAAAGGTTATTTTTCCTATTTTTTTTTTTCTTCTGATCAATTGTGGGGGGAGGGAGCAGAATTACCTCTAGAGCATTACCTCTGAAATGCCATGTGAAATTCTATTTATTTTATTCCAATAGCAATGGGCTTTCTTCCCTTTGTTTTTCCTGGGCAGTATCCTCTCCTTTTGTTCAATTAGAAGTCCAAATAGGGCCTCCCTGGTGGCCCAATGGGTTAAGACACAAACTATGATGCTATCTGCAGCCACTGCAGCAGGAGTTCAATCCT
This sequence comes from Talpa occidentalis, assembly GCF_014898055.3. Classification (NCBI taxonomy): domain Eukaryota; kingdom Metazoa; phylum Chordata; class Mammalia; order Eulipotyphla; family Talpidae; genus Talpa; species Talpa occidentalis. The sequence goes on along the minus strand of NW_023601104.1, from coordinate 71,243,467 downwards.
TGGCCAGGGAGCTACCCACATGGCGCAGCAGACCTCTCCTGACTCTCCCATTGCTCCCCTCAGCAGTGTATTTCAGTCAATCTGCCTGTTCTGTTCCCCACTCTGTCTCTGGTGATTCTGCTTACCCCCCACACCTCTGGCCTGTATCCCAGTTCTTGTCTACATAAATAAATAAATCTTTTTTTAAAGAAAGAAGTCCAAATAGACACAATATATGTATTATTGTTTATCCTGCTTTGGTATACTTTATGTTAGTTGCTAAGCTCTAGTTTATTAACAGTTATGATTTTCTTCTGGACTTTCTCTTCCATATTAGTTACACACTGTAAAACACAGAGACTCTACCAAATCTACCCTCCTCTTAGTATAATTATGTTCTGGATGCCTTAGCTGCCATCTAAAATAATTTTTCTTGGTGGATTATTATGATTTTTTAAAATTCAGAATAGAAATTAAACTTTCAGGAATTAAAGAAATTACAAAGTTAGAAAAATTGGCTAGCATTTTAATAAAAATTTCAAATAACTTTGATAATGACCAATGTGTTTTGGATTTCAGTGGTAGATACAGTACATTTTTATATTACTATTTTAAAATCTGCTGATAATGTTTCTCTAGTCTTTTTCCTCTTTCTTGCTCTTTTTTTCTTTTTCTTTGTGAGTTTATGCCTGTCATATTTTTCTCCTACATTGGGTCCCTTATAACTCAAAATCGTCTTCCTTGTCTTCCTTGGATGAGGGTGTGTTCTGAACCTTAATCCATTTGTTTGTTTTGTTCATCCACTAATTTTTAATTTTTCTCTCTCCCTGTCCCTGTCTCCTTTTTCTCCCTAGCTTCTTTCCTCTCCACTTACACCATCCCTCCTATTTCTATTCCTCCTTGTCTTGGTTGACAAACAAGCAATTTTATTATGAGAATCAGAACAAGATACACCTGATTAATTTGAAAATCATTGTCTGGTAGGGGTTTTTTTTTTGATCCATTATGTCTATTTTGAACATTTTCCATAAATCTGTCATTGACAGACTAATATAAATTAAAATAATATTTGTGAGGTCCAAGAATAAAATAATGAACAATATAAACCTGGTTCTCATAAAAATGTGTTTTCTTCAATATTAAAAATGTTTAATCTATTCTCTAGTTAGTTTTTAAAATAATGTTTTGATGACTTTAATAGTCATTAAGATTCTTAGAAAAATGAGTATTATATTCTAACATTCTCTACTTCCAGAAGTCAGGGAGAAGTATGTGCCTTAAGGATAAAGCTAACGAAAATAGACCAATATTTAGATTTATGCTGGCAAAAATCCTGGACTGCAAGAGAAAACCATAAAAGATTTTACAAGCACGCAAGCTGAAACAAATATCAAGAGCAAATGCCAACAGTAACAACAACAAAACAAATGAAGCCATGCTTAGACTTTTGTTCTATGACAGCACATACCAGGAAACAGTGAAATAACGTCTTTGTACTTAGAGAGATATAGCCTGCTGAGGGCCCCCAGACTTCCATACTTAGTCGCGATGTCCCTTCCTAAGTGGGAACAATGGGTGTTATCAGATAGGTGGTCTGAAAATACATACTGCCCATTACTCTCCCTGAAAAAAGGCTTAGACTCTTAGCCAGCCAAGAAACCAATCCAAACGAAGATCCAAGAGTGGAGTTATCACTGCACGGAAGATTGGTGGTGAGAATTAAAAACCCATTTAATCATAAAATTATAACAATGAATAAACAACCACAAAACAGATAAAATGTTACTAACAAGTCTTAAGAGATAGGTAATGAAAAGGTAAAAATAACTTGAATGTAAGAAATGACTTAAATTCCCCAGAGAGATGGGGAAAAATAATAAAGAATTATGGGAAAAGGTTAAGATGTCCTGACAATTCTTTTAAAAGATTTATTTATTTATGCGTACAAGAGCTGGGGTACAGGCCAGAGATGCTGGGGGTGAGAGGATTCACCAGACACAGAGTGGGGAACAGAACAGGCAGACTGACTGAAATACACTGCTGAGGGGAGCAACGGGCGAGCCAGGAGAGGTCTGCTGCACCATGTGGGTAGCTCCCTGGCTGGCCAGGGATCGAACTTGTGCTGCAAAGGCTGCAGATTGCTTCATAGTGTGGTGCTTAACCCCTTGCTCCACCAGGGAGGCCCCTGACAAAATTTTTAAATATAATTCAAAGGTGTTTAGTATATTCAGAGTTTTGCATGTATTGCTCACAATCCAATTTGTAATATTTTGATTATTCTGAAAAGAAGTCTCACATTCATAACCCATAATCCACATCTACCACCCTCAGCCCTAAGCAACCACTAATCTATTTTTTGTGTCTGTAGAGCTCCCCAATTTGGACATTTCTTATAAATGGAATCAATCTGTGAAACTTTGTGACTATTTTTCTCTCCACATATTTTCAAAGGTCATCCCTCTTGTAGTATATAGATCAGCATTTCATCTTCTTATAGTCAATATTTCATATAGATATTATATGACATTCATTAGTGCATGGACCTTAGGGTGGGTTTGTTTTTTCTTCTTTTGGTTATTTTTTTTTAAGATTTATTTATTTATGCATACAAGAGCAGGGGTACAGGCCAGAGATGTGGGGAGTGAGAGGATCCACCAGAGACAGAGTGGGGAACAAAACAAGCAGACTGACTGAAATACACTGCTGAAGGGAGCAGCGGGCAAAACAAGAGAGGTCTGCCTCGCCATGTGGGTTTCTCCCTGGCTAGCTGGGGCTCGAACTTGTGCTGCAGAGACTGTGGATTGCTTCATAGAGCAGTGCTTAACCCCTTGAGCCACCAAGAAGGCCCTCTTCTTTTGGTTATTACAAATGATGCTCCTATGAGAATTTGTATGTAAGTTTTTGTGTGAGCATGTTCTCACTTGTCTTGTGTAGATTTGCAGGAGTGGTGAATCATAATGATAACCCTGTATTTAACCAGTCTTGTGAGGAGCTCCCAGACTGTTTTTCAAAGTGTCTCTACCATGTTATACTCCCACCAACAGTGGATGAAGATTCTAATTTCCATATAACCTCGCTGATACTTATTGTCTTTTTTTTAATAGCCATCCAAGTGAGAAGTGATAGCGCATTGTGGTTTTAATCTGTATTTCTCTAATAACTAATGATGTTGAACATCTTTCTAGTCCAACAGCTCAAGTGGCATCTTTGCTACTAGCCTGGCTTTGCTCTGTTCTTCTGAAACTTGAATTATTCTCCTCTATTCTTGCTATTAATATCCCCCAAGTTCAAAATTCCCTTGTCTCATTGCCTGTTTTCTGGCCTCTCTCACATTGACTGTTGGCCTGTCTCTCAACAGTATCTTCACTCATAGTTCTTGTCTGTTTTGATACATGATAGGTAGTTGTTAAAATTTGAATTTTATTTTTGTTATGTATTTAACATGAATTTCTTTTTGTGTCAGTTTTTTTTTTTTAAGGATTTATTTATTTATGTATACAAGAACCAGGATACAGGCCAGATGTGTGGGAGGGTGAGAGGATTCACCAGAGACAGAGTAGGGAACAGAACAGGCAGACTGACGAAATACACTGCTGAGGGGAGCAGCAGGCGAGACAGGAGAGGTCTGCTGCGCCATGTGGGACCCTTGCTAGCCAGCCAGATGGAACTGGTGCTGCAGAGGCTGCAGGACAGCTTCACAGCACTGCATTCAACTGCCTGCACCACCAGGGGAGGCCCTTTTTGTGTCAGTTTTAGTAAGTTTTTAAAATCAAATAATCTGTCTCTTGTCAGATTTCATGGACACACAGTTGTCCATAATATTTTACCTTTTCAGTGCCTTTGGGATCTAGGGCAATGTCCACTTTTTATTTCAGTATTGGTAATTTTTGCCTTTCTTATTTTTGTTAATTCTCTTACTAAGGGTTTATCAACGTTTTAATTTTTTTCCCTCCTTTCTTTACTCCTCATCCCCAAGAAAAGAGCTCTTAAATGAAAAGTGTTAAAGTAGCATTTATAGTGACTCCTGGTCTAGGAAATTTTCTCCTCAAAACAGTTTAATAAGCCACATGGAACAAGTTAGCACATAACAAGAATCACCCCTGTTCTCTCCCACCTCCCTCACTCTTTTCTTTCCTTCCTGTTTTTCCTTTGTTTATTTTGCAAAGCATCCATAGCCTTTGACTCTCAGTAAGAAGCTCTGCTCTCTCTCTGTGTAACATATGTGTCAGATCCTACTGTGCTTCCATCTGTTCTAATTCAGCATAAGTTTGGGGATAGGGAAACATTCAAGAGTTCAAAAACAAAATGCTGGCAGGATAGCTATTTCTATTTTGTTAATAAACACAAAAGGAAAAGAAAAACAAAAATTCTGACTTATCTTTGTAATTTCTTGAGTAGAGAAATGTTTAGCATTAAAATGTTTAATTGAATTACTGTTATGGTTTATGTGTTGAAGACTTGGAACACAAGTAGAAGTGTTAGGGGGAAAAGGATGTCCCAAAGCAAATTCCATATAGGCTTTGTGGACTCCACCCCCACCCCAGGTCAAAGCCAAAGACACTGGGAACTCCAAATCCCATCACCACCAAAGGGAAGGTGGCTGGGACCTGAGGGTGGGGTTAAGCAGCCAGGTGGATACAAAAGGCAGACACGTGGGCTTTGGGGGGCTCTCCATTTTTGGGCTCTCAGCCAGCTCGCAGCGTCCGGCCAGCTCTGAGAGTGACTTTGGGTTTCCAGGTCGTCGGATCGGGTAGGACGCATTAAAGACTTTATTTCCCTATTTTCTCCCTGAGTTGTACATTTTCCTTATTTCTTTTTCTCTTGTAAATAAACCTTTTATTAACCCTTTTGCGTGTGTCTGTAGTAGAGTATTCATAAGTCCCTTTAAAGCGCGCGGGTGAGGACCCACAGCCAGGAACCCGTTTAATATCGGGGTTGCTCTATAACAGCTGGGGGAAGAACATTGCAGCAGTGATCTGACTACCTTCCACCCTCAGAAGAAAGCCTGACCCGGGTGGATACAAGCCATGAAGTCTCCAAGGACTTGTAAGAAAAACCTCTTGCCCTAAAATGAAAAGGCGAGCAGCAAAAATTAAATTCTTTACTGGACTGGTCTTTGAAAATTGTCATTCCTCAGCAGTCCTTGGATGCTTCCAGGTGCTTTGGTCAAATCTGAAATTTTGTACCACAAATTCCACCCTGAGTTCCCTTGGAAGGAAACTATCTTGAGATAAGATCAGCCTGGTTCATCTGGTGGTTCATCTTCTGCTGAGGAAAAAGAAAGAAATATGTCATTCCAAGACTGGAGAATTAAACGTCTATTAAAGTTCCAAGTGCAACAGTGACATCTAGTGGACAAAATACTTCAGCCATTTACCAAATGATGAAAATATTTTGTTACTAAAAAAAAATATGCTTAAACATTTTTTCCTTCGATATCTTTTCCCCCTAAATAATGGTCACTAATAGAAAAAGTTTCCCACATTTATACTAAAAAGTCTGTCAGTGGGGCCTCCCCGGTGGCGCAGCGGTTGAGCGCTGGGTTGCGAAGCTGCCCGCGGCCTCTGAAGCGCCGGTTCGATCCCCGGCTGCTCCCCAGCCACCGGAGGAGGGTCCCGCATGGCGCGCAGACCTCTCCTGTGGCCCGCTGCTCCCCTCAGCAGTGTACTTCGGTCCTTCTGCCTGCTCTGCTCCCCGCTCTGGCTCTGGTGAATTCTCTCCCCATCCCGCACTTCTGACTGTACCCAGTGCTTGTATAATTAATTAATAAATTAATTAATTTTTTAAAAAAATCTGTCAGTGACCCGTGCCTATGGGATAATAGTGATGTCTACTTTTTATTTCAGTTACTGGTAATTTTTGCCTTTCTTATTTTTGTATATCTCTTATTAGTGACATGTCAATTTTATTAATCTCCCTCCCCATCTTTACTCCTCATCACCAGGAAAAGAGCTGAACTCTTAAACCAAAAGAGCATTAAGGTAGCATTTATAGTAATTCCTGGTCTAGGAATTTTTCTCCTCAGAACAGTTTAATGAGCCACATGGTGCAAGTTAGCACATATCTCCCTTTCCTCCCTCCCTCCCTTCCTTTTCCCTTCCTTGCATTGCACAGAGATGAGCTCAGCAGGATTATTAGTTGCTATCTGGGGCCCAGTCCACAGGTCTCATCTCGTGAAGGGAACAAGACCTGATCCAAACCACCTAACTTCCTTTCATTAGAATTCTGATGAATTGTTCTGACAGTAGCCACAGAGATTGTGGAGGGACTTGGAAAGCAAAGTGAAATAGTAGCTCTGAAAGATGGAAGTTAGAATATAGAATGGATGATAAGGATACAAATAAGTTTTCTAGGTAAGACAATTACATGAGAACAAAAAGTATGTTATGTGTCTTTAATTTTTCACACTCTACTTTAGGTTAATTAATGCTGACCAATTCCATTAAAATACAAGTAAACTTGTTCTGTTATATAGCTCCATTTATCTCTTCTTTTATAAAAAATTTTTTAAAAGAGCCTCCCTGGTGGCGCAAGGGGGTAAGCACCACAGTATGAAGCAATCCGCAGCCTCTGTAGCATGAGTTTGATCCCCGGCCGGCCAAGGAGCAACCCACATGGTGAGGCAGACCTCTCCTGTCTCACCTGCTGCTCCCCTCAGCAGTGTACTTTGGTCTATCTGCCTATTCTGTTCCCCACTCTGTCTCTGGTGAATCCTCTCACCCCCCCTCATCGCTGGCCTGTACCCCAGCTCTTATATGCATAAATAAATAAATCTTTAAAAAAATTTTTTTTAAATACTTTAAGGAGACACAAAGTGAAAAAATGGAAAGAAATGCTGTCTTCCAGGGAAAGGACACTCATGACCAAAGGCATGAGGCAAGAAATAGTTTGTTTTTTAGCATGAAATGCAATAGAAAAGTGGAAGAAGAGATAACAAGGCCCAGATCATGAAGGACCTTGGATACCACACCAAAACAAGGAGGCAGGAGGCTGGAAGGGCACAAACTATTTTCAAATACAAGGAGACACTGGGTCCCATTTACAATTCACTTAGAGCACTCTAAGGACAGCGTGGAGGATTAAATTCAGGAGGCACAATTGGACCAATCAGCACTTTCTCAGCCATCCTCCCTCTGAGTCTCTTGATTGCCCAATATAACTTCTGTGAATCCTCAGGTGAGGTTAGGAGTCAGACCTTTTCACCCATACACAGTCTACCTTTAGCTTGTCAAGCTCCGAGGTGATGAACTCCAAGTGCTGGGGACTCACTGAGTCATGCAAAGTCATGCAAGTGAACGCTCAGTTACTCAGAGGCTGTCTACTGAGCTTGCACATAATTAGACCCATGTCTCATTTCTTCCTGACTTAGTCTCATTTATTGGTTAATTAGTCCTTTCATATGGTGAATGAAGAAATAAATAGAAAATAAGGTAATACGCTCTCCTCTTTTTCATAGTTAAGTAAATAATGGAAGAGTAAGGCCTCTCTGGTGGTACAAGGGGTTAAGTCTCAGCACTATCAAGCTATTACCAGCCACTGCAGCATGAGTTCGATCCCCTGCCAGGGAGCTATCCCTCATAGTGCAGCAGACCTCTCCTGTCTCGCCCGCTGTTCCCCTCAGCAGTGTATTTCAGTAGATCTGCCTGTTCTACTCTCCACTCTGTCTCTGGTGAATCCTCTCACACACACCCCACACCTCTGGCCTACACTCTTGTTCTTGCATGCATTAATAAAATAAATCTTAAAAAAATAAGTAAATAAATAATGGAAGAGTAAAGTTTTTAAATCAAGAATTCAAATGAAGTTGTGGCTATCAGTATATTTTTACTAATCCTCTAGAGTAGATTTTAAATATCTCTTCTTTCCAATGTTCGTTAACTCTCATCATCAAAAAACACTCTAAGATTATTAATTTTTAATTAATAACATGGCTAATTTTTAATTATTAAGGCACTTCACTTACTTTTGCTTTAATAGATTTATTTCAGAAGAGACTATTTGAGGTGACTCCAAATTCCCACATGAGGTGCAATTTTGATTAAAATTCATACAGGCAAGAAATGAAAAATAGTCAATAGTCACACTACTCAAAAGCACCACTTGAACTGATGTGTGTCTAAGGCGTAGATATTTAAAATAGACTCTCTTTCAATAGATGCTTTTGCCAGCCTGACCATCAAATTTGGAAATGACATGAAACGAGGCTGCTAAATACGGGACAACAGTTCAGGGATCCAAACAGATTAACAAGGTTAAACTAATGGTGCAAAATAAGAGCTGAAATTTGACAGATATGAGCATTGTGCTATTTAGGAGTGAGTTTGTCTGTCTATAGTAGAAACCAGATATGGTTATAATAGTTTAATTATACATGTGATGTGCAGAAGATAATAGCCCAAGCTCGCCAATGCTTGGGATGAGAGGGAGGCTGCCCTCTGCAGGGGATTTACACACTGAGCCCTGCTCTTGGAAGGCCATTCAGTTAATGAGGGGGCTCGAAGCCAGGTTTGTGGAGAATGCTTGAAGAAACCAAGGTGTTTATTCTGGAGGAAAGAAGTTTAAAGTCCTATTCTGTGAAAATGGAATCAGATTTTCATTGGGTATATCAGAAGGCAAAAATAAAATCAGTTGGTAGATGCCACAGAGAGGCAGATTTCAGTTCCAATTGACAAGGTTTGAAATGTTGTGACACTCTAATCATACAACAAGCTAATAATACAACAAGATAACAAAGTTCTAGTAATATTAGAAATAGTGACAACGACTTACTGACTCCTTGACTTGACTAGGACTTCTTTGCATACTGGCGAGTTATGGGGTACTATTCTATGAATTAGCGTGTTTTGTCCTCAAAATCACCCTAGGAAGAATTGCTGTTATCCTCATTTCACAGATAAGGAACTGAACTTGCTTGCAAAGACCCCACAGCCAGAAAGTGGCAGATTTGAATCTACAGAGACTGACTCCGAAGTTAGAACTGCTCTGTATTCAAGCTGAGGCTTGTTGGCTAATGGTCGGGGAGGGGTGGGGTGAAGGGTGTCTCAAGCACATCAAAGACTTGTTAGGATGAGGTAATTTCCACGAGACTCATAGCTTTGCTTTTTGAACCTTTGCTGTGTGTCAGGCACTGGACTAAAAATTTTCACTTCCATTAAAAGAGTCCAGGGAAGCACCAGCACAGTGTTGTGTACACTGCAAACACTCAATCACTATTAATGGCTATGATCACTTTTTTTTTTTTTAAAGATTTATTATTTATTTATTTATTTGTTTGTTTGTTTGTTTGTTTGTTTGTTTGTACAAGCACTGGGTACAGTCAGAAGCGCGGGAGGGTGAGAGAATTCACCAGAGCCAGAGCGGGGAGCAGAGCAGGCAGAAGGACCAAAGTACACTGCTGAGGGGAGCAGCGGGCGGCAGGAGAGGTCTGCGCGCCATGTGGGACCCTCCTCCGGTGGCCGGGGAAGCAGCCGGGGATCGAACCGGCGCCGCGGAGGCTGCGGGCAACTTCGCAACCCAGCGCTCAACCGCTGCGCCACCGGGGAGGCCCAATGATCACTTTTTTAAAAAAAAAATTATTTATTTATGCATACAAGAGCTGGGGTACAGGCCAGAGAGGCGGGGGTGGGGTGTGTATGTGTATGTGTGAGAGAGGATTCACCAGAGACAGAATGGGGAGCAGAACAGGCAGATTGACCAAAGTACACTGCTGAGGGGAGCAGTGGGCAAGTCAGGAGAGGTCTGCTGTACCATGTGGATTGCTCCCTGGCCGACCAGATATTGAACTTGTGCTGCACAGGCTGTGGCTTCACAGTGCGGTACTTAACCCCTTGCGCCACCCGGGAGGCCCTATGATCACTTTTTAAAAAAGATATAGTTGCTTTATTTATTTATTTTTAAGATTTATTTTATTTATACAAGAGCTGGGGGACAGGCCAGAGTTGTGGGAGGGTGAGAGGATTCACCAGAGACAGAGCGAAGTGCAGAAGAGACAGACAGACCGAAAGCACTGCTGAGGGGAGCAGTGGGTGAGATGAGAGGTCCGCTGCACAATGTGGGATTCTCCCTGGCTGGCTGGGAATCGAACCAGCACCGGAGAGGTCGTGGACAGCTTCACAGCTCCACACTCAACCTGCTGCGCCACCGGGGAGGCCCTATTTATTTATTTTTAAAAGATTTATTTTTATTTATTTATGCATACAAGAACTGAGGTATAGGCCAGAGGCACAGGGGTGAGAAGATTCACCAAAAACAGAGTGGGGCGCAGAACAGGCAGAGCTACTGAAATACACTGCTGAGAGGAACAAGGGTCAAGACAGGAGAGGTCTGCTGCACCATGTGGGTTAGCTCCCTGGCTGGGAATCTAACTCATGCTACAGTGGCTGCCATAGTTTGATAGTGCTCAGACTTAACCCCTGTGCCATCAGGGAGGCCCTATGATCACTTTTAATCCTCTCAGCAGCTATATTAGATGAGTACTATTATGCCTACTTTGCAAATGGAGAAACTCATTAGCTTGAGAGATAAAGCAAGTTACCCAAGGTGAGTTAGCACTAAGTGCCAAAGCCAGCTTGTGGACTCAGCTGCCTGACACTAAGCCTGATTCTGTCCACTAGGCCACATTTTCACTAACACCCACTCTCCCTAACTGGACATTTTGTGGGTCTGTAAAATCAATGAGCAAATGATAAGTTTCACTGAAAAAAAAAAAAAGTCTATGTAAACTAGAAAATCTTAAAAATGAGTATAGACCATTAGTTATTTGAAATTAAATCTTAAACAGCATAATAAGTACATGTTAGAAGTGCAGTGAAATTAAATGGAGTTGTTTTTTTTTTAAACCCACTTATTTGCCAGCTAGCCTTAACTTTCCTAGTTCCTTTCTTTATAAATTCCACCTGGAAATTCCCAGTGCCAATATATGAAGAGAAACCTCAAGCCAGAGCTGTGACCCTGAGTTACAGTCAGATGTTCCTCAAAGATCAGAAGTGAAAGAAGCCCAAGGAGCTAGAGTGTAAAAGCCCTTAGGACACAGGACTTGAGACACCCACAGACTCCCACACCGAGAAGAACTGTGAATGAACTCTGTAGAAAGACAGCAGCCAGGAGAAGCTCTGTCTGCAAAAGAAGGAAAAGAAAAACTCTAACTCACTGGTAGCGTAGAAACCTGATTGGGAATCGGCCAACTGGCGAGGCCATTGATGGAAAAGGAGTCACCAGAGAAATCGAAAGCTAAAGTTTTCTGGGAGTGACTGTGGGTAAAAATTTGCCTTCAAGGTAACAAAACAAACAGAGATTGAAACAAACAAACAAAACCCTGAGTCAAACAGAACCCATGGACTCGACAGACCCTAGCAAAGCCAAATAAAGGAAAATGACCCTGTAAGCATATCTGCAGAGCACATAGAATTCTCACAATACACTAACTCCAAAAAATGAGCACAGTGAAAAATTAGAAAGAAAATGATATCTGTGGGAAAGAATAAGCAGAGCCAACACATAATAAGTGAGACAAGCATCCAGACACCGAAGTCAGGGAGCCATACAAAAGTCTCATTGTCATCTCCACAGAGGGAACAATGGAAACTCTGGGGGGAAGGGATGGGGGAGGATGAGACATTGTGAAAAAGAACAGAGGGAATGAAAGATGTGGGGGAAAGTCAGCCAGAAGGTGGCACAGAGAGAGAAGAAAGAGAATACACAAAGGAGAATTTAAGAAATATGAAAAACAGGCTGAGAAACCCCAATGTGTCCCTCATAAAAACTTCAAGAGAAGAAAGTAAAGAAAATGGGGGAGAAGCAATTAAAAAAAGATGATGGTAGAACATTTTTCTAGACGTGAATTCTAACACTGAAAAATTCCGGTGAAGCTTCATCAGGATAAATGGCATCAAACTAAACAAAGACACCCTGGAGTTAAATTGCAGAAATCAAAGATAATGAGAAAGTCTTTATCCCTAGTGAGGAGAAGTGGGAGGTAGGAACAGGACGCCGATTACATGAAAAAAGAGAAATAGACTGTCATGGGTTTCTAATCAGTGGAATTTTTATTAGCAATTATAGGATCCAGGTAAAAATGGAGTATGGAGGAAAACAGGGTTCAATAAAGTGAGAAAGACATCTTCTCAAAAGTTTCCATCTTCAGACAACAGAATGTGAGATGGCCGTTAGGTAGTTTGGCTCTGTATTCTATCTCCAGACAGGAGAGTTGGAAGAGGGTCCTCCTCTGCTAGGAGGAAAACAAGTGACAAAATAAAGTTACTATATCCTCATGTTGCTCTTTGAAAAACCATGGTGATTCTTTCTGTCCAGGGTCAGAGACCTCTGCTACGTCAAACCATGTTCCACAGAACAGCTGGATCCCCTGACCTGCCATTTATCAGAGAGCCTCCCTCTTGTTTACCACCATTCTCTCTCATCACCCCTGGATCAGACATTCTGTTACGTACCTCAGAAATGTTTGTCTTCACAATTTCCTTTTGTTTTCCACATAACTGTGCCACAAAATAGAAAAAAAGGCATTGGTTTTTCTGATTATGAAAGTAAAAGTATTCAAAAATATACAAGGAGAGGACAACTTGGAACACATCCCAGACTCAGATGCACCAAAGTACAATTCTTCATTTACTATGACTGACTTGAACTTCCTCTTGAGTTCTCATTCTATAGATGTAGGGTGAAAGTGGGGCAGGAATGTAAACTTGCCAATTTAAGGTTTTCAGTTTCTGTTTTCAGCATCTCATTTCAGTTAAGTGTATTTGGCCAGTCTTCTGGAATCCACTCTTGAACGTTTGGACTTCAACTCTCTTATAAGTTTCCCAACTCTACATTCATTTACTCTAGCCCCATTTTCCTGCCTCTGGGGAGGGTCCTATTCCTGACACATCACATACAAAGGGAAGAAGCATGTTTTCGACATGCAAAGACTCAAAAACCAAACAAAATAAAACAAAACTCCTTTGCATTTTTCTTCAGAAGTGACTGGAAAATGTGCTTCACTAAAACAAAAGTATAACCATAAATGAAAATGACTTACACACTGGACACAGGAGAGCAAAGGTAAGGAAGAGGTGGAAGGAGTCACCAAGAGGATAGTGAAGAGACCCCAGGATGACGGTGGTGACCAAGCAAGAGGTCAAACTAGCCCAGACTGGCGCAGATCGCAGGCGCTGCCACAGACTGTGTTGGAGGGTAAAACCAGTAGAATATGCGATGTGTCAGAACTTGAAAGGAGACTTCAGATAATTGTTTCTTTTATAAGAGTAATAAAACTAAAAGACAGAAGATATGTGCTGAAAAATGCACACTGTTCACAGCAAATGTTAAGTTCAAAGACTTGTGTAGCTGCATGTTGTACTAATACTCCCGCTCAGACTTGCAGCGGTACTGACCTCCTAGAATCAGACACATCTGCAAAGGGGTTACCATTGACTTAGGGTTGGTGCGATCAGTTCTCTGATTTGGTGTAGGTTTCAGATTTGTTAACATCTGGACATTCCTGTTCATCTGGAAGGAAGAGCTTTTCATTTTAATTGTGGTGTGAAACTCATTAATCATCTGCTATCATTTCAATCAAGAGGAATAAATATTGTAAATGAATATTCATTTAAAGTTTCTAGCGAGAGAACTCATGTTGTTGAAATGAAAAACAATACACTAATATAGGTCAGAGTGTTCTCTCCACCTTCACGTACTTACTAATTTACTGAATGGAATGGTAAATTAGTTTTACTTTAATGGCAAAGGGGAAATACTAGGTTTTTTCTGGTGTATTAACTGAGAACATGGTGTCTAGTGTTTGGCCCACATACAAAAGCTATTACAGTACCTGGTGTAAAATTCTAGTAGATACTCTCACCTACCTTGTAAGCTTCTTAAACGCAGAGACCATATCATATTTATATCTTTGTAATTGTGTTGGTGCCTAAAACGTTACCTTGCATTTTTGCAGGTGGACAGCAAATGTTTGTTGACTAAATCCACCTTGGTTTAGTAAACTTCTACATTAAGTAAATTGATCAGGTTACAGGAAAAATTCAGGTCCTGATATTTAGTCTTTCATGTTGAGGATATTATTATTGTTGCCATTTTCATTTCTATTACTAATGCAGTAATTTAAACCAATCTTTTGAATTATAACTTTTTATTGACTAACACCTCTCTCATATTTAAAATGAGAGACATTTTCTAGTCTTTATACATGATAATCAACTGAATGTCTGTTACCCACAGCATGCCATACAAATACCAAGCATTTATAATTTTATTATAGTTCTTAAGAGTACTAAGAGTAGTCACGGTCTCTAATTCTGTAATTATATTTCAAAAATATGATAAGCTCAACTCAAATAAAAGACTATTCTTTTAGAAGGACAATCACAGATAATTGCAAGTAAATGCATTGGTATCTGCACTTTTCTTTTAAGACGGAGGTCTGTTGCTTTAGATATGACTCTTGTTCTTTAGGACATATTTATAAAGATAGCTTACTTGAAAAATGAAAAATAACTATTGCTGGTAAGTAGTTTGATGGTGATAAAAAGTAGTTTTTAGAGTGAAGACTAATAAATAGTAAGAATGACAGAAGCAAAGACCAAGAACTAAGAAAATTCATATTGCATTTTGGTATTAGTGAGTGGAACAAAGAGACTGCAACAGACACAGAGAAAAGCAAGATGAGAAAGGTCAGCTGGAGTCAGACATACGAGGACCTTGAATCCTCTGTTATCTGCAGTGACTGCACTTTATACTGTGCTGAATAGGAAGTCTTGATATTGTCTGAGCAGGGGATCTGGTTGTTACGTAAACCACATGTGGAAGGGTAATCTCAATGACGTGAAACACAGAACAAGGAAGGGCAAAGGGGTAATCCCTACTTTACAGGTTATAGAATCAAATATATACTTTCTATTTTATTTTATTACTGTGACGTATATCATACCAATGAGAGTAAAACACAGTAAGTATGTATGAACAGCACTGAGGAATGAACAGCATTTCAACTTTTTAAAAAAAAATATATTTATTTATGCATATAATAACCGGGGTACAGGCCAGAAGTGTGGTGTAAGAGGATTCACCAGGGACAGAGTGGGGAGCAGAACAGGCAGACTGACTGAAATACACTGCTGAGGGGAGCAGCAGGCGACTCAGGAGAGATCTGCTGTGCCGTGTGTGTGTGTGTGTTAGCAACTTGGCCGGGGATTGAACTTGTGCTGCAGGGGCTGAGGACAGCTTCATAGGTTGCATCTTAACCCCTTGCACCACCAGAGAGGCCCAGCATTTCAACTTTGAAGATACTTTTTATAACCTATGTGATATGTTCCTGTTATTTTAGTTTTGTTCTTGACTTTATATAATGGAATCATACTCTAAATATTTTTAAGTGATAACTTCTCCTCACCCATTTAGCATTGTTGAGATTCTCATCTATGTACATGCTCACAGCAGTAGTTCTTTCTTTTCATTGCTGTATAGCATTCTATCCTTTCAGCAAACCACAGTTTTATCCTTTGATGATGATTTCAGTTTTTACTATCACGAACAGTGCAGCTAAGAAACTCCTAGATATGCCTACTGGTATATGTACCAACATTCCTCTAAGTAAGTACCTAGGAGTACATCATTAGAAATGGTATTTTCAACTTATAAACACAGAAAGTTTACTCAGAATCATCAAATTTTCAGTTGAGTTGGAAGGTCATAAGAATTTCTGTGACTCTTCTACCTCCCCAACATAAAAAGTTGACCAAGAATTTTTAAACTCTTGCCAGTATTATAGGTCTGAAACACTTTCTCACTTGTTGTAGCTTATATTTCTCTGATCACCAAAGAGGTTGACTCTTGCCAGATGTTTATTAGCCATAATTGCCTCTCCTTTAGCAAAATATTTAATCATATCATTTGCCCACTCTTTGGTTCCTTTGTATTTCTTTCTTGATTTCAGGCTGCCTCAGTCTTAAATCAGATCACCATATACCCATATGTCTGTTTCTGGCATCTGTTTTCTGATGAATTCATTTTTCACTTATTTGAATATTTAAGAATGGTCAGCTAAAAAGAACTTTTTAGTGAAAAAATTTCAAAAGCTTTTTTTTTTTTAATTTAGAAGAGAAAATTCTTGAAAATGCTCAGTATTCCCTGAGGATTAGCATGCCACCAGAGGGAGCCCAAAGGATGCAGGAGAGTAGCAGCAGCAATTCCCCTGCACACAGCGGAGGGGAAGCTAGTTTGACTAGGCACTTTCTGAGTATTCTTCATTGTTATGTACATCAGTATGTCAGGATTTAAAGCTTTGTTGCAGTATATCTTATCTTTCTACTACTTTATCATTCTTATATTATTTTCCCATATCACTATGGCTCAGTAAGATATATTATGAGATGAAAGAACTATTTTGGAATCACCCTTAGGATTTTCAGTGGTCTACCCGATTCAATGTTCCTAAAGTGTTCACAACACATCATACTCTTGACCCTTCCCCAGACACTAGAACCAGTGCTGAAGGTGGGAAGTTGAGCTCATTAGCATTCACCTCTTTCTAGAACTAACCAAAAACTAGCAACAGAGTTCTGCCACCTCCTAAATCCTCAAAACAAGTACCAAGGTTTGCGTTTGATGCTTTATCATCTGGGAATCCCAGGAGAAACCAGTTCCTCTGTGATTATGTTTTTCCAAGAGGCCGAAGTCCTGCCTGGAAACCCAGGCCAGAGATAAGGACCCTGAACTCTGCTCCTCCAGGCCTGACAAAGAGGTATCTAGACTGACTGTCTTAGCTAGTTATTCCCGCCCCACCCCCCACCTTATCACAGACAGAGGTTAATCCTAGAATATGGACAGACATAAGCCAAGACCATTTGCCTGCTTCTCTCTTTGTATGGGCTGCTAGGGATCTGAATAAATATTTTGTGTTCGATTGCTAAAGCTTTGTTCTAGCAGTGGCTGAGCAAAAACTTCCTGACATATTTTCAAGACTTTTTTGCTCTGTACTTGGGAATATGGCAATAAAAGAGATAGTTAGAGTCCTTGTCAACAGGGGCTTGTTGTCTAGCAAGGATGCAAGACATCAAACAAGTTTTACCTGAGCACATGCTACAAAAAGGAGAAACTCGAGGTAATCATAAAACATGCGGACTTAATTTCTCAGTTTAACACGTGTTACTGGATATTTGCTTTTATTCTGTTTTTTCATTGCTTGGGTATTTTAGCTTAATTTTTATTTTCAGCAGATTCAAATTCTTTTTTTAAAAGTATTTATTTATTTATGCATATGAGAGCTGGGGTGTAGGCCAGAGGTGCAGGAGACGGAGTGGGGGGTGGTGAGAGGATTCACCAGAGACAGAGTGGGGAGTAGAACAGGCAGATCTACTGAAATACCCTGCTGAGGGGAGCAGTGGGCAAATCAGGAGAGGTCTGTTGTGCCATGTGTGCTTCAGTGGCTGTGAATTGCTTCATAGTGCTGACGCTTAACTCCTTGCACTGCCAGAGAGGCCCTCACATTCTTTTAGTAGTAGGCAGATATATATTTGTTTATGTAATCACACAATCACTTTCAGATATACCTCCTTGCACAAAGAATTTGAAATGACATACTGTGGGATAATTTACTAGAACATCTGAGTTGAGTGTTCACTTAATCAAGTGCTGACTTAACAGTGGATGCCAAGCATTACAGAAACTGGTTTGAAACAAAAGGTTTGAATATGAAGATGATGGCTAGGGCAAAGCCTTAGCCAGTCCAGAATGAAAAGAAGAAAGAAAATAGGATTCCTGGGCCTCCCCAGTGGTGCAGTGGTTGAGCACTGGGTTGCAAAGCTGCCCGCAGCCTCTGCAGCGCCGGTTCGATCCCCAGCCGCTGGGCGAGGGTCCCACATGGTGCACAGACCTCCCCTGCCGCCCGCTGCTCCCTTCAGCAGTATACTTCGTCAATCTGCCTGCTCTGCTCTCCCCTCTGGCTCTGGTGAATTCTCTCACCCTCCCACTCTTCTAACTGTACCCAGTGCTTGTATAAATAAATAAACAAATCTTTTTTAAAAAAAAAAAAAAAGGATTCCTGGGCTTCCCTGGTGGTGCAGGGATTAAAGTCTCAGCACTCTCAAGCTATTGCCACAGTCACTGAGGCATGAGTTCTATGGCATCAGCCAGGAAGGTGACCCACATGGCGCAGGAGACATTTCCTGTCTCACCTACCCGCTGCTCCTCACAACATTGTATTTCAGTAGATCTGCCTGTTCTGATCTGCTCCCCACGTCTCTGGTGAATCCTGTTACTCCCCGCACCTCTGGCCTACACCCCAGCACTTATATGCATAAATACATAAAAATAAATCTTTCACACAAATTTGAATACAGGAAATAGGGTTCCTTGCTGTGACTGAATCAGGTACAGGTGGGCTGCAGAGACCTGGAGAGGACCTGCTCCAGCAAATGTTTGCCAAGCAGGAATGAGGACCCAGTGTTGTCAGAGCGCCCCAGTGGGGAAGGGAAGCTAGAATTTAGATTTTTCCAGAATTCTCAAATATTAGTGCCAAGAAACAATTTTTTTTTAAAATCATGAAGTTGAATAAACACCTCTCTCTGCCTTTTTGTGTTTAGACTTTGCATTTCTTGATCTCTTTCTAAACAGGGGTGCATCAATTAGAGGTAATGAGACTTGTTCTCTCTCCCATTTTACTCCTTCCTCCCTTCTTTCTACCCCAGACCTTCAGTCTCTACAATTCACCCTTCAATTCACTTGCTTCTGGTCTCATATAAAGTCATCCAGCTCAGAAAGAAGTAGGTCAAAGAACATTTTGGTCCCTCTCTCCTCAGAGAAGTTTTCTTCACTGAGGAAAGTGGCCACAGTAGGATACAGAGCTTTTAAATGTCCCTTTCTTCTCCTGAAATAGTCTACAGATGGAAAACTTTAGAAAACATTGTCCCAGAATTTCTTTGCTATCTAGAGAACATTTCATCTGGAAGTGAATAAATAATGGAACTTTTTTTTTTTAAAGATTTATTTATACAAGCACTGGGTACAGTCAGAAAAGCAGGAGGGTGAGAGAATTCACCAGAGCCAGAGTGGGGAGCAGAACAGGCAGACTGACGAAATACACTGCTGAGAGGAGCAGCGGGCAAGGCAGGAAAGGTCTGCGTGCCATCTGGGACCCTTGCCCGGCGGCCGGGGATTGAACCGGCGCTGCAGAGGCTGCGGGCAGCTTCGCAACCCAGCGCTCAACTGCTGTGCCACCGGGGAGGCCCACTAGTGGAACTTTTACCACTGCTTAATACTCGCTTCTGTAATATTGTACAGTACAACTCTCTGCCAGGAAGAAACTGAGTTAAGTATGGTACTTAATCACATAACAATGAAGAAATTGCTCCCCAGTTTATATGAGCTGTGCTAACCACTGTTTCAATATCACAAGGATGATGCTCTACCTTTGAGGCCACTAGGTATTAAGATTTTAGGATTGTAAATTCTGCTGGAAAAACAATTCCACTCTGAAGACTTCTGTTCACACATGAATTAGGTAGTAGCAATGGCTGATATAATTATAAAAAGATTTGGCTATTTATTGAAGATGCAAAATGAGTTTGATATTTTATAGCAACCCTGTCTATGTCCAGGTATTGTTGGAACAAGTTTTTCAAATCTTGTTTGCTCATTAGTCTTTTTTTTTTTTTTAATAGAGGCAGGTTTTTATTTATTTGTTTGTTTGTTTGTTTTGTTTATACATGCACTGGGTACAGTCAGAAGCGCGGGAAGGTGAGAGAATTCACCAGAGCCAGAGCAGGGAGCAGAACAGGCAGAAGGACTGAAGTACACTGCTGAGGGGAGCAGCGGGCGGCAGGAGAGGTCTGCGCGCCATGTGGGACTCTCCTCTGGTGGCCGGGGAGCAGCCGGGGATTGAACCGGCGCTGCAGAGGCCGCGGGCAGCACCGCAACCCAGCACTCTACCGCTGCGCCACCGGGGAGGCCCTGCTCATTAGTCTTAAATGGACTCAACCATTGTTAATATTAGAATTAATGGGATTTATAGATTTAATATCTCCTGTTCTTTTTTTGAAAAAAACCTATCACAAATGACTGTGAATTGAGAAATTTTAGCAAAAGAGATGTAATAGTATGTGTGCCTTTTCCCTGATGGTTCACTCTCAGATCCATTTCTTGTCCGTTCCTTACTCTGCTCTTTATCATAAGAAATTGCTTTTGCCAAACTCCCTTGCGCTATGACTTCCTGTAGGTTTGGTCATTGAGATGCACTGGTGAACAGCTTAGAGGGAGGAAGGAAGGGGAAAACTAGAGATTTCTCCCTGTCTCTCTGGCAGTAGCTGTCTTTTTGGTTGTTCCAGCTCCCTTGGAACTGCCCTTCCCTCTGGGGGTCCTGCTTCTGCCTGAATAGCGCCAATGGACAGTCCCAGCTTCCAATTCAATCTCCTCCTACTGCCCCCTTAACACAAGAGGTGGTTGTGACTTCTGGCTGTGCTACCCGAGTTGCTTTACTGTCTACTTGTGCTTCTCCACCCAGTTGTTCAAACACCTGCATAACTAACTACTTACTGCTTACTCCCTTCCAAACAGTGGGTTCCATTTTTTTTTTTTTTTGAGACCCTCACTAATACAAACACAGTGGAGATCTTTGTAAAATGTTTTTCTAAACTTTCAGGTATGTGTCATTATTCTGTTTGTAGACTAACATGTCAGTTTTATCTGTGATGAGATGTTAGGGGGAAAGGATGTTCTGAGCTAATCCCATACAGGCTTTGTGGACCCCACCCCCACTCCAGACCAAAGTCATCAAGACATTGGGAAAGACAAATCCCGTCACCACCAAAGGGAGGGTGGCTGGGACCTGAGGGTGGAGTTAAGCAGCCAGGTTGGGTATAAAAAACCAAACACGTGGGCCTTGGGGGCTCGCTCGCTCTGTTGCTCGCCTCCTGGCTTCACGGCTCCTGGCTCGCGGCTAGCTCTCAGAGTGCCATTTGGGATTCCAGATCGGCGGATCCGGTAGGACGCATTTAAAACTTTGTCTCCCATTTTTTTCCCTGAGCTGTGCATTTCCTCATTTGCCCTTCCCTTGTAAATAAACCTTTTATTAACCTTTCATGTGTGCCTGCAGTAGAGCATTGATAAGTCCTTTTTTTTTAAGATATATTTATTTATTTGTTTATTTGTTTATGCAAGCACTGGGTACAGTCAAAAGCGTGGGAGGGTGAGAGAATTCACCAGAGCCAGAGCGGGGAGCAGAGCAGGCAGAAGGACCGAAGCACACTGCTGAGGGGAGCAGCGGACGGCAGGAGAGGTCTGTGCGCCATGTGGGACCCTCCTCCAGTGGAGCAGCCGGGGATTGAACCGGCACTGCAGAGGCTGCGGGCAGATTCGCAACCCAGGGCTCAACCTCTGCGCCACCGGGGAGGCCCTGATAAGTCCTTTTAAGCGTGCAGGTGAGGACCCACAGTCAGGCACCCCGTTTTGTATCAGGGCTGCCCTATAACAGAGACATGCCCAGGTTTAGTCATATTTTCTACCTACATATTTTCTACCTCCAGATTTTTTATTATCCTGGTTTGAAGCCACGGAATCCCATTTTGCACCTTAGTTTTGAGTACCTTATATTGCCTTTCTTTTAAAATTTCTTAGGAAGACAAAAGTTTAGCAACCATTGGTATAAACCTGTATTTCAGCCCAACTGAACTATGATTCAACAGTTAACACAGGTTTTTATTTAATCTCTGAAAACCATGTGTACTGCTTCTTTCATTTTAATTTTATTTTGTATTGAAGTAATATTGGTTTACAATGCTGTATGTTACAGGAGTACAGCTTCCTACCTCGACAAATCTAAAATATATACCTCATCATGTCCACTACCAAAGGTCCAGTTACCATCTACCACCACCCAGTTGTACCCACCTTCACCCATTCCACCTACCACCCACACCTGTCTCCTCTGGTAACCATCATTCTGCTGTCAGAAACTCCCCTCTGGTAACCACCATTCTGTTGTCAGAATCTAAGGGTTTGTTTTTGTTTTATTTTGTTTGTTCCTTTGCTTTGTTTCTTTAGCTTCCACATATGAGTAAAATCACAATATTTGACTCTCTTTTTGACTTATTTTATTTGGCATATCCATCTCAAGGGAAGATTTGATCATTGAAAACATTAATTCAAATATGTATGTGTGTGTGTGTGTATCACATCTGTTCATTGCAACATTATTCATTATAGCGAAGATACGGAAACAAGTGTCATTGAGAGATGAATGGATAAAAAAGATGTGGCATCTATACACAATGGACTACAACTTGGGTATTTTTTAAAAATCCTTTTTTCATACCTATTCTATGCCTTAAAAAACGAGTACTTGGGTATTCTTTACAACAGATAGACTTGATATTCTGTAGGAGGTTGGTATTAATTAGTTGCGTGTGTGAAGATCTTTTTCAACATTTTTTATTTCTACTTCTACTATATACATATATACACTATATATATACTATATATAATAGATATGTTGTAGAAAATCTCTATACTGTAGTGTATACACACACACACACAGAGACACATGAGAGAGAGAGATTGATTGATTCTTTAGGGTATATTAGACCAGAGGCATTTACCCAAAGAACCTCTTTCCTCAAGGTCCAAAGATACAATGAATGTAACCGCGAAGTCATTGTAACTATATTTCTTCCACTAGTGCCCTGAAGCTGTTAGTCAAAATTTCTATAAAAAGGAAAAAATAAAAAACTAGCCTCCCTGTATAAACAGAAAGACTACATCAAAAGCCGGTGGGAGTGCAGGGTAAGGAAACACTGGAATTACGAAAGAAATGAAGCCTAAAAGTCAGTGAAAGAAAATAAAAGCAGATACCCAAAACAAAGAGATGCTATCAACAGCGGTCACTGAAAAAACATGTCAAACAAAATAAGCAGCTTAAGTTATAAAGAATAAAAGAGATTGAAAGCACACTTTGAAATGTAAAACATCTATTTCCAACCCTCTAATCCTTCTTTAAGCCAAGTATTCCTTTCTTGGGTCATTTACCCCAAATTACTGAAAACAAATACTTGACAAGAGACAATTGAAGTGAATGAATCTTTTGACTAAACTGAAATGAGGCTAGCATTTAATGGACAAAGCTTTAAAAAGGTATGAGATTCAGTTAATATCTGAGTCTAGTTATTTATTTTTTTTTTTAAGATTTATTTATTTGTTGCGTCAGACACCACCACACTGATAAACGGGAGTGTGGAGCAGGCTACATAATGCAGGATGCTGCTTAAGAGCAAGATCCTGGCCCTTTTATTGACACACATAATTGCTTGTAAGGAGATTAGGAAGATTAAAGAAAGGGGAACGGTGTAGAAGATTAGGAATTGTGAGTCTGCCCTCCAGGCACTTCTAATCTACTTGATACACCCTAATCCCCAGCCATGGTTCTAATCTTATCAACAAGGCGCTCCACTGATCAGCTTCTGGGGTCCCTTGTTATACATTGGTCCTCAGCCCCTGGGCATTCCCAGTCATACCTCGTGATGTATGAGTCGGGAGTATGTGTTACGCATTCCTCAGTCCCCCAGGCGTTCTGGACATACCACCTTATGCACATGTTATGCATTGGTCCTCAGCACCCTGGGCATTCTGGACATACCTTGTGAGTCATAACCTTCCCAGTGTGATCCAGCTTTGTGCTCTTGTTTGATTTGAAGGGCTTAAGGGTTGGGCTCCTGTTCCTAACTGGCCGGACCACTTTGACCTTGTTTAGGTGACAAAATGGCGGCCGAATAGGCTGACTAGGAGTAGCAGACCCACATTTATTTATTTATTTATACAAGCACTGGGTACAGTCAGAAGCGCACGGGAGGGTGAGAGAATTCACCAGAGCCAGAGCAGGGAGCAGAGCAGGCAGAAGTGTAACAGGGTGGTCCCCAGGAAAGGGGGAAGTTCCAGGTTCCCTGCCCCACCCAAGGGAGGGTGGAGCTGAGCAGGGAGAGAAGAAGCTGCAGAAGAGACTGAGGAAGGAAGCAGGATGGAGCAAGGAGACCTGGAGGAGGCGCATGGAGCCTAGAGACACGTGAAGAAACTGCGTTTGTCTTTTGGTCGTGGGCTGGGTGACACAGATGTGGGTGAGACCTGTGGGGAGGTGACAATGGCAGCTTTTATCTTGATGTTGATTTTGCTCTTTTCCTTCCGGGCTTGTCTGGTTGTTTCTGGCCCTTTGCTGTGGGTCCCCACTGGAAGATGCTTTAGACTTGTGGCAGGCTTTGGGGCCTTGCTCTGGGCCAATCCCATTTGGATGGAGTTTTAACCACGAGGGGACGGGTAACTTTGGGTGCTTGATTTAGAAACTAGATTCTTTGCCTTTCCTGTATTGTTTCCAAATTTTATTAAAGTTCCTTCCCATTAAAGTCTCATGTTTTGTGTTGATGCAGCGGATGGCAGAACCCATGTAGAATAGGCAGGTTTGCGGGGTTTGGGCTGCCCCTCTCCCTGCCCTATAACAGAAGGACCGAAGCACACTGCTGAGGGGAGCAGAGGGCGGCAGGAGAGGTCTGCGCGCCACGTGGGACCCTCCTCCAGTGGCCCGGGAGCAGCTGGGGATCAAGCCGGCGCAGCAGAGGCTGCGGTGGGCAGCTTTGCAACCCAGCGCTCAACCGCTGCGCCACCGGGGAGGCCCTAAGTCTAGTTATTTTTAATATGTATGGTGACATAGTTTTACTTCAGTAAGCATTAGGTTCTTTGAATAGGCATGGCTGAAAGAAGTTTTTTTTTTTAATCTACACAAAGCAAAACTTTTTGATCAGAGACAGGACTTAAATTTCTAACCGCCCAATTTCCAACATTTCCAATATTTGGACATCCTAATATCCCCAAATTTCCAATTTATGTTTGACAGTTGTGAAAATATTTTTATTTTATTTTATTTTTAATTTTATTTTTATATTCCCCATACAATTGCAACCCCCTTATTTTGACCTCAATTCCTCCTCCCCCCGCCCCCCATTGTGTGTCTCTGGTTCATAGTTGTTTGTTGATTTTGATTTTTTTCTTTCTTATAGTTATTCTTTTTCCTGGTCCCTTACTTAGGTTTTGTGGATTCCTGCTATGAGTGAGACCATCCGATATTTTTCTTTTTCTTTCTGGCTTATTTCTCTGAGCATGATCCCTTCCAGCTCCATCCATGTTGCTGCAAATTGCATGTGTTTATCTTTTTGGAAGGCTGAGTAATATTCCATGGTGTGTATGTACCACATCTTCTTGATCCAGTCATCTATTTTTGGGCATTTGGGTTGTTTCCAAAGCTTAGCTATTGTAAATAGTGCTGCTATAAACATAGGGATGCAGGTGCTCTTTGGAATTAATGTTTCTGTGGGTAAATACCTAGGAGTGGAATAACTGGATCATATGGAAGCTCTATCTTTAGTAGGCTGAGGAATCTCCACACAGCTTTCCCTAGTGTTTGGACCAGTTTGCACTCCCACCAACAGTGCAGGAGAGTTCCTTTTTCTCCACATCCTGGCCAACATTTGTTGTTGCTAGTTTTTTTAATATGTGCCAATCTCACTGGTGTAAGATGGTATCTCATTGTAGTTTTGATTTGCATTTCCCTGATTGCAAGTGATGTTGAATATTTTTTCATATGCCTGTTGGCCGTTTGTATTTCCTCTTAGAAGAAGTTTCTTTTTAGCTCTTCTGCCCATTATTTTATTTTTTAAAGATTTAAGAACTGGGGCACAGTCAGAGGTGCAGGAGGGTGAGAGAACACACCAGAGACAGAGCGGGGAGCAGAACAGGCAGATGGACCAAAGACACTGCTGAGGTGAGCAGTGGGTGAGACAGGAGAGGTCTGCCGTGCCATGTGGGTTTATCCCCAGCCAGATGGGAAACAAACCCGCTCTGCAGAGGCTGTGGACAGCTTCACAGTGCTGTGCTCAACCCGCTGCGCCACTGGGGAGGCCCAGTTGTGAAAATATTTTAAAGAAAATCTTTAAAATTATGATTAACTCTCAGTAGAATCTGACTGTATATAACAAAAGGGGTACAAGTAAAAGAAAGTCTTTACTAGCCAGATTCTTTGGTTAATGACATTAGGTTTCTTTTCTTTTCTTTTTTTAAAAGATTTTTTAAAATTTATTTATACAAGAACCGGGGTACAGGCCAGATGTGTGGGAGGGTGAGAGGATTCACCAGAGACAGAGCGGGGAACAGAACAGGCAGAGTGACAGAAATAACCTGCTGAGGGGAGCAGCTGGCGAGACAGGAGAGGTCTGCCACACCATGTGGGTATCTCCACCGCCTGCAGAGAGGCTGCGGATAGCTTCCCAGGGCTGCGCTCAACCATCTGTGCCACCAGGGAGGCCCAATTTTCTAAAAGTATTTTAATAATAGACTCAGGATGGTAAGAGTATTGGGGAAATGCCGGCACTTTTACCTACATAATCTATTTTAATATGATGACCAATAAAAAGCTTAAACATAGTGTAATTGAGACTTGGCACAGTATTTCTCAACTGAGTGTTTAATCAATACAGAAAATTTATCACACAGATTCTATACCCACACACAATTTCAATTAAAAACAATGACTCTTTAGTGCAGCAATAAAATATTTTAAATGTTTGTTTCCTTTATTTCATAATATCCCTTCATTTTTCTCTCTCTTTTTTTCATAAAAATGTCGTAAGACACAATACAAAATGATAAAGGATTCCAACTTAGGGATCCTTTGGGCTGTGGGCTTCTAAAATTTCACAGTCGTCATCATCTATGTATTTTATAAACAAATTGTCTCCTTATGTACCACATACTTCAGAATTGCAGGCGGTTCTAAATACTAACTCTAAACAAAACTGACTTGATAAACAGATTTACTTTACTCTCCAAACCAGTTTTTCTTCCTGTGAGGTATTGAGTTATTTTAGAATCTTTGATTACTCAAAGACATTCTTTTTCAATGGCCAAAACATAGGAAACTAAGGGATGTGAGGAAACAGAAACCATGAAAAGTACAGTGAATGTTTCAAAGAGAGAAAAAAAAAAAGCAACAATTTTAGCATGCTGTAAAGAGAAGAGGGTCAACAATAATAGGTAACTTACTGTCTCCTACATGCCAGGCAGGTAGCATGTAATAACAGAACAAGGACTAGAATCTACTTATCTTTGAAGCTTATCTCCTAACCGCCATACACACTGCCCACAACACAACATATTGGATATCAAATTCTGTAAACATAATGAAATGGCTCTGTGTGACACAGGAGGTAGAGAATAAGAGCTTAATAGTTTATAAATCAAAACAGAAACCAGGGAGAAAATTGTTTTTAAATGAGTTCCAAAATCTAGTCAGAAATTCTTAGCATTTGTTTGGTATCTTGGGCAACAAGCCCTGCTTTAGACAAAGTGAAATAATTAATCTGTAAGCAAGCAATACAGCCAAGAAAAAAAGCTGTGGTGTAAGCCATTGATCAGGAAAGGTTGTGAATCATTTTGCAGAAATCACAGAACTTCACTTTAGGTATTGCTGCAATGCAAGATTTTCTTGAGAAATTCTATTAGTAGAACTGATCCTTGAGCTATATAATATTGAGTATTTGCTGAACATATGTACCAAAATGTTTCATATACATAAAGAGGATAATAACTTCTTGGAGGTGATTCCAAAGTTTACATATTTGAAACACGAATACTTACCGAGGTTCTGAAATTATTTTTGTGAACAAGTGCATGATGCTGGCTCTGAGAGGCCACT
The DNA here is from genome assembly GCF_014898055.3 of Talpa occidentalis. Classification (NCBI taxonomy): domain Eukaryota; kingdom Metazoa; phylum Chordata; class Mammalia; order Eulipotyphla; family Talpidae; genus Talpa; species Talpa occidentalis. The sequence goes on along the minus strand of NW_023601104.1, from coordinate 71,215,758 downwards.
TTAATGTTGCTAGAAAGGCCACTTTAATGTTGCTAGTAAATTGTAATAGCTGCAGTTTCTTCCTACCCAGTAGACATTTCCTTCCCATTTTCTTCTGGGGACACCATTTTTTGTGGCTTAGGTGGAGATGATTCCATTCCCCTTCTCCACCACATACACACTTCCACGTATACCACAAGCAACACCAACACCACCATAACCTTAGGGGTAAACAGATGGTGGAAGTCTAAGCAGATACTGTCTGACTGTGGTAGCAGGGCTTGGCCTTGGGGCAAAACCAAGTAAAGGTAATCACTGTCCTATTTGGGATATTTGCCAACATTGTTGAAGAAAAAGCAAACAGTTGCTGGGATCTCTAGTCGCAAGGAAATAAAAGCCTAGAGTTGCATCATTTGGAGAATCCCTGTAAGAGAAGCTGTAAAGGCCAGGACTGGCCACAGTGCAGGTTTTCTGATCCCATGCAGACCGGGTAAAGGAGGAGTCAGAGTCCTCAGTAGTTTTGCAGGTTTTTTATTTGGGGTTCACCAGGCATATGGCAGGCAGGGGTGCTGGCTGGGAGGCTGGCAGACCTCCCAGCCCCCAGCAAGTCTTCACTCTATCTGGGCTCTCTGGCGTTCTCTGCTTCTGCTTCAGCTTCTCCTTCAGGTTCTGCTGCTGCTGCTGCTGCTGCTGCTGGCGTCCCCCCGTGACGGCGCCTTTAAAAGCACAGTCTTAGCTCATCTGAATCCCATCTACCTATGCCCACACCCTATTCCAGGTGCCCGCCATCAGGCATGCATTCAGGACAAGGATCCATCATCTATCCTGATGGCGGAAGGGCAGAAAAGCCTGATATTTTCTTTACCCTACAGAAGCCAAAAACAGCAAGAAAAATTGTTGAGAGTGGGGCCTCCCTGGTGGCCTAGGGGTTAAAATTTCATTGTTATCATTGCTACAGCTTGAGTTTGAGCCCCTGCCAGAGAGCTAACCCACATATGGCACAGCAGACCTCTCCTGTCTCACCCACCCTCCCCTTAGCAGTGTATTTCAGACAATCTACCTGCTCTGTTCCCACTCTGTCTCTGGTGAATCCTCTCACGGCCCACCTACCCTGAATCTCTGGCTTACACCTCAGTTCTTCTGTGCAAAAATAAATTATAAAATATATATAAAAAAATTCATTAAAAAAAAAAAACATTGAACGTGTGTGTGAGGCAGCATTCCAGTGGCACCCTTTCACACCCTGAAGCAGCTATAGTGAAACTGGAAGCGATTTTGTGTTTTCCAGTTACATCATCCCTGGAAGAGCTTTTTGTTTTTAAATTAGTTTGAGTTGGGTTTCTGTGACTTGCAGAAAAAGGGGAAGCTTGACCATAGGTACACGATAAATACATACAATAAATTCAGTTCTACTCGGATAACACTATAATCCAGGTTTCTGTGACTTGCAGAAAAAGGGGAAGCTTGACCATAGGTACACAATAAATACATACAATAAATTCAGTTCTACTCAGATAACACTATAATCCCAGGTGCCTGCATTTCAGGAGTCAAGGGCAATACCAGAGCCTTTGCTTAGGCATGATGTGGCACAACTTCAACAGAATGGCCCTCATTTTAGAAATTTTGTTTTAATTTCTTTTGTTTTAAAATGCACCATGAGTAAAAATGGTTGCAAAATGTATCTGCACAACTTAGAGAATACTAATAAAAGGAACATCCGTGTACCAGTCCTCAAATTAAGAAACAGCAAAACCCCCACTTTAGAAGCCCTCTTTGTGCCTCTCCCCCAGCACCCGACAGGGCATGCTGTGTATTATTTGGGTTCATGGTTTTTGTGGTCTCTCTATAAATGAAATCATACTGTTTTTTCTTCTGTGACTTGTATTCTTCTCACCATTGAAAAAAATAATCATCTATATCAATATATGGAATAAAATATCTATGTCAATATATAGAACAAAAGTTAATTCATTCTCACTGCAGTGTAGAGTATCCCATTGTGGAAACAAAACTATTCTACTGCTGAAGGACATTTTGGTTTCTCAGTTTTTGCCACAGCAAACATTGCTTCTATGAACATTATTATGTGTGTTCCCGGGGCACATGTTCAAGAAATTCAAGGGATATCTGGAAGTGGAAATAGAGGTTTGTTGGGTATGTCTGTGGTTTTTTTTTGTTTGTTTGTTTGTTTTTGTTTTTTTTTTAGAAAATGCCAAATTGGTTTTCAAAGTGGTTGCACCTATTTAGACTCTTACCAGCAACATATCAAAGCTCTGATTGCTTTACTTATCTTCATTAAAACCTGGCTTTAAACCAACTTCAAACATTTGCCAGTCTGGTTATTGTGATATGGTAACCCTTTTTGGTTAAAATTTTGTTTCCTTGATTACGAATGAGGTTGAGCATCTTTCTCATATGGTTATAAGTCATTTGGTTTCTTCTTCCGTGAAGAAGAAGTTATTTTGCAGATAACTTTTGTTCATGTTTTATATCAATATAGTTTGTCTTAGTAACTCATAGCCCTATATTTATTCTGGAGAGTAATCGTTTGTGGGTTTTATGTGTTGCAAATGTTTTCTCAATTTATTATTTTTTGGTGTCTTTTGATAAACAGAAGTTTTAAATTTAAGTCTGTTTGAAACCATTGTTCTTTTCTTTTATGGTTTGTGCTCTTTGTGTACAATTTAAGAAATACTTCTCTACCCCTAATAAAATAATTTCCTACATATCATTTAAAGAAGTGTGATGGTTTTGCCTATCATTTTTAGGTCTTAATCTACCTGGAAATACTTGCATCTGGTGTGAGTAGTGATCATCGCTTTCTCAGGTAAATTCACCATGTCCTCAGCACAGGGTTATTCAATATCCTTTCTTTCCTCCATTCACCTGTAATGACCATTATGCTTGAGGAATATTCTCTTTATTCTGTTCCATTGGTATTTACATGTAAGTACAAGGCAATCCGAATTGTACTTTGCCTTAATTAGTTTAGTTATGTAGTAAGTCTTATGATCTGGTAGGTTAAGTTCCCTTTTACCTTCTTCTTCAGTAGTACCCTGGCCATCCTTAGTTCTTTTTCCTTGCATGTAAATTTTAGAGTCAGTTATTAGGCTCCACTAAAAAAGAAAAGGTATAATTTAACTTTAATTGACTCTAGATAAATTTAAGGAGAACTAAAACTGTCAACTGGAATATCATCTAATAACACATTTATTTAGCACTTTAATGTCTTTCATAATGTTTATTTCTGTTGCCATTAAAAATAGCATGTTTAAAAATTACATCTTCTAACTGATTTTTATTGGTGATGTTTCACTATTAAATTGTAATTGACTTTTATATATTGATATTTATGCAATTTTGCCAATCTCATTAATTTTCACTAATTTTTTCATGTATATAATTTTATTATCTACAAATGATAGCTTTGTTTCTACCATTCCTATTTGTATCTCATGGAAGTAACTAGAATTTCCAATACAATGTTGAAAAGAAGGGGTAATATTGGATATCTTTTACTTGTTTCTCATCTTAAAGGAAACACTCAATATTTCACTATTAAGTAAAATATTTGTTATAGGTTTTTTTGCAGATAACTTTTATCAGGTTAAGGAAGTCCTATTATATTCCTCATTTTAAAAAAGATTTTATTGTGAAGGGTGTTGAATGTTATTGAATATTTATCCTTTATCTACTGATATTATCATGTTTTTCTCTTTAGATTGTTAATGTGATTAATAAATTGTCTTCTATTAAGTCAACTTTGTGTTCCTAAGATAAATCTAATATGCTAGTATTTGTAATGCATTGTTGGATTTAATATGCTAAATGTTTTTTTTAGAATATCCACATCTCATTTCATGAGTGCTAGTGGTCAGTAATTTTGCACTCTTGTACTGTTAGTTTCTGATTTTGGTTATCCAGGCCATGTTAGTCTGAAAAAAATAAGTAGGGATAGGTGGGCATTTGATATGTTTCTATATTGTGTCCAAACTATGTGTGATTTTTTGTGAATTTACTTAAGAAGTAAAAGGCCACTGTAATGTAAGCATATGAATGCAGATATTTATCTTCTGTTCACATAAAGGTATAGGATAAAGTACTGGAAAAAACTCTCAAGGTGATCACAAGTAAAAAATGCTTATAAATGAACTGTGCTAAAAGTATGTAGTTCATTCTAAAATCTCAGTAGAAAGTATAACTTTTGGAGCAGCCCGGTGAAGATGAGGGGCTGAAATCTTCCCCCTGATGTTCAGGCATGCCCAAACCCGAGGGGGTGATGCCTGTGCTGTGCTCCAGTGGCCTGAACTTCATCCTTGAACTCCTGAGTGAGGGGGCTGCTGGGAAGGGGCAAACTGGGCAGCCATTTTGTAAGCTTTTAAAAGGGAGCAATGCATGCGGGCTTGTTGGTAATTGTACCTTCTCCTTCCATCTCTATACTGCTAGTTCTCCTTCTCTCCATCAGTTAAATTTTTTTTTTTTTCCTTGCTTGCTGCACCCTTTGCATTTGTGGTGGCAGGTGACCATAATCAGAAGCCATGAGAGAGGTTCTGATCTGGGGAAAATTTTTAGACACTTTGCCCAGTAACATAATTGATAAATGCCATGAGAAACACATCAGTCTAAAGACTTTTGACTAGATAGTGACATTTTGGAATAGCTTCAGTCAAGTCTCCACTGGTGTATTAAATTCCAAAAAAAGAAAAAGAAAAAAATTCAACCAAAATGGAATGTCTTATAGTCTCAAGGTCCTGTTTAAATAGGTCAGGAAACAGTAAACATGGGGGAGAGTGGACATTATCTAGTTTATGGCTCCAGCACTGTCAAAGGAAAGATGTAGTATTCCTAAAACCTAGAAGACATTGCCTTTGGCCTCCTCACTTCTCTTAGCAGAAACTTCTACAACATAGTCCTGGTCATTGTATAGAATATCTGAATCACAGAAAGTGTGATTTTAGAAGCCGCCCTGAGAAAGATCTCCTATTTAGGAACAATAAAAGGCGACCAATAAAAAGGAAAGAGAATCTAATGAACTGATAAGAAATTAAACCCTATCAATAAGAACAAATAAGGAAATTACAGTCCATTTCCTTAACTGTCTATAGTTAATTCTAAGTTTCTCTAAGCAAATTCTCCCAGAATCATGTAATATATAAGATCTGGAAGCTAGGACTCTGCTAGAGTTTCAAGAGGGCTCCACGGGCATTGGAGGATCAGGGGAGAATTATGTGTTGACATTGGGTCTATGGATTCTTGGGTTTCTCATATATTCCAGAACCTCTTTAGAACTTGCCAAGGGCCTCCCTGGTGGCACAGGGGTTAAAGACAACGCTGTCAAGCTATCGCCAGCCACTGGAGCACAAATTTGATCCCTGGCCGGCCAGGGAGCAACACATATGGTGCAGCAGAACACTCTTGCCTCCCCCGCTGCTCCCCTCAGCAGTGTATTTCAGTAGATCTGCCTGTTCTGCTCCCCACTCTCTCTGGTGAATCATCTCCCCTCCACCCCCCTGCCTGGTACCTCTGGTCTACACCCCGGTTCTTGTATGCGTAAATAACTACATCTTAAAAAAAAAAAAAGAACTTGCCAAACAAACAAACAAAAAACCAAAAAAAAAAAAAAAAAAAACTAGCAATTTGAGTGGGCTTAAAGAACTCATGGTCCACTTCAGTACTCTACTGAGATAACCTTCATTTCGTCCATAGGACTGCAAAAAGTTAGCTCTTTTCAATAAGGACCAAACTAGGGAGCTAAACGTGGATAAAGTTCCTTGTCTATACTTTTCAAATTAAAACAGAAACATTACAAGTACTGAGACTCTCTAATAGTGGCTTAAGGGAGAACAGAAACTCTCAGTATCCACAAATTCTAAGGCTAATGTTCTCCTTTCTAATGTGTACTGGGCGCACTTTAGATGACTGATACCCAGAATTCACTTTAGTGACTCAGCTTTGTGAACCACAACCTGGCTGAAAGATAGTGAAATGAAAGCAAATCAATAAAAACATCTTTTTATAATAGAAAATCATTTCCTACAATTAAGCATATTTTGATTTCATGCTACCATTATAGGAATATCAACAATATATTTTGAACTGCAAAATAATACTATGAAAAAGAACCATAATCTACATATGGAATGGAACTGTTTAATAATGATCTCTTTTGTGTGGTTGGATTTTCTAAAGAACCATACTACCTGAGATAAACAGTCATTTACTATAAATGAAGCCAAAATTACACAGAGAACTTGTTATAGGACAGGGAGAGGGGCAGCCCAAACCCCGCAAACCTGCCTATTCTAAATGGGTTCTGCCATCCGCCGCATCAGCACAAAACATAGGAGACTTTAATGGGAAGGAACTTTAATAAAACTAGGAAACAATACAGGTAAGGCAAAGAGTCTAGTTTCTAAATGAAGCACCCAAAGTTACCCGTCCCCTCGTGGGTAAAAGTCCATCCATATGGGATCGGCCCAGAACAAGGCCCCAAAGCCTGCTACAAGTCTAAAGCATCTTCCAGTGGGGACCCACAGCAAAGGGTCACAAACAACCGGACAAGCCCGGAAGGAAAAGAGCAAAATCAACATCAAGATAAAAGCTGCCATTGTCACCTCCCCACAGGTCTCACCCACATCTGTGTCACCCAGTCCACGACCAAAAGACAAGCGCAGTTTCTTTACGTGTCTCTAGGCTCCATGCGCCTCCTCCAGGTCTCCTGGCTCCATCCTGCTTCCTTCCTTAGTCTCTTCTCCAGCTTCTCCCCTTCCTGCTCAGCTCCACCCTCCCTTGGGTGGGGCAGGGAACCTCCCCCTTTCCTGGGGACCACCCTGTTGCAAACTCACTTCCATGAAGCCATTTAGTGACATTAATATTTGCTAACAATACTTTCTGATGTAAGGACTTTAAATTTTGAAAAAAAGAAAAACCAGTTTTGAAGTGATGAATTTTTCATTTGTTAACTTAATCTGATCACCAAAATGATATATTATGTTGGTGATTGAAATGATCAAGATATGTTTCCTCAATTCAGATTCACAAGAATCCAAATGATTCCATCTAGAACTAAATGCTCTGATCATTTTGAAATGATCCATGCATTTTTCTAACTTCCTATCTTTTCTTTAATAGATATGTGGTCTTACGCATTTTAAAACTGTTTCCATGGTTTTATTGATTTAGTAGAATGGGGCTGTAAGTCTTTATTAATAATTACCCATTTGATTTCTGATTCTCACTGAATTGAGTCCAAAATATCACCTAAAAACTATAACCCTACATTCACATAACTATGTTCAGATAACATTACACATAATGTTGAAAAATAACTTTCCTTTTGAAATATTTTTTGTGAATGGAAAATAAAATTTAAATAGTCACTCAAAATCTGTATTAATCATAATTAGAATCTCTGATATTTTGATTTTTCTGGAAATAAAACTTACCCTCTCTACAGTAACTGATGATTCTGGAATTGAAATTTAAACACAAGAGTAACTGAATAATTAATTAAAAATACTTTTTTTTAAAGATGTATTTATTTATGCATACAAGAGCTGGGATACAGGCCAGAGATTTGGGGGGTAAAAGGATCTACCAGAGACAGCGGGGAGCAGAACAGGCAGACTGACTGAAATACACTGCTGAGGGGAGCAGCAGGAGAGACAGGAGAGGTCTGCCTTGCCATGTGGGTTTCTCCCTGACCAGCCGGGGAGATGGAACTCATGCTGCAGAGGCTGTGGATTGCTTCATAGTGTGGTGCTTAATCCCTTGTGCCACCAGGGAGGTCCAATTAAAGATACTTTTATGGAATGATACATCTAGAAATTTTACTGGCTCTGGAGTCCTCCAAATAATGGAATAGTAAATTAAGTTATAACATAGAGCCCCCTCAAAATTCATTCAATCCATTTCCGCTAGTATACTTTAAAACTGTTCAAGAGTACAATTTATCTGTAGAAGAAGAATACATACATTTGTACATACAGGTATGACTCCTCTGTAAATGGAGATTTCTTAATTATGTCAATGAATCAGTTAAAGAAAGCATGTCAGGCAGATAAAGTCAAAGTGAATGCTTTCACCTACACTACCATTCTTTATATTTTAATCTTCTTGGACTCCTACATAGAGTATATAGTATATAGGACTGCATTGTAAAAGAAAACAATACCCCATCCATATCTAGCAGACATAATTTCATTCTAGTTTTGTCACTAAGTTGCCATTTCAAACTATAAAATGGTGATGATATTCATTACAGTGTCATTGAAAGGATCAAATGAATGTTGTATTGAATATATGGAAATCAATTTTATGAAAATATACTGTATAACTATGAAGTATCATTCTTTTGATAATCTGGTATTCCTGATGACAATATATAAGTTTCATTTAACTTTTTTCCAAAAATATGTTTTGGGATGAAGATGTACCTACTTTTGAAAATTTATTTATTTATTTTTAAAGATTTATTTATTTATGCATACAAGAGCTGGGGTATAGACCAGAGGTGTGGGGGGTGAGAGGATTCACCAGAGACAGAGTGGGGAACAGAACAGGCAGACTGACTGAAAAACACTGCTGAGGGGAGCAGTGGGTGAGACAGGAGAGGTCTGCTGTGCCACGTGGGTTGCTCTCTGGCCGGTTGGGGAATAAAACTCATGCTGCAGAGGCTGCGGACAGCTTCATAGGTTGCATCTTAACCCCTTGCGCCACTAGGGAGGCTGAAAACATTGTTCTTCCTCAGATAGTAAGTGGACATGGTATTGATTTATAGTTCCCATAATTTATACATGGAAGAAAATAATTTTGCTAACAAAACAACATGGAAAAGAAGAAGAAAAACAATAGAGACCTGTTTTTGAAGTAATGTCCCCTTTCCAGAGCATGTGTGTGATATTAAGGAAAAAAATTTCACGATCCCTGTGAAAGATAGCAAGGAAGATTTTAATTAAAAGGGACTAACTGCAATGAGGACTTTGCAGTGGGGGGAGATACAAGGCTTAATTCCGAGTTCATGGACAAATGGAGAGCAGTGGATCGAAAATAACTCAGAGGACACATCAAGGACGGGGCATTCTTGGTAGATGGACTCAATAGGAGTCTGAACAGGCCTTCTGCTGAAGGCAGGACTGGGTGATCAGATACCAAAGGTGGGGAAGTTTCACTAAACTAACTCAGCAGGATTCTTGCTAAAACTGGACTATGAAGGCCGAAGCAGAACCCAAAGTTGAGGCCTACCTGCACGAGGTCTCAAGAACCTGAACTCTGGCTTGGTCAAGAAAAGTTTCTCCCAGTGACTATGATATCCGTCTCATGGCTTCATGGCTCAAATATCAGCTTTTTTCTAGTTTCATATTGAGAAAATCCAAGATTGCTTTATGCCAACTCTCTTTGTGATGCTGAAAAGCAATATTAACACCAGTGTTCAAAATACAGGTTTGAAGCCCAAGATCTTTCATTTGCAGTTCCCCTTCCAGCAACAATTTTAGTATCTGGCAACCACTTCTAGTGTTAGTGGCTAGTTCAGAACAGTTTTGAAAATAATGGCCTCACTATAGTCCCGATACATTTTAAAATATTGGAGTTTTTGCCCTGCTGTTGGATGTGGGTATATGTAGTGTTGAAATGGAACTCAAGGTTTAGGCTTGGCATCCAAAGAAGACTAGTGCTTTTACTCCTCAACAGTAATCTGACTATAAAGTTAATGCCTCCTTATTTTGACAACATTGAATTTTACCTGAAGGTTAAGATATCTCCTCACCCTTTAATGAAAATAGCTTACTGCACTGAACCACCCTTCCCCATAGGATTTAGATAAGATCTGTTTAATCCTTGTTTACTGATGACAGTGCTAGACACAGACCCTCTAAATACCCTTTCTCTGCCTTGTAGATAACTAGCTGAACTGCTCTGTTCCCACTGAGCAACAGGAACAAAATGATCTAACCAAACTGTGGTGACGCTTCCCTCTTGCCCCCAGGCTCTCTCTGAACCTAAGTCAGCATACTGTTCCTCCTTAGAGCAGCTCTCTTGAGACAGGACTGGCCTGGGGTAAAACATACTTTTCCTCTAGTATGTTGTCACACCACCCTTTTGTCCTCTGTCTCTGTTTTCCCATACCTGGTTCTCTCTAGCCACATTCACTGTCTCTACTTATGAGATTATCAAATTTTACAGTCCCAGGTTTCTCTCTATTGCCCTTCCCCTGAATAATCCTTTAAGATTTGTGTTTTATTTGACATACTCTATTTTTGAATATGACATATATTAAACTGATTTCACATTATTTCATTCTAAATAGAACAATTTTCTGAGTATCTTGCATTCACCATCTCGTTCCATTACCACTGCCCTTGTTCAGGCCCTTATCAACCTAATCCCTGACTGTTACTAATTGCTCTCCTCAATCTCCAATTTTATTTAAATTTTCCCATCACTAGCAAATTAATTTTCCTAAACATAACAACTCTGACCTCAGCACTGTTTTTTTTTTATCTTTTTCTTGCTCTCTGTTGCCTAGTAATAAAGTCCAAATTCCTAATGTAGCTTTTAAGTGTTTCTGCAACAAAGTCTAACCTCATCTCTCCTTCCCGAGAACCTTGTTTCTGCCATGAAGTTTTCTTTTTCTGTGCCTTGGATGTTTTTTCTCCCAAAGCTACCCCTCTAAATTGCTATCAAACACATTATTGTTTCCCTGTTTGGGACTTAATCTCTTCCATTATTATGCTCCTAACATGGTCTGTATCTTCATTAATGCATTTAACAAGTTGCCTTTTATTACAGTAACTTGTATACACTTTCAAAATTCTCCTGTGGATTATACATTTTCGAGGGCCAGACAGTGCCTTCTTATTCCTCTATATATCTTCTCTAACCCTTAGGCAAGCGCTTTATATTTGGCAAGCATTCAATATTTGTTTTCTTAATTAAAATAAATGAAAAACTATTTTCTTTGGCATACTTTGTAACATTTTGTATACTGTATGTTTGTTATATCTTAATGACCGACTAAATATAATGTGAGAATTTACCACTCAGAGGTCAACTGGATGCTGTTTAACATAAAGCAGATAATGGAATTCCTAAATAATGATGGTAATAAGATAATAGCAAAGGTTGAACAGGTAATTATAAGAGTAGTGGCAGGCAATATAGCATAATGTGTTCTTGTGGGCTCTGGTTTCAGATGCCTAAGGCTCTACTGCTTACTAGCTCTGTTACCTTGAGCATATTTTTTAATGTTTTTGAACTTCAATTTTTCACACATAGGATGGAGATAGAAGATTTACCTTATGTGGTTGTTTTGAGGATTAAATTCGTTACTACCTGTAAAGTATATCAAAGAGTACATGTTGCATAATAAGGTCTATCATATTAGCTGCATTTATTATCAAAATAGGCTGTCCAAAAAGGAAAAGCATCACTTTTCTTGTTGCCTCTTAATAGTCACTTGTTAGGACTCCTGAAATCTTTTCTTTCTGTTGCTGTCTGTATGGCATTTCAAATAAACACTATAGTATAGGATAGTTTTGAACATAAATTACTTAGTAGATGTATTTCTACAGATAAAGTTCTTTGACCTTATTGTAAAAGAAGTTGAATCAGTGATTTACCTCAACTCAATATGATAAAAAAAAATCATAATTTATGGGACTTGTCAAAGGTAAACTGTCCAAGCTTAAGACCTGTCTCCCTACTTCTTTTATGAAAGTTTCCTTGGAAATATGGCAATAATTTTTTACCTTATAGAAGATGTATTTCAACATAGTTTTATTATTACATAAAATTAAATTGAAGTATAGAGAAGGATAAGTCAGAATTTATTTGTTAATTTTGGAACATGGATTAAGATTTTTGGCTTTATGAAAAAGATACCGAATTGTACGCAGATATATATTTGGCAGTAATATTTTTCTTTAAAAAGATATTTATGTTTTATTATAAAGATGCCTGTCATAGAATGTTTATATTTGAATCTTGAACAAAAATTTCTATTAAGTTTTTTTTTAAACATTTATTTATTTATGCGTACAAGAGCTGGGGTACAGGCCAGAGATGCGGTGGGTGAGAGGATTCACCAGAAACAGAGTGGCAACAGAACAGGTAGACTGACTGAAGTACACTGCTGAGAAGAGCAGTGGGCAAGAAAGGAGAGATCTGCTGTGCCATGTGGGTTGCTCCCTGGCCGGCCAGGGATCGAACTCATGCTGCAGGGGCTGCAAATTGCTTCATAGTGCAGTGCTTAACCCCTTGCGCCACCAGGGAGGCCCAATTTCTATTAAGTTTTGAGATGTTCTATTATGAATAGTTCAGAGTGAATGTAAACAGAATCCACTAGAACTCTCTTTGGTTCTAATGCTTTAGTTTACAGCTAAGGCTTTGTCCTTCTCATAAACAGATTTATTGCACCAGCAGGACAATGTCAGCCCCTTCAAGTTTAGTCAATTTGTGTTCTTTCTTGCAGTTTTGGGCCAAATTCCCTTTTCTTGTGGTCTTTGTCTTCATTACCTTTAAAGCGATATTGCATTCTGACAAAATATACCAGTGTTCTAAGAGTCATAATTTAGTCATGAGATATAAAGGTCACCACCTTCTTTGTGTTTTTTATATTTTCCTCTTTCTTTGCTATCTTTAAGCTAATCAGTCCCAAGAACAGGAAATTCTGTTATATATAAATTCTGTTATATATAAATTCTGCTGCATCTTTATAATAAAACATAAATATATTTTTAAAGGAAAAATATTACTGCCAAATGTATATCTGGGTACAATTCAGTGTCTTTGGATGAAACTGAAATTCATTTAATAGTGAAAAATAATTTGAACAGAAAAGCAAGTGTAAACTCTCTCACTGAGGCTGTTCCCATCTTTTCTTCTACAAACCAACTTGCTTCTTATCTCCCAACACCAGCTAATAATCTACTTTATAGCTTCATTCTTACACACTCAACGCCTCCTCTCATTTGCTTGAGTCTCACTTCTTAGAACTGTTGAGTATGTCTGGTTTTACGTCTTCTTTGAATATACTTGCACGTTTTCTCTCCCTCACTAGATTATAAATGTCTCACCATATCCGGCACAATCACATCCAATCTGGGATGGATTCTCAGTATTTGCCTGTAGACCAATGAATTCTAATGAACCCTTCAACTTTTTCCTAGTTTCAAAATCTTATTCAAATTTATCCCCTTCCTTCTAATTCCCATAACCATGGAACCATGGTCCTAGTTCAGGCCCTCATTCTCTCTTACCCAGTTACTGCAATCATCTTCTAATTATTTACCTGCCCTTTGGTCTCTGACCTCTGGCAATTCATCTTTGATTTCCCTCCTGGTTATCTTTCTAAAGCACAGTTCTGATGATGTCATTCCCTAGCTTACGAGCCTTCCATGGCTCCCCAGTGCCTATAAAGTAGAATTGCCAGCTGGGCATTCCGAGGCCCTATCGGAAACTATCTCCCCTTTCTAGTCCAATTCCAATCACTTGCCCTTCTCATTCTGTAGCCTATGAACTAATGTTTACATCTTTGCAGATTCCTATCCTGTTTTATTCATATTTTCCCTTTCTGAGATGGGTTTGTCCACCTATTCAATCTTGCTCTTTAATTGTGATCCAATTCAAAAGGATCACCACACCTTTCTTGCTGTCCTTAGTCATCTTATTTATGCTTTCCAGAGTATATTCTTTATATTTATTTTTACATTTATCATCTGCTCTGTACTCTAGAAGTGGAACTCCCTCTGATTCCCAGGTGTACTGGGAGCAACTTAAGGCCAGGAGTGACAGATTTATTGATCTCTATGTCATAGTCTAGCAAGGGGACTGGAAGGTGGAGAACGATTCTTCCTGGGAAATGAAAGAAATACTTCTAATGACACAAGGCAGGGGAATTTTCTGGAAGTTCAAGTTCCTTCATTAGATATCCATCTTATTCTAAATAACTTCCTGGAATTCGAGTTTAGAGACTTTCTAATAAAAAACGATTCTTTCTAGAATTTTGTCATTTGTAAGACATGGAAGTCTCCAAACCAGCTGTCAAACTCAAAAATTCATACACTGCGTTCAGCCACCAATTAAAATTTCGCCTGTGCAAGTTTCTCAAGCTATTAGACCTTATTAAAAGGAAACGCTACATGAAAATCAAGAACAGCTGTGGAGTCCTAACTTCTACCAGCGTATCTGACCAACGGCACGGCCCGTCCTGGGACCTACACCCACAGCTGCCACCCCTGCTCAACTGGCACGTGGCTTTCAGGCTCTCTGAGACGCTTCCGCAATTACTTATAATTACTTGAGTGGAGCGATTCTGGGCGCCTGGTGGTTCCTTCACCTTCCTTTACCGTTCACCACTTGATCGTGTGCCAGCAGCATATCCGGGTGCTGCGCCCCTGGCACCGCCGAAGTTGGCACCAGGCTCGCGGCCTCTTCAAACCCGCGCTCGACAGGGGGACCCCGCGCTTGAGTCGGGCAAGCCGGGAGCCCAGCGTCTGGGCCGCCAGCGCCGCGGCGCCCGGCGGGTATTAGGGCGAAGCTCAAGTCACCCCAGGCGGCCCAGCCGTGGCGCCCAGTGGCCGCCGGGTGCGCTCGGGGCGAACGGGCGCGGGCGGGCGCCTCGAGCGAGCGGCCGCGGGGGGCGGGGCGGGGCGCGGCGCGCGCCGGCGCGTGGAGGCCGCGGGCGGTGGCCGGGCGCGCGCGGCGAGGGAGGGGCGCGCGGGGCGGGGGCGCGCGGCGGCCGCTGCGGCCTGTGGCGCCGTCGCCCGGCAGAGCCGAGAGGGTCGAGCGAGGCATCGCTGCTGCTGCCGCCGGCGGGGCGCGTGGGGCCGGCCCTCCGGTCGCCGTCCTTCCGTCCGAGGGCCGCGCGGGTCCCGTTATCATGTCGCTGAGGGCGCGCCTGGCCCGGCTGGCGGGCTGGCTGCAGGAGCCGCAGAAAGTGGCCCGTTTCCAGCGGCTGTGCGGGGTGGAAGCGCCGCGGAGCAGCTCCACGGCGGCCGCCGGCGACGCGAGGGAAGATGAGGAGAGAGCCGGGGCGCCCCTCGCCGGAGACGCCCGGTGCCGGGCGCGGCCGCCGGGGGCGTCCGGAGGCCCCCAGCCGCCCGGGGGCGACCGCAATCAGTGCCCGGCCAAGCCGGGCAGCGGCGGCGCCCCCAACGGCGTCCGGAACGGGCTGGCTGCCGAGCTGGGCCCGGCCTCGCCGCGGCGCGCGGGTGCCCCGCGCCGCAACTCGCTGACGGGCGAGGAGGGGGAGCTGGCCGTCGTGAGCAACTGGCCGCTGTACTACCTGTTCTGCTTCGGCACGGAGCTGGGCAATGAACTCTTTTACATCATGTTCTTCCCTTTCTGGATCTGGAACCTGGACCCCCTGGTGGGCCGCAGGCTCGTGGTCATCTGGGTGCTGGTCATGTACCTGGGCCAGTGCACCAAGGACATCATCCGCTGGCCGCGGCCCGCCGCGCCGCCCGTGGTCAAGCTGGAGGTCTTCTACAACTCCGAGTACAGCATGCCCTCCACCCATGCCATGTCTGGCACCGCCATCCCCATCTCCATGGTCCTCCTCACCTATGGCCGCTGGCAGGTAAGGAAGGTTCTCTTTCCTCTTCCCGCGCGCGGCCCTGGCGAGTTAAAGAACTTGGAGCTCCCTGCCCCCCCGCAGTTATTTAAATGTGGCCTCTGCCCTCCCCAAACCTCGCCATAGGTTTTCACAGTCCCCCCACACAGGCCCTTCCTAGGTTTAAAAAAAAAAAAAACCTAAATGATGGGGGAAACCCAAGACAAGCCGTCAAACTATCTTTTAATAGTTCATGCCCTTCTTTGAACCCGAAAGAAACTCTGTTCGTCGAGTTAATACATGATCAGTAGGCATTGCTTAAATTTTCAAATGGGTTGGATTCTTGCGATGCATAGCATACAATTGTGATTAATTATAATTTGCTTTTAATTAATTGTTAGGTGGCTAAGACCCAGTTTCACCATGTGGTGTCTTCCCCCAAAGTGATTCTGTTCAAGCCCTGAGCTTGGCTTTGAGACAATGTTTATAAAACCATAGTATTACAAAACAAACATGGTCGTTCCAGGCTATGAAGTAATGAATTTTAAACAAAAGCCTCTCTATGGAAGTTAATGGAGCACAGCGTGAGCGGGTTCTCTTTTGAAGGGGTGTGGTTGCTAATTTACAGATAGACACAAGGTTTAATTAACTTCTGGAGCGCTGATCTGTAGTATCAGTGTTATTGTTGCATTAGTTTTTAAAATGCATAGTTTTAAAGTTATTCTGACAGGGTCCTTGATCAGACTATTGAGTTTGTAAAGATGGTAAGGGTGACGGCAGAGTCAACCTGACAGTCATCAGGGATACATTTTTAATGATACATGTATTGTAGTTTGCCTACTTCTTTTGGCCTCTCATTTTTTTCAGCTTTTCATGGGATATATATGTTACTTAGACTTAAAAACCAATTCCCTTTCTTAATGAAGCAAAATTTATTCTTGGACTGCTGGCTCCTTTATCTGCCTTTTACATTGTAAGATTTGTTCTTCCTGCAGACCAGTCCCTTAAGAATAAAGTTAATAATTATGGAGAATCTAAGGAATCAGCCTACCTTGTTTTTTGTCATTACAGCACAAAATCGTTTTACTTTGAGAAATACACATTCTTTGTAAAGCTCCATAATGATAAACTTAACCCCAGATTTAATTTCAGTATAGATAAAATCTTATCCACATTGACACTTCTGTGCAGTGTATCTCTCTTAGAGTAACATGGAAAATGTGTAATGTATATACTAAGAATGACAGAAATATGAGGGAAAAGTAACATGAACAGTTTTTTCTTATTTAACCAAAGGCGATATACAGTGATATTCAGATTATAAAGTTGCTTATTTTACACAATAGGCAGCTTTCTCAAATTTTATTTAAATATGTCAGAATTTGAGATTATCAATAAGTTACATTTGGTGTCTATACTAGCTAGCAAATGATGATATATCTTGTTTTCATGAGACTTTCAGGTATCTATAACTATAGAGCCTTTTATAACTCCTCCATCAGTGGCTATTTTGCATACTGTTAAGGCTTGCAGTCCAAGTGAGAGCATTTTTTTTTTTTTTTTTTTTTGCTTATATAGAACACATCCTTAAAGGAATTCGGAAAACAGTATTGTCGATTTGTTTATGGCATGCAGTTGAATCCCGTATATATTGAATATGTCAATAGTCTAATATTTTGAAATAAGCTTACATTATAGTTTCTAAAGTATAGTATAGTCAAAGATTGAGGAAGCTGTATGTCATTGTTATTTTAGAACTGAGCTTAATAGGACTTTAGGAATCACCCAGTCTCAAAATCTTAATTTACTGATGTGAAACTGACTAATTAAATTACAACTAAAATTGTAAATTACTTAAAATTTCTAATTTTATATTTTTCCACTTTAAATTTAAATGAACATTTAAATTAGACTATTCATCTTTTGGTCAGCTGTTTTGAAAGAAAGACTCTCTTATATGAAAGTTCTAAGTTTATAAATGCAACTCTCCAGTAAAAACCAAAAAGACTTGTTTACCTTTTAACTTCTTAAAAATCCTTCTTATCTCTGGGGAGGATTGAACTTGTTCCCCTAGATCATATACAGTGTCATAAACCAATGTTACTTCAATAAAAAATAAGTAACTAAATTAAAAAATGAAAATAAAATCTTTGTTTTGACTTTAAAACAAAAGCACCTTCCTTTGCTTAAGGTTTTGGTCCTCTTTCCTGTTAGTAAGTATTGTACTACGTTAGAGGCTTATGTTTCTAAAGTGGATAAATAAACAAAAAATGTTGGAAGTTGTGCTAAGAATTAAACAATGAAAGCCTGGTGTTTTTCTAATTACTAGCAGTTTTGGTAGACAGTCCTGTTCATCTTCTATGCCCCCACTGCCTATTCAGGACAGGTGTGGTTACATCGAAATGCCTAGGATGCTGAAATGTCTCTCGAAACTGAGTTAGTTATCTCACATACCATCCCTTTGGTTTGGAATAACTACCTCACTCCTCCCTGGCACTTCATGTGCCTACTTGAAATCTGCTCAAGATTCACCTCCTACACAAAACCTTTTAAATTAACCCTTTCTGTATCATTATTCCTCAATTGTTCTTAAAATGACAGTAGACAAAAAAATTGCTTGTGGGCTTGTTTAAAATTCTAATTTTTGCACCTTACTCTCAGAGATTCTGATCCATTAGATGACTGAGGGGCACTGCATTTTACTGAAGTTTCCCAAAGATATAATAGAGGAAAAAAATGTAATTTCTTCAGCCCCTTCTAGTATATTTAACTCTTGATCATTAGAATGTATATTTCTCCTATATTGCTGTCTCAGCTCTTTTGCAAATCTAGTCTTCAAACTTTTTAAAGGCATATTATAATACCAGGAGGAAGATAAGAACATGGCTTGAAGCTGTTATTCTATTCTGGAAAATTTATTTTACTTTATGGTTATGCAAAATAGAAAGTGTTATGGCATTTCTCTTGGCGTTAAATAACTGGAGATCCATTGGCTACGATAATGATTGCTGTTTTACTATTCTTTGGAATTGTTTTTAACCTGAATTGGGAAAAAGATAAGAAATAAGAAGCATCAGATATTAAGAACATAGTCCTTTGAAAAATAATCGAAAATAAAATACTCCCTTTGCTTTTATGTGTGCATGTCCTTACCAGAAATAAAAATTCTTAATTTTTAAATAATATGACATGTAATGAACTCTAATATATGTATCTGATTTAATAATATTAAGGTTTTAGATGAACATCATTTTAAAAATTACTGTCATGACACACTTTATAGCCAAATCCATTCCCAACCAATCCATATGTTTTCACATTTAATAATACTTGTTATTTAATATAGTTATTAACATTTATTAAGCTCTTACTATGAGTCAGACTTTGTTTTAGATGTGTATCACCTCATTTAGTCTATTAAAATATTCCAGTGTTTGTTCCTTCTGTTAATGCAAGTTTACACATTAGGAAACTGAGGTAGAGGGAGGTTAAGTAATTTATTTAAAATAACACAACTAGGAAGTAGCGGAAACTGAATTTAAACCTTACAGGCTACAGAGCTTACACAGCAAATTCTTTTCAAATCACATTGTGATTTTTGAAGTACATTTGCAATAAGAAATATTTTTAAAATAGGTATGATTGTATTCTTAAAATACAAAAAACAGCTTCTTCATGCCTTGAGAAGACAATATGTATATATACATACGTATGCATTATCTATCAACATTTGTCTTAAAAATGTATTAAATTATTGACTAGAGTCAGATGTTGCTTTCATCACCCTTCTTTTTTCTCTATCTTCCTAATATAAATTTAAAAAACCAAAAGTATATTAACAGCGTTGGGAATAAAAAAGCACTTAAGATATTCTATCAAAGTATAATTCATTGTAAGATAATAAAGATTTGTGAGATCATGAAAAGATAAAAGGAAGAAAGACAAGAAGTTACAAAAGCAGGTCACAAATGACAAAGATCAGAAAAAACTTCAACAAAGAGACAAGGGAAACTGGTCACTGGTAATTCTGGTAAGAAACACAACTTACTAAATAATCAGATTGGTTTGCTACTTGATTTCTTTTTACTTGGAGTAATACTTGTGTTCGAAATGCACAGTTCCCTGATTTTATAAATGTTTGTTACCAATTCTTGATTTTAAATTATTTGTATTTCTTTGCATAGGTAGTATATTGCAGAAAATTCAATATTTACATAAAAAATATGGAGAGTACATTTCTTTTTTTGTTTCACAATTGCTAGGGTCTCTTTTCCAGATGTATTTATTATTGTAAATTTTTTGTTTAGCCTTCTAGATATAGTCTTTTTTGTTGTTGACATATACTATAGTTGACATATACATAAGTTATTTTTCATACAAATGGTGACATACTATGGTGTTCAGACCATAGTCCGTACTATACTTATCAGTACTGTTTTTATTTAGAACTATATTGTAAAGATTATCCTTTTCTTTTATCCAGCAATTAATGAGTATTAATTTTGTGCTTGCGATTGTTTAAAATGCTGCAGACGACTTAACCCTAAAGATCCCATGAGTATTATCACTGGTTTGCAGAAGAAACTGAGCCAGAGGGAAGTTTAGTGACTAGCCCAAGGTGACTCAGCAAGTATTTAATAGAGTCTGGATTCAAACCCAGGCACTTTAGCTGCAAAATGACTCTATATAACTGGATAATATTGCCTTTCCATATTAGCACTTTCCATATAATAAATAGAATGGTCTAATTTTTTCTCATTTGCATGATGTTCCAATGTATTAATATGCCATAATTTATTTAATAAATTGACTTTCTAGTATTGCCTATTCAAAGCCTTTGTCTATATCTTTTGTTAGATTAGTTCATATCAGGACTAGTATTTTATTAATATTTAAAACTATAACTGCCTTTTGTATTTTTGTGGTTGCTATAACTTCAGATCTTATACTATTTAAAGTATAGGGTAATAACTTTGCAACAGTATATGTCTACTTTTCTCTCCTCCTTTCCTAGTATCATTGTTTTACATCCACATATGTTATAGAACTCACAGTACATGGTTATTATTTTTGTATAATATTCCAGCATTATTTCTGAAATTTTTTTTTCTCCTTTCCCCTCACATCTTCTGCTTCTAGAACTTGCCTTGAGTATGTTAGACTGTTTAACATAGATCACTGACGCTCTGATAATGATGGTGGTTGTTTCTTGTTCTCTGTACTTTGTTTTGCATAATTTCTATTGCTATGACTTCAAGTTCACTGATATTTTCTTCTGCAATGTCTGTAATTTTCTGATGAAAAATAGGGTGGGATATAATTTCAGATACAACATATTTTTATCTAAATTCAGTTTGGATCTTTTTAAAAAGTCTTGCATTTCTCTGCTAATTATGTTTCTCTTTTCCTTTATATTTTTGACTTTGTGTATTAAGAGTTTTAATAGCTATTTTAAGGTCCTTACCCATGAATTCTATCTTCTCTGTCATCTTTGGGTGATTCTAATGTTTCTCCTATTTATAGATCATATTCCCCTACTTCTTTGCTTGGTAATTTTTTTAAGATTTATTTTTATTTATTTATGCATAAATATAACCTGGGCATGGAACTCATGCTGCAGTGGCTGGCGATAGCTTGATAGCGCCAAGGCTTAACCCCTGTGCCACCAGGGAGGCCCTTTGCTTGGTAATTTTTATAGAATTTTAGATATTGTTATATTCCTTTAAATAGTGTCGGCTTTTTCCTGTTTTATAGTTAAATTACTTATCAGTTCAGTCTTTTAGGTTTGCTAAAGCAGGCCCAGAATTACCATAGTCTAGTGCTAATATGTCCTTACTATTAAGACTCTATTCAAATTCTTTTAGCAATCTCTTTGGTGAGAAAGCAATTCTGGGCCTACGTGAGCTTTGGGAATTGCAGAGACCCTGCTACAGATCCCTGGGCTCATTCTCTGTGCAGTTTCCCCTCTCAGTTGTCTGCAAATTATGGCTGTGGTGGCATGTAGGAACTCGTGTGTCTCTCCCTTTAACGCAGTGATACTGCTGGTTTTGTTTTGCTTCTTCCTCTCTTGCTACAGCCTAGAAACTGCCTCCAGTGACAAGCTGTAGGGTTTATCTCATTTGTTTCCCTTTTCTCATGAATCACTGTCCTGTGCTGGTTATTTTCTAATATCTGAAAACAGTCTTATCATATAATTTGTCTAGTTTTCTGTTTATTTATAGTGCAAAGGCTATTCTTACAATAGTTAATCCTTTATGGCAGTAATGGAAATCTTTTCATGTCTACATACTGTTTTTTGTTTTTTAATTATCTAACAGCTTTTTGACATGTAATTCATGTACCATATAATTCACTCTTTGAAAACACAGAATTAAATGGCCTTTAGTATTGACAGCAGTCAATTGTTGAACATTCATCACTCCAAAAGATACCCCATATCCATAGTATGTAGTCTCCATTCCTCAATCCCTAGGCAACTACTTACTCACTTTATATCTCTATAGATTTGCCTACTTTGGACATCCCTTATAAATTGGAGCATATGATATAGTTTGTTGTGACTGACTTCTTTCATTCACCATCATGTTTAAAGGTTCATCAGCATTGTAACATGTATCAGTATTTCATTTCTTTTTGTTGCTGAGTAATATTCCATTGATGGATATACCACATTTTATTTAACCTTTCATCTATTAGTATACATTTGAGTTCACTTTATGGTTATTTTGAATAATGTTACTGTAGATTTTTTTGGGGGAGCTATGGATTTTTGTGTAAATTTTTTCATGAACATATATTTTTGTTTCTCTTGGGTTAGTTATTGGTTTTTGAAATCCTTTATATTGTGATGGTTTTAGCCTTAAGTCTATGGTATTATTTGGAAATATGTTTTCTTAACTTATTACGTCTGACTTTTGTTCAAAAAGGAAATTTTTGCTCTTTATGAATCTTTTATTTCATCATTTCTGGATTTTGTGTAATATAGAATGGCTTTCTACCATGATTTATTATAGTCTTTTGTGACTTAATTTTTATGCTTAAATCTTTGAACCATCTCTTGGTTTGAGGAAGAACTATCACTTTTATCATATATTATATATGGCTATATATTTAGGTCTACATCCATTTTTTTATATTTAGAAATGATATGGCTGATATTTGTGTGCACATTCTACATTATAGCTTTATAAATCTATTTTTCTAGAATTATTCTTGCTGCTTTTACTTATTTGTCTATATGTAATTTAGATTTTGCATGTATATAAGCAAAATCCTTTTGTAATTGTTTAATTAGACAAAACTGTACTTTTATATTTATGTCTTTAATTTACCTCCTATTGATTTTGTTTATGTTGTGAGGTATGGATCTGATTTTTTTTCACATATAGGTGATTAACTGATCTAGTATCATTTTAAAATAGTTTCTACTTTATCTGTATAGCCACTTCTGTTACATGTCAGGTTCCCATGTATTATATGGGTCTAGTTCTGGGTTTGCTATTCTTTTTCACTGTCTATTTATCTGTCTCTTTATCATTATCATTGTTTGTTGATTTAAAGTAAGTTTCGCTATCTGTTTATGAAAGTTCTCACTATACATTAAGATTGTCTTGACTAGTTTTGGACATTGACTTTCAATATACATTTTAGAATCAAGTTTTTAATTTTCATGTAAACCCTATCTACTTTTGTTGAAATTACAATGAAGTTATAAATTAATTTGGAAATCATTGATGGCTTTACAATATTGAATCTTTTTGGTTGCAGTTACAGTAAATCTTATTTATTGTCTTACACATATTTCAGTGAAGTTTTACAATTTTTTTCCATGTGCCTCAAACTGTATAATAAATTACAACTTTTTTTAGATTTATTTCCAGTTACTTTTTATTTTTCGTTACTGTTGTAAATGAAGTTAGGTTTCAAATAGTCTTTTTGTGGATAAAATATAAAAAGTAACTTGATTTTTATGCATTGATTGCATATACAACAACCTTATTCAACTCTGTTAATTTAATATGTTGTATGTATATTCTCATCTGTTCCTTGTGGAGAAAATCATGTCAAGTGAGGATAATAAAAATGATATTTATTATGTTGTAACTATGTATTTTTTCTTGTTTCTGTAGAGAAGAAACTTTAGTCAGGTAACCACAATCAGCTACTCAAATATAATCTCATTGCTAGAAAGTACTGGGTAATAGGATAAGTAGGTGTCAGGGTAAATAAAACAAATTAGAGGGGATTAGATTGGTGTTTTAGGAAGATTCTTATGTTTATGGTATAGAAAAGGGACTAGAGGAAAGCAAGATTGGAGGCTGGGAAACCACCACAACCAGTTCAAGGGAGAGAATGGGGCTCTAGATCAGGGCCCTACACATGATGGTTTGCTGCCTGATTTTATGTGACCATAAATGATGAGTACTTTTTATACTTTTGTATAGTTGAACAAAATCAAAAGAAGAATATTTGTGACATGTGTAAATTATATGAAATTCAAAATTTTTTTGTGGTTGTACATAAAACTTCATTGGAACACAGCCAGGTCCATTCCTTTATATTTTATCTGTGGTGCTTTTGTGCTACAACAGCAGAGTTGAATAATTGTGACACTGACTATATGGTCCATAATGCTCAAGAGAGTTAACTATCTGGTTCTTTACAGAAAAGCTTTGCCAGCTGTTCATCTAGATTGTGTCAATGATAGTAGAGAGAAATGGATCAATTCAAGAGATATAAAGAGGTAGAGTTGACAAGACATGGTTTGATGATTACTTGGATATGATGAAAAGGAAGAAAAAATGGACTAAAGGATTAGCCCTCTCAATTTCTTACTAGTTTAAAGAGATGGAATGTATTGAAAGTAGTAGTTTGAAGAGATGGAATGTATTGAAAGTAGGTGATATTTGAGAAAGAAGCAGGAACATGTTGGAGATGAATTCACTTTTATTATTGTATTGAGTTGGTGGTGTCTATGAAACAACCACTTGGAGCTCTCTGTGAGGCAGTTCTATAGGAGAAAGCAGCCTGGCCAGATTTGATGTCATTAGCATAGAGATGTGAAATGAAGTGATGAGAGTGTAGTATATAGCCCAATGGAGAGTACACACAATGAGAATTGAGAGTCTAGGAAAAAACCTTTAAAGGTATCACTATTGGGCCTCCCCTGGTGGCGCAGCGGTTGAGCGCTGGGCTGTGACGCTTCCTGCAGCCTCTGCAGCCCTGGTTCGATCCCCGGCCACCAGCGAGAGTCACACATGGCACGCAGACCTCTCCTGCCTCCCACTGCTCCCCTCAGCAGTGTACTTCAGTCTTTCTGCCTGCTCTGCTCCCCGCTCTGGCTCTGGTAAATTCTCTCACCCTCCCCTGCTTCTGACTGTACCCAGTGCTTGTATAAATAAATAAATAAATAAACAAATAAATCTTTAAAAAAAATAAATAATTAAAGGTATCACTATTTAAGGAATGGAATAGAGTAAAAAGAACCTGAAACAGAATCTGACAGGTAGCAGTTTGAGAGGTAAGAAGTTGTCTTAGGCTATGTGTGTGTGTTTGTATATGTGTAGGAGCTCTAGTGACAATTTAGACTAGCTTAAAGAAAGAAAAAAAGGAAATTTAGTTGAAGAATAAAGGGACTATATCATGGAAGTCAAGGCCAAGAAATTGCTTCTAGGCCTCCATGGAACTGGAACAAGGCTCTGGAAAAATATCAGAACTAAAAGCACATAGTCCATCTTTGTTACTTGGGGTTGTATATTCTCTTATTTCTGCTTTCTTCTCTCTCCCTGCCTTGGTATATTCATGTCTGCCTCACTCCTAGTTTGTATCATTTCCAAATTCAAGTGCACAACAGAGACTTACAGACCTTCTTTCTGACTTGATTTCAAATTACTATTAGAAATAAGAATCCAAGTGGCTCAGCCCAGGCAATGGATTTGCTTCCTTGGGGCAAAGTTTTCTTGCCTGATTCAATAGCTGTGGTCAAGGGAGGGAGATCTCACAGTGTGAGTATGTCTCCAGGGCTATCCAATGTTGCATCAAAGAGAGGTGTAGATTGGATAATATCATTAAAATATACATTGTACTATAATGGGAAACTGGATGTGAAAGAAAGGGTATTTCTAGAAAAGGAGAGTAATACTGTAAAATGCTGTTAAAGCAAGATAAGTACTTACAGAAGACTTGGAAAATAAAAAGAGTAGGAAAAAGATAGCGTTAACTTTTTTTTTCTTTAAATTTCCTTAGAATTTGAAAATAGATACCGTAAAGTGTATGCAGTTGATTATTTTGTATTTTATATTATGTGTGATTAATTTTATGTGTCAGCTTCACTAGATATAGTACCTAGATTTTTGGTCAAACACTATTGTGGATGTTTCTGTGAAGATTTTTTCAGATGGTATTAACATTTAAATCAGTAGACTGAGGGCCTCCCCGGTGACTCAGCAGTTGAGTGCTGGGTTGCGAAGCTGCCCGCAGCCTCTGCAGCTCTGCTGGTTCGATCCCAGACCACCAGCGAGGGTCCCACATGGCGCGCAGACCTCTCCTGCCGCACACTGCTCCCCTCAGCAGTGTACTTTGTCACTCTGCCTGTTCTACTCTCTGCTCTGGCTCTGGTGAATTCTCTCACCCTCCCGCGCCTCTGACTGTATCCAGTGCTTGCATAAATAAATAAATCTTTAAAAAAGATCAGTAGACTGACTAAAATACATTACCTTCCATTATGTGGTGGGATTTTCTAATCATTCAAAGGCTTGAGAAAAGACTGTCCACTTCCTTAAGGAAGAGGAGATTCTGCCAGCCTATTGATTTTGGATTTTTGAACTACATTAGCTCTCTCTATGGTCTTCTGCCTGCTGGCTTACGTTGTAGATTTTGGACTTGTCAGCCTCCACAATCCTTAAAAAAGCCAATTCCTGAGACCTTCCTGGTGGCGCAAGGGGTTAGGCACAGCATTGTGAAGCTAGCAGCAGTCTCTGCAGCATGAGATCGATCCCCAGCCGCCCAGGGAGGTGACCCACATGGTGCAGCAGACCACTCCTGACTTGCCCGCTGCTCCCCTCAGCAGTGTATTTTGGTAGATATGCCTATTCTGCTCCCCACTCTGTCTCTTGTGGGTCCTCTAACCCCCCCACCCCTGCATCACTGGCCTGCATCCCAGTTCTTGTATGTATAAATAAATAAATCTTAAAAAAAAAAAAGGCTCATAGAATTGTGCCTGGTATATGTAGGTTATATGCTAAATAAAATTGTTTATTAACATTGTAAGAACACGGCCTCCCCTGGTGGCGCAGCAATAGAGCGCTGGGCTGCGAAGCTGCCCATAGCCTCTGCAGCCCCGGTTCGATCCCCGGCTGGCAGCAAGGGTCCCACATGGCGGGCAGACCTCTCCTGCCGCACCCGCTGCTCCCCTCAGCAGTGTATTTCGTTGGTCTGCCTGTTCTGTTACCCGCTCTGGCTCTGGTAAATTCTCTCACCCTTCCACACTTCTGACTGTTCCTCGTGCTTGTATAAATAAATAAATAAATCTTAAAAAAAAGAAAACAAAAACAACAACATTGTAAGAACAAATCTACATTCATTTCATCTAATATCTGCAGAGGATTGAATTTTTATTTACTTATTATATTTATGCATAGAATTGAATTTTGGGCTAAAAAATCCAGCCAGTTTTTGTGAGACATAAAGGATTTGATTAGATAGGAATTGAGGTAGTGAGAGTGACATGGAGGACAGTACAACAGATATGTATCAAAAGTCAGAGATTGGTTGGGTTGCTGTACAGTCTTCCTAATTCAGACTTTTTAAAAAGCAGAAAGTAGGACTCGTGGAATTGATACATTTATCAGTGTAGAAAAGATACATTTGAGTTTTCTGTTACAATGCCTTTTACATTTTGAAAATTGGCCTCCCCGGTGGCGCAGTGGTTGAGCGCTGGGTTGCGAAGCTGCCTGTGGCCTCTGCAGCAATGGTTCAATACCCAGCTGCTCCCCGGCCACTGGAGGAGGGTCCCGCATGGTGCGCAGACCTCTCCTGCTGCCCGTTGCTCCCCTCAGCAGTGTACTTCGTCAGTCTGCCTGTTCTGCTCTCCACTCTGGCTCTGGTGAATTCTCTCACCCTACCGCGCTTCTGACTGTACCCAGTGCATGTATAAACAAAACAAACAAACAAATAAATAAATAAATAAATAAAACATGCCTCTATTAAAAAAAAAAAAGAAAAAAAAAAAGAAAATTACTGTAAATTACTGCAATTGCCCCTACTCATTCTCCCAAGTGCTAAGGTAACTCCAGATGAACTATTTATTACTCCAGACTAGATTTCAGTAAGAATTTTTATAAAACATATCTCCACAGAATGACTAGACAGTAGAGAAATTTTCTGGGGCTTTGTACCATACAGAGCTACGTTACCCAAGAGATTTTTGTTTTTCAGAGATCGAGGAATTTCTTGCTCATCTTTTTTTTTTTTCAATTTGAATTTTTTTTTTTTAATTTGAGGTACATTGGTTGACACTATTGTTGGCATTTTGGACATATAGAATCTCTACCTCAGTGTAGTTACTGTAGCTCTCTGGCCACCATAGTACCTGTGGTGCATCACATAGTCCATTGTGCTCCCTCCCTGTTTTGTTCTCCTCCCTCCCCTCAGAATGCTCAGTTCTGTAGTCAGCTTTCAAGGGTTAGTTTTTGTCTTTATTTGACCCTTTGTGTCTCTCTATTCCACATGTAAGTGACACCATCCGATATTTATCTTTCTCTTTTGGACTTAATTTCACTTAGTGTAATCCCTATCAGCTCCATTGATTTTGCCACAAATTTAAGAGGCATGAACTTGGTTATTTAAGAGCCATGAATTTGTCATTTTTGATCGCTGAGTAATGTTCCTTTGTCTATATACACCACATCTTCTTGATCTATTTATCTGTATTTTTTGGCACTTAAGTTTTTTTCCATAGCTTGACTATTGTAACTAGTCCTATAATCAACATGGTAGTGCAAGTTTCCTTTTTGAATTGGTGTTTTGATATTCTTTGGTTAGATACCGAAGAGTAGTTATTCTTTGGTTAGATGCCTAGGAGTGGAATTCCTGGGACATTCAGTAGATCCATTTTTAATCTTTTGAGAAACTGCCATACTGTTTTCCATAGGGACCGATCAGTCTTCATTCTCACAAACAGTGTAGGAGGGTTCCTTTTTCTCTTCTTAGCTATTTGGAAAGCTGTGGTTTGCCTGCTGCTCGAAAATGTTATCAGCCAAATCAACTGGTTCTTTTCTTTCTTTCCTCACAAATTCCTTCCCTATAATAGGATTTGGGAAATGAATCTATTTTATTTATTTATTTATTTTTGTGGGACCCTCGCCGGAGGCCAGGGAATGAACCGGCACTGCAGAGGCTACGGGCAGCCTCGCAGCCCAGCGCTCAACCACTGCGCCACCAGGGGAGGCCCTGAATCTCTTTTATTAACATAAAAACACATAAACTAGTATGGTAGTAAATAGCACTTTCCTCAATGGCTTTCCTAATTGGTTTGCAACATTAAATACACTTAAAATTATAACTAATATTTATGTAATGATTCCTATATCCAAATTGATACCTTGTGACTTAAGTTTGATAATCAGTAATTTAGATGACATCAGATGTGAATAAGTCAAAGCAAAGATTGAGCTAAAAATTTTTAGTTCACATTTTTCTCATTAATATGTACATTAAGTGATTGTATATAGCTCAGTTTTTATTTTACCTATTATCCTACCAGTATGGAAAGTACCATAAAGGAAAGTATGCTGTTGTGGTTTTTTTGGTTTGTCTTTGCTTTAATGTAGAAAGTATAGTTTGCGGGGCCTCCCTGGTGGTGCAAGGAGTTGGGACACAACCTATGAAGCTATCCACAGCCTCTGCAGCATGAGTTCGATCCCCAGCCAGAGAGGTGACCCACATGGCGCAACAGACCTCTCCTGTCTCGCCCGCTGCTCCCCTCAGCAGTGTATTTCAGTCAATCTGCCTGTTCTGTTCCCCACTCTGTCTCTGGTGAATCCTCTCACCCTTCCCCTCCCACCTCTGGCTTGTAATCCAGTTCTTGTATGCATAAATAAATAAATCTTTAAAAAAATATATAGTTTGCACTGTGTTATTGTATGAAGTGATTTTTATATTTCTATATGCTTAGGCTATTTTTGTTTTAGAAGGTGTATTTTAGTCTAAAATGCTAAGCTAAAAAATCCTTACCTCATAAAGTTTGTTCCAAATTAAGCATCAGAAATTCTGTTTTCTAAGGTTACTGGGTTTTCAGATTGTGGTTATTTACAGGGGATTCTAGAGATATACTTAAAACTAAAGGTTAACACAGCCCAACTTTTAAGACGAGAACTGAATGATGCTGCTACTTTGACCTTTGATTCCAGTTATGAATTGTGGGATCAATATTCTTGATGGCAGAAGACATGTTTATTTACCCCATCCAACAGATACTTATTACTATGTGCTAGACACTACTATAGTTATTAGTTATATAACAGGGAATACAACAGTCAGGTTCTTACTCCCATGAAACTTATATTCTTGAGGAAGAACTTAGCAATAATTAAAAGAAATTTTATTATTTTAAATGTATGTAAAAATATGTACAGAAGATATGTTCTAATGCATAAATACATTCTATGTCAAAGATAATGGTTACTTAGAAAAATCAAGCTCTAAGGGTGTATAAGGAGTCCAGGGAAGGAGGGTTGCAGGTATAATTAATAAATAGGATTGTCTTGGAGGGTGTCACAGAGAGAGACATTCATGAAGGAGTCAAAGGAACAAGCTGTGCCCATCTTGAGGAAATGTGCTCTAGCTACAAGGGACAGGGAGAAGACCATTGCTGGAACGCAGAGGAGTAATAGATGAAATTAGAGGGAGAGGGCAAGGGAGCAAACCTTGTCCATTCTTTTTGACTGTCTAAGAGACTTTAACTAGTATTCTGGTATGTGGTTGTTTTTCCACTTTCTTGATAATACCCTTTGTTGCAGAGTTTGTAATTTTGTGTTACATATCTGAGAATCTATTGCCTAATGCATGGCAATAAAAATTGCCTTTTTTCCCTAAACTTTGTATGGCTTTAGCTCTTTTTTTTAAAGATTTATTTATTTATGCATATAAGGACTGGGGTACAGGCCAGAGGTGTGGAATGGGAAGGGGGTGGTAAGAGGATTCGCCAGAGACAGTGGGGAGCAGAACAGGCAGATTGACTGAAATACACTGCTGAGGGGAGCAGCGGGGAAGTCAGGAGAGGTCTGATGCGCCATGTGGGTATCTCCCTGGCTGGGGAATCAAACTCATGCTGCAGTAGCTTTGGATTGCTTCATAGTGCTGATGCTTAACCCCTTTCGCCACCAGGAAGGCCCATGGCTTTAGCTTTTATATATGATCAGTTTGACTTAATATTTGTGCATGATGTCAGGGATGAACCCAGTTTCTTTCTTTTCTCTTTCTCTCTCTCTCTTTCCTCCTCTGCTCTTTCCTTTCCCTCCCCTTCCCTCTCTATTTCTTAAGATAAAGAGTTCTGACTGATTGATTTCTTCTTTCTGAGATAGGCCTCTACTGCTATAAATTCCCTCAGAGGGTTGCTTTTACAGCTTTCCCTAATTTTCGATGTGTTGTGTTTTGTGTTTTTCTGTAAGTATTTTATAATTTCACTTGTGAATTCTTTGGTCCACTGATTATTTTAACAGTAGCTTAATTTTTTACGTACAGTGAGTTCTCATTACTCGTGGATTCCTTATTTGTAAACTCACCTACTCACTAAAATTTATTTGTAACCCAAGAGTCAGTACATTCATGGATATATGGAGAATGGCAAAAGTTTTGAGTCACCTTGGTGTGCATATGCTCAGCTGAAGTTGAACAAGGAAGCACTCTGTCTTCTTGTTTCAGCTAATATACTATAAACAAGAGTTATTTTCAGTCTATTTAGTGACAGTTTTTCATATTTTTTTAACCTTTTTGTGGTTTTGCTATTTAAAAAGCAGTAATGAAGAGCTATCTAATGTTCGTAATCACAAGTAACTGATATGCTATACAAAGAAAATACTTTTGTTAGATAACAGTCCTTGCTTCAGAGTTGTAGTTTTATTGTCCACTAGTTCAATGTTAGTGAATCAACAATACAGTACATTCAGTAAAAGGAAAAGGAAATTTACTGACCTTATGTAAGGCCACTCTGGAAAGTGCTAAAGTAATGTGTGTGTGTGTATGCACACACATACACACACAAACTATATATGTTTCCATAAAACTATGGAAAATAGGGAAAATGGCTAAATTTGTGGATTCATGAAATGATAACCATAAAAGAAAAAAGAAAAAAGCATAGAGGACAGCACTGTTTTAAAACTAAAAGCCAAGGAACCTTAAAACCATATCCAGATTAAAGAAAACATTAAACTCTTCTCTTGTAGTGTTGACTGACTTACACATTTCAAAAGATGAAAGCATGAAAAATGTTCAAGTTGCAATGAATTTGAGGCAAGATCAAGCGACTGCAGGAGAATTTTTAAGATATCTGCTAGGTGTTATGGTGGAAAAGAGCTGTGTGGAAAAGTAGTTTTTCAGTGCTGAGAACTATCTCTTTCTTCATTTCTGTTAGTTTGCATCACTTATTTGGGGTTCTGTTGTTTGATGTAAATGTTTATAATGGCTCTATTTTAATGAATTGATTCTTACGTCAGTATATACGTTCCTTCTGTCTTTGGAATACAATTTTTCACTTTAAGTCTATTTTGTCTGAGGTGTGTACATATAAAAATTATGTAGTCAGAATTGGATCAAGTGTTCCACAAAATGTATTTCCACAAAAATATCTAGGGAAAAATATTCTGAAGCTGTAAACTAAATACTCAAAAAAAAAAAAAAATCAACCAATCAATAAAAATAGAAGTGATTATTCTTTTCCCAAGTAGTCACTTTTTTCCGGTGAGGTCTAAAGATCCTTTGGAGTGGAACAAAAGGAACATAAAAAAAATTGAAGGTTCTCTCTTAGCCTGTGCATCCAGCTTGATAACATTCCTAACTCTCCTATTACTTGGAGATAGGAAATTTGAATAAATGTGGATTGAATTAAGGTAAGTGTTCAGTTTCAATGTCCTGCTCAAAACTTTCATTTTCCTCTTCCTTTAGCCCTAACTTCAGAGAAAAGCGTAGGAAAATTTCTTGTTTGTTGTTATTGTTTGTTCAATTCTCCTTTGCTTATTAACAGTTATTTTAAAAATTAACAGAAAAGTTAAAATAACATGAGAACCTGCTACAGAGACAGAATCCACTGTTAATCTCTCACCTGTTTTATACCAGTAGCCTCCTAACTGGTTTCCCTTTTTCTACCCTTGCTCCCTTAGTCTCTGATCTTTACATGGCAGCCATCTAATGATCTGCGCTGAGTGTGGCAGTTTTATTCAAAACCCCGCAATGCCTCTCCATTTGATTGAAGATAAAAGTAGTTTTTTTACAGTGGCCTTGTAGTCTCTGCTTGCTCTGGCCCCACCTCTGCTTGCTCTGGACTGACCTTTTCTACTTGCTCTCTGTCTACTCTGATCATATTAGCCTCCCTGCAGCCACATTTCCTCATTAGAGACTTTGCTTTGTTTGCACCCCCTTTCTGACATATGGTCTTCCTCAGGTATATGCTCGACTAATTTTCTTGCTTCCATTCAGTCTTGCCTTAAATCTCAGCTTTTCAATAAAGCCTACACTATCTGCTATTTAATATTTTAATGTACCCCCATAATCACAGTCCCACACTCTTGATCCTATTTCTGTTTACTGTTGTAATGTAGTAGTGACTCAACCCAACTTCTTATTGAGCCATCTTGAATTCTTATTGAACTATCTTGGCTTTAATTTCGTTCAGAAATTTGAAGTCCTCAGGCATTGATGACCTCAAATGTGACCCTTACTTCCTTTACAAACTCACCACCCTGCCCTTCCATCATTTCCTCCTGCCCTCAAATATTGGGAACTTTTTTCAAGGCTACCTCTTGGTATCAAGAATTGTTGGCATTTTATGTTTTTACCCTTTTAGTTCCCAATATCTCAACCAAAAATTTTCTCAATAAGGTTGTCACTTGAAATTTCAGGCACAGAAGTAGAAAACAAATTATAATGTGTTAAATATTGCATGCAAAGATAATGCCCAGTCCTCCTCCCAAGGGAAGCAAAGACTCTTACGTGGACCAGATTCAGGCACTGTTGTAAAAGTGTTTTCATTAAAAATAGGTCTCTTACCTGTTTTTCTTCTTCCGTAGTGATTGAATCTTTATTATAGAAGCAAAAATGTCATTTTCTACAGAGCAGAGGGTAGAAGCAGCAGATTCCATTCTTTTGTTCATTCATGCAAAAATATTACTTGAATGTCTGCTATATGTGCCCTGCTTAGGGTTAGGTGCTGGGAATACAACAGGAAGTGAAAACAAAAAAACCAAAAAAAACACCGCCACATTGTTTCTGTTTTCCTAGAAGTTCATAGTATAGTGATTTGGTTTTTATTTGCTTGTTTATATTTAACCTAATTTATTTACTAATTTTACTTTTTTTTTTTCCCCCCTTTAGTATCCCCTTATATATGGACTGATTCTTATTCCCTGCTGGTGTTCTCTAGTTTGCCTAAGTAGAATTTACATGGGAATGCACTCCATTCTGGTAAGGAAAATGTTGTGTTCATAGTGCTTTATTTTTTTCTGAAATTGATGGCAGTTTTATTATATTTAATCATTTACAGATTTATATAAAATGTAAATGAGAAAATATAGTTATTATAAATCTTTTAATTTACAAAATACCAATATCATGCTTTGTGAAGTTTTAATGTAGTAATTATGCATTTCATGGAAATTGTTCCCAGCTATCCCAATAAGTAAGTGTTCAGGTAAACATTTCTCCCTCCTTTTAGTTTCAGCTTTATTTTCCTTCTTATTTTCTTCTAGGCCTCTCCTGTGGTATCAGAATCAACAGTGTGAATACAGAAACCAAGGAGAACTCTACTTATTAGGGAAGACCTAATGACTAGAAACTAGATGAACTTAAACTATACTGGCATCACATATTTAAATAATAAAATCTTAGATTTCTTTTTCCCAACAGTATGTTAGAACTCATATCAGATATTTTGAGAAATTCAGTTTCAAAAACAATAGCAGCACAGGGTCTCTCTGCATTCTTTAGCCAGACCCAATCACTTCCTTTCTTCTCTATCACAGTTGATAATCTGTTAATTCTGGCCTATGTCATTTCTTAACCCAAAGATTGCAACAGCTCTTAGTAGCCCTTCCAGTTTGACGTCACTCCATCCAGCATTCAGTAGCCTGCTGTAGTCTACTTAATGTTTCACCCAGGGCAAAGGGTGTTTCTTGCTTTTAGAAAATCTATAATCTCTGCTTAGAATGACCTTTTCCCTTTCTTTACCTGGTTAACTATACTACTCATTCCTCAATTGTCAAAAAATGCTCTTACCTCCTAAAAGGACACTCTGTGAACATCTCATGTATTATAGATAAAGGATCAGAAAAATGGTGGAGAAATATGAACTACTTCAGGAATCTAAAAATCTCTACTAGGTTATATTGAATTTTTGTCTTTAACAACTTAAAGCTTTTAGAATTTTGTACTCATAAAAAATCTCACTAGCTGAACTCATAGCTGTACAGATAGTGAGTTTCTATTTCTTATTTAGCTAGCTTGCCTCCAGTAGCTGCTCCTTCACTTGTAAATTTCCAGAAGTCCCAAATGGTATTTTAATAAGCAAACTCTTTACACTTTACTTTTTATAATTATATTAATACAATTTGTGAATTTACCTACAATCTGTCTTTCTAACTAATATCTACTAATTTTATGAGAGTAAATATCACACAAGCCTAATATTTGTCACAGAAAATGTGATCCATCTTGTGCCTTTTAGAGTTTTTCCCTTCAACTCCCAGAAAAAGGGAATATTTTAGTAGATTGGTTAAATACTCAAACTGAATGCACTTCATTTTTTATATACTGAATATCATCTGTTCTTGAATCAGCTGAAGTAAAAACAATATTGATAGATTTTTCAAGTCATGAGTCTGACAACTATAGTTTTTTTTTTTTTTAGCTATAGTTCTTTATTAAAAAACCACCTTGTCCTATGGAATGTTTTATCATCTTTAATTAGCTACTGAATTATATTCCAAGTTTTTGATTTTCTTTAAAAGTAAAGTCATGGATGACTTGCAAGCATTGTAAATTATGATTCTGTGTTATAAGCACAACTATTCCTAATTAATAATATATTGCTAATCAATTATATATTACTTATATACATTATTTACATATTGCTAATAATTATATAACATATTGATATTTAATAATGTATCACTTATTTAATACTTTTTTTTATAAAATAACATAATGAACTCCCTTTTTTGCATTTAGATCTAGTTTATTCCTACAATTTACTTTTTTTCCTATAGTGCTTCAGTAATTGCCTGTGTTTTGAACTATTTTCCTAAATACAATTTGTATATTCATTGCTTATTGTGAACTTAGTATGGAATTATAGGTAGAGTATGCTATATAATGTGTTAAAAGTTGTTTAGTTACCACATTAGCCAAGTGATAACTTCATTAAGAAGTGAGTTCTATCCAACCACTATGGAGAGCTGTGTGGAGATTTCTTGACCTACTAAACATAGAGCTTCCATATGATCCAGCAATTCCACTCCTAGGTATTTACCCAAAGGACACAGAAACATCAATTCCAAAGAGCACCTGCACACCTATGTTTATAGCAGCACTATTTACAATAGCTAAGCTTTGGAAACAGCCCAAATGCCCAAAAATAGATGACTGGATCAAGAAGATGTGGTACATATATACCATGGAATATTACTCAGCATTCAAAAAAGATAAACACATGCAATTTGCAGCAACATGGATGGCACTGGAAGGGATCATGCTCAGTGAAATAAGCCAAAAAGAAAAAGAAAAATACCGGATGGTCTCACTCATAGCAGGAATCTAGAAAACTTAAATAAGGGACCAGGAAAATGAATAACTATAAGAAAGTGAAAATCAAAATCAACAAATAACTATGAACCAGAGACACTTTTTGGGGGTGGGAGGGGAGGGATTGGGGTCAGAATGGGGGGGTTGCAATTGTATGGGGAATATAAAAATAAAATTTATTATAAAAAAAATGGCATATAAGTAAAATTTAAAAAAAAAAGAAGTGAGTTCTAATTAATTTATAATGAATACTTCATTCAATATTTGCCATATGCTTTGTTGTTAATGTTAGAACACAGGAAACAAAAACTTTATTAGTTTATTTTTATTATCCAGGTAATTTCCTAAATTGATTTTCTTAATTATCAGAAAAGTAGAGAAGAGTTTTATTAATTTTCTCTTTACTATCAAACCTAAGTCTCAATATTTAATGTTTTAAAATAAAACACAATCCATTTAATGTTACTACACTTAGTATATGTAAAGTTATTATTTCTTTCTACATTAGTAAAATATGAATATGTTATAATTACATTTACCCAAAATTGTACCAAAAGTTTTTATAGCTATATGTGGAAAGTCTTTTCAAGAAGGTATTATAAGATTATAAAGTAGTATGTACCTCTCAAACCCACTTTATAACAAGAAATAAAAATCAGACCAATTAAAACAAAACCAAAAACATTTAAAGAGCTAGAACAGTAAACACTAAAAATTTTAATGGTGGTTATTCCTAGGTAATAACTATTTGTTATTGTTTATCTTATTTTCCAGTTTTTCTAGAGTGAGCATGTATTCACTTTGAATTTTAATTAAAGTTTTAAAAACCATCCTTAATAGTGCCTATATAGTCAAAGATATAGTACATTACAATGATAAATTTTATTCTTAGAAACGCTGACATATTGAAATTAGAACCAGGACACAGGTTACAAAAATAAATGTTTTATGTTATAATACTATGCTATTAAAAAAATTAAAACACCAGGAAACTATAGGGAGTCCTGAATTCTAGTCTCAGCAAATCATTAACTTCTGGATTTCTATTTCCTGATCAGGGGAAAAGAAAAGAAAACAAATTCCAGATATACAATAAAGTAAATCTTTATTGAATTTATGTATATGACATATTTCTACCATAAATTTGATGGTATCCCAGAATATTCCATTCAAATGTATTGACTTGTAAGGCATAAGCTATAATTAATAAGTATCCAAAATTATTTCCTAAGTTTCTTTTTGAAAAATTTGTTACTTTAACTTCTTTATGTCATCTTTAACATTAATTTTCTTTATTGCATACTTTGTGTAATAATTCCTAAAACCGTATAGTTACATATTTTGATGTTATACATCAAGTTG
Source organism: Talpa occidentalis (assembly GCF_014898055.3). Taxonomy (NCBI): domain Eukaryota; kingdom Metazoa; phylum Chordata; class Mammalia; order Eulipotyphla; family Talpidae; genus Talpa; species Talpa occidentalis. The sequence goes on along the minus strand of NW_023601104.1, from coordinate 71,177,852 downwards.
ATATAATAATAGCATCTTGTGTGTGCCTGAATTCCTCCCTTCCATTTCTGTTGCATGTGAGTTTAATATGTCCTTACTATTCAGGGCAATATCATAATAACTGATAATAATATCAGTAAAGAAGGCAAATTTGCATAGTCTTATAGTAATCTAAGTTTAATGTTTATGGAATAATACCCAAAAAGTAGGGGACAGCGAATATTGGGTGTTTGATGTCATACCAAAATATACTTGATTGCTGAGTTATCAATTTAGTTTTCTTAAAGTGATTAAAGTAAGAAAGTTCTAAAAAGCCATTTACTTATTTTTTTCATTTTTAAGGTATAAAAACATTTCACAGAAATAAACATGTACATGTATCTATAATATAAAAAGAAATGCAGTTTTTGAAAGCTATTTTAGTGCTATTAAGCTTTTCCATTCACTTTAGAGTAAATTTATACAGTTACATATGTCATATATATTATTTGTATATATTATATATATATATAACTCATTAGTTATCATTTGTTTAACACATCTGTAACTTGATCCACCTTCTATGTTAGAATTAAAAAGTTCAGAACATTTCCACATTGGCATTTAACTTAAAATTTTGAATCACTGGTAAAAATGGTGAAATTTAAATGGAAAATAAAGTTTCTAGAAACCAAACCCACTGGTTGTTCCTTGAGACCTGGGCTCTTAATTACTGTTAGAGAAGAAAGGATAAGCTAGCAAATGGAATGTAAACTTTGGCAATTTGGGATCTGAATATTTATAGAAGTTTGACTGTAAAATAATTTGATATCTCATATCCAAAAACGTAATCAGAATTTGATTATGTCACCTATGAAATCTTGGAGTAATTACAGTAAAATTCAGTATGTATAGCCAGTCTGTATCAATGAATTTTCATAGAAGACTTGTGTTCCTCCAAATCCTGAAAGTTTAGTTTTTCTTCACTCCCAATATTTAATTACTAATGTTGAAGGTGTTCATTTTTTTCAACAAAGGTATTCAGCACATTCAATCTATGAGATTAAATAATCAGCTATATGACCTTAGTTCAGTTTTCATTGTTTAATACTGGTTAAGGTAACTGTAAATTTTCAAAAAATTTGCACAATTTTGAGAGAAAAAAGAAAATTTTAACATTCTGGGGACAACACTGGAAAATGAGATTGTTCTAGGCAAGCTACCTCAGAGTAATTTTAAGGATTAAATAGGACAATAAATGTAAAGTATTAAAACAGTATTTTCGGTACAGAAAATATAGTTGTTTTGACGTTAGCCTAATTTGAAGAAACTATGTTTCATCTATTTTTCTTATGGACTTCTTTTCAGGCAAGATTATATAGTTAATGAAATGAGTCTCAAGAATCATTTTGTCTTAGTTTAGCCAAATACTTATTGCCTGCTTGCTTTATGCATTGGGTATATATGTATAAAGTAGATAAAGTCTTTGCCTTTGAGAAATTACAGTCTAAATATGTAATGTGTAATGTAAATATGTAGTACAACAACTCTCAACCAAAATTCAACAATAAAATCACTGGGAATGGGAAACTTAAAAAAAAATACTGATGCCCCACTCATACTTCAGTTCAAATAAGTCAGAATCTTTGAGATTAATGCAGGCATTAATATTATTGTAAAGTTCCCCAGGTGATTTTATGGACTTTAAAGAACTGTGAACCTATAGCTTTCTGGGAAAATTAGGCAAGCAAAGAAATGTGTTAAGTGCTATAGCATGTATGTAGAAGATTCCATGGAACCAAAGAGAAGGAAGTTCCTTTTTATGGGACAAGAAGAGAAAGTTTATGGAGGAGGTAGATTCCTGAGCAGAATCTCAAAAGATGTATAATAATATGCTGAATATTTCAAGATAACAGGAAATAGAGTAAAATTTCATTATGGGATCTAGTATTGAAGCTTAATGATAGGTAGAAACTAGATGTGAAATGTTTTATATGTCCTTCAAAGAAGTTTGAATTAACAAGTAGTATAATGCCTTAGTTGATACTTTAACAAACATTTTGTTAATTGATCATACTTTCCTTGTTATACTGTAAAAGGAGTTACTTGTATAAAGGGAGCAATATTGATATTTAATTAGCTCACTTCATATTGTATGGTAGGAAAAACATTAGCCAAAGCATGTTTTATAGAAATAATTTTTCAAATGATTTTCAGTGATATCTATAATACAATATATTGTTGAAAACAGTAAAGATTTATTTACAAGTAATTGAGTAGTTTCTGTTGAAATAGGTAAAACAAATTCCTGTGAAGGATTCATTTACTCATTCATTCATCCATTCAACAAATATTTAAGTGTATGTTGTACAATGTGCTATGCTACTTGGGAACGTGGTGGTAACAGTACTATTTACTAAAAAAATTTTAGTTGAAAAATTGGAGCTACCATACGACCTGGCAATTCCACTCCTAGGGATCTACCCAAAGGACACAAAAACATTCATTCAAAAGAACACATGTACACCTATGTTTATTGCAGCACTATTTACAAGGGTAAAACCTGAAAACAACCCAAATGCCCAAATATATAGATGACTGGATCAAGAAGATGTGGCATATATACACAATGGAATATTATTCAGCAATCAAGAAAGATAAACTCATGCCATTTGCAGCAACGTGGATGGAACTAGAAGGAATTATGTTCAGTGAAATAAGCCAGAAGGAAAAAGAAAAATATCAGATGGTTTCACTTATAGCAGGAATATAGAGGAACCAAATAAGACATCAGTGTAAAAAAATAATAACAGTACAAAACACAACAAAGCAAAAACGGACAATTATAAATCAGAGACATCCTGCAGGGGAGGAGAAGGGAGAGGGATTACAAGGAGGGAGGGAGGAGCACGGGACTGAGACTGAGGTGATGGTGCACCGGTGCATTGGTGAAGGAAACTCTATGGGGACTACACCTGAGGAGGTGGGGAGAGGCAAATATTGTTTAAAAATGAGCAATGATGTAAAAAAATAAAATTTATATATTATATATAAAAATAAAAAAATAAAAAATAACAAAAATTTTAGTTGAATATTCAGTTCTTAATATTTTTAGCAGTTGTCTATATCTTTTGCATCTATGCATATATTCCATAGTATTCTGATTTGGAGTTAAATATCATTTCAAACAATGGTTTAAAAAACTGTTGACACAATCAATCCATGACAAAGAGTTATTGATCCTGCTATGCAGTGAAAATTTGGGGTATACTAAATATAAAAGATGAATTTAAATATTTTTTTGAAAACCATACCTTTATGTTTTTGAGGGTAGGGAAGACTATCTTAACCAAGAAACATTGATAAATATGACTACATTAAAATTTAGAACTTCTGTTTATGTAGAGCCGCTAGTAAGAAAATGAAGCAGGGCCTCCATGGTGGCGCAAGGAGTTAAGATGCAACCTATGAAACTATCCACAGCCTCTGCAGCACGAGTTCCATCCCTAGCCAGGGAGCTATCCACATGGTGCTGCAGATCTCACCTGTCTTGCCGGCTGCTCCCCTCAGCAGTGTATTTCAGTAGATCTGCCTGTTCTGTTCCCCTCTGTCTCTGGTGAATCCTTTCACCCCTCATACCTCTGGCCTGTACCCCAGTTTTATATGCATAAATAAATCCTTAAAAAAAAAGAAAAAATATGAAACAAGTCATACATTCCAAAAAGATGTTCACAACACAAATTATTGATAAAAATATTTACATTATTGATAAAAGATTTATATTAAGACTATATAAAGAAATCATGTAAGTTAGCAAGAAAAAAATCAAAATCCAAAAGAATAATTGCCAACAAATTTTGGAGAAGATGTGGAGAATTCCCACACTGCTGGTGGGAATGCAGACTGGTCCAACCACTATGGAAAGCTGTGTGGAGGTTCCTCAGACTACTGAAAATGGAGCTACCATATGACCCAGAAAAGATAAACTCAAGCCATTTGCAGCAACCTGGATGGAGATAGAAGGGATTATGCTCAGTGAAATAAGCCAGAAGGAAAAAGAAATATCAGATAGTTTCACTTATAGGAGGAATGGAGGGCAACCAAATAAGGGATCAGGAAAAAAAATAATAATAATAATTAAAAAATTAGCAGGCAACTATAAATCAGAGACATTCTGCAAAGGGGAAGTAGAGGAATCACAAGGGAGGGAAGAACACCAGGGACTATGGTGATGGTTCACGGGTGAACTGGTGGTGGGAATTTTATGGGGACTACACCTGAAAGGAGAAAGCATATAAGCATACATTGTACAAAAATGAACAGTGATGCAATATATACACATAATGCCTAGAAGACACATTTACACATTACATGGAAAAGAAATCGCCCATAAACTTATGAAAAGATACTTATAATCAGAGAAATGCAAATTAAGCATTTATAAAATACCAACTGATGGGATGTAAAGTTCTGTGAACATTTAGGAATATTTAAAATTATCTTATCAAATTGAACATGCACATATCTTATCACTCTGCCATTTCATTCTTAGGCATATTTCCTGAAGAAACTCATGCAGACTTTTACCAAACCTAAACTTGCACAAGAAAACATAGGAGTATAGTTTATGATGTTCCTGGTTGGCTTAAGAATAGATACCAATTAAGGAAGCTTGAATGCTTTCTCAACTATAACCAAAGAATTAATTCAAAACCTGAAAATAGCTTAAATGACTGACCATGGGAAAATGGGTAAATAAATTGTGTAATCCCATAGTAAACTATTGTACAGATATGAAAGTGAATGACCTACCACTGCATAAAATAAACGAATCTTTAAAACAATGTTAAGTGTAAAAAGCAAGTAAAAGAAGACTGCCTACTAAATAAATAACCATTTCATAAAATTCAGAAAAGAAACAAACCTAGATCATCTTTTGTTTAGATTTACGTTATAAAGCAGTTTTTTTTTTAATTATTATTATTTTTTTTAATCTTAAATTTTATTTTTATATTCCCCCATACAATTGCAAATGCCCCATTCTGACCCCAATCCTTCCCCTCCCGCCCCCCACCCCCCAAAAAGTGTCTCTGGTTCATAGTTTTTTGTTGATTTTGATTTTCACTTTCTTATATTCATTTTCCTGGTCCCTTATTTAAGTTTTCTAGATTCCTGCTATGAGTGAGACCATCCGGTATTTTTCTTTTTCTTTTTGGCTTATTTCGCTGAGCATGATCCCTTCCAGCGCCATCCATGTTGCTGCAAATTGCATGTGTTTATCTTTTTTGAATGCTGAGTAATATTCCATGGTATATATGTACCACATCTTCTTGATCCAGTCATCTACTTTTGGGCATTTGGGTTGTTTCCAAAGCTTAGCTATTGTAAACAGTGCTGCTATAAACATAGGGGTGCAGGTGCTCTTTGGAATTGATGTTTCTGTGTCCTTTGGGTAAATACCTAGGAGTGGAATTGCTGGATCATATGGAAGCTCTATGTTTAGTAGGTCCAGAAATCTCCACACAGCTCTCCATAGTGGTTGGACCAGTTTGCACTCCCACCAACAGTGCAGAAGAGTTCCTTTTTCTCCACACCCTCGCCAACATTTGTTGTTGCTAGTTTTTTTAATATGTGCCATTCTCACTGGTGTGAGATGGTATCTCATGGTAGTTTTGATTTGCATTTCCCTGATGACAAGTGATGTTGAACATTTTTTCATATGTCTGTTGGCCATTTGCATTTCCTCTTCAGAGAAGTTTCTTTTTAGCTCTTCTGCCCATTTTTTGACTGGATTATTTTCTTTATTGTTGCTGAGTCTCATCAGCTCTTTGCAGATTTTTGTGATCAGTCCTTTATCATTAGTGTTGGGTGCAAAAATGTTCTCCCAGTTGGTGGGGTTTCTCTTTGTTTTTGTTATTGTCTCTTTTGCTGTGCAGAAGCTCTTTAATTTGATGTAGTCCCAGCTGTTTATCTTTGTCTTCACTATCACTGCTTTGGGTGATGTGTCTGTAAAGATGTCTTTGATGTGCAAATCCCGTAGTGTTTCGCCTATATTTCCTTCTATGTATTTTATGGTTTCAGGTCTTATGTCTAGTTCTTTAATCCATTTTGAGTTGATTTTTGTGTATGGTGTGAGGTAGTGGTCAAGCTTCATTCTTTTGCATGTAGCGACCCAGTTTTCCCAGCACCATTTATTGAACAAACTTTCTTTGCTCCAATGCATAGTCTTTGCTCCTTTGTCAAAGATTAGTTGACCATAAATCTGTGGGTTTATTTCTGGATTTTCTATTCGATTCCATTGGTCTGTATGTCTGTTCTTGTTCCAATACCATGCAGTTTTGATGATTATGGCTTTGTAGTATAGTTTGAAGTCTGGGAGTTTGATGCCTCCATTTCCTTCTTTTTTTTTCAGTAGAGCTTTGGCTATTCAGGGTTTTTGGTGATTCCATATGAATTTCATCAATAATTGTTCTATTTCTTTGAAGAATGCGATTGAGATTTTGATTGGAATAGCATTGAATCTGTATATTGCTTTTGGTAGGATGGCCATTTTAATAATGTTTATTCTTCCAATCCATGAGCAGGGGATGTCTTTCCATTTCTTTGTGTCTTCTTCTATTTCTTTTAACAGTGTTTTATAGTTTTCTTTGTATAGGTCCTTTACCTCTTTTGTTAGATTTATTCCCAAATATTTGATTTTTTTTGTTTCAATAATAAAAGGGGTGGTTTTTTTGATTTCTTCTTCTTCAGATTTGTTGTTTGTGTATAGGAAGGCTACTGACTTTTGCGTGTTGATTTTGTATCCTGCCACTTTACTGAACTGACTGATGAGTTGAATTAGTTTTTCTGTGGAGATTTTGGGGTTCTCTATGTAGATTATCATATCATCTGCAAATAGTGATAGTTTGACTTCTTCTTTTCCTATTTGGATTCCTTGGATGTCTTTCTCTTGTCTTATTGCTCTGGCTAGGACTTCCAGTATTATATTGAAAAGCAGTGGTGAGAGTGGACATCCTTGTCTTGTTCCAGATCTTAATGGAATTGCTTTCAGCTTTTCACCATTGAGAATGATACTGGCTGTTGGCTTGTCATAGATGGCCTTTATGATGTTGAGGTATGTTCCTTGTATCCCAAGAATTTCAAGGGCTTTTATCATGAATGGGTGTTGCACTTTGTCGAAAGCTTTCTCAGCATCTATTGATATTATCATATGGTTTTTATATTTCTTTTTGTTGATGTGTTGGATAACGTTGATTGATTTTCGGATGTTAAACCATCCTTGTGTCCCTGGAATGAATCCAACTTGGTCGTGGTGAATTATCTTATGGATACATTGTTGGATTCTGATAGCTAAAATTTTATTGAGGATTTTTGCATCAGTGTTCATTAGGGAGATTGGCCTGTAGTTTTCCTTTTTGTGTTGTCCTTATTCGGTTTTGGTATTAGTGTAATATTGGCTTCATAGAACGTGTTTGGTATTGTCCCTTCCTTCTCAATTTTTTGGAAGAGTTTGTGAAGGATAGGCACTAATTCGTCTCTGAATGTTTGGTAGAATTCATTTGTAAATCCATCAGGTCCTGGGCTTTTGTTTTTGGGGAGGTTTTTGATTACCATTTCAATTTCGCTGCTTGTAATTGGTCTGTTTAGGTGTTCTATTTCTTCTTTATCTAGCTTTGGGTGATTGTAGAGTTGTAGGAATTTGTCCATCTCCTCTAGATTGTTGAACTTGTTTCCATATAACTGTTCATAGTAGTTACTGATTATTCTTTTGATTTCTGCTGTGTCCGTTGTGATTTCTCCTCTTTCATTTATGATCCTGTGTATTTGTGCTTTCTCCCTTTTTTCCTTTGTGAGCCTGGCTAGGGGTTTGTCTATTTTATTTATTTTTTCAAAGAACCAGCTCTTGGTTTCATTGATCTTTTGGATTGTTTTTTTAGTTTCAATTTCATTTATTTCTGCTTTGGTTTTTATTATTTCTTTTCTTCTACTGGATTTGGGTTTTTTTTGTTGTTCTTTTTCTAGATCTTTGAGCTTCGAGATTAGGTTGTTTCTTTGAGTTCTTTCTTGTTTTTTGATGTGAGCTTCTATTGCTATATATTTTCCTCTTATTACTGCTTTTGCTGCATCCCATACATTTAGGATATTGGTGTCCTCCTTGTCATTCAATTCAAAGAATTTTTTAATTTCTTCTTTGATCTCCTCATTAGTCCAGTGGTCTTCCAGTAGTGTGGCTTTTAATCTCCATGAGGTAGGATAGTTCCTTGCCTTCTTTTTATGATTTATTTCTAGTTTGATGCCTTCGTGGTCAGAAAAGATGGTTGGTATGATTTCAATCTTGGTGTATCTGTTGATGTTTGTCTTGTGCCCCAGTATGTGATCGATCCTGGAGAATGATCCGTGTGCGCTTGAGAAAAATGTGTACTCCATTTTTTTTGGGTTTAGTGTTCTGTAGATGTCTGTTAAGCCCAAATGCTCTAGGTCCTTATTTAGAGCTTTAGTTTCTTTACTTATTTTTTGTCTTGTTGATCTATCCATTGTTGATAGTGGTGTGTTGAAGTCTCCCACTACGTATGTGTTTTCTCTGATGTCTGTTTTCAGAGAGGACAACAGTTGTCTGATATATTTTGGTGCTCTTTCGTTTGGTGAGTATATGTTAATGAGTATTATTTCTTCTTGAAGTATTGTCCCCTTAATCATAATGTAGTGACCATTGGGGTCTCTTTTTATTTTTTTGAGTTTGAAGTCTGTTTTATCTGATATAAGTATAGCTGTTCCTGCTTTCTTTTTTGGCCCATTTGCTTGTAGGATTGTTTTCCATCCTTTGACTTTGAGCCTATTTTTATCTTTTGTAGCTAAATGTGTTTCCTGGAGACAGCAAAAGGTTGGTTTTGTTTCTTAATCCAGGCTGCAACTCTGTGTCTTTTTATTGAAGAGTTTAGTCCATTTACATTTAGAGTTAATATTGATATGTTAGCATCTGTATTTGCCATTATGTTTGTCTTTCCTTTGATTTTATTTATTCTTTTAATAACTTTTTTTTTTTTTTTTTTGGTCTTCTTTCGTTGTTATTCGTCCCTCTGAGGTTCTGGCTTTAGGATTCCTTGTAGTATTTTTTGGAGTGGGGGTTTATTCGTAATGAAATTCCGGAGTGTCTCTTTGTCTGGGAAGGTCCATATTCTTTCTTCATGGAGGAAAGAGAGCTTTGCGGGATAGAGTATTCTTGGTTGGCATCTGTTTTCTTGGAGTCTGTTGACTATGTCCCTCCACTCTCTCCTTGCCCGTAGTGTTTCTTCAGAGAAGTCTGATGTCAGCCTGATTGGTTTTCCTTTGAATGTTATCTGTTTCTTCCCTCTTGTCAGCTTCATTATTTTTTCCTTGTCCTGGATTCTTGGGAGCTTTACTATTATGTGTCTTGCTGTGTTTTTCCTTTCGTTGTGGAAGTTTGGTGTTCTTCTTGCTTCTTGTATATCAATTTTCAGCTCCTTCTTCGCATTTGGGAAGTTCTCTTCAATTATCTCCTGGAATATTTTCTCTGTTCCTACATCTCTCTCCTCTCCTTCTGGAATTCCTATAACTCTTATATTTCCTTTCCTCATGGAGTCAGATAGTTCTCGAAGTCTTTCTTCATTCTTTTTCCTTCGTACTTCTCTTTCCTTTTCTGTTTTGGTTCTTTTTATTTCTGTGTCTTCAAGAGAACTTATTCGTTCTTCCATTTCATCTATTCTGCTTTCCTTGCTTTTCCCGGAGTTCTTTAGTTCCTCCATTAATTCTTTGATCTCCTGCATTTCTTTTACTTCCCTCTTTAGGGACTCAATTTCATTCTTCTGACCATTGTTTTCCCTCTTTAGGGACTCAATTTCCTTCTTCTGATCTGTCACTTTTTTAATCATGGCAGTTTTAAATTCTCTTTCTGGAAGGCTCAGAAGTTCTTCCAAGTTGCTGTCGTTGCAATCTGGGGAGTGGTTTTCTTTTTGTGGTGTGCTTCTTTCCTGAGGAGTTGTTAGGTTGCGTGTGGTTCTTCTACTCCCTACTGTCTGTTTTCTAATTTGTCGTATGCGTTGGGACACTGTGATGCTCAGACTGACTGGCATCTTGGGTGAACTTCTCCACTCCCCTCTGGCTCTTCCAGGAGCCATCTCTGCCTTCTGGGGGAGCTTTCTGCTGGTTTTAGGCAGTTTTTACTGAAGAAATGTCCCTGTTCTCAAATGGCGAAGCGGGATGCAGTCCCTGCGCCTCCGGTTTCAGGCACACTCTTCTGCGCACCCGGTCTGCCCCGGACGTGGGTGCCTGCTCCCTTTGTGGGCTCAGACTGCTGGTCGGAAGGGCCCTGGCGTGGAATAACTTCCCGGCTGGCCACTGCAGAAGCCTTCTGCCCTTTTCAAGCAGTCTTAAGAAATTTCCTGTTCTATGGGGTGTTAGTGACTTTTTTTTTCCTGGTCGCTAGGTGGCGCCAGAGATCTCTTCTATTGTCCTTGGGGGGCTGTTTTTCGCCCCCCCCCACCCCGTGGGACAGGGAACAGAGCGGGAATGGTAGGGTACACCTCAACAGCTTTGGGGTGCTGTGTCTGCCTTGTGCCCCACCGTCGTGGAGAACCCACGCCCCGAATTTTCGTGCCCCGGGTCTCAGTTCAAAGCCCTCAGTTCCAGGACGAGGGCTGTAGCCCAGTTCAGTGGCGCGGGAATGGCGCCTTTTGCACCGCTACCGTGCCCGGGTGCCTGGTTCCTGCTTACTCAGGGAGGGACCTTCACCTCAGTGAGGACCTCCGCGCGTCTCCCCGCAAGCCTAGGTCGTCTCCCCGCAAGCCTAGGTCGCAGGCGCGGGGACCTGGGCAGCCGCGATTCTGGTCTGCACTTGCTTTTCAAGCTCCCCGAGCGCGCCGCTTTCCCGCGCCAGCTTACCGGCAGCCCGGGCTGTGTGCGCGTCTCCCGGGGTCTTTGTTCTTCTCTAATGGCGCCCGGAGCCGTTCGCTCACCGCCGCGGCGAATCCTGCAGGGTTCGCCTCAGCTCCCGTTCACGGGGTGTGGTGGCTGCAATAGTTCCTTTCCACTCCCAGTCCCGCTTGCTGCGTCGTTTGTTCTTGTTGGTTGTTTTGGTTTGTTGTTTTCCTCCTCTCTGCGGGTCGGAGAGTGCCGCCTCTGTGGGCGGGGGAGGGGAGCAGGGTTCTGCGCTTCCCTCCCTTCTGGTCCTCTTTTATGGCCACTTTCTTCTTCGGGTAGTTTGCTGGAGTCACCCGTTTATCTTCCGTGTCCCACTTCTCACTGGGACCTGCCGCTTTTCCTCCCTATTAACTTTTTTTAATGGGAGATCTTACTCGCAGCGTCTCCTCGCGCCATGTTGCTCCGCCCTGTTTCATAAAGCAGTTTTTAAGAGCAGGTTATTTATTCAGCTAAAATTCAGATTTATGATAGTGTGGGAAGAATACAGAGTGATAGGTTTGGGAGACAATACACAGTAGATTCACAATTATAGTAATACTGTAATTTTATTGGGCATAAATTCCATAGATATTAATTTTATAATTTTATATATACATCTTTTTCTGTGTGCCAAATATTACATGATAAAAATTTTAAGACAGGAAAACATTGAGTATCTAGTCTGTTGCTTAATGATATTGAATGCTGTTGAGATATGAACATTGTTTTAGGCAGCATAAATATAATTAGTATCTGTGAGGCCAGTGGTTTTAGTGCAGTGATGAGTTTAAGGGAAAAAATAAGAAGTGAAGAAGTGGAGGCAGTGAATATAAGCAACTCTTGACGGTTTTTTTCAGTGATAGGGAAAGTAGATTCCAGGATTTTGTGTTCTTTATTTTAAGGTGAATATCCTGGAATATTTTTGTTCCTGCAAAGAATGATTCAACAAAGTTTTTTTTTTAATAAGTTTTATTTCTTCCAGTAATCTATCTTCTATATCTCCCCAGGTTTTCATACCTAAAACTGAGAATCATTTTTGATATCTTTCTCTTTTGCTTCTCTCCCTCATTCAATTCATCATCAAGTGAAGTTGTCAGTTCTAATTTTGAAATATTTTTCTAAATCCATCTCTTTGTGTAGTTATGGGCCATATAGTCGACCTTTCTTGCTGATTTACATGTCTCCAGTTGCCTCCTGTCTTCTGTACTTTTCTCCTATATTCTCTACATAGCATATGGAGTATTCTTTTACAAATATCAATCAGATTGTGTAATAGTCCTACTTTGGAATCTTTCAGTGGCTCCCTATCATTTTTGAAATAAAATCTCAACTCCTTACGTAGCCTAGAAGGACCCTACTTGATTTGACTTCTGCCTTTTTCTTTGATCTCTTATCACATCCTGTTTTCTTTGCTTATTATTGTCACACTGGATTTCTCTTTGTTCCTTGCAAATTCACTAAGTTATTTTCTGCCTCAAGGCCGTGGCACTTGGTAGTCCTTTCATCAGCAGCACATTTCCTTAGAAACGTGGGCCCAGGCCTCCCTGGTGGCACAGTGGGTTGAGCGCAGCGCTGTGAAGCTGTCTGCACCCTCAGCAGCGCCGGTTCGGTTCCTGGCTGGCCAGAGAGATTCCCAGATGGTGAAGGAGACCTCTCCTGTCATGCCTGCTGCTTCACTCAGCAGTGTACTTTGGTCCTTCTGCCTATCCTGCTTCCTGCTCTGTCTCTGGTGAATTCTCTCACCCTCCTGTGCCTCTGGCCTGTACCCCAGTGCTTGTATAAATAAACAAATCTTAAAAAAAAAAAAGAAACTTGGGACCAACTCCTTTTTGGAATCTGTTCTTTGTGCAAGTGTCACTTCCTGAGAAAGATTTCCATAATATTCAAATAGGGTCTTTTATCATATTATCCTGTTGTCTGTTTTAGTTTCTTTATAATATTTTAACTATTTGAAAATTGTAATACTTATCTCCATGTTCACTCACATGATTGTCAGCCAGCCCGACTGACGTAGAAGTTCTGTGAAAGCAGGAATCTTGTCATTTTTAAAGCAATGTATCCTTAGCCCTTAAAGTATCAATAGTACCAGGCACATATATGTACTCACTACATATTTGTTTTGTGAATGAATGAATGAATGAATAAAAGGAATTACCTAATCCTTGTATCCTCTTGGATCATGAAAATAATTATATATTGAAATGCATGAAAATGAAGGTGATTTCTTTAAAAAATAATTTACTTTCTTCCACAAATCAGAACTACATAGTTTAAGCATAATTTATTGTTCAGGATTTAACTATAAATTTGTGCATAATTAGTTAATTTATGTAAAATTATTGAAATAATTATTTTATTATTATCAGTAAACTTTTATTATTATGACAGTCTTTAGTGCCTACTGTGTGGTCTGTTGATAAAATTTGCTTTGAGAATGGTATATTTAAAATGTTTATATCTGTAGTAGTTGAAATATGAAATACATGTATTTTTTTACTGCTAAACAACTCTACTTTTCTCTTTTCCCAGGACATTATTGCTGGATTCCTGTATACCCTTTTAATCTTAGCTATCTTCTATCCGTTTATGGACCTGATTGACAACTTCAACCAAACTCACAAATATGCTCCATTAATTATCATCGGGCTTCATTTAGCATTGGGGATCTTTTCTTTCACTCTTGATACCTGGAGTACATCCCGAGGAGACACAGCCGAGATTCTAGGAAGTGGTGCTGGAATTGCATGTGGATCTCATGTTGCTTATAAAGTGGGTTTAGTATTAGATCCTTCCCTGGATATGTTACCTTTAGCTAGGCCTCCCATTACTGTGACTCTATTTGGAAAAGCCATATTGCGGATCTTCATAGGGATGGTATTTGTATTATTAGTCAGATTTGTAATGAAAAAGATCACCATTCCTTTAGCCTGTAAAGTCTTTAATATACCATGTGATGATATTCGAAAAGCAAGACAGCACATGGAAGTTGAACTTCCTTACCGCTACATTACCTATGGAATGGTCGGTTTCACTATCAGTTTTTTGGCTCCTTACATATTTTTTTTTATTGGTATATCCTGATGAAGAAAGACTGCTTATGATAAGACAGGTGGGAATCAATTAATGATATCTAAAAATATTTTCTAGTTAAAAGCCGACTCAGAGTTAGGCTTTTGCAGGAATTTAACTTAAATAGTTATTTAAGTAAATTCATAAGAGCCAGTGCATTTTATCATTGCACATCCAGATATTGATTTAAGATGGCTGAGCTATTTCAAATGATATGTATCCATTTAGAATGTTCATGTAATATTTGGACAGTTTATGCTGTTATGGATTCAAATTATATATAATATATATTGATAGGTACGTATGTATCTAGTATATGTTATATATAAGATAATATGCCTAAGTTTTTAAAACTGGGGGTTTATTATAAAATCAATAATAATATGCAAACAGTTGTTCCCGTGTATTTGGACTTAATACAGGCATATTGTTATTAACAGATATATTTAACATTTACCATGGGAGCCATCTCCAGACTACATAATTACTAGACCAGAATTCACATGCTACCACGTATTGATTTACTGCCTCTTTTTACACTGCCATCATTTTCCCTGTTACCCATGGTGTTGAACATGGGAGGCATTTTAATGGACCAAATGTTCAGAAAAATAAGTTTTTAGATTTCTTTTTTGTTCCAGTTCTGTACACTGTGTTGAATGTACTTTATTTGCAGTTGTTCTGGACATCAGTTTAATAATTCAGGTACTGAATTTTATTGCTTGCTAGTTGTGCCTTTCTGTTGCTGAATTAAGAGATGCCATATATACTGTGATATAAAAATAAGATACTAACTTTAATATACATATAATCAGGCAAGTATTTTAAAAATATGTCAAGGTAACAGGGCTAAAAGTAAGCCACTCTTAATTTTTTAGCCTGCATTTAGAAAGAAATGTGGAATGGGTTAAACTTTCTCACTAATTTGATGGGAAACTAGTTAGATAAATATTTCCATTTTTAAGGTATTTTCCTGTGCATTGTAAGTTATAGGAACGAGATATATTTTTTTGTACATTGTCTTGATTGTTTATGCTGCAGGTAGATATTCCAATGAATGGAAATGTCATGGAAACTTAGGGGACAATGCACATGCTTCATATGTAAAGAAACCATTTTTCTAAATTATTTGGAAATTATTGGATTTAGCAGTGTTAACTTTAAATACCCATTTATTAGTTACCCAAAGCAAGTTATAAAATCTAAAGGTATTAGTATTTAGAATCTATTATTTTTTTCCACTTTTTATTATTTTCACAGTGGAAAATTTGGGTATAGTATTAAGCTCTTCTTTATTCTGTCTGTGCCTTTATATTTTGAGGTGTAATTGTAATTGGGTTAAATTAAGTTTATTTGTAGTAAGTTTTTCATAAAGAAGAGAATTAACTTTCCATATAAATGAGCATCAGGTGTGGAATTACTGACTACAGTGCAATATCTATCTGATTATCCAGAAGTATCACTTGAGATGTTTCTATTTTGGGCAGCATAACTATTTCAGCTCATATTTTTATAATTCTGATTGAGAATTTAAGGACATAGTAATTTTTACCAATACTGAATCTGGTAATTTTTAGTGAAGCCACTAAATTGCAACTTTTACCTACTAGTTAATAGGAAGCCAAGATACTTAGGAACATATTGGTACATTGGAAAATGTGCAAAAAACTTTTTTTTTAATGTGTTTAATGAATTGAATTTTAGAGACTTTCCCATAACTTGGGTCTATGCTATCTTATTAATTTTTATATCTAGCTTAAAGGACACTTGGAAATATTTCATTTCTTTGTCTTTTATTATTTTCCATTCTATAATAGTTCCATGCTAAAATGTATTTTAAAATAAAAGCCAAATTTGGGATTGAAGGATATTTTGTTTTGTTCTGTGTACCTTCTGTGAATTTGTGTCTGTATTACCTGGTAGAGATTTTGCAAATGTGTAGGATTTTCATTCTATTTTAATCAAAATCAGAGTACTATTTTCAGTAGAAGACAATGAAAACTTCTTAAATGTTCATACTGACTTTGGGCTATATAGTGATCATTCTGATGTTTTACTTTTGATGTAAAGTTTTATAATAATATAAAAGCTTACACATAATAATGTTTCAGTAAATTATGTAGCTAATAGTATTATAGGTAGTTGACTGCTTTTGCATTAGTGTCAGAAATTAATCATAATTATAGTTAATTTTATTATAATTCTAAGAATGGTACTTTCAAGCAGAATCAACAAAAGAATATTTAACTTTATCATTTAAAATGCCATGTATATGAATTACAAAAACTAGAATTCATTAGAAGACCTAATATAAAGCAATGCTATTATAGTAGATTTGCATTTTTATTTACTAGCTTTCTGTCTAATTAATGCTTATTAAATATCTTTCAGCGACAACATAAAAATCTAGTGACATGAATATAACTAAGCACATTTTCTCAAAGCATTTTATAAAAATGATTAAATACTAAAATGATTTTATTTTGAATATGCAATCACACAAATTTTATATGTCAAGGGCTTTTTATTAATTTTTTTTTTTTTTGTCAAAGTAATTTCATGTTAAACAAAGAATGTTTACGCTAGGTTTGAAAACCAAACCATTTAATCTGAACGTCAATAAGGACCAACTTTTAAATTCAACTTCATAGCTGAATTAGTTTTCCTGAAGGGAGTTTTTTGTTGTTTGTCAAGGAAACTTTGTAAAAGGAAAAAGTAACAGTTTGAGGAAGAATAATTGAGCATAGTGAATGTCATTAAGCTTGATATCTTGTCAAATTTTGGTCACATTCTTCCAGTTTCTTTTGAAGTATACATAATTAAAAAGAAAAATCATATATACCTATGGTTTCAATAAGCTATAAGTAGCACAATAAAAGTAAGTTTTAAGATGCTAAAACTTCATTTTTAAGTCCACCAGACCACTACACATCTTAATAAATAAAACATGCCTTTCCTGTGAGACACAATAATAAAAATTCAAAGAAAATAAAAATATTTTTTAAGTAAAAGTGGTTATGGAAATACTAACTTTTTAGCCTGAACTAACTGGTATTTTCTAATTTGTCCTCCCCCGTCCTCTGTCATAGTAGCACATACCCAACCTGTAACTATTTATGTATTATTTATGTATTTTTAAATTTTCTGTCTTTACAGTGTAAGCTCATGAGAAAAAGTAGCTTGTGTCTCTGTTTCATTCTGGATCCCGCAGACACAGCAGAGAGTATTCAGTTAATACACATAGAATGATTGAATGACTACTCAATCCCTGGTAGGGTTCAATGTGTTCAATGTGTACATTTTTCTGGGGAAAATTCTGCAATTTTCATCAGGCTTTCAGAGATTGAAGATCTAAAAAAAAGTTTTAAATTATGTAATAGTTTCTTTTTTACTTCTTGTTTTAAAAGTTTAGTTTCTACAACCCAAATGCCCAAAAATAGATGACTGGATCAAGAAGATGTGGTATGTATAAATAATGGAATATTATTCCGCAATCAAAAAAGATAAACTCTTGTCATTCGCAGCAACATGGAAGGAGCTAGAAGGAATTATGCTCAGTGAAATAAGCCAGAAGGAAAAAGAAAAATATCAGATGGTTTCACTTACAGCAGGAATATAGGGGAACCAAATAAGACGTCAGTGTAAAAAAATAGTAACAGTACAAAACACAACAAAGCAAAAACAGACAATTACAAATCAGAGACATACTGCAGGGGAGGAGGAGGGAGAGGGATCAGAGGGCGGGAAGGAGGAGAACAGGAAACTGTGGTGATGGTGCACGGGTGCCTTGGGGAAGGAAATTATATGGGGACTCAACTTGAGGGGGTGGGGGAAGCAAATATTGTTTAAAAAAATTAAAAATTAAAAAAATAAGTTTAGTTTCTAAATAAGTGCTTCCAATTTATTTGGTAGGAATTCTCTTTTTTTTAAAAAAAGATTGTTTATGCATACAAGAACTGTGGTATAGGCCAGAGATGCGGGAGGTGGTGAGAGGATTCACCAGAGGCAGAGTGGGGAACAGAACAGGCAGACGGACCGAAGACACCGCTGAGGGGCACAGCAGGCAAGTCAGGAGAGGTCTGCTGCGCCATGTGGGTTGCTCCCTGGCCGGCCGGGGATGGAACTCGTTCTGCAAAGGCTGCGGATTGCTTCATAGTGCGGTGCTTAACCCCTGGTACCACCAGGGAGGCCCTATAACATACTTTAGATATATATGGGATCTTAGAGCTCATATATGGCAAATTGTTACCCAATTCATGAATTTCTTTCATAATATTGTTAGCAGGGGCCTCCTTGGTGGTGCAAGGGGTTGAGACGCAGCCTATGAACCTCTCCGCAGCCACTGCAGCACGAGTTCTATCCCCGGCCAGGGAGAAACCCACATGGCCCAGCAGACCTTTCCTGACTCTCCTGCTGCTCCCCTCAGCAGTGCATTTCAGTCAATCTGCCTGTTCTGTTCCCCACTCTGTCTCTGGTGAATCCTCTCACCCCCCCACACTGCTGGCCTGTACCCCAGTTCTTGTATGCATAAATAAATCTTAAAAAAATAATATTGTTAGCAAATAATCATATGCAATCTTCTTAACTATGTCCTCAGCCAGGCAGATTTTAACTTTATAGTTAAACAGTTTTTAGTGAGTAAAATTTGGATGGGTTAATAACAGTGAGTTGGGGCAGAGGACAAATTTTAGGTAAGTAGGTAGGTAGAACAAGATGAACCGAAGCATGAAAATGGGAATGTGTTATATATCTTTGGCAAACAATTGGATTATAGTTTGTGTGGAGTACTAAGTTATGTGGAAGGGGGTAGTAGAATGGTTAAAATGTTGAGGAAACAATTGGTATAAAACTTTTCCATTTTAAAATTCATTGCCTTCAATCAAGTGCAGATACATTATTATCCTTTTTAAAATCCACATTTCAATTAATGCAATGGAAAGTTGCTTATCATTAATGTTTATTAATGATAATTTAGTCGTATAAACTGCAGTGCTTCAAATGATCTAATTGTCAATGTCTAATTTGGCAATGTTTTGTTGAAAATTGCATATGGTATAATGATTTCTCCTGCCTCAAAAGTAATAATCCTTATAAATCATAGTTTGGTTTGAAAGAAAGAAGAAAGGAACAGTTTATAAAAAGTTCATATAAATTACATCTAATACATTTAATAATGTGTATTTTAATTCATTTTCTCCTAGAGTAAGTTGAGAAAACTGACATTTCTGATATATGCCTACATTTATCCAGATTTTCAAATCAGCATTTTATTTTTTGCTAAGCAAGCTTTTCTTAAAGTCTTGAACTTGAGATGCTTCACTTTAAGGACATTTTAATTGCAGGAAGAAAAATCCCACTAATTATTAGTAACATACTAATAAAAAATATAAAACAGCTGAAAAGAAACATACAACTCTTTTATGCTATTGGAATTTAAGATTCCATCCAACAAAGAATCTCATCTGACTAAGGAATGAGCAGAAATGAGGAATGTTTTTTTCCTGGCCTAAAACAAATTAATAAAATGATGAATTCTTAATTTTTAATAATTAAGCTCCAATCCAGGTAATAAAAGAGTGATATGTGTTATTAACAGATTGAAAATTAATCTTTGTTGTTACACTTGTGCAGAACTTCCTCATTTGATTCTGTTGTATTTCTGAAAGGGGATTTCTAGAGTAGCAGCCTAAATTTTTTTTTTAAAGGACACTATCTTTTTTTAAAAAGATTTATTTATGCATATAAGAACTGGGGTACAGGCTACAGGTGTGGGGAATGAGAGGACTCAGCAGAGACAGAGTGGGGAGCAGAACCAATGGATTGACTGAAATACGATGCTGAGGGGACCAGTGGGCGAGACAGGAGACGTCTGCTGCACCATGTGGGCAGCTCCCTGGCTGGGGATGAACTCTTGCTGCAGTGGCTGCCAGTAGGTTCATAGTGCGCCACCAGGGAGGCCCTAGATATTTTTTATTTTATGAAAAGAGTGCCCTCACTAGAATCAAAATTGCATTTCTATTTTGAAAAAAAATAGTAACGTGTAACTATAGGAGATTAGAACAGTAATTGTTTGCTCTAGAGAAAGAACTTCTCTATTTCTTTGTAGATATTCAAAACATCTGAGTTTTTCAAAATCAGGAAGTAGCATTAACAACTTATTTTCACTGTCTGTGGTAAAGAAGTCCTAAGACTTGGTTGTAAATTTTAATTTATAGTGTAAGGTGTATTGATATATAACTGTCAGTTAAACAAAATCAGAATGCTTTGAGTTGAAATATTTGATTGACCTTTAAAAATTAGCCAAATGTTATAAAGAAAACCCTTTCTGATTGTTTGTGAAAGGTGCGTGAAGAGTGCACAGGTGGAGTACTAAAAGCATAACCCCCACGTTAATTTGACATGTAAGTGTCTGACAAATTAATAATAAAAAAGAAACTGCATTTCTCCTTTTTTCTTAAATAAATTCTTTTAATTGCGGTAACATTAATCCTCCCCATCAGGGAAGAGGTATCACCACCAAAATGCACCCCCCACCAAATCACCCATAACCCATTCCCATAGTCCATTGTGCTTCCTTCCCTCTTTGTTCCTGCACCTCAGCCACCCTCTTCCCTCTCTAGATGCTTCAGTTCTATAGTCAGCTTTCAAGGGTTAATTTTTAAGATTGTTTTTCTCTGATTCTTAGTTTAGTTCCTCTATATTCCAAATATAAGTGACACCATCCAGCAGTTAGCTTTCTCCTTATGATTTATTTCAGTTAGCATTACCTCTTCCAACTCCATGCATGTTGCTGCAAATTGGATGAGTTTATCAATAATTTTTGATTGCTGTGTATGTGTACCACAGCTCGATCCATTCACCTGGTTTTGGGTGCTTAAGTTGTTTTCATATTTTGTCTATTGTAAATAGCACTGCTGTGAACATAGGTTGCAGGTTTCTTTTCAAATTAATGTTTCTGGTTTTTTGTTTTTTGTTTTTGTTTGTAAGATACTTGGCAGTGAAATTGCTGGGCTGTATGGTGGATCCACTTTTAGTCTTTTGCTAAACAACACACTTCTTTCCAAAGGGGCTGAACTTGTCTATGTTACTACCAACAGTGTAAGAGTGTTCCTTTTTCTCCACACCCTCACCAGTACTTGTTTCTGGTCATTTTAAAAATTTAATTTAAACTAATTTTAAAATTAGTTTTCTGGTCAATTTTTTTTTCTGCTCTGGTGTGAGATGGTATTGTGCTGTGATATTAATTTGCATTTCCCTGATAAGTTATGTTGAACATTTTTTTTTTTTTTTTCATTTGCCTATTGGCCATCTGTATGTCTTCTTTGGAAAAGAAGACCCTTTGGGGCCTCCCCGGTGGCGCAGCGGGCCTCCCCGGTGGCGCAGCGGTTGAGCGTTGGGTTGTGAAGCTGCCCGCGGCCTCTGCGGCACCGGTTCGATCCCCGACTGCTCCCCGGCCACCGGAGGAGGATCCCACATGGTGCGCAGACCTCTCCTGCCACCCGCTGCTCCCCTCAGCAGTGTACTTCAGTCCTTCTGCCTGCTCTGCTCCCCACTCTGGCTCTGGTGAATTCTCTCACCCTCCCACGCTTCTGACTGTACCCAGTGCATGTATAAACAAAACAAACAAATTAAATAAATAAATAAATAAATAAATGAAAACATGCCTCTATAAAAAAAAAAAAAAAAAAAAAAAAAAAAAAAAGACCCTTTGCCCATTTTTTGATTGAGTTTATGTTTTTGTTGAGTTGTGTGAGCTTATTGTAGGTCTTTGGTATCAGTCCCCTGTCAGGTGTATGGTGTGCAAATATTTTCTCCCATTCCATAGGCTGTCTCTTTGTTTTAGTGACGATCTCTTTTGCTGGGCAAAAAATTTTCACTGGACATATTCTCAGTTGTTTACATTTTCTCTTGTAGAAAACCCTTTTTTGATGAAGATCTTTTAAAATTTACAAATAAATATTCCCAAAACTTTTTAATTACATTTGATTCTTCCTTTGACAATTAAGAATCTGATCTCCCTTATTATCAAGTCTTTGTGTGCTATGGCAGTCTGTATAGAGACCCTGTTCTGGAATTTACTGGCTGCTTTTTCCTCAAAGGGGATTGCAGCAAAAATTTCTTCTTGCGTAAATGACATTTTAACATAGTCATGCAGGTTGCTCTTTCATTGCATTGGTATTTTTAAACTTTATCATAATGTAACTTGCTCATAGTTACATAAAAATCTAAAACCTGAGATAAAAGAGGAAAACTCAGTCTTACCTCAGTCAAATAATCCATCCCTCAGAGTTAACCATTGTTGATCAATTCTTCTGAGACTTAAAAAAATGTATACATTAGTATATATGTCCTTGTTAAAATTAATTTAAATAATATATGCTATATACAGGGGACTTTGGTGATGGTGCACGGGTGCATTGGTGAAGGAAATTTTATGGGGGGAAGCTAACATTATTTAAAAATGAACAATGATGTAAAAATATATTAAAAATAAAAATAAATAAATATGTTCTATATACAGAGTTCTGTATAATTTTCTTCATTTAAAAATGTATGTGAAAGACCTAGCTAATTTTAATGACTGCATTGTTATATTCTTGTGCCATAATTTAGCTAGTATTCTCTTTGAACATTTAAGATATTGTTAGGTTTTAAAAAATTGCAGTTATACTGTGATCATACTTATATATACATCTTCATGCATTTGTGGGAAGTGGAACTGATGAATTAAAGTTTTTGTGGATTTTACTATATTGAGAGATATCTCAATTACCATTCAGATAGGTTATTTCAATTTGGAGAGCACTAATGTGTGCTTCCTTAATTATCTCCAGAGTGAAAAATGCCTCCAAAAATTATTTATATTGTTTTATTTTGCATTTATTTATAAAGTTAAGCTTTTTTCCAGATATTTACTTTTCCCCTTCTGTTATGCATTCACATCTCTGTCAATTTTTCTTCAGGATTGGTGTTTTTTTTTTATTGATTTGTGAGCAGCTTTCTGTATACTAAGTGCAAATACTTTTATGACATAGAAAGATCCTTTTCTATGTTATATATATATATATGACATCTGTATGTCATATATATATATATATATGAAGTCATATATATATATGACTTCAAGCACTAAGATAGGAAAGTCTGTAAAATCTTTCTTTCTTTGGGAAGTTTTAGGGAAGAGCACCTTCTCTCTTCTCTCCATCACTGTGATTGTAAGCGTTGTTTATCTGTTTGATGAAATGATGAGAATATGACATCTTTGGGTTAACTTTCTGTATTGACTAGAGTAAATGTGTGAAGGGCCATGACTCACATATAGCCTACCTCTTTTGTTTTTCTATAATCAGCAAGTAAGACAGACCACGGTCCACCATACAGCAGACTATGTATTTGCTCTATCCACATTAATCTTCCATTATAGGAAGAATGTTTGAGTTCCACATATTGCATTATTTCATATACACTCTCAGATGGTTTGGTCAAGAAAAAATTGAAGCATATTTTTGTTCCTCTTGGATTTTTGCATATATTAAAATACTTAATTGTATCAGCTTAGAGAGTTTGATTAAAGAATAAAAAGCTTTCTATCACTGTGGTATTTATTACTAAACAGGTGATCCCCAAACCTTATTGATTGTACATTCATCACAAAATTTTTTAAGTATTCCCAATCTTTAACAAATTATCTATAAGCACTATAATGTTACAAAATAGACATGGAATAGAGATTTTAAAAAATGAGAACTTTCTTTAAAATGATTTACACTTATTAGTGATTCTTTTTTTTAAAAAAAGATGTATTTATTTCTGCATACAAGAGCTGGGGTGCAGGCCAGAGGTGTGGAGGAGTGAGAGGATTCACCAGAGACAGAGCCGCGAGCAGAACAGGCAGATCTACTGAGATACACTGCTGAGGGGAGCAGCGGGCGAGTCAGGAGAGGTCTGCTAGGGTATGTGGGTTAGCTCCCTGGCTGGGGATTGAACTCATGCTACAGTGGCTGGTGATAGCTTCATAGTGCTGAGACTTCACCCCTTGTGCCACTAGGGAGGCCCTTATTAATGATTCTTAATTTTTTAACCCATAAAAAGTATTTTATAATTTAAAAAAATCATCATTTAACATCTTGGATATAATGTTACTTGAAAGTCTGATTCTATATACAATTAGTTTTGTTAGTTTAAATGTCTATCATAGGTGAACAATATACCTCATAAAGTTATAAAATTTCAAAGGAAAACAATACAAAGTGAGGATACCCATTTTTTCTGTCCTAATCCCTTATATGGAAACTTTGCGTTGAGATTCCACTAGAAATATCCATCAAAAGATGTTTCTGTAGATACTTGTATATTTACCAAATGTATTAAATACCTATTATAACTTTATTTGGGGAGTTGTCAAATAAGATCAGCAATTCTTGTTTATATAATGAAATTTCCAAATTACATTATACTTGAATTCTTATAAGTGATAAACTTATATCATTTTCAGTAATAAATCATAGAAGAATAGAAATATTTCCAAACATTTTCAAATTATACTCATTTTTGGTAGCAATTATTTTTCCATTAAAAGATCATGGTTACCTTGAAGGAACGGATAAAAAGTGTTCTTTTTTTTCAGTTCCTCAAAATATCTGCCAGCATCGCATTTTACAGACAGCCACTTGTCAGCACAGGAACAGACAGGAAATTTGAAATACTTTCCCTTTTATAAAAAGGAGATGTGCAAATCATCTTCACTTTGGCAGCCCTTTTATGTACTTTACCACAAAATGTCAGTGAGTCTCATGCATGGAAAAATTTTATAACCATTCTATAAATGATTAGTGTAAAGAATTTACATTAAAAACTTTTAGTCTCATTTTTATTAAAGTAGCTAGATTGATGGTAGCCGGTAAAGTTTATGCAGTCTGCCCTCCAATTTTCTTATTTTAACTTGCTGCTGAAGAGTCCAGTAATTTGATGTCACATGTTTTATTAGTACTATAATTACATTTAGGGAAATTAACATATTGTTTCTGCTAAAATTACCAGTTTTGTTTTCCCAGGAAAATTGTTTTTACTAAGGAACTCATTTTTATTGAAAATACAACCTCTTTGCAGTATCTTTCTTTTAATGGCTTACAAAAAAACAGATTTTAACAAACACCATAAACTGACACATATTCAAAACATACTTTAATCCAAATAAAGGGGAACTTCCCACATTGCCTAATTTGTTCTTTTTTTTTTTTTTTTTTAAAGATTTTTTTATTCATTTACACAAGAACCAGAGTACAGGCCAGATGCGCGGGAGGGTGAGAGGTTTCACCAGAGACGGAGCGGGGAACAGAACAGGCAGACTGAGGAAATATTTTCTTTTTCAACTTTGCACAAAGCTATGCATATTCCCTTGAGTACTTATTACCTAAACAGTGTGTTTTAGTTTGTGTTTTACAATTCCTGAAGTATTTTAGCTATTTTAATTATGGCCAGAAAGAAATATTTACTCAGTTGTGTACGGTTTTATCTCTTTGCTATTTTTATTGTTGCTATTTTTGTTTTGTTGCTCACTGTTAAGCATCTCAGAAGTAGAAACTCTTAGAATTCTAAAATGTATTGTTTAATTTAGTGAAATTGCATAAAATGTTGCAAATCACGTAATTTTAAATATCACTTAAGTTTGTTGAGTTTTCGCTTCATATTCTGAATGTATGTATTTAAATACCGTGTTAACAGTGGTATTTTTAAATTATCATTAGCTAATACCTCAAGCTTTTACAGTTATTAAAGCAAGATTCATTTGCTAGAAAAACAGAAATCTGCATTTCAGACTGTCTTCATTTTAATTGAGATTGTCTTCTTTGCAGTTTCTATTTTTTTAAAATTCACTTCTTGTTAGATCTCACTAAACTGTCATTTTAATTACGTATTTTGGCTAAGAAGAGATTGTACTAAAAGTAGGAAAAAATTTAGTTCTGCCCTTTTGTTGTATTGTGTTGCTTTTACTATTGATTTTTTCAAATTTTGTCTTCATTTGATGATTTTAAAATCACATGCTACTGAGTTAGGCCAGGTTCTTAAGAGTCAGAGTCTAAGATGAGGATTCTTATGCTGGTGATTTTTTTTTTTTGAAAAAGTGATGTCAGATGATACCTGGTTAGTGAGTGAGGGAAGGTAAATAGCATAAGCAAAGTTATTAGGCAGAATTATGGGTTCTGCTGAAGTTTATTCACAATCTGAGACCACAAGGAGCCCTCTAGTATGGATGGCATCATGGAGTTATCTTACCTTAAGGAAAGGACGTAAGGCTTTTGTACCCTCTTATTATTCAGTCTTTGGCAGAGGGCAACTGAGGTAGGGATAGGAGGGTGATGGTAGTGCATAATCTCCCATCGTTGAAGGGCAAATCTCCCAAGCAGAAGGGGAGCAGCCTTTGGGGAATTTGTACAATGACTAGGGGAGGATCATGGCAGGACACCAACACAGATTTTGTGCATTTAGTTAAAACTAGATACTGTAATTAGTAAATCTTTTACTTTACCATAGTACATTATGCCACAGTATGCTGAAAGGGAGCAAACATGTGAAGGTGACACTAGTGGAATTCCTGTTCTCTTTTTCTTGGACACCTGCCACCTGAGCGACCATCTGACCTTCAGATTTTGTAAAGATGCAAGTGGCATTTTGCATGTTAAATATTAGTAAAAATTAATTTTCTGACTTTAGATAAAAGAGAAATTTATACAGAAGTTCTAATATTTGCTTCTTGAACCTCAGTGACTTGTCAACTCCATTTTGGTGATCATTGCTCCAATTATCAATGCTTAGGAGACACAGACATATAAGACATGTGAGAACTACGGGGACAACAGCTGACGGAGAAAGCAAATATTGTACAAAAATTAACGATGTAAGAACATAATTTAAAAAAAACATGAAATAGAAAAAATTTGCCTTCCACATCCTTTTAGCTCAGCTTTCCTTATGTGAACACCCTGTCCCACATTTGCCCAGTGGCTTTATACTTTATAACTTCATTCTTGCTAGAATCCCCTATTTTTGGCACTGCCTTCCCATATAACAAGTTTGTACAAATCAGTGAAACCAATGATCCAATAAGGAAATGTATAAGAAATAGCTCACTGGAATGGAAAAACACAATACAGAAATGTAAATCAAAACTATAATACAACAGGACTTTTTCACTTATCAAATGACAAAGATGAAATAGTTACATAATATATGTGCTTTCATTCATAATGCATTTCATAGAGATGGAGAAATAGTTCATGAAGGACAAGTTTGTCAGTAGCTACCAAAATGTAAAACGCACATCTTTTCGACCCAACAATCTCCCAGAT
Organism: Talpa occidentalis; assembly: GCF_014898055.3. Lineage (NCBI taxonomy): Eukaryota > Metazoa > Chordata > Mammalia > Eulipotyphla > Talpidae > Talpa > Talpa occidentalis. The sequence continues at coordinate 71,150,559 of NW_023601104.1, read as the reverse complement.
CGTTCCATAATCTTGCAATTAGAGGTATAATACCAGTAATAGTGAGGGTAGTGATGCCCCATAATGTGATGGGGGGGGTAAGTGGGGACAGGGAGGGCAGTGTGTGAGAACACAGTCAGAAGCTGAAGCTTACATACTAGCACTTTATTGAGAAGTTCACTGTGAAAGTGAAGTAAGCAGAAAAGGGAAACGAGGCAGAGGAAGGGAGACAATACAATGGAGCACAAGAGTATGTGATAGCAAACTGGTCATACATGTATTAAATATTTTACATACTCCACCCTCCACAGTAATTATCAATTGAGATTACATTATTTGCTTTTTAATATATATTATATTGTCTGCCAACTAGAAAGTAAGCATAAGGGCTGGGACTTTAACATTATATCTCTAGGACCTAAAAAATTATTGGATACATAATAGGTGATCAATAACATTTTTTTTTGCACGAATGGATAAATTCATATTAAGGAGAAATGTTTTCTAAATAAAACACATTTTATGTAAGTTCCTGGCCATAATAGATGTAGTATTTTATATTATTTTTTGCAGAGTGGTTTCTGTTCCTCATTTTTTACCCTCCAGTTTCCTAATCATGCACATATGCCTACTTGTGCAATGAAATGACCATAATGATGACTATTTCATGTTACAGAGTTCTCTACCTCTGAGGCGACCAGCTGTCTACTCAAAGACACAGCAGATGTTTGAAATTCTTGTTTTCCTTTTTGTAGCCCATCAAGTCAAAGCATTTAGATATTTGTTTTTCTCCTGCTCTGAATATTCATTCGCATTTGGGGGCAAAGGTTATAATTTATCCCAGTAGTATATGATATTTATGATTTTGATATTTGAGAGAAAGTTTTTTTCTTCTCATCCCCATGCTGTCTGAGTAGTAGTCAAAAATTTTATTTTTTAAGAATGCACTTTTTTTAATGTGGAAGATTTATGCGAAAGTTATTATATGTTACAAGTTTAAGTGGGAAATGATTATCAAAAGTAGTAAATTTTGGGACCTCCCTGGTGGCGCAAGGGATTAAGCACCGCACTATGAAGCAATCTGCAGCTTCTGCAGCACAAGTTTGATCCCCGGTCCTCCAGGGAGCAACCCACACGGTGAAGCAGACCCCTTCTGTCTCGCCCGCTGCTTCCCTCAGCAGTGTTATTTCAGTCTCCCTGTTCTGTTCCCTACTTTGTCTCTGGTGAATCCTCTCATCCCCGCATCTCTGGCCTGAACCCCAGCATTTCTATGCAAAAATAAATAAATCTTTTTTTAAAAAGTAGTAAATTTTGTAATGCAAACAACACTATCATGTATTAATTTTCAATATTTGAATTTAAGGGTGAAAATGCTAATTAATCAGATTAATATAATCATGACAGAGACTGTAATTTACTTAGTGTTTATCTTCTAAACTTTCATTTCATCAGTCTGAGCGCAATCATCTATACTCACTTCTAATCATCTGATTACAAACTTATCCAAACTCTCGCTGTGACTGTGTATTTTATCTTGATCATAACAGCTTTTTGAAATGAAAGAAACCATGGCTTTGTTGCAATGCGATATTACTATTGCTCAGATACTAAGATGGTGGCAATCATTATCAAATCCTTCTTTATAACACTTGGTACAACTTAGGATATGATGTTATCTGGAAAGGAAGTTTATTTAATATAATGCTTAGGAAATTGAATTTAGCCTCCTGAGAAATATTTTTCTAGGACAGGTAGCTGATGAGAGAGAGTCAATACCTAAATCCATAAAGATGCAGACAGTGAGTAGGAATACCATTTTTATCCCTGGAGGCTAAAATTCCAGAAATCCCTCAAGAAACAGAAGAATTTCATATTTGTTTTACAACCCTGAGTAATTGTGTTATATTATCACGTAAGTCAAATGAAGAGAAGGAAAATCCTAAGGGTACCAAGATTCATCAAATAGTCTTTTATTTCACATCGATTCCATATCAGTTCTTTGTTTAATATTGGACTGTACTCCAGCATAAACTTATTTCATTTTCAACTTCCTTTATTCCTAAGGCTATCGTTTTCTTTCAAGGCTCAGTTACAACCACAAAAGGGCTCAGTAAACATCCTTCTTTGGCCATTCTTCCTGTGATCTCTTTGAGCAAGGGGTATAAGTAGACCAAAGGTTGGAACTTGGACTAGTCATTCCTGCATGCCTACAGTGGCAATATACTCGCAGCACTGTGCTAGCTAGCATTGAGTGCACTTACTTTATATTAATCTTCAAAGATGCCTGGGAGGGAGATACCATTATCCAAAGAGTAATTTGAGGCTTTACTGATATTAAAAAACTTGCTTAAAATCACACATCTTAGTGTAATACAATAGTACTTATTAAAATATCTGCTTATTGTGGCTATGCTTGGAAAGAAATCCTTATTATTTAGTTACAAAGAGTAATATTTACAAATGAAATAACATCTGGAATTGCTTATAAATATTCTGATAGGAGAGGTGCTGGGAATGTGGGTATAAGTATAGACATTAGTAAGTTTAGCCAACAGTTGATTTGGGGGATTATATACATAAGGATTCATCATACCTATCTTCAACTTTTGCCTAATCTAATTGCCATACTGAAAATTTTTTTTTAAAGATTTATTTATTTATTCATACAAGCACTGGGTACAGTCAGAAGCGCGGGATGGTGAGAGAATTCACCAGAGCCAGAGCGGACAGCAGAACAGGCAGAGTGACAAAGTACACTGCTGAGGGGATCAGCGGGCGACAGGAGGTCTGCGCACCATGTGGGACCCTCGCCTGGCGGCCAGGGATTGAACCGGTGCTGCTGAGGCTGTGTGCAGCTTCGCAAGCCCAGCACTCAACCGCTGCGCCACCAGGGGAGGTCCATACTGAGAATTTTTTAAAGCTACCTGGAAAGTAGAATTAAGATACAATCGTTGAAAGAAGAGACAAGAAAAAAAAGAGTGTAAATGTGTAATTTCATTCACAGATATATCTGTTTAGAGCTAATCTTGTGGCATATCCTCAAATCAACCCCATATGATCAAATAGGCACTTTTATATTTTATTTATGAAGGAAGTTAATTTATGCTTATTAAGAGCCTGTGCTGCTCCTTTTGATCCTAACTAGGCTTCTCTGTTTAAAATAGGCTATGGTGCTAATTCTTAAATAGGAGACTCAGATACTATTTGTTAAATACTCTGACCTTTTTCTTTTCTCCTCTTAACTTCAATTTAGCTATTTTACTACTTGATCATTCTTCAAAGTGTCAGGAAGAGAATATATAGTTTAGATGAGTCAATTCACTTCTGAGCAGCTCTGGGATAGGGTTTTCTAGAGGTGGGTAGTACTTTTGATTAACATACCTGTGAGTTTCAGCACCAGTCTTGCTCCTTCCCCAACTTTAAACTTTTCTTTTAGTCTAAACTAATAGTTCATTAACACTAGTAAGTAGCAAAGTCCATCTTAAAACTGTAGGAGTTAAAACACCACCAGTATCTTGAAAAAAGTTTGGCATGTGGACTAGATAAACCAGCTGACACCTGTTACAGGATGTTCTCACCCACCCGCCCCCCCCTCTGGTTTCAAGGGCAGACTTGTTGACATTTTTTTAAAGCTCTAGAGGCAGTAGCCTACCAGGAAGCAATCTTTTTAAAGTAGAGGCAGGCATCCAGGCACAGACCTGACATATATTGGGAAATCTTAAGGGGGCTCTGGGATTCAAGAGTTGGACAATGGAATATGGTGTGGAAGACTGGTGCCAGAGGCTTTGAGTGTACTGTTAGGCCAATTCTCAAGAACTAGCTAGCCAAAATAGGTAGGGAGTTAGAGAGACAGGCTGGGATGGAGTTTGAAGATAGTGCTTTCCCTCTTAGATGTATTTTATCAGAAAGGGGGAAATGAGATTGGCTTTTACATCTGGTATGCTATTACCAACCCAAACCCACAAGTACAAGACAATGTCAAACATGGTTCTCTGCAATGACTCCTAAGCCTGAAACACTACTCTTGAATGATCTGAAGTCCTTCATCTATGTGTGGCCATGAGGTGTGTTATATGAGTGATTAACGTTCATCATCAGCAGACTTCAATTTTTTTAATAAAGGAGATTTCCTAAATGGTCTGGGTGACGTTAAGAGCAGAGCTGAAGTTTCCCAGAAGAATTATGAAACTTTAACTCAAATCTTAGTGTTTCAGCTTCTTTCCTGTCTGCTCTATAGATTTTGGAATTGCCTGTATTGAATTCCCACAACTGTGTTAGTTCTTTGCAAAAATTTCCTTAGTATATATTTCCTACTGGTTGTGTTTTCCTGGTTGAGTACTGATACAGTGATTGAGCATGAATATTTGCAAGTAGTAGTATGCACAATTTAAACTTCTTATTTTAATAACAACAAATGCAAGTATTTTTAGGTGTGGAATGAGAGCGTGTTTGGGGTTATATAGATAAACTCTTCCTAAAAACTCCCACTTTTCCTGTTGTATTCAGTGTTGAGCCCAATCTCTCTCCCCTATGACAAGACCCCATCATAGCAGGTCCCCTTGAATAAAGTCTGCCTTACTGTCTTTAACAAGTGTCAGGAATAAGTTTTTCTTTAACACCTCCCTACCTTTATTGGATGAAATACTTTTTAATAAAATTTTATAAACTTCATTTAAAATTTTTGCATTATCAATTTTATTAATAAAACACACAGATTTAAAAAATGCATAGTTATGTCATGTACAATTTTTTTCAAAAACAGAAATGGAAAGACAAATGTTGACATTATAAAGTAAGTACAGGGCCTCCCTGGTGGCACAGTGGGTTGAGCGCAGCACTGTGAAGCTGTCCGCAGCCTCTGCAATGCTGGTTTGATTCCCGGCTGGCCAGGGAGATGCCCACGTGGCAAGGAGAGGCAGACCTCTCCTGCCTTGCCTGCTGCTCCCCTCAGCAGTGTGTTTTGGTTAGTCTGCCTGTTCTGTTCCCTGCTCTGTCTCTGGTGAATCCTCTCACCCTCCCGCACATCTGGCCTGTACCCCAGCTCTTGTATAAATAAATCAATCTTAAAAAAATTATATTAAAAAAAGTACAAATAATGGTTGTCAAATTCTCCTTTTGCATCTCAAGAGTCACGTTGCATTTCTCTCACTTCGAGGTCATTCCTTAAACTATTTACCAATAGATGGTGTACAAAGAGTCCAGGTTCACATCTTAAAAGGTGGTTAATGGTGCCTGTTTATTTCTATTTTTAAATTCCCAACAAATAATTTTTTTCTCTTTAAAAGGAACACTTTGGGAGCTTCTAAAAAGACGGCTGAGTGAGCATTTAGAACCGTTAATACAAAACAGCCAAAATTTGCTCATGATTCAGTTGATTATCCCTCTGCTGAACACTGATAACCACAGCAGCAGTCTTAATACAGTTTTAAAGGCTTTCATTCTTAGCAATATGGTTATCATTTCTATACCAAGTGGACCAATGAGCTAAAATAGGAGACAAAAGGAAAACACCATGAAGATGTTAGTTAAAGGAAAGCAATAAAACTGATAATTCTGCATTTTTTTTTTTTTTGGCCTCGGGGTCATCTTCATATCTGCATATTTCACTTAATACATCATATAAAACATTAAAAGCAGAAATTTAATGTCAACACTTAATTTGGCTCTTCATTTAAGCAGACTAAAAAGAAGTTCTACACCTATGTTTTCATTTACAAATAACAGCCTGAAACCATCTCTCATCATTTAGAAACAAATAAAAAATTACAAAAATAACTATTTTAAATAAAAATGCAGTAATTTCAGCCACCAGTCTTCAAGCTTTTTTTTTTTTGGCTTAATTTTATCCTGTGAAGTTATTTATTTTTAATCTAGAAATGTAGAACTGTTATACATCACAAATCATGTTTTTTTTTTTCCCTTACACAAATAAAAAGTTTGTATTATATGTAAAATAGGAAAAAATATGCGAGAGAAGTCCATGCAGGAAGTTTTTGTTCATTTACAAAATTCATTGTAAAAATTTTACTATTACAACAAAGCATTCTTTGATTTTCATATGAACGTCTATTTGAGAATATTTGAAAAGTACTCTAAATTTAGCTTTTATACATCTCATTCGACAGGTCCCCAGCTGCTTACATAAATCAAGTTTTGATATGACATGAGGCAGAACTGTGGTTATAAAGTCAAGTGTGTCCAATTTCGGGGGGGGGTACACATATTGTACATTATTCGAGATTGTAATAGTAAAATTTTGCAAAGAATTTTATAATCGACCTGGCACGGCAACCTAGAACACCTAGTAGAGTGTCAAGCTCAATTAAAAAAAAAAAAAGTTAAATACTAATATTTATCTTTAACAAACATACATGACGCCTTTCTTGTTTCCTTAAGTGTCCTTTGGCTTTAATGGTGCGGTTGAGTGCAAGGATCAAAAGCACAAAGGCACACAGGAAAACCACAATGAACGTCAGTGGGTGTTAACAGAACTAGGTAACAACCATCACTTTCAAAGCGCTGGTTCCCCGCGTCTGGGACTACAAATCCCAGAGTTCCCTGGGCGGAGGCACCAGCGGGCGACACAGGAGAGGTCTGCCGCGCCATATGGGTAGCTCCCTGGCAGGTTGGGGCTCGAACCTGTGCTGTAGAGGCTGCGGATTGCTCCACAGTGCGGTGCCCAACCCCCTGCGCCACCAGAGAGGCCCCGAATGGGTAACTTCTGAAGCCAATGTCAGTCACAGCACAGAGGGCGCGAACTCCTCCTTCCTGCGCGTTCTCACCTTGAACTTCTGAGCGCGCGCGGGGGGTTCAGGGCCGGAGTCAACGACTACGTATTTCTCAGTCGCAGCATAAACTGGAAGAGGCGGAGCTCGCGTCGTTCTTGCCCTTTATTGGCCACGCAGCCAGAAGCGTCCAAACTAATCACCAACGCGGCGCCGGTGAAAACTTCCGTTAATCTGATACAAGGGGGCGGGGGAGCGCGGCGCCGAGCGGCAGCTAAATTGACGCAGGCGCAGACACACTGCTTTCCTCCAATCAGGATAGGAGCTAGCACGGGGCACGCTTGCCTCGCCCCGCCTCCTTTCTAATGCTGACCAATCCTGTGCATTTTCGTTTGCGCCTTTACCCAATCAGAGAGGTGGAGGGCGTAGTTCCGGTCGTCCTCTCGGCGTGGCTGCACTCTCCGGCCCGCGCTAATTGGAGACTTGTCTGTGAGGTACTAAGCACCGGGCCGGGCCGGGCCGGGCCGAGGCAGATTTCTCGACGGGCCGCACCGTACCGCCGGCTTGAGTCCAGAGAGCCTGAGGCCCCGAGCCTGAAGCACGAGGCGGGGAAAGGGACCTGGGGCGGGTCCGGGAAGGAAGACCACGTGTTGGGGCGTCTGGGCCGGGGTCGCAGCCCCCGGGGCCGGCTTCTGTGGTCGGGTCCGCGAGGCGGGAGCCGCCCCCAGCGCTTCTCAGGGTGCTGCTGCTGGAAAGGCCAAGCGCCCTTGCTTGGGCGGTCAAGGTGTAATAGGGTGGCCCCCAGAGAAGGGGGAGGGACGGTAGCCAGGACACGTTTCCCCCCCGGCTCTTCCCTTCCTGCACGTTCTGTCCTCCCCAACCCCTGGGCTGGTTATTTCGAGGTCAATAAGCAAACTTGCATTCGGGAGAGACATCCTGGGAGAGGCAGTGGGAACTAGGCGCTGGCCTCTCGTAAGCCCGGACGTGTTGCATGTCATTAACTCGGCGATAGAAAGATAATGAGTCGTTACAGTTGTTTGCACGCCAGGAAACGCTCCTGTTGTTAAGTGTCGTTATTCGTCCACTGTTCTCTTCCGCTTGTCTGGCTGGCAAGTGTGGCATTCGGTTTTCAAATACGGTGGTGTAAAATGTTGCTCCTGTTTTCTTTCTCAACTTGAAGTTACTTTAGAAGTTGATACAACTTACTACAAGTAAAATGACTGGTGGTGGTTATGGAGGTAAAAGGGCCTAAGAGACAGACATCAGAATCAGTCATTTACTAATCCTGGGGCATTTCAGCCGCAGTTTGTAAGGAAATCGATACCGGGCTTGTCTGCTTCCTAGAGTTGTGAGGATCAAATGAAATAGTGGATGTAAAATATGAATTACTTATGATAATACAGATGACTTTGTACTTTTCAAATTCTTTTCCTGTGGAGGCTTCATTAGAATGTTACTCATGCAATTTTTGAGTGTCTATTTTTAACCTAAAATCATGAATACTTTTTCTGCAGCTCTTATTCGTTACATAATCTTGGTTGGAATAAACAAAGTACTTTTCCGGTTTTTCCCTGTGATGCTTTAAAGAAATACTTTTTTTTTTTTAGTGATTTCTGCATATTTAAGATAGTCTCATTTACTTGATAACAAAGATCATAACTGAAAACAAGAGAATTTCTTTATTTCTGAACTGGAATGTTCTTCATGTTAACTGTTTTAGGAGCACATCAATGCTCAGCTGTTGAAAGGGTATGTTCATTTCCTATAGCTGCTCTAATAAATTATCACAAACTTAGTGAGTTATGATTTTTTTCTTTAATACCAAAAGACAGAAGTCTGAAATCCGCTTCACGGACTAAAATCAATGGTTCTGGTTCTTTCTGGAGGCTCTGAGAGGAAGAGCCATTTCCTTGCCCATTTCAGAAACCACCTGGTGGCTGCTTATATTAGTTGACTTGTCACTCCTTCCATTAAACGTTTAAAGTACATCACTCTGAACTCTGCTTCTACCACTTTCTATAGTCCAGTCTCCCTCTGCCTTTCTCTTAGAGGACACTGTGCATACAATTAGGGCTCATCTACATAATCCAGAATAATCTCTCAATATTAAGATCCTTAGAAATAATTTATGTCAGATAGAAAAATCACCATGCGCTCCAGGAATTAGGACTTAGATATCTGTAGGGGCCTTTTTCTCATACAAAAGGTATGAGAAAGGGTAAAACAGATCTTAGCCTTATAGCTTAAAGTCTAATGGTATAAGCAACAAGAGAAAAAAGTTTCACTTTAATTGACTCCCATTTTGATCTGAAAAGACCCTTCCAAATTACCATAGGTTGGTGTTTCTCCAACTTTTCCATTGGAAAACAACAGCGGTAAATGAATATTCTATGCTATCAGGAGACAAAGCCTGGAAGAACCCTGTAGAAAAGTGACATTTTTTCTCTACCTTAAAAATTCAGGTGAATTTTGCTTTGTATTTCACAATAAGTCTGTTTTTAATAATGTTTAGAATTATTTGCCACATCTTAACATTGTTGATGGGAGTCATGTAAGCAACCAAAGGGAGACTCTGGGTGCCCTTGCTCCTAAGACAAGAATGTGCCATTGACTTTGCAGAACTGGACACATAGAACCACATCACTAATGCCCTCTATATCCTGCAGCAAGAAGACAGTAGTTCTGCTGACTGATTTTTTTTTTTTTTGCCATATCTTTAGAAGATAATTATCTGTTCTTTTCTCATCTCATGTCTGCCTAGAATTCATAATTCACAGGAGACAGGATCTGATGAGTTGGGTTTGTTACTGTCCTATATGGATATGTTGGAATACAATGATTATGAAAAAGAACCAGCTCTGAATAGGCATTTAATATGTAATTATTTAGTAGAGGTCTCTGCTTTTTACCTGGAATTGGAGGGGGAAAAGGCAAAGAGGGGTACATGTAGGATGTTACTATGTTACAGTCATTACTTTTTCTTTGGCTAGAACTGTGTCTCAGACACATCTAACTATTCTGTGGGGCATAACAAAAATCTCTAGGTGATTTGTCATATCTGCTAGCTGATGTCATTTGAAATCATTCTTGAAGCATGTAAATACTTGGAAATTTGCACATCTGACCCAGACAACCAAACTTTGCTCTGGACTTTTCATTTCTCATCATTGATTATATAATCATCAAAAAAAAATCTGATATTGAGACTATATGTGTAGTCTTAATACATATATAGCTTTATATATAAAACACGTGTATATGCTTTATTTTTTTTTATAGAGGCATGTTTTATTTATTTATTTGTTTTTTTTTTGTTTATACATGCACTGGGCACAGTCAGAAGCGTGGGAGGGCGAGAGAATTCACCAGAGCCAGAGCGGGGAGCAGAACAGGCAGAAGGACCGAAGCACACTGCTGAGGGGAGCAGCGTGCGGCAGGAGAGGTCTGCGCGCCATGTGGGACCCTCCTCCAGTGGCCGGGGAGCAGCTGGGGATTGAACCGGCGCTGCAGAGGCCGCGGGCAGCCCCGCAACCCAGCGCTCAACCGCTGCGCCACCGGGGAGGCCCGCACGTGTATATGCTTTAAATATTTTAACTGCACGTTACTTGGTTGTTTCAATATAATTCATTTCAGTTTTTCAAATAAGAATTGTAATAGCATTTTACACTTGAGTGTTTATTTAAAAATACTTTGTAAAATATGCCTTTTATATCATATGAGAAGCACTATAAGAAAGCATTTATGAGGTGGGCTCTGGAATTAGATTTGAGTTCCAGCCCCTACTACACCTTGTGAGCCAAGTGACCTTTAACAGATTGTTTACTTTTTCTAAGCTTCTCTTTCCTAATTACAATGTGGGGGAAGTAAGTATACCTACAATTATAGGACTGGCTAGAAGAGTAAATAAGATATAATGCATATAAAATTGCTTAGAACAGTGCCAGGCATAAAGCAAGAGTTCACATACCTTATTCACTGTTATGTCATTGGGTCACACAAAAGAAAATAGTAAATAATAAATAGAATAAATGAAAATGTGAAGAAACCAAGATTCAGATCATTCTATGATTTACTGAAGGTCACATGCAGAAAAGAAAGAAAGAAACTCCTCACAATGCAGTCTTTTCCCTTAAAAACGCTGCCTCCTTTTCCATGGTAACATCTCTTCAGCTTGCTCACGTTGACTAAGTCCAGTGCCTTAGACAGTTTCCTCCATTTCCCATTGTGTTTCTAGTTTTTAACTGTCAAGAGTATTTTTACCTTGGTTCTGATTCTGTCAATCTTTTTCATGAGTCTTTCAGCCTTTTATTACTCAGTCCTAAAGTTGTTACCATGCACAACAGGCATCTTTTTTCAAGAAAGGAAGAAAGAAAAGATAATGAAGCTAAATTTTTCATAGTGGTTAGTTTGGTTTTTTAACTTGTGATTCCATTAACCTATCATTTATTTGTATCTAATGTAGGGCTGAATTATTTTTATGAAGCCATTTTATTCTCTCCAAACTTGACCACTTCCTCTCCTGAGATTGTAAGGTCAAATTTCAGGTTTTTTTTTTTTTTTTTAGGAACCAAGAAAGGAGTTTGAGATTCACACAAATTCCTTCAGTCATTCTAAAAATAGAAAACAATTTATGAATCATTGGGGTATTTAAAAAAATATTGAATGATTAAAATGTGAATATCTTTTTAGATCAAGAACATATAAGCAAAAAACAGTATTTGCTGAATTACTCTGAAATTTTGATATAGTTTGATCTTACAAAGTATTTTTTAAAAGAAGGGTAGCATTTTGAAAATACTGTTTAATTCCACAATTTGGGTATGTAGGATTGGCTATTAAATTATATTCAAACCAGAGCTGTCTGCTGAATGCTTTTTGCATACAGGGTTCTGTGTAAATGTAAGGTGATGTTCCCCAGTCCTAACCCTTTCTTTAGCTTCCTCAACTATGCCTTCATGGCACTTGCTTTTTAGTGTATCAAAAAAATCAGCAAAACTTGATTTGCTTCCATTTTTTTGACATTAACAGATAACGAGATAGCAAAAGTGTTTTGTGTAGATTAATAGCCTCTACACAGAGAAGATCCAAACCTCAAATGACAACACGGAGCCGTAAAAGTGCCTTCCCCTACATTCCCTGAACTGACCCATAGAGTCTTCAGATCAGTGACCAGGGACCCTGGAAGTGACCAATTCAGGATGAGTGCCGAGAAATCAGACCAGTCCGTGTTGGTGATACAGTGATATAAAATCTATACCAAGTGTCGAATGCCTATATTTTACAGGATGCAGGAACCAGGCATATGGTCATTTTTTAAAAAAATCATTTCAGGTGCAACTTTTTAATTTTATTTTTGCTTTATTTTTGCTTTGTTAGAGCACTAGAAACTGCAGTGATCTAAGCAGCATCAAGTTGTGCATTCGGCCTTTTTTGGTTTTGTTTAAATACATTTAAATTGGTCATCCCTGATGGCTCAAGGAGTTAAGTCTCAGCACTCTCAAACTGTATCGCCAGCCACTGCACCATGAATTTGATCCCCGGCTAGGGAGCTGACCCACATGGCACAGCAGACCTCACCTGTCTCGCCCACTGCTCTTCTCAGCAGTGTATTTCAAGAGATTTGCCTGTTCTGCTCCCCACTCTGTCTCTGGTGAATTCTCTCACATGCCCCCCCACCCTGCAACCTCTGGCCTGCACCCCAGTTCTTCTATGCATAAATAAATAAATAAATACATTTAAATTATCACACCACTGGCACTTATTTGCATGAAGTTCTAATTGTAGTACAATTACCCTCCTACCTCCTTCCCCTTTTCTGGGGTGGGGAAAACCCTACTCTGGAAGATAATTTTCACTGAAATCTCACCAAACTTTGTTAAGTGCACTATGATAGGAAAAATAGCATTTTTAACATTCTACCATCAACTTAAGGAAATGGTTTGCCTATCTAATTTTTATAAGGTAATCTACCCCCAGATGGCCCTCAGAAGTAAAGCATAATGAACAGGGAAGAAAAAGAGAAGAATGCAAGTGAGTGCAAAGGCCGAACATTTTGCCAGAAGTAATGACAGTAGAGTGCATCAAGTGCAGAATTTCACAGCTTCGTGGTACTTTCTATGCCTTTAGAGGTTGTGTTATTACAGTTGGAAAGAATTGACCTTGTTTGTGGTTATGGATGTTTTCTACTTTTGTTACAATTCAGTTTATTTCTTAGGTAGGAGTTTTTGCTGTCTCCAGAAAGGGATAGTTGCTTCTAAGCCTTGTGTGTATGGGTATCTTTTCCTATCATATTACACTTTGCATTGTTTTTTTATCTTTGTCTCTTTTTCTTCCTCTATTGAGTGTTTCTCTGTTTTTACACTGGGGGTGGGAGGGAGTAAGTAGAATTTCTTGAGGTAGGTTGTGATGATAGCCTCAGGCTGATACAGAGGATTGATACTAGAGAATTAGAAAACTGGTTCCAGTTCTTGAGAGGCTTATACTCTAGGTGTGGAGAAATAAATATAAAGTATGAAAACAGAGGTAACATTTCAATGTTATCATAGAGATAACATTTCAAATACTGTGAATAACACAGTATTTGACAGAGGAATTAGAATCTCATTAAGACTGGAGTAAGAAAGATTTGTGTTAGTGGTAGAATATGAGCTAGATCTTGAAACATGTAGGATCTAGATAACTCTAGAAAACAGTACAGGATTCTTGGAGAGAGTAGCAGTCTTTCTACAGTTACGTTATGGGGAAAAAATTGTATTCATTAAGATATATATTTAAAAAAGTAGATGAGTCTGGGGTTGCTATAAAATATGTTGTGTGTTGGGCCTCCCTGATGGCGCAGGCGGTTGAGCTGTCCTCAGCCTCTGCAGCCTGGGTTTGATCCCGGCCCGCCGGTGAGAATCCCACATGGCGCAGCAGACCTCTCCTGTCTTGCACTCTGCTCCCCTCAGCAGTGTATTTCATCAGTCTGCCTGTTCTGTTCCCCACTCTGTCTCTGGTGAATCCTCTTACCCTCCCATGCCTCTGGCCTGTACCCCAGCTCTGGAATAAATAAATAAATCTTAAAAAAAAAATATGGGGTTGGAATTTTGGAGAGAGATCAGGGTTGAAGGTAACATCTAGGAGTTCACATAGATATAATAGTTTGTTGCAGGGGAAGAGAGGAAAAGAACAACGAGGAAAATGCAGTTCAATCTCAGCTGTCTTGCATAACTACAGAACTTTCAATAATTTCCATAAGATCAAGCATTTTCTGTTTAGAGACTTTGGAGTTCAGTCCTGATTCTTTTTTTTTTTTTTTTTGCCATTCTCTAATTTTTTGACCTGTTGCTAGATGGCAGTAGTAGGCAATACCAGAGACAAGGAAGGAAAGCATTAAGAGTTTGATAGCTTAAGTCTAAGCTAAACATCTTTCTATATTTAGTAAAGTTACAATTGGCAGCACATTATTTCCAGGCCTTTATATCCTTCACATCAGATTTATAAAGTGAGTGTGAATTTTGTCTCTTAATTTCCGGCTTTTGAGGATGGCTTGAGAGTTAAGCCTTTTGTTGGTTATTTCTCTGATAGCATGAACTTTCACTGTGTTCAGAAGAGAGGAAATGAGTTTGGGACTTAACCAGATTCTGATCTTCCTACAGGGGGGACAAATGGTTAAAAGAGCTAGTCTGCCCTGTTGTATCTTTACATAAGTATAAAGCTATACATATATTTAATTGTTTTACCACTGTTTTGATTTGTATTTTAGTTGTTCCTTTTTGGATATATTCAACTAGTTTGGAATGTTAGTGAATCTACCTCAAAATGAAAATGTGTGTAACTGTTAATTTATAAATAGTTATACTGCCTATTATATGAGAGATATATTGACCTGGTTATAAACTATCCAGTGTAAGGAAGTCTTATTATTTTTTAATCTTATTTTAATTACTGGTTAATAGTAGAAATTTAAAGTATCGCTAATATGTTAAAACATCTTTCTTTTTGTTGACTTACGGAGGGATATTTTATACTGTGAATTTACCTTAGAAGTATGTAGACTGCCTGTCCCTCCACTTTTATTCTCTCACTTATACACATATCCACACATTAACATGTATGTTATTCATTTCAATTTCAGTTATGGTTAACAGCTTGGGATGTACAATAGAATTTATATCTACTAGTTTATCATTTGACACTATTGTATTTTTTTGAAATTCTCTATGTTGACCCCTTACTGCTCTTTATTTGTACTAGGCATCACTCTGAATACTTAGCATGTAATAATTAATTTATTGCTTTTAACAAGTAGTTTGAAGTGTTAGCTGCTTTTTAAAGAATGAAAAGCTGAAACACATAGGTAATGAAACCAGAATTTGAACCCTGCAATCTGGCTGTGTATTCTATCACTTAACTCTGAAGCAGTACCTCTCTCTCTAAGCTTCTAGTTCCTCATCTAAAAAGTAGTAATAAAAAGACTATCTTTTAGGTTTGTTGGCAGGGTTCAATGAAGCAGTGCATATGAAGAAACTGATACAGGGACCTGACCAGTGATGATCAATGAATATTAGCTATTTGGCTACTTTTCTGCCTTTCTTTCAGGTTTTTTTTTTTTGTTTGTTTGTTTCCTTAGTAGGTTTTTTATTCATCCTTTGCCCATTCCTTACACAGTGGCATTCTAGGGTTCCAGACTTGATCTACTGTTTTATATCACTCAGTATAATTCCCCAGCAAGTCATCCACTTTCCTAGTTTTTAACTCTGGTCTTCCTGTAGTTGATGTCCTCATTCCACACTTTCCCCCTGAACTTTAGATGAATATATCCAATTTTATGCTGTATTCCTACCCTTGGTTACTCATACTTGTCCCCAGGCTTGATATAGATAAAGCTGTCAAGGGATTTTATTTATTTATTTATTTATGTATTTATTTATTTATTTATAAGATTTATTTTTATATAAGAAGTGGGGTACAGGCCAGAGGCATGGGAGGGTGAGAGGATTCACCAGACACAGAGCAGGGAACAGAACAGGCAGACAATAGAAATACACTGCTGAGGGGAGCAGCAGGCACGACAGGAGAGGTCTGTCATGTGGGATTCTTGCCAGATGGTGGGGATCTAACCCGCACTGCAGAGGCTGTGGACAGTTTCACAGTGTGGTGCTCAACCCACTGCGCCACTGGGGAGGCCCTCAAGGGATTTTAATCTAAAATAGAATCAAAATGGAATCAAGGGATATGAAATGGAGACTTACACATATACCCTTAGAAAAATGAAACTTAGAGACTGACAGACTGCTTTCCCATAAATGCCTGATTTATATAGAGTTGAAATTTACCCTCTGACCCGTGAGCATTTGCCAATGACCTTGCTGCATGGCTAACAGACTTTCCCCTTTACACCCCTGTGGCTTGATGCAGATTGAGACTCCCAAATTACAGTACCTCTATTATTTCTGTATAAACTTGATTTCTGGTAACTTGAGCTTGCCTCATTTTACCTCTTATAGGTCAATATTACATGGTATGAAAAGTGGGATGCAAAGGAAGTGACCACCAAGAAACAATGAGTCCCCAGAAGTGAGCAGGGTACCTGTACCTGAGCGCTTTGTGTCCTGCAAGTCACTGTGACTTTCTGTTTGGTAAGTCTCTTGTCTTGAGTTCTCTCCTTTTGGGTGAGCTCTCTGACTTTATTTGAGATCTGTATAAACAGATTATCTTCCTGTTGAGTGCTTTTTTTTTTTTTTTTAAGATTTATTTATGCTTAAAAGAACTGGGGTACAGGCCAGTGGTGTGGGGAGTGAGAGGATTCACCAGAGACAGAGTGGGGAGCAGAGCAGGCAGACTGACTGAAATACAGTGCTGATGGGAGCAGCAGGTGAGACAGGAGAGGTCTGCTGTGCCATGTGGGTAGCTCCCTGGCCAGCCGGGGATCGAACTTGTGCTGCAGAGGCTGAGGATTGCTTCATAGTGCGGTGCTTTACCCCTTATGCCACCAGGGAGCCTTGAGTGCTATTTTGTTCTGATAATGAGTTCCCAGTCATCTGAATATTCTAAGGGTGATACCCTTTGGGGAACCTCCGTCAATTTTATGTTAAAAAATTGTTGTCCTTCCCCATGCACATATTTGATTAAATGGGATAACTTAAAACTTCAGTGAACATTGTGAAGGATTTTGGATCTCCACAAACTTGTTTCTTTTCACACTAAGACGACCATAGCAACAATATCAAATAATCCAATGGAGCAGTCATTTCAATTTTTTTATCTTCTGGCTTCTAAATGTGTTCAGGATTTTAAAATTGCTCTTATAAAATACTCTCTCCAAATTGACTGAAGCAAATAAACAACTAAAGATGTATAAAAACATAGCAGAGGCCTCTTGCTTAGTGCTGAGGTTCCACCTAATAACCCCATGCTCCACCTCCTCTAGATAGTCTTTGCTTCTTCTTAGATCTTCCTCTCTGTTGGAACTTCTTTCCTATTAAGAAATTTTACTCACTGAGTCATTAAAACCTTCTCTTTCAAAATTAGACTTTCTGGGACCCTACTAAACCACATCAGATTTCCTATAACCCGTGGACAAAGGTTGAATTTAGGGGTTATAATTAAGGATTATCCCAAGGTAACAGGATCCTTACAGATTTGCAGAGGAATTCAATGTTGTAACCCAAATTTACCAAACCATGTTTTCCCATATGTTTATTAAGGTAAGATTTCCTAGAGAAATATGCTGCTATTTTTAGCTCTCAAAAGGAAAATATCCTTTGTGTTGAAATTCAACACATGAAAATTCAACCCCATTGCTTTACTTTCACTTTGAAACCAAGGAAGTCCAAACATTGGACTCACCCCCCAACTATTAAACCAATTACCCTCTGCTGTTTGGGCAAGGTCTTCAACAGACTGAGGTAGAATTCACAGCTCCCCTCCCATTAAGATCTAGAATAATACCTCAAATTTTCTATCAAGAATAAACTAATATTCTGTAAATAAAGAAGCCTTCTAGGACATAAGGCCTATTATAAAGGACTTATCTCCTTTCTAATTCGTTTAAGACCTCTATTTTCCCTGTTAAAAAACCCAGTGGCCGAGGATGGTGATTTATCCAAGACCTTAGTGTAATAACATTGATTCCCATCAATCACCCTATCATTCCCTAATCCCTTTGTGCTGTTGGGCTCCAGCTTTACTGGGAGTAACTTTGTCACTGTGGTCAACTTTAATGCAGTGCAATTTTAAGTGTCCCTTTTGATAGGGATAGTCAATATCTTTTTGCTTTTACCTGGGAAGGACAATAATACATTAAACAGTCATGTTTCAAGACTTTACTGAAAGTTTTTCTCACAAGTTTTAAGGGCTAACATATAACATAATGGGGCTCCATGTTCATGGCTTGCTTCCTTGTTTGCCCTCCCAAGATTCCTCTCATCATTCATTTATTGAAAATCTTAGCCATTAAGGGACACATGGTCTTATAGGAGAAATTACAGTTAGTCTGAATTCAGTGTCCAACATATAGACATTTAATCTCAGAACAGGACTGCACATAGATCCTGATGACATCAAGGCCTTTTAAAGTAGAAGATTAGTAATGATCCAAAAATCTACTCCACCTGCCAAGGACCTAGGGAAACTAACCAGGGAAATAGAACAAGTGACCTCTAAAGGAGTTAACATATTAGAAATCTAAAATTGGGACCATAAAGAAAAGGAGCTCTGATTTGCATGAAAAGTTTAACTACCAGAAAATGTCAAATTTCCTTTATTAAACACTATATATGAATTAAACCACTGATCCAAGAAAATGGTAACATTTATGAGTCAGCATTCATGGGGAACCATTGGCAAGGCAGCAAAAATGCTTATCTTGCTTGTTCCACCGATCCTGACCTAAACCCAGGAAGCCTAGCAAACTTCTCCAGCACATTTTGATTTACCAATGGACTATTCCTAGAATTTTTGTAGTTCATGTTCTCACATTTAGGTCTATGACCAATTTTGAGCGAATTACTGTTCTTTTTCCTGACTTATCCTTTTTCTGTCTATTCACTTTTTTAGTTAACTGTTTGTTTTTTTTTTTAAGATTTATTTATTTATGCATACAAGAGCTGGGGTACAGGCCAGAGATGCAGGGGTTGAGAGGATTCACCAGAGACAGAGTGGGGAACAGAACAGGCAGATGGACCGAGGTACACTGCTGAGGGAAGCAGTGGGTGAGTCAGGAGAGGTCTGCTGCACGATGTAGGTTGCTCCCAGACCGGCCAGGGATCAAACTCGTGCTGCAGAGGCTGCGGATTGCTCCATAGTGCAGTGCTTAACTCCCTGCGCCACCAGGGAGGCCCCAAGTTAACTGGTTTCTTTCAAACAACTTATAAGTAAGTCTTGCTTCCCCTCTTCCCTTCCTCCTAACCTGAGTAGTGCTGCCTTTCAGTTGAGGTGTTCACACCATTTATATTCTTCATAATTATTGATATGCTTGGATTTAAATCTGCCATCTTGCTAGTTGTTTCTAGATTGTTTTCTGTTTTTCTCATCGGTTCCTTTTTTCTTTATATTTTGGATTGAGCACCTTATCTCTACTATTGATTTGTTAACTGCCCTTTTTTCCTTTAGTAGTTACTCTGGGGTTTGTAAGATAGATACTTCTTTAACTAGTTAAAGTCTACCTTCAAATAATATGATATCATCTATATGGTAATCTTAGAACGTTATCTTTCCATTTTCTTCCCCCATCCTCCTCATGTTGTTGCTGTCATACATTTTATTTTTAGAACCCTTTTAATATGTTATTATTTTTTGCTTTAGACAGTTACTTTTTAAGGAAATTTTTTAAAATAAAAGACATATTACTCTCATGTTTACTATTTCCAGTACTCTTATTTCTTCATGTCAATCCAGATTTCCAATACTCCTGGGTGAATAACTTTTGAAAATGTATGTTGTTTTATATATCTTCCAGCAGTGATTCTTCTCAGCTTGGGTTTGTCTGGTTGTCTTTGTTTTACCTTCTTTTTTGAAAGTTGTTTTTGCTCTGTACTGAGCATTGTGTTGACAGGTTTTTCCTCTCTCTCAAAGTTTTAAAAATAGCACTTCCTTGCCTACTGGTCATAGACTACTGCATAGTTTTTCTATACCTGTTAGTTAGCAACCATTCCCAGCCTCTCATTCCATCTAGCCTCTCGCAAGTGTTTCTCTCTTCAGATTTGTCTATTCTAAACATTCACATAGGTGGAATCTTGCAATATATGGTCTTCTGTGTGTGGCTGCTTTCACTTAGCATATTTTCAAGGTTCATCTGTGTTGTAGCATACCACATTTTATTCCTTTTTGTGGTAGAATAATATTCCACTGTATGGATATACGATATGTTGTTTATCCGTGCATCAGTTGAGGAACATTTGGGTTCTTTCCACTTTTTGCTGTTATGAATAATGCTGAATATTTGTGTACACATTTTTACATGAGCAAATGTTTATCAGAAGCTGCCAAACTGTTTTTCTACAGAGACTGCTACATTATACATTCTCACCAGCATTATATTAGGGTTCAATTTCTTCACATTCTAACCAACACTTGTGTTTTGTTTCATAAATAGCCAGTTCATAATTATTATAAAGTCCATCATCCAAGTGAGTAATCTCTGGATCTGGTCTATTCATTGCTTCATTTCTGGACAATATGTTCTTTTTTCCCATGCTTTTGTATATCTCTTTTATTTATTTATTTTTTTTAAAGATTTATTTATTTATTTATTTATTTATTTATTTATTTATACAAGCACTGGGTACAGTCAGAAGTGCAGGAGGGTGAGAGAATTCACCAGAGCCAGAGCAGGGAGCAGAACAGGCAGAAGGATCGAAGTACACTGCTGAGGGGAGCAGCGGGCGGCAGAAGAGGTCTGCGCACCATGTGGGACCCTCACCCGGCAGCCGGGGATCGAACTGGCATTGCAGAGGCTGCGGGCAGCTTCTCAACCCAGCGCTCAACCTCTGCGCCACCAGGGAGGCCCTGTATATCTCTTTTAAATTGAGTTCTAGAAATCATGTGTAGGAGAATGGTGAGATTGGGGTAAATAATTTTTATCCCTGGAAATGGACACCTCTCTGCTTCTGTCAGTGTGTTAGTGTTGGGACTTGAAGTCTAATCACTAGGTGAACTGGTTTGGGTTTTGTGGTTGCTGTGGTCATCTTCAGTGCACTACAAATTTCAAATTCCTCAACCATGGATTTGTTGATATCTTGGGCTTAGTGTCAGATCTGGGATGCTGGAAGGTTTTTCTCATTGTTCTTTTTTCCACTCTCAACATTTAGCAGGCCCTTCTTGCTTGTGCCAAAAAGGAAATTCTTGCCAAATTCTTCCTCTTCCAACTATTGGTGCTTTTTCCTTTGTGTGAGAATTATGGTAGAAGCAGGGCATCATTCTCCTCCATACTGCTTTTTTTTCCAGATGTGTATGTCACCAGATACCAGAGCACCCAGAAAGTGCTCTTGATCCCTTTACCAGTCTGTAACCCTGTCATCACCACCACCCAAAGTATGATGATTATTCTTATTTCTACCATTATAAATTTGTTTCCTGTTCTTACTAAACATAATAAATTAAATCACATAGTACTCTTATATCAGGTCTCTGTCCTTAAAGTGAAATTCATATAGCTGTTGCATGTACCAATAGTATTTGTTGTTTTTTTTTCTTGTGGATGTATCATTCTATTGTGTTAACATACCACATTTAATTTATTAGTAAAGACTATTGGAAAAGGGCCTCTCTGGTGGCACAGTGGTTGAGCGCTGGTTTGCGAAGCTGCCCGCAGCCTCTGCAGTGCTGGTTCGATCCCCGGCCACCAGCGAGGGTCCCAAATGGCGTGCAGACCTCTCCTGCCTGCCCACTGCTCCCCTCAGCAGTGTACTTCGGTCCTTCTGCCTGTTCTGCTCCCCGCTCTGGCTCTGGTGAATTCTCTCACCCTCCTGCACTTCTGATTGTACCCAGTGCTTGTATAAATAAATAAAAATAAATTTTAAAAAAGACTATTGGAAAAAATGACTAATTGTCTAATTATCTAATTGGTAACATGCTGATGGTATATTTTTCTGTTGCTTAGGCCAGAAACCAAAGAATCATCTTTTACACCTCTTCTCATACTCCGCTTGCAGTCTAATCAAAAAATTCTGCTTATCCCTCTTTCATAATTGTGGCCTGAATCCAAGCACTTCTCTTCACTTTTATATTTCTTGCCCAGAATGTTGCACAAACTTATTCAGTGCTTTCACTCTTACCCTAAAGTCTGTTCTGCAGGCAGCAGCCAGAAGACAGAATCCCTTCACAAATATCTCTCACTTGCTTTCAACCTGCGGTGGCTTTCTTTTTCTTTTTTTCTTTTCCTTTTTTTTAAGATGGCCTTTGGTGAACATATGCATGATTTATTTTTTTTTCTCGCATTTTACTAATTTGCCAATTGTTTACATAACTATATAATTTTGGGAGTACAACTTCACACCTCCATATGTGCGCATGCTTCACTCACCCTCCAACAAAGCTCCAGTGACTTGCTTGCTTTTTCACTTGAGGATAAAATCTAAAATGCCCACAGATTTCTCATCTGACTCTAGCAACTTCTTTCACTTTATTTCCCACACCATTTTCTTTCTCTGACTCCACTTCAGCTGCACTAATTTAATTGCTGTTTTTCTCTGCCCAGAACACTCTTTCCTGAATAGTCCAATATTTTGTGCCCTCATTTCATTCTGAAACTTCACGTCATGGGAGAGGCTTTCCTCGAATGACTAAATGACTGAATCTAAAAGTACTTTCATGCTTTTTTTTTTTGCCTTTAGCCATTATTATTTTTGTAATGCTTATGACTGGCTATTTGTGTTATTATAATTAATTATTTGCCTTATATCTATCCATCCATTGCCTTCCTTGAGGGCAGGGACTTTGCCTGTGTTCTTCGTTTAACCCAGTGTGTTCTAGGCCTTTCATGTCATAGCCCTTTGAGAATTATTTTTGAATTGTTGAATAGGGTAATTCGTTCGGACATTTGAATATATTTAATGTTCTTATAGCTTATCACTTTCTGTAACATTTAATATTCAAGTAGCTGATAATGTTAACATCTTTCAGTTATAGGCCTTGTTCACTTTGTTTCCGTTTTTATTTTTTGCAGTGGTTAAAGGAAGCATCTGCTTAATTTTTGAGAGCATCTTATCAAAATTAGAAAAAGAAGTAGTAAATATATAGTACCAATTCAAGATTTGGATTATTCTACATTGCTACTAACTGTTCCAAATTAAGACATCTGGTGGCTGGGGAAGTTTGATTTCTTTCTGTGTTTGGTTAACCAGCTGGTTGTTATGGAAAGGAAAAGGCAGTTAATTATTCTTGTTGAAAGAAGCTGGGCATTCACAGACTTTCTTTAAAGGGTGACTTTGGGTGGAGGATATGCTTGAGAAACTGGACATCTCAGGACATTATTGAGGAAAATATCTTTGTATTTAAAAAAGATATTTTCAATGTTCTGTCTGGAACCTAAAGGATAATCTCATATGGCATGAGAAAATGTGTGTATCATTCCCTCCAGCCCCCTCCCCTTTTTCCTTGGTAACAGATTCCTGCACTTTAAAAACTGCACTTTCCCTAAGAATTTTAGTGTATTTAATGCATGAGATGCCATATGTTGCTGCAACCAGTATCTTGAACATTCATGTGAATAAGAATAGCATATTCAGACTCACCAAGCAGGATTAATTTACAAAGACATTAAGTCTCAGTCATTAATGAATACTTTATTTAAAAATACATTGAAGTTGTAGCAGATGTCAGTTTAGCATCCTTTCCACTAAATATTCAGCACTTCTTCCCAATCTTAAACAAATGTTTCTTTGGCAAATTGTTTTAAAACCAATTCCATGTTAGTGTAGCACAAGCACAAATTTCTTTAAAATTCTGATACAAAAATTTTCTTTCTTTTTTTTTTTTAAGATTGATTGATTTATACAAGAACTGGGGTACAAACCAGAGGTGTGGGAGGGTGAGAGAATTCACCAGAGACAAAGCAGGGAGCAGAACAGGCAGACCGACCTGAGGGGAGCAGCGGGTGGAGCAGAAGAGGTCTGCCATGCCATGTGGGTTTCTCCCTGGCTGGCCGGGAATCGAACTGTCGCTGCAGAGGCTGCGGACAGCTTCACAGCGTGGTGCTCAACCCGCTGTGCCACTGGGGAGGCCCCTGATACAGAAATTTTCTGAGAGATGTTCTGTTGAAATTAAACCAATGCATGCTTTGTAATCCCAAGGTATTTCCTCTCAGATATACTAGTAGTGCATATAAGCAAGTGTTCCTGTTTCACTCTTCACCCTTTTCAGTTTTTCTGAAATATTGTTTACCATATTTCAAAGTTTCACCTGTGTAATTTTCCTTTAGATTAGCTGACATTAGATATACTTGACAAATTATAAATTTCTTTAATGTTCAGTATAGTGCTGTTTTGGCTATCATTAGATATTTTATATTTGCCACTAATCTTGCCACTAGCAAACAAATTTAGACATTAGCAGCTACTTCTGCCCACCCCCCTTAATAAATCAGCATACTTATATGGTTATTATTCAGGTAACATAGGCTACCTACCTCTCTTTTTAGAAAATCTGGTATGTACTTACTATAGAGACAGTATAGTATAGGAGTTAGTAGTATGGGCTCGAATAAGCATACTGGAGTTCAGAAGCTGGCTTACCTGCATACTAGCTGTGCATTTCTCATAGTTTAATGTACATAATAATACTTGTGGGATCATTATTTAGGTTATGTCATCATTACTTAAATGTAGAAAAGCACTAGAAAGAAGGCAACACACTACACACACACACACACACACAAACATATACTCCAGACACTTGAAATAGAGTTTATGACCATTATTCCAGAGACCTTTCTGTGAATATATACAGAAGCTTACATGTATAGAAATAATTTTATTGAAGTGGTATAGTATATTGTACATTCTCTCTATATAGTATGGATTTAACTTGGGTTTAATAAAAAATAAATGAAATGAGAGAAATTGCTGAAATTTAGGTTTTTGTTTAGTATAAGAGATTAATTCCTACTAAATTTCCTTTTTAATTTTTTTTTATTGTAGTCTCTCTCATTCTCTATTAGTATGCGTGCATGACATATATTGTTCCCATTCACTTATTTTATTTATTTATTTATTTGTTTATTTGTTTATTCAAGCACTGGGTACAGTCAGAAGCGCGGGAGAGTGAGAGAATTGACCAGAGCTAGAGCGGGGAGCAGAGCAGGCAGAAGGACTGAAGCACACTGCTGAAGGGAGCAGCGGGCGGCAGGAGAGGTCTGCGCGCCATGTGGGACCCTCCTCTGGTAGGCCGGGGAGCAGCCGGGGATCGAACTGGTGCTGCAGAGGCTGCGGGCAGCTTCGCAACCCAGTGCTCAACCGCTGCGCCACCCGGGAGGCCCTAAATTTCCTTTTGAATTTAACCCCACAAAGGACGAATGGCATTAAGAAGTTGGAGTCATTGTGTTTTGGAGTTTGTAAAACTATGCTTCATAAACATGTACACAGTGGCTGATGTTGTGAGATGTAGGTTTTGCAGTCAGCAGATAGTCTTTCATGTGGTGATTGGGGAACACAGACCTCTTTCATTTTATGGCTTAACAATCTTTAGCATTACTCCTCTGCACCTAGCTAGCACATGGGTGAAGAGAAGAGGAAGAAGACATACCAGCTCTTAATCACCTGTCCCAAATATCACATGCCTCATTGCTCCCAGCAAAAACAAGTCCCTTGTTGAGGGGCGGCAGGGAGGGGTGTTTGAATCTGTTCTCTGAGATCCATGAAATGCCCTGTACCAAGTTCCATATGTATCCCAAGCTCAGCATGGAGACTTTAGAAATACAGAAAGCCTGAGCAGTCCTCTTTTTCTCTTCTGAGCACCTGCAGTAATGAATATTTACTTACAGTTTTTCTGAGGTTGCCCACTTCAGTTGCCTTCTCTTCAAATCTGGGAATATGAATAAGGATCCTTGAGATTTTATTTTTACCTTTCCTCAGGAATTCTTCCAGCAAAGGTGTGTTGTTGGCATGGGGGAGGAGATCCTATAGAGTGCTGATATGTAATTTCCAGTTTATAATGAAAATAAATTAAGAGAGTTGACTGGGGCAGGGTTTGATGACGATAGTAATGGTTGGCCTGTCTGGGCCACCTCAGGTCTGAAACTGAGATTGATGTGTAGGGCTTTTCAGCCTAGGAATAATTCCTGATGTGTAAGTGTGAAATCCTTTCATCTCTAGAACCTCCAAACATCCATGCTATGCATAAATGGGTGCTTTTTAAATTTTTGTTTTAAAAAGCATTTTATTTTTGGTTAGGTTTATAGAAGAGTTGCAAAAAATACAGAGTTTCTATGTACCCTTCACCCAGCTTCTCTAGTGACAACATAGCCGTGAAACATTTGTCAAAAATAAGAAATTAACAATAATAATGCTAAAAACTACAGTTTATTTGGGTTTCACCAGTTATTCCGCTTAATGTCCTTTTTCTGGGCAAGAATCGAATCAAAAGTACCACAGTGCATTTTATCGTCACATCTCCCTTCCCCAATCCATGGTATTCTCTCAGATTTGTTTTTCATGACTTGAAACTTCCAAAGAGTGTCAGCGAGTTATCTGTAGACTATTCCCCAATTAGACTTGGGTGTTTTCTCATGATTGGACTGGGGTTATGGATTCGGGGGAAGAATACTACAGAAGCAAAGTACCTTTCTCATCAAGTCACATTATGGGACAAATCAGGTCAACTTGGTTTATCAGTTGTGTTAATCTTGATAGCTGTGTTAATCTTGATAGGTGGTGTCTTCCAGCTTTTTTTGCTCGCAAGTTACTATCTTTTACCCTTTCTATCCTCTATTCTTTGGGAGCAAGTAATAGGCTACTCTCTATAGGGAAGGAGAATTTAGCTCTGCCACCTGGAGGGGGTCTATCTACCCCTCTGTAAGGAAGATTATATCCCTTGTCCCTCATGTATTTACTTATTTAGTAATTTTGTCAGTAAGTATTCCTGGATATTTATTCTTTGGTTTACAATCCAGTATTGTTAATTTATTGCTTGAATTGTTCTAGGGTGACTCCTGTGTCTATTTCTTTCATTTTCTAAAAGCACTTCTTTACTTCCCAGCACTGTTTGATGCTCTAAGTTCATCTTATATTTTCCCTACTCCAGATGCAGAATCAGCCATTTATCCAAGGAGCTGAAAGGATATTTTTAATAGTTTAATATCTTAAGTCTTTTTAATTGGTTCCCAACTAAAAGATAAGAATGTTGGGGAAGATCACTGAGAATTTAAGATAGTAAAACTCTGTCATCCTCTACAAGATACTAAGTTCATAAGCTCTTTAGAAGTGTATTTTTTATTACAAGATAAAAAACTCATAAAAAGCACTAACTCAGTAAGTGGAGGCCGACGCAGTCTCTGTCGTCGATGTTACTGGCTGTCTTCGCTGCTAATGTTCTGTTATGAGTCGCTAAAATCATGGTGAAATGTTGCTCGGCCATTGGATGCACTTCTCGATGTTTGTCAAATTCCAAGTTAGAAGGACTGACATTTCACATATTCCCCACAGATGAAAATGTCAAAAGAAAATGGGTATTAGCAATGAAAAGACTTGATGTGAATGCTGCAGGCATTTGGGAGCCCAAAAAAGGAGAAGTGTTGTGTTCAAGGCACTTTAAGAAGACAGATTTTGACAGAAGTGCTCCAAATATTAAACTGAAACCCGGAGTCATACCTTCTTTTTTTTTTTTTTTAAGATTCATTTATTTATTTATACAAGCACTGGGTACAGTCAGAAGCGTGGGAGGGTGAGAGAATTCACCAGAGCCAGAGTGGGGAGCAGAACAGGCAGAAGGACCGAAGTACACTGCTGAGGGGAGCAGCGGGCAGCAGGAGAGGTCTGCGCGCCATGTGGGACCCTCGCTGGTGGCGGTTCATCGACCCGGTGCTGCAGAGGCTGCTGGCCACTTCGCAGCCCAGCGCTCAACCGCTGGGCCACCAGGGGAGGCCCCATACCTTCTGTCTTTGATTTGCCATCTCACTTACAGGGAAAAAGAGAAAAGCTTCATTGTAGAACAAACTTCACTCTCAAAACTCTTCCCGTCACAAACCACAATCACCAGCTTGTTGGTGCTTCCTGGTGCACTGAAGAATTCCAATCCCAGCTCATTTTTGTTCTTTATACTCTTACATGAATTTTAGAACCAGTTTGTAACAGTTTCTACAAAAACTGTGAAATTTTGACTGGGATTGTGTTGAAACTACAGATCTATTTGTGAAGAATTGACATCTTAGTAAGACTATTTTAAGTCTTTCAACCATGAACTCAATAGATCTTTTCACTTCTTTATACTTTTAACATCTCCCAGCAATGTTTGATAGTTTTCATTGTGAAGGTCTTTCACTTCATTTGTCAGATTTATCCCTAAATATTTTATATTTCTGTTCTGTTATAAAAAAAATAAAAAAAGCACTAACTCATTTTATTGTCAGTAGTTTATTCTGATTTGAGTTATTTGATATATGTACTTAGGAAGTTTTGCTTGATTCATATTTTAAAAATAGTTTTATTATAAAAGTAAGAGACTACTCAAACTATTAAGAGGCTGTAGGAATTATAGCTTTTAAAATGTGAATTGAAATTAAATGACTAAGGCAGATTGAATGAAAAATTAGTAAGGAAATTATTTGTTGCTTGTTTTCTTTATGGCAAGAATTGTGTCCTCTAGGTACATATGCTTTGTGCTCCTGTATCAGCCTGTATCTACCTGTTCCCTTGTACCCACTACCCTATATTATAATTGTTCCCTGGTCTGTCTGCTTAAAAATTGCAAGTGTATTTTTCATCTGAATCTCTAGCATTTAGCATAGTATATGGCCATAATAGGTGTTCAGTATTGAATGTGTTGATATTTATCCTCATTTGATGGATTTTAATGATGGAAATTTGGGGGTTGAAGAAGTTAGGCAATCTGTACAGTGATGACTTTGCTGAGTTGTGGTAGAACAAGTGCTTGAAATTAGGATGTTTAATTCCTAAACATCTTGCTTTTATTATTGTCCACACTAGTGGCTTTTTTGATAAGCTGAAAAAACTGCATTATTTTTAAGTATTCCTGAAAGTATTCCTAAGAAACTGGCAATAGCTTTGGTAGTATAGTGGTGAGAGCATAACTGCCTTCCAGGAAACTGGCAACATTTGTTGCCTCTTAGGAGAGGAATAGGGATTGAATATTGAAATTTTCCAAGACATTTGTTTTGGAAACTTTAGAATTTTGAACCATGTGACTATAATAATCAAAAATACAAATATTTAAAAAATATATATAGAGAGAGAAACTTACCAGATGAAGTTTCATACTAAGTTTTAGAATTTTGTATCATTTCAATGGTTTGGTTCTTTTTTGTTGTTGTTAATGTCTTCAGAATTGGGGAATCCTACCATTATTACTGAGTAGATTTTTGTAGTCTTCTGAGAGTTCTTCGATGTATTCTATTTTTCCCTTTCATTTTTGAACAAAACATTTAAAATGGTGAGGAGGGAATGTGGACAGAACTTTCTAAAACTAACAAAAGATCAAAGTTCCTCTCTTTCTATAAGAATGAAATTTGACTTTAAAACAGTATGTCCCTTAAAAATCTTTCTTTATAGGAGCCTTTTACATTATTCAGTACTTGGTAATATACCCAAGATTTTATTTGATTATATCTAATTTGTTAGGGTCGTCTACACTAATGAAACTCTCACTGTTAATTGACCAAAATAATCAGAACATGTTGAATCTAATGACCATGAGATAAAAGTACTTTACATCACTTGTATTGGGTCCATTTTAGAATTAGTGTTCCATATCTGGACAAATTATAGTTGGGAGGGAGTACATTTGTTGATTGGAAAAGTTATTGAATATAAGGTTTCTGAACCAATTACTGATCAAAGGGATGGAATTACAGTGATTGGTTTAGGCTAAGAGCACAGGTTCAGTTTTGAAGTTATAACTCGGGTTTCAAACTAAAATCCCCCTATAGCCTCACTTAGTAAGTATGATACTTTAGTAAATTACTCAAGGCTCTCAGAACTTCATGTTTCTCTGTGAAATGGGTGTAATACTACTTAAAGTGTTAAATGATTAGACTCAAAAAACTAGTTGTAACTAGTTAGCACTCAGCCTAGTATTTATTGAACTCCTATTATGAATATTTTCCTTCTCTGTGAGGGTTCAATTATCATAGCCCAATTTGGCAGATGTGATAGCATTATTGTAGTTACATGTGTGAATTGCAAAATTATTAGAGCCCATTCCTGAAAGACATTTCCCATTAATCTCCCTGCATTGGGGACATTTGCTTGAACTCTGCATTTCACAGTCATCATAATTAGTTCCTTATAGTAATGGCAGTTTTGGGAAATCAGTTTTTTTCTGACACAAGTCTGATAAACAAGCTCGAAAAATAACTAGTCCTTTACCCAACGTATATATCAAATGCAATTGTTACTCCTTAATAGTAGAATTTTAATAGTATTTGATGCTGATACTGTCAAATCTTTTAAAAATGATGAGCATTCATACCTGAAAAGTAAAAATACCTCTGTTTCAAAATATGGTCTTCATTTCTGATTTTATACAAAATAATATGCAGAAGAGTATTAGTATAGTGCCTCTCATAATCAATATTTTTAAAAAGGGGTAAAATGTATGCTATTTTCTTTTAATACTATTTTTTGTTCTCTGTTTAGAATGGAAAAAAAAGCTACTTCTGTTTCCATTATGGAATTATTTAGGCTAGATGATCAGTCAAATTTTGTATTCAGACTTAGCCAATTCAGGAACAAGAGCAATACCTACTTGCAGCTAGATGTGTTTAGGATGCATTTACATACAGAAAACATGTTATTGGGTTTATTTTAATGGGAAATAAAATAACATTTCAGTTGATAAAAAAACATAAATCTTAAGGCAAAAGCCACAAAAAAGAGTTTATATTTATGCTTGGGAACTTTGTTGTCAAAGGACAGTTTTTCTGATAAGAGATTAGGCAATTACCATCTAACGTGTTGCAGGCGATCAGCTCATGAGTAAATTAATATTTCACCCTCTTGAATCTTATCATAAGGAAACGCACCCTATGTGTTTGTTGGCGTGTCTTTCTAAACATCTTCCAGCTTCTGCATTACTTTTAGATGTGAGAATTCTGTATCCTGGTAAGACTACAGCAGCAGTGATGGTTTGGTGCAAGGATACTGCTGGGTTTCTACTATTTCCTGACCTGCACTTGTGGATCAAGATGAGATATTAGTAATGATTTCTGCCTCCATTCACACAACAGTTAGGGCCATAGTTAAATTGGTTATGAGTACCTCTGTATCCTCTAATTGAAGGGCAGGGATTTTTCTTTAATGAGAAAAAATTCCTTTTGGCCAAGAAAACTATCATAGCTTTAGACTTGACTGAACTACCTTTATCTGGACCTGTTCTGTCTCCTTCTCCATTGGGAAAGTAAGAACTGCATTGTTTCACCTGTGTTTGATCAAGAGGTAGTAATTGTAACTCGCTTTATATCCTTTCCCTCCTATTTATCTGCATTTCCCATTTTTTTCTTCTGTCTCTTTGCTTTAGTACTCAATTTCTGTCGCTCTCTTTTCATACCTTTCCCACATGTGTGTGTATTAATATAAAATTCATTCCATGCCTTAAGCTCTCACTAATCTGTGGAGATATAGAATGCTAATTTTAATTTAAAGCTTCCTTTTTGTGCATTTAACAGAAGCAAATAGAGAAAAGATAAAAGTCAAGCTTGTTCCTGTTTGCTTTTATGTTAGGTTGAATCATATGAAGTTTTCAATCTTGTTTTGGTCTACAGAAATAGATTTAATCTAATACTTACTAAGTATTTGAAGCTGCAAAGTAGGATTTGGAGATAGATCGATTGGGAGACCTGAGTAGGAGAGTTAGCTGAATAGGATAGATCAGAATGTTATCATGGACCAAAGTAGGGAAAATTGAGAAGTGTTAAGTTGTTTTCATTTTTAAAGGGAAAACTTGATGGGGAAGGAAGAAAGCATAAATAATCAGTTTTATTTTGGGGTATAGTGGGACACACTCAGGGAGAAATGGTCAGTAGACAGGAGGGAGTATGGATTAATAAACAGGTGAACGATCTAGGTGTCACTTGAAAACATGGCTGAAATGAGGTTGTCCTGTGAAAATACAGAGTGAGAAGAAAGGCGCCTACGGTTTCTTTTGAGTACTGGGAAGTGGATCATGTAAAGAAAAATCTGATAAAGGCTATACATAGAAGGAAAAGAGTATATTCATTTGCAGTGATTCATGAGTATGTAATTTAAGAATTAACTGTGTCGCCTTGGAAGGTTATATTGCAAATATGACTCACTTGCATATTAATGTGTTAAAACATAAGCTAGAGATTTTTTTGTCTCTTGTTGCCCTATAAGAGACTGAAGTGTTTGTATGTATAGATGAATATAATCACTTTGGCTTAGGAATCCAATGGGGTATAACTACCTTATCTTCTTGTTTTCTTTTTGAAGTGCTGTGGTGCACTTACATAGCGTGTCACATGGACAGCCTGTCACAAGACAGCTGCTGTGGTCTTGGAAGTGTCAGTTTGCTATAGCATTCCCTCTGTGGCCCACTCTGTCTGCCTCATCAATCCCCAGTATGCTTTGAATGAAAGCCTTGCAGGGGAATGTTTGAAACACTCTCCAGGCAACACAGTGGCAGGAAAGAGTACTATACTACTATCCTGCTTGCTTGTGGAAGTGTGAGTCATAGTCCTAGAAATTACTATTAGCTTAAAAACCACATTAAACATTTTTATTGTTTAAAAGTCTCATCATCAAAATAAGTAATAAATGAAAGTCTCATCAATCTGATCTTTCATCTACAGAGTTCAATATGAGGCAGTAGCAAAGAAGCAATTCTTTTATAACCTCATATTAACACTGCATATTTCAAGAATGGGCAGATGTGTTATCTGGAATTAAAAAACATTTCTTCCTTGGAATGTAAAAGCAGTAAACGCTTACATAAACACACATTTTAAAATATTTTGAATATCTTATAATAAAAATCATATTAAATTGTATTTTTCTTTTTTTTTTAAATAATAAATTTTATTTTTATATTCCCCCATACAATTGCAAAAGCCCCATTCTGACCCCAATCCTTCCCTTCCCGCCCCCCACCCCCCAAAAAGTGTCTCTGGTTCATAGTTTTTTGTTGATTTTGATTTTCACTTTCTTATAGTTATTCATTTTCCTGGTCCCTTATTTAAGTTTTCTAGATTCCTGCTATGAGTGAGACCATCCGGTATTTTTCTTTTTCTTTTTGGCTTATTTCACTGAGCATGATCCCTTCCAGCACCATCCATGTTGCTGCAAATTGCATGTGTTTATCTTTTTTGAATGCTGAGTAATATTCCATGGTATATATGTACCACATCTTCTTGATCCAGTCATCTATTTTTGGGCATTTGGGTTGTTTCCAAAGCTTAGCTATTGTAAACAGTGCTGCTATAAACATAGGGGTGCAGGTGTTCTTTGGAATTGATGTTTCTGTGTCCTTTGGGTAAATACCTAGGAGTGGAATTGCTGGATCATATGGAAGCTCTATGTTTAGTAGGTCCAGAAATCTCCACACAGCTCTCCACAGTGGTTGGACCAGTTTGCACTCCCACCAACAGTGCAGAAGAGTTCCTTTTTCTCCACACCCTCGCCAACATTTGTTGTTGCTAGTTTTTTTAATATGTGCCATTCTCACTGGTGTAAGATGGTATCTCATGGTAGTTTTGATTTGCATTTCCCTGATGACAAGTGATGTTGAACATTTTTTCATATGCCTGTTGGCCATTTGCATTTCCTCTTCAGAGAAGTTTCTTTTTAGCTGTTCTGCCCATTTTTTGACTGGATTCTTTTCTTTGTTGTTGTTAAGTCTCATCAGCTCTTTGCAGATTTTTGTGATCAGTCCTCTATCATTAGTGTTAGGTGCAAAAATGTTCTCCCAGTTGGTGGGGTTTCTCTTTGTTTTTGTTATTGTTTCTTTTGCTGTGCAGAAGCTCTTTAATTTGATGTAGTCCCAGCTGTTTATCTTCGCCTTCACTATCACTGCTTTGGGTGATGTGTCTGTAAAGATGTCTTTGATGTGCAAATCACGTAGTGTTTCACCTATATTTCCTTCTATATATTTTATGGTTTCAGGTCTTATGTCTAGTTCTTTAATCCATTTTGAGTTGATTTTTGTGTATGGTGTGAGGTAGTGGTCAAGCTTCATTCTTTTGCATGTAGCGACCCAGTTTTCCCAGCACCATTTATTGAACAAACTTTCTTTGCTCCAATGCATAGTCTTTGCTCCTTTGTCAAAGATTAGTTGACCATAAATCTGTGGGTTTATTTCTGGATTTTCTATTCGATTCCATTGGTCTGTATGTCTGTTCTTGTTCCAATACCATGCAGTTTTGATGATTATGGCTTTGTAGTATAGTTTGAAGTCTGGGAGTGTGATGCCTCCATTTCCTTCTTTTTTTTTCAGTAGAGCTTTGGCTATTCGGGGTTTTTGGTGATTCCATATGAATTTCATCAATAATTGTTCTATTTCTTTGAAGAATGCCATTGAAATTTTGATTGGAATAGCATTGAATCTGTATATTGCTTTTGGTAGGATGGCCATTTTAATAATGTTTATTCTTCCAATCCATGAGCAGGGGATGTCTTTCCATTTCTTTGTGTCTTCTTCTATTTCTTTTAACAGTGTTTTATAGTTTTCTTTGTATAGGTCCTTTACCTCTTTTGTTAGATTTATTCCCAAATATTTGATTTTTTTTGTTTCGATAATAAAAGGGATGGTTTTTTTGATTTCTTCTTCTTCAGATTTGTTGTTTGTGTATAGGAAGGCTACTGACTTTTGCGTGTTGATTTTGTATCCTGCCACTTTACTGAACTGACTGATGAGTTGAATTAGTTTTTCTGTGGAGATTTTGGGGTTCTCTATGTAGATTATCATATCATCTGCAAATAGTGATAGTTTGACTTCTTCTTTTCCTATTTGGATTCCTTGGATGTCTTTCTCTTGTCTTATTGCTCTGGCTAGGACTTCCAGTATTATATTGAAAAGCAGTGGTGAGAGTGGACATCCTTGTCTTGTTCCAGATCTTAATGGAATTGCTTTCAGCTTTTCACCATTGAGAATGATACTGGCTGTTGGCTTGTCATAGATGGCCTTTATGATGTTGAGGTATGTTCCTTGTATCCCAAGAATTTCAAGGGCTTTTATCATGAATGGGTGTTGCACTTTGTCGAAAGCTTTCTTGGCATCTATTGATATTATCATATGGTTTTTATATTTCTTTTTGTTGATGTGTTGGATAACGTTGATTGATTTTCGGATGTTAAACCATCCTTGTGCCCCTGGAATGAATCCAACTTGGTCGTGGTGAATTATCTTATGGATACATTGTTGGATTCTGATAGCTAAAATTTTATTGAGGATTTTTGCATCAGTGTTCATTAGGGAGATTGGCCTGTAGTTTTCCTTTTTTGTGTTGTCCTTATTCGGTTTTGGTATTAGTGTAATATTGGCTTCATAGAACGTGTTTGGTATTGTCCCTTCCTTCTCAATTTTTTGGAAGAGTTTGTGAAGGATAGGCACTAATTCGTCTCTGAATGTTTGGTAGAATTCATTTGTAAATCCATCAGGTCCTGGGCTTTTGTTTTTGGGGAGGTTTTTGATTACCATTTCAATTTCGCTGCTTGTAATTGGTCTGTTTAGGTGTTCTATTTCTTCTTTATCTAGCTTTGGGTGATTGTAGAGTTGTAGGAATTTGTCCATCTCCTCTAGATTGTTGAACTTGTTTCCATATAACTGTTCATAGTAGTTACTGATTATTCTTTTGATTTCTGCTGTGTCCGTTGTGATTTCTCCTCTTTCATTTATGATCCTGTGTATTTGTGCTTTCTCCCTTTTTTCCTTTGTGAGCCTGGCTAGGGGTTTGTCTATTTTATTTATTTTTTCAAAGAACCAGCTCTTGGTTTCATTGATCTTTTGGATTGTTTTTTTAGTTTCAATTTCATTTATTTCTGCTTTGGTTTTTATTATTTCTTTTCTTCTACTGGTTTTGGGGTTTTTTTGTTGTTCTTTTTCTAGATCTTTGAGCTTCGAGATTAGGTTGTTTCTTTGAGTTCTCTCTTGTTTTTTGATGTAAGCTTCTATTGCTATATATTTTCCTCTTATTACTGCTTTTGCTGCATCCCATACATTTAGGATATTGGTGTCCTCCTTGTCATTCAATTCAAAGAATTTTTTAATTTCTTCTTTGATCTCCTCGTTAGTCCAGTGGTCTTCCATTAGTGTGGTTTTTAATCTCCATGAGGTAGGATAGTTCCTTGCCTTCTTTTTATGGTTTATTTCTAGTTTGATGCCTTCGTGGTCAGAAAAGATGGTTGGTATGATTTCAATCTTGGTGTATCTGTTGATGTTTGTCTTGTGCCCCAGTATGTGATCGATCCTGGAGAATGATCCATGTGCGCTTGAGAAAAATGTGTACTCCGTTTTTTTTTGGGTTTAGTGTTCTATAGATGTCTGTTAAGCCCAAATGCTCTAGGTCCTTATTTAGAGCTTTAGTTTCTTTACTTATTTTTTGTCTTGTTGATCTATCCATTGTTGATAGTGGTGTGTTGAAGTCTCCCACTACGTATGTGTTTTCTCTGATGTCTGTTTTCAGAGAGGACAACAGTTGTCTGATATATTTTGGTGCTCTTTCGTTTGGTGAGTATATGTTAATGAGTGTTATTTCTTCTTGAAGTATTGTCCCCTTGATCATAATGTAGTGACCATTGGGGTCTCTTTTTATTTTTTTGAGTTTGAAGTCTGTTTTATCTGATATAAGTATAGCTGTTCCTGCTTTCTTTTTTGGCCCATTTGCTTGTAGGATTGTTTTCCATCCTTTGACTTTGAGCCTATTTTTATCTTTTGTAGCTAAATGTGTTTCCTGGAGACAGCAAAAGGTTGGGTTTTGTTTCTTAATCCAGGCTGCAACTCTGTGTCTTTTTATTGAAGAGTTTAGTCCATTTACATTTAGAGTTAATATTGATATGTTAGCATCTGTATTTGCCATTGTGTTTGTCTTTCCTTTGATTTTATTTATTTATTCTTTTAATAACTTTTTTTTTTTTTTTGGTCTTTTTTTGTTGTTATTCGTCCCTCTGAGGTTCTGGCTTTAGGATTCCTTGTAGTATTTTTTGGAGTGGGGGTTTAGTCGCAATGAAATTTCGGAGTTTCTCTTTGTCTGGGAAGGTCCATATTCTTTCTTCATGGAGGAAAGAGAGCTTTGCGGGATAGAGTATTCTTGGTTGGCATCTGTTTTCTTGGAGTCTGTTGACTATGTCCCTCCACTCTCTACTTGCCCGTAGTGTTTCTTCAGAGAAGTCTGATGTCAGCCTGATTGGTTTTCCTTTGAATGTTATCTGTTTCTTCCCTCTTGTCAGCTTCATTATTTTTTCCTTGTCCTGGATTCTTGGGAGCTTTACTATTATGTGTCTTGCTGTGTTTTTCCTTTCGTCGTGGAAGTTTGGTGTTCTTCTTGCTTCTTGTATATCAATTTTCAGCTCCTTCTTCGCATTTGGGAAGTTCTCTTCAATTATCTCCTGGAATATTTTCTCTGTTCCTACATCTCTCTCCTCTCCTTCTGGAATTCCTATAACTCTTATATTTCCTTTCCTCATGGAGTCAGATCGTTCCTGGAGTCTTTCTTCATTCTTTTTCCTTCGTACTTCTCTTTCCTTTTCTGTTTTGGTTCTTTTTATTTCTGTGTCTTCAAGAGTACTTATTCGTTCTTCCATTTCATCTATTCTGCTTTCATTGCTTTTCCCAGAGTTCTTTAGTTCCTCCATTAATTCTTTGATCTCCTGCATTTCTTTTACTTCCCTCTTTAGGGACTCAATTTCATTCTTCTGACCATTGTTTTCCCTCTTTAGGGACTCAATTTCCTTCTTCTGATCTATCACTTTTTTAATCATGGCAATTTTAAATTCTCTTTCTGAAAGGCTCAGAAGTTCTTCCAAGTTGCTGTCGTTGCAATCTGGGGAGTGGTTTTCTTTTTGTGGTGTGCTTCTTTCCTGAGGCATTGTTAGGTTGCGTGTGGTTCTTCTACTCCCTACTGTCTGTTTTCTAATTTGTCGTATGCGTTGGGACACTGTGTTGCTCGGACTGGCTGGCATCTTGGGTGAACTTCTCTGCTCCCCTCTGGCTCCTGCAGGAGCCATCTCTGGCTTCTGGGGGAGCTTTCTGATGGTTTTAGGCAGTTTTTACTGAAGAAATGTCCCTGTTCTCAAATGGCGAAGCGGGATACAGTCCCTGCGCCTCCGGTCTCAGGCACACTCTTCTGTGTACCCAGTCTGCCCCGGACGTGGGTGCCTGCTCCCTCTGTGGGCTCAGACTGCTGGTCGGAAGGGGCCTGGCGTGGGCTAACTTCCCGGCTGGCCACTGGGTCCTCCAGAAGCCTTCTGCCCTTCTCAAGCAGTCTTAAGAAATTTCCTGTTCTATGGGGTGTTAGTGACTTTTTTTTTCCTGGTCGCTAGGTGGCGCCAGAGATCTCTCCTATTGTCCTTGGCGGGCTGTTTTTCGCCTCCCCCTACCCCGTGGGACAGGGAATAGAGCGGGAATGGTAGGGTAAGCCTCAACAGCTTTGGGGTGCTGTATCTGCCTTGTGCCCCACCGTCGTGGAGAACCCACACCCCTAGTTTTCGTGCCCCGGGTCTCAGTTCAAAGCCCTCAGGTCCAGGACGCGGGCTGTAGCCCAGTTCAGTGGCGCGGGAATGGCGCCTTTTGCACCCCACTCCCGTGCCTGGGCGCCTGGTTCCTGCTCACTCAGGGAGGGACTTTCACCCCCGTGAGGGCCTCCGCGCGTCTCCCCGCAAGCCTAGGTCGCAGGCGCGGGGACCTGGGCAGCGGTGATCCCGGTCTGCATTTGCTTTTCAAGCGTGCCAAGCGCTCCGCTTTTCCGCGCAAGCTTACAGGCAGCACGGGCTGTGTGCGCGTCTCCCGGGGTCTTTGTTCTTCTCTAATGGCGCCCGGAGCCGTTCGCTCACCGCCGCGGCGAATCCTGCAGGGTTCTCCACAGCTCCCGTTCACGGGGTGTGGTGGCTGCAATAGTTCCTTTCCACTCCCAGTCCCGCTTGCTGCGTCGTTTGTTCTTGTTGGCCGTTTTAGTTTGTTGTTTTCCTCCTCTCTGCGGGTCGGAGAGTGCCACCTCTGTGGGCGGGGGAGGGGAGCAGGGTTCTGCGCTTCCCTCCCTTCTAGTCCTCTTTTATGGCCACTTTCTTCTTCGGGTAGTTTGCTGGAGTCACCCGTTTATCTTCCGTGTCCCAGTTCTCACTGGGACCTGCCGCTTTTCCTCCCTATTAACTTTTTTTAATGGGAGATCTTACTCGCAGCGTCTCCTCGCCGCCATGTTGCTCCGCCCCCTCTGTAAATTGTATTTTTCTCTACAAATATATCTTTCCTTATATCTCCTTTTGACATTTTATTAAAAATAATGTTAAAGAATGCCATTATTTTACTAATTGCCATGAACAGAGTTCCCCTGCAAACACAGAGACACACATAGTATCCTTTTATTATTGTTTCTCCTAGAACTCTTCAGCTCTTAATGCATGAAAGTTCATTTAGTCAACACCATTTATTAATAACAAATGAGCAAAAAAGAGATGTTTAGAAAGTGGAATAGGGTTTTTCAAAAATACTGACAGGTAGGAGCAAATTGCAAAAAGAGATACATATAAATGTGATGCCATTTTCATATATTTTTAAGCATAGGATAAAATATTATTTCTTTATAATATAAAGTTTATCATATTTTATTTCTTTAAATAAAAAACAAGAAAAAATGGCAAAACGTAACATCTGTTAAATCTGAATTCTATGTATTTGGTGTCTCATGAACTTTTTCTACTTTTTTTTAAAAAGATTTATTTATTTATGCATACAAGAGCAGGGGTACAGGCCAGAGGTATGGCGGGGGGCGGTGAGAGGATTCACCAGAGACAGAGCGGGGAACAGAACAGGCAGATTGACTGAAGTACACTGCTGAGGGGAGCAGCGGGCAGCAGGAGAGGTCTGTGCACCATGTGGGACCCTCCTCTGGTGGCCGGGGAGCAGCCGGGGATCGAACTGGCCCAGCGGTCAACTGCTACGCCACCGGGGAGGCCTTTAATATTTTTTTACCCACTGCTTTAATTGTGCTGTTTGGAGATATTCTGATAGATCCCAATTCTTCACCATGGTCTTAGTGGCATCTGTTGAGATTGTATTGCTGGTAATTGCTACATAACATTGTGCTGAACTCATTATTTCTGTTAATCCTTCTAACAACTCTTGAGTTAGTACTCATTTCTTCTTTTAAAGACAAGATAGACACTTTAAAAAGCTACTGCTAAAGCAAGAGGAAAAAACCATTTCACCTTAAGAATAAAAATGAATTTGTGAAGCAGCCTAGAATATGCATGATAGAAGAATTTGTGATAAAGTTAGTAGGCACGCATATTTTTCTGACCTTGATGTTGGTCTCCAGACTATCTAGCATGGAGAAGGTATTTAGTGTGGTGGTTTAAGAGTACAGTGCTTGAAGCCAGAATGCTTAGGTTCACACTGAGAAGTACTACTCTAGAATTCCATACTTGAAACCTCTGTTTTATTTACTACAAACTTTGTGCCTTTGTTAGTGTGCAATCAACTTTGTGCCTTTGTTAGGGTATTCAGGGACTCCAAACTGTTGAAGGGTGAACTCTCTAAAAAGTATCTGACTGTCTGCATTCACAAAGGCAAAATAAGTAGATCCTTAGTGTGAAAGATTTTTTAAATAGAATTGGTGTGGAGAGAGAGGGTTGGGGAGAGGGTGCGGGATAGGGGGGCAGAGAGAGAGAAGAGAGAGGGGAGAAGTGGAGAGGGGAAGAGAGGAGAGAGAGAGGAGAGAAAGGATTTCAAATAATAGTTTCCCAATAAAACTGCAAAAATTACTCATCCCCTCATGGGCAAATGCCCAGCCAAACAGGTTTAGGCCAAAGCTGGGCTACCGAGGCCCAGAGACTTGTCACAAGTGTTAGGTACCTTCTGGTAAGTACCCACAAGAAAGGGGTTTGGCAGGTTCCAGATTGCTGGGGCAGGAGAGGCGCAAAATTCAAAATATATCACATAATCCAACATGAAGTCCAGATAATGGTTGCCATTGTCTCTGCCAAGGACCAGAAACAGCCCCTCCATAATTCTCTCTCAAGTATCTTTTCCAAGTGTCTCTACATATCTCTTCTCTATGTGTCTCCTCCCCACCTCTTGTTCCACTTCTGTTTAAGGCAATCACAAGGAAAATGACACCACTTGAGTGCTCCTCTCCTTTCATGAAGATGTATCTATAAAAGTTAGAAAAAACACATTTATCATTTTATATTCCTGAAGATAGGAACTCTAAAATGGGTCTTAATGAGCTAAAATCAAGGTGTTGAGAGGGCTTCATTTTCATCTGGAGGGTCTAAGGAAGGATGTTTCTTGACTTTTCCACCTGCTAGTCACCTAGTGACCTCCTTCACCTAAGCTGTCTTTCTCTGTGCCTTCTTGTATTTCTCTGTGCCTTCTTCCATAGTAATGGAATCTTGTGTTTTGAATCTTGTGCTCTGACTACCTCTTCCATTTTTAAACACTTGTGATTATATTGGGCCCACCTAGATAACCCAGAATAATCTCCCTCTTTTAAGGTCAGATGTTTAGCAACTTGAATTCTACCTGCAACTGCAATCCCCTTTATCATAGTTTCCAAGGATTAAGACATGACCATCTATTTTTTTCTTTTAATTTTAATTATTGTACTTTCATTTCAGATTTTTACTACCCCTGGATGCCACTCCTGATATGGAGAAGATTGAGGAACAATTTGCTAATCTGAACATTGTTAAACGTTCTTCGGGAACTAAAGAACCTACTTATCTGCTTGGCATAGACACATCAAAGACTGTAAAAGCAGGGAAAGGAAGCTTGGTTGCTGTTTTATGTTCTAATGGATCAATCCGAATATATGATAAAGAAAGGTTAAATATTCTACGAGAATTTAGTGGACGTCCTGGACTTCTTAATGGGGTCAGATTTGCAAATTCTTGTGACAGTGTATATTCATCATGTACTGATGGCACTGTAAAATGTTGGGATGCTCGATTAGCCAGTGAAAAACCTGTCCAGCTGTTCAAGGGTTACCCATCCAATATTTTTATCAGTTTTGATATAAACTCTAATGATCATGTCATTTGTGCTGGTACAGAAAAAGTTGGTGATGACGCATTGTTGATATTTTGGGATGCAAGAATTAATTCTCAGAATTTGTCTACTACTAGAGACCCACTTGGTGCATATTCAGAGACACATAGTGATGATATCACGCAAGTATGTTTCCATCCCAGCAACCCTAATATGGTAGTGTCAGGTTCTACTGATGGCCTGGTAAATGTATTTGATGTTAGTGCTGAGAATGAAGACGATGCACTAGTTACAACTTGTAACTCAGTTTCATCAGTAAGCTATATTGGTTGGTCTGGGAAAGATTATAAACAGATTTACTGCATGACACATGATGAAGGATTTTGTTGGTGGGATCTTAATCATCTAGATACTGATGAACCTGTTACGTGTTTGAACATTCAGAATGTTAGAGAAGAAATTGATATGAAAGAAGGTATTTTGGATTATTTGATTGGTGGCCTATATCATGAAAAGATGGACCAATTGTTTGTTGTTGGAGGAACAAACACAGGGAAGATTCACTTAATGAGCTGTACTACATCAGGGCTGAACCATGTCACCAGCCTTCAGGGGGGGCATGCTGCTACAGTCCGTTCTTTCTGTTGGAATATGCAGGATGATTCTTTGCTAACTGGAGGGGAAGATGCACAATTATTACTTTGGAAACCTGAAACAAGAGAGAAAACATCTACAAAGAAAGAAAGCATGAAAATTGCATCGTCTGTATATCACCGAGTTCGAGTTCACAGTAATGATTCTTATAAGAGAAAAAAAAAGCAGTAGTTCCATTTGGAGTTTACTTGGTAGGTTTTATAGTTGCATGTAATTACTTTTGTATGCTACCTGTGGTAGACATGTTTAAAGCTCATGTAGAAAAAACAAGTCAGTTAGCAAATAGTCTTGGAAAAATGTTGAGAATGGTTTAATTTCGGTCTTTGTGTATTCTAAAATTATTTTTTTAAAGCCCCAGTTGAATATATAAGCAGTAAATTGCAAGTAAAATTACATCCCTCATTTAAAAAACCCATCTGTTGAGTTAGTAAATGTTGGATTTAAAGAAATAGCTTTGATCAGAACCTTTTAGATATAGATGGTTGGTGTGACATGAAAAAACAGGTGATTTGAGCTGCTTTTAAGTTCAAATTTTCTATTTTAAATCACCTTTATTTATAGAACCAAATCAGACTTTTCCTCATTTGAGGAGCTCTTTGCTTAATACACATAGATTGCATTGAAGTATTTAAATATAAATATTCTAATGAGGTTAAGTAGAATCAAACTTTTTAAGGAAATAGTGATTTGCATCTAGTCAAAAAAAGTATATTTAGTAAATATTTGCATTTATACATTAATATATTTAGATGATATTAAAATGGAAAATTATAAAATTTATTTTTAGTGTCAGTGAATAAAAAATAAATAAAAGAATGCCTATTTTATTTTAAAATACTCTTTTAGTAATATCTTGTGATAACATTTTCTTCCATAGTTCTTTCGTCTGTAATTTTAAGCTTGAATTTTTGTTTCATCCTTTTTTTTAAATATTTCTCTAAAGAATCTTAATAAAAAGCTGATCTCTCCAAAGGTTTCATATTTTTAAATATCCTTTAATATGTGTAATTGAAAATAAAAGTATCTTTGTAGATAAAAACATTTGAAAATATTGTCTTTTGAATTACAACTATTGTCTTAAGAAAAATAAGTACTACTTTAGGACTTTTTTATATTTTTCTTTAACTGTTAATAATGCTTTCTCTGAGATTAACTGGGGGAAATTTTAATTTTTTTATACAACCATGCAGGTTACATGTATGCTATGATTTAACTTAATAGATATTGAATAATATGGTAAGTTAATATTGAATGTAATCAAAATATATTTCTTTTTTGGAGAAATTCAGCTATCTTTGCTGTTGTCTAAACCATAAACCTGAGGATAATTCTGGACTTTTCTTCCTTTTCTCCTACCTAGTCAGTCCACATGACCTATACCATTCCAACTCCTAATATGTCAGCTGCCACTTTGCCTTTTTCCACCATTACTCCATTAGGTAAGACTTCCATCATTTCTTACCGAGATTACAGACCCAATTCATTCTCTCCCTTCTTTTAGGCTAAACATTGAAAATACAAATGGCAGTAATGCCCCATGCTGCTTAAATAACTTTTGGTACATTTTGATCTTTCAATGAAGCACTGTGTAAAATGAAAAGTTATATTTTTGAGATATTAAGATATGAGACAATGCTGTGTTGTAAGTGGGAAAAGCTGGTAAAGTCTTTTGGAAGCAATGTATTTATAAACAGGTATGAAATGGGAGTTATCAAAAAACACAAATTCAAAAAATATTTAGAGTTGCAAGATGCTTGTAAGGAAATGTCTCTGAAAGTAGAACTGAATGAAGCAGAGAGAGAAAATAAAAATAAAATAACTGCAGTCTAGAAAATCCTCAAATGATTAAATAGTTGCAATTTAACCAACAATTCTACTTCTAGGTATATGCTCAAGAGAATTAAAACTTATGTACACACCAAATACTGTACATGAATACTCATAACAGCATTATTCATAATAGCCAAAAGGTGGAAACAATTCAAATATGATGCACCC
Organism: Talpa occidentalis; assembly: GCF_014898055.3. Lineage (NCBI taxonomy): Eukaryota > Metazoa > Chordata > Mammalia > Eulipotyphla > Talpidae > Talpa > Talpa occidentalis. The sequence goes on along the minus strand of NW_023601104.1, from coordinate 71,105,899 downwards.
ATACAGTGGAATATTATTTAGCCATAAAAGTAATGAAGTACTAATACATGCTACCACCTGGTTGAATCTTGAAGACATGCTAAGTAAAAATAGCTCACCATGTATTCTATGATTTCAAAGAACATTTATTAATGGTTGCTAGGGCTGGAGTGCATGCGGAAATTGGGAGGGTTGACGGATGATAGCTAAAGGGTATGAGATTTCTTTTTAGGATGATGTAGGGTGAAGTATTTAAAAATTGTTACTATGGTTGCAAAACTTACTATATTAAAAACAATTAAATTGCATACTTTGAGTAGATGAATTGCGTTGTATTTTATATCTGAATAAAGCTATTACCAAATATATGTATGTACATATATCAGAGAAATATTTAACTAAAAGTCAGGGTAGCAATCTTTTTTTTTTTAAAGATTTTTTTATGCATGCAAGAGCTGGGGTACAGGCTAGAGATGCGGGGGGTGAGAGGATTCACCAGAGACAGAGTGGGGAACAGAACCAGGCAGATTGACTGAAGTACACTGCTGAGGGGAGCAGCGGGCAAGACAGGAGAGGTCTGCCTCACCATGTGGGTTGCTTCCTGGCCAGCCGGGGATCGAACTTGTACTGCAGAGGTTGCGGATTGCTTCATAGTGTAGTGCTTAACCCCTTGCGCCACCAGGTAGGCCCACGCAATCTTAATAGTTGATAAAATGGGATGTAAAGCTAATGAATGTAATGTCAATGAACATTTTTTAACTCCAGAGGGTAAAACAATGGTATAAGAAAAGAAATGCAGTCAATACACTAACTGACTCAGTAGTGAATAACATTTATATAATCATAATAATGTAAGCACAGGATAGATCTAGTTAAACATTGTAAACTATATAGGAAGAAGGAAAGTAGAAGGGTGTGCCTATGCTTAGTTTTGATTTTTCATTGTAGAAAGTCAGCATTCTATTGATAAGAAAATAGCAGTACAAGCATATTATTTAGAAGCATGTAAGTAAATCATCTGCCACAACAATTAAAAATGTGAAAGTGATTTCCTCTGGAGAAGAGAAAAAGAAGGAATAGGAGACTATTATATTTGTTCTTAAATTGTTATGTGTATTCCTTGTAGTAGACTATCAGGATACTGCTGGTCACAAATAACAGACAGTCCAATAGAACCAAGTAAGGAACATATCTCACATAGGTTCAAAAGTAGAGCATTTTCAGGGTTGGTTGTTAGCAAGGAGTCAGTTGCTTTCTTCCAGTCTTTTGCTTGTCAGCTTCAACATCACAGGATGACTACAGGAAGCTAATGACATCCATACTTGACAACATCCAGTGAAACAAGGACTGTTTTCTTTGCAACTGATTCTCTATTAAGGATCATACACACTTTCTCAGAAGATTGTAGCAAGTGTCATTGGCTAGAAATTCATTATGTGCCCATATCTAAAATAGTCACTAGCAAAACAAACAGTCAGCACTGATTGACTCAATCATGATAACATGCTCCCCTGAAGCCCCTGGGTTCAGAGAAGGATACAAAAAGTAGGGTGGACTTCATGAATAGTTGTTGGGAAGATGACAAACAATGTCTTTAACATGTGCTACCTGACTTTTCAATTATGTGTTTTACTTTAAAATATTTTTTTGGGCCTCCCCAGTGGCACAGTGGTTGAGTGCTGGGTTGTGAAGCTGCCCGCAGCCTCTGCAGCGCCGGTTCAATCCCCAGCCGCAGGGCAAGGGTCCCACATGGCACGCAGACCTCTCATTGCTCGCTGCTCCCCTCAGCTGTGTGCTTCCTCAGTCTGCCTGCTCTGACTCTGGTGAATTCTCTCACCCTCCCGCGCTTCTGACTGTACCCAATGTTTGTATAAATAAATAAATCTTTTTAAAAAAATAAAATATTTTTTCATTTTAATATTGAATCAAAATATGGAATATTTGTGAGGTAATAGTTAGCCTGTCACCTTTTGACTTTAATCAATATGCTTCCAGTGTAATCTTTGTTCTACCATATTTGAACTGCTCTTTATATATTTTTTTAATTAATATTTTACATCATTGTTCATTTTAAAACAATATTTGCTTCCTCCCCCCACCCTGAACTACTCTTTAGAAAAGAGACAACAGAGGTAGTGACACATTAATGCAACTGTTTCCCAATGTTTACTATAAATCTTGCAGATTATGGGATGCCAAGATAACTGGGGTACATTCATGTCCTGTTAGAGGTCACAATTTATAAGTCAGACATGTGAGCACATATGAATGTATCATGGTCGGTGCTTCTGAAGCCTGCCAACCAAGCCTGTCAAGCTGGGGATAAAGTCTAGTTCTGGTATTGGTGTTCATAGATAACAAGACTGCTGATGCCAATCAAATAGTTTTCACTGGAATAAGAAGAGGATCTTCAGTCTCTTCTGACTCATTTTCAACATGGCATTAGTCCAAAATGCCAGCACAATTGTGATTCCATACTGAGCTTTAAATTCCCCAGCCTGTCTCAAATGGCCCCTTAAACTCATGTCTATTTGTTAGTCTGTGTATTTCTTTAAGCACAACTATGCATTACTGCTCACTTTCTCTCTAAATGATCATTCAGAAAGATACTGACAGCATGAGATCTACAAAGTAGCAAAATTGAAGAGAACTTGGATATAGGTACTGTTATCTTGACCTATTGAAATTATCTCATCCTATTGAATAATGGCATTAGTTTTTATATCTAGTTGCTGATATTTCTATTTACTTAAAATCTGCTCTTTTTTCTTAATATTACTTCTTTGATACTATGCTAATAATTTGTTTTCTATAAAGATCTAACCATGGGAAAATCCCATTCCTAGGTATATGTTCAAGAGAAATAAAAACATGTCCACACCAAAATTTGTACACAAATGTTCAAAGCAATGTTATTCATAATAACCCAATGCTGAAAACAACCCAAATATCCATCAGTGAATGAATGAAGAAGCAAAATATGGTATAGCCATATCATAAAGAGTATTATTTTGCAATGAAAAAGAGTGAAATGCTGATACACACTAAACTTGTATAAATGTTAAAAACATGTTAAGTGAAAGAAGTTATTCACACAAATCCACGTATCAGAATTATATTCAAATAAAAAGTCCAGAATGAGGAAATGTACAGACAAAATAACGACTTTGCTTAAGGCTGGGATTGGAAGAGTGGGAGGTTTAAGGAGGTGATAGCAAAGAATTTCCTGTTGAGCTGGTGAAAAAAAAATCCAAATATTTTTTGTGGTAACAATTTCATAAATCTGTGAATAAACCATTAAATTATGTGTTTAAAATAGTATGTGGATTATATCTTCAAAAAGCTTTTTATAGGGCCTCCCCAGTGGCGCAGCGGTTGAGCTCTGGGTTGGGAAGCTGCCCGTGGCCTCTGCGGCGCTGGTTCGATCCCCGGCTGCTCCCCGGCCACTGGAGGAGGGTCCCGCATGGCGCGCAGACCTCCCCTGCCGCCCGCTGCTCCCCTCAGCAGCGTACTTCGTTCCTTCTGCCTGCTCTGCTCCCCGCTCTGGTTCTGGTGAATTCTCTCACCCTCCCACGCTTCTGACTGGACCCAGTGCTTGTATAAACAAAACCAAATAAAATAAATAAATAAATAAAAAACATGCCTCTATAAAAAAAATAAAAATAAAAAGCTTTTTATAAAACGGCCCATTCTAGGTAAATTTTAACAGCTGCCCTTGGAAAAAATATAAACAATTAAAATACAAGAATTACTAAAATTAGGCTATAGGCTACATGAAGTTCCATTTTCTGCATATGCATCACTTGAATTGGGAAATGGACATTTAAAACTATAGGTGTTTTAAGTGTTTTAAGGAAAGAAAAAAGGTACAATATTATCCACATAGCCTATTCTTAGCCTTCTTGTTTGTCCATTTCCATCATCTGTCTCCCTATCATCTTAGGTCAAGTTAGATAAACAAATGCTAATGAAACTGGGGGGATAAAAATTGTGGAGAATGTACAGGAAATTAAAGATAATGGTTGTTTTAGAGAATTTAAAAATGTTGGGGGAAAATAGGTAAGATCCAGAATAGTTTTTAATTGGTTCTTCACTATCATTGCTGTCCTTTTTGGGTTACCCACTCTGTTAGTTCACCACTGTCTAGTTGGTACACCTCTATATTGTGGAGTTAATCCTACTTGGAATTTGTTGAGACAGTTGGATGTGTAGGTTAATATTCACCAAATTTTTTTTTAGAAAAAGATTTATTTAGGGCCTCCCCGGTGGCGCAGCAGTTGAGTGCTGGGTTGCGAAGCTGCCCGCAGCTTCTGCAGCACCAGTTTGATCCCCGGCCGCTGGGCGAGGGTCCCACATGGCACGCAGACCTCTCCTGCCGCCCGCTGCTCCCTTCAGCAGTGTACTTCATCCGCTTGCCTGTTGAATTCTCTCACCCTCCCGTGCTTCTGACTGTACCCAGTGCTTGTATAAATAAATAAATCTTTTAAAAAAAAATAGTTTGTCATCAATTTAAAAAAAAAACATTTATTCATTTATTTATTTATTGTGGGAGGGTGAGAGAATTCACCAGAGCCAGAGCGGGGAACAGAACAGGCAGACTGATGAAGAAATACACTGCTGAGGGGAGCAGCAGGCGCGGCAGGAGCGGTCTGTCGTGCCATGTGGGACCCTTGCCCGGAGGGCGGGGATCAAACCTGCGCTGCAGAGGCTGCGGGCAGCTTCGCAGCCCAGCGCTCAACCACTGTGCCACCAGGGAAGAGTTCTTTATTATTATTTTTTGAAATGCCTCTGTTCAGACTTTAAGATAAGTTTTTCAAAACTCACTACCCTTAAGAAACTTGACCATTTTACCTGAATAGTCATTTCGTGCTATTTTCACTCTCCTCATTTCGTGCTATTTTCACTCTCCTGGGTGATCATGGTGATAATTGTAGATACTGCTGCTATTTATTTACTGAGTCCCTAAAATTTCTTTGAGTTAATTCTACTTAAAGTTTGAGATTCTTGGATGTGTTATATTATGCATCAGATTTGGAGAGTTGTTAGCCATTATTTCTTAAAAAGCTGTCCTTTTCTTTCTCCTCTCCTTTTAGACACCCCATTAAGTATATGTTGGTACTTTTGATGATGGGGCCCATTTTTCTTTCTTGGTTCTTAGATTGTATCATCTCAACCTATCTTCAAATGCTTCTCTCAGCTCACATCTACCCTTTAAATCCCTCTAGTGAATTATTTTATTTCAGTTGTACTTTTCAACTCCAGAATTTCTAGTTGGTCACATATATGTATGTCTGTCTATCTATATTGATAGACATATCTGTATTTCTAGCCTCCCATGTACATTTCTAGCTCTTCATTGATATTTTCTATATGGTAAGAAAACATTCCTATACTCTCTTTAACAACCCTTATACTGGTTGTAGAATTATAGGATGGCAGCTTAGGGTATTTACTGATGAAAAACCAGTTTTTAGTCTATAGTTGCTGTGAAGAGAGTGTCATTTTTAAGATTTGAATTTTTAAGCTTTTCTCTTTCAGCAGTTTGACTGATAATGTTTGCAGATGTTAAACTTCCTGAGTCTGTGGATTGATGACTTTCATTCTTTTTGGAAATTTCTTGGAGGTGATTATCTCTTCCAGTATTGAATTCCCACCAATAATACATGAGAGTTCCAGTTTCTCTCCATAGCTGTCAACATTTGTAACTATCTGACTTTTTGGTTCTTGCCTTTGTAGTGTACTTAAAGCATATCTTTTTGTGGTTTTGATTTTCATTTTCCTGAGACTTATGATACCAAGCATCTTTTTATGTGTTTATTGGCCATTTGTATCTTTCTTGTACAATTGTCTAGTCAAGTCTCTTGTCTATTTTTGATTGGGTGGTTTGTCTTTTTACTAATGAGTGGTAAGAATTCTTATTTTTTATATTCAGGATACTAGTCCCTTAACAGATGTATGTTTTAAAATATTTTCTCCCACTCTGTGATTTGTCTTTTCACATTCTTGGTAGTTTTTGAAATACCAAAATTTATTTACGGGAGGGTGAGAGAATTCACCGAGCCAGAGAGGGGAGTAGAGCAGGCAAAAGAAACCGAAGTACACTGTTGAGGGGAGCAGCGGGCGGCAGGAGAGGTCTGCGTGCCATGTGGGACCCTCGCCCAGTGGCCGGGGAACAGGCGGGGATCGAACCAGCGTGCAGAGGCTGCAGGCAGCTTCACAACCCAGCGCTCAACCGCTGCGCCACTGGGGAGGCCTGAAATACAAAAATTTTTAATGTTGAAATCCAAGTTACCTGTTTTTTCTTTTGTTGCTTGTGCTTTTAGTGTTAGGCTGTGACTATATTTATGAGGAATATATAGTAATAATTTTATGTTTTTATAAAATCCTTAGCTTTTATTAAAAAATCTTTTAAATCCTCTATATGCCAAAATAATTTACATAGACTTACCAAGAACAGATACTTTTTAATAATGTTTCTTGAGATTTATCTGCTGTGTCAAAGTTTATAAGATCTTATTGCCATCTTTCCAGTTACTTGCCAACTAATGAGTTACAAAAGCTTAGGAGTATGTTTGGAAAGTGACTGCTATTTTCATTGATGTCATTAGTTATTGCTGAGTTTTTCTTTCTACAATGGTTGAGCAGGAAGTGCCCTGAGAACTCAATTGATCTTGCCCTCATTTTGTGGATAAGAGAACCTCAGAAGTGATAAGATTCTGCTAAGTTTCCTCCTTTAGCTCCCAAAATAACTGATGATTTCTTGTTGATGCATTCTTAAGACATATGATCAAGGGGATGTATGTGTATGGAAGGAGAAGAGGGGCTGCAAATCTCATTCTCTCCCATTTGCATTAGCTCCAGTTTCATATTCTGCAATAAACAACAGCAGCAACATCAAATGTTTTTACTGTAGCAGTAGCACTACTGCTCTGATGGAATTTTATGATTATCTGAATTGGATCTGGACTACATACCCACAGCAAGTGCTCAATACAAATTAATTCTGCTGAAGTTTGATTAAATTAGCAGTCTGTCTTTCCTTAGACTGTCTTTCTGAAACCATGCTAAGACAACATTCTCTTCCTATTCTTGCTGTTAGTCCTTTGAATTAAAAAATTGGGAATCCTGGGGCAGCAATCCTGGGAATGCGATGGCAGGCAGTGCCATAGCACAGTCACCTCTGTTAAAGGTCTTCTTTCCATTTTTGAAGATCCAAAAACTTAAATTTACACAATCAGTCAGATTGCAGAGTCACTGACTAGCCTGACTAGCCTACAAGATGTATCTTTATGATGAGATCTCTTGGTTATCTGTCTCGCCCTATCACCTTTCTTCCTTCTCACTTTACATCTTACTTAAGGCAAAAGAAACTACTTGATATACCTGAATGCACCATGAAAATAATGCAACCACCTTTGCATTGGTTTGAAAAATGGACATAAACGTATGTTACAGAAATTGCTAATTGTCCACCATGATCTTCTCCCTTTTCATAGTTATAGATCCCCCAAATTTTCTATGTAAATGTTATGACCACACTAAACTATATTTACCAGAGTATTTCACAACTATTTGTGGTTATAAGATACATGATGCATGAAAAGCTCTTAGAACAGTGTCTGAGAGTATAGTTAGCACAGAGTAAAATTTATAAAGTTATAATATTTCTATGCTTTGATAAGACTTCTCCCTCTGCCTGGCTCTTTGTTTGGCAAATTCCTATTTTTCAACACCCAGATCAATCATTTCCTCCTTCGTGAAACTTTTTCTGGTCTATACCGAGGGAGTTAATCAACCTTCCTTGCTTTATATACCCATTTTTCATCTTATATATACATTTGTAGCATGTTACATGTTTTTGTTTGCACATTTGTCTCCTTATTAAACTAGTCTTTTCATTAAAAGAAAAAACTGGACCTCTCTTTCAATAAACCTAAAAATTTCATGGCTCATGTAGATTCTCATACTCCCCCAAGCCCATTACAATAAGCAATTGCCAATTTGGCAAGCCACAGATCCCAGAGCACCCTTCCTACAGGGGACATATCCCCCCTCCTCTCTCCCGACCCACTCAGTTGATCAATTGAGATAAGTATCAGCTGGGCTGGGTGCTGTGCCAGGCGATACTGGGGAATGAGGTTTGGTCTCTGCCTTCAAAAAAGCCTGCAATGTGCTAGGTGAGACAGTGTCAAACTATAATAATATGATGTACATAATGTAAAGGCAGGTGGGATGAGAAAATGACTCATTTTTTCTCAGGTACCGGTTAAGAAGAGAGGATGCCTGAAGAAAAAAAGATAAAAAAGAAAGAAAGGGTGATGATGCCAGGACTACATTTTCAAAGAAAAGTAGTTCAACTGATAGACTAGGGAAAGAGAAAGGAGCAACAGAAGATAAAATGGACAGAAGGAACAACATGTGCCAAGATGCAAAGGCATAAAATACGTGGTTAATTTTAGCCATGAGCGTTGGTCTCAGGTCTTCCCAACTTTCTCTGCAAACTCATTTACAAAACATTTCTTAGGGTGAGCTACCTCTGCAGATGGCTCACTGCGTCTATTATGTCTTGATTGTCCACTGTTTTAATTCTGTGGACAATGTTTTTCTGAGCTGGTTTTCTAGACTCCATGCTACTAGGTAATCACTGAAGTTGTTAATTTTTCTATTTTTGGAGAAATGTTCCTTGGTGCCACCTCAAGGCCACGCACTTGAGACATCCTGCACTTGTGTGTATTCATAGGCTCTTCCTTCTAAAGGCTTATTTATCTCTCTGACATTCAGACATTTACAAGATTGTCTTGTGAAAACTTCCTGTTTGGTTTTTAGCTGTTTGTTTCTAGTTAACAGCAGGTTTGTCAATGTTCTGCCTTCTGTCTTTAGTCCCTAGCCTAGGGGTAATTCTGCATTAATTTAGCTTGAATCTCTTGTTTTATGTTCCCTCCCTCCCTTCCTTTTTCCAGTATCCTCCTCACTGATTAAACTCTATGTATGGAGTGGCTGCCTATATCTTCACTTCTCTTCTGTAGGACACACTAAAACTTCCATATTTCCTAAGGACTGTATAAATAATGTAGCTTGTTCCAGGAGTTGACTGAGCTCCTAGTAGGAGGTTTCACCATGTACTCTTTCCTTAGAGACTCAGTGGCCAGAACTCTCAACGCGATTTTAGTGCTGCTTGATAGAATAGGGCTCTGCCTTGCAACAGCCTTTGAAGTTGGATTGAGTTTTCTACAAGCCTTGAAGGCTGCTCCAGGTCCAAGGTCTGTAAACACCTGCAGTGCCTCACTCCATTGTACCTCACTTGCACCCCTTTGCTGTCACATGATGTCATGCTGTCAATTTTCTTACCATTTCTGACTCTTCTAGGGGTGTATCTAGCCCTCAATCATTACTATTATAAATAATGGCCAGGGGCCTCCCTGGTAGCGCAAGGGGTTAAGCACCGCACTATGAAGCAATCCGCAGCCTCTGCATCACGAGTTCGATCCCGGCTGGCTAGGGAGCAACCACATGGCACAACAGACCTCTCCTGACTTGCCCGTGGCTCCCCTCAGCAGTGTACTTTGGTCAATCCGCCTGTTCTATTCCCCACTCTGTCTCTGGTGAATCCTCTCACCCCCGCATCTCTGGCCTGTACCCCAGCTCTTGTATGCATAAATAAATAAGTCTTTAAAAAAAAATGGCCAACACCCAAGAACTGAAATAAAGAATGCAAGTCCTGTCTTGCGAATGCTCATTCTCATCACAAGAGCCTGTTTACTTGGCTGTGGAGTCTTTGCCTGATAGGTGTGAGTTCCAGTTCTGTTTCTCAGCATCAATCTGGCCTCTCTAATAGATGCTGAGCACTCCTAGATTAGGGTTTAGTGTTCTCTGCAGCAATGTGGTCCTGTTGCTTCTCTTTATTGCTGCATCTGTTGCAATGCAATCAATCACTGGCTCTGGACTCTGGGTTTGATCCCTTCCTGGCATTGCTCCCCAAGGCATGTTACAGCTAATCCTTGCAAACAACTTTGTGAAATAACAACCATTATATCCCCATTTCATATATGAGGAAACACAGAATTATGGAGGTAAAGTTACTTATTTTTTTTTTTTTTTAAAGATTTATTTATTTATTTATACAAGCACTGGGTACAGTCAGAAGCGCGGGAGGGTGAGAGAATTCACCGGAGTCAGAGTGGGGAGCAGAGCAGGCAGAAGGACCGAAGAACACTGCTGAGGGGAGCAGCGGGCGGCAGGAGAGGTCTGCGCGCCATGTGGGACCCTCCTCAGGTGGCCGGGGAGCAGCCGGGGATCGAACCGGCGCTGCAGAGGCTGCAGGCAGCTTAGCAACCCAGCGCTCAATCGCTGCGCCGCCGGGGAGGCCCGGAGGTAAAGTTACTTATGATGCCAAAACTGGAGCAAGAAGCAATGTTAGGATGAGGAGTAGTTGGCTCTTGTTAAAACTTGGGTAGACCCTCAGAGTTGTATGTGAGAGGCAATGTGAGTTGGTTAAGTGGGCACAGGTGCTGGATTTTCTGGGTTATAATCCAGGCTATATTGCTTATTACCTCTGTATAAGAGGCTAGTTAATAACCCTTCTGTGCCTTTGGTTCTTCATCTGAAAAAAATGAGGACATTGATAGCCTTTGCCTTTCAGATTGTTATAAGAATTAGGTGAGTTCATATAGGGGATGCACTTAGCGCAGTGCTTGCCACATGATAAGTGCTCAGAAGTTCTGTTGTTCGTTTTGTTTTGTTGTTATCATCATCATCATCATCATCATCATCAGAGTCATCAGAGTCATCAGAGTCATCAGATCAAGTTTCCAGGTAGTAGAAGCCAGATAAAATGTGGTCCAGAGGTGAAATTAGTCACGGATGACATAATTTTGTACTCGCATACTTCCCAGTGGTCAAAGAATATTTATTGCCCAAAATGATGACTTCACTGCAACACCCTGTGGACTAGTACAGCCAATTATGCCATCTCTATTTTATATATTTGTTCATTCAACACTATTTATCGAGACCTCTTATATGCCAGGCACTGCCGCGTTCTGAGAATTAAAAGATGAAAACTTAGGGTTCCTTTTTGAACATTTAAGAGCTCTTTGGGAATCGGTTTTGAGAGGATATTTTATTTACTGCACTTTGTTTGAATTTGTTGACAAAATGTACCATGTTTTCAGTCAGAAAAGGAAAAGGTGTGGTGAGAATGGGAAGAATAATGGGGAGGCAAACATGCAAAATATGAATTATAGTGCACTTGTCATTTTTAAGGTACGGCCTCCTACAAAAGTCAGTGGATCCTTGTAAAGTTTGACGTTTGCCAAGTAATTGAACAGAGAAGGACATTCAAGCAGAGGAAGGATGAATGAATGTGGTGCCTATTTTAGTGGAAACCAAGCCTCGTTTAGTATTACTCGGCATTGAGCAGCAGATAATATATGTTTAGATTGGTTAGATATGCAGAAGGCAAATAATTAAGGAATGCTACACAGAGGTGTTCAGAACTTGCCAATATATGACAAGACCCATGAAGAATTTTGTATTGAGGAACATCACCATCAAATTTGTGTCATTCTGTTGGCAAGGTAGTCAGTCGGAAGTAATAATTCTCTAGAAGGCTAGTGGTAAAGCAATACCAATATCAGGACTTAAGTCTTTTGACTGGAGTTTAGCAGATTTTCCATTCAAACATGCAGATTCCTCTACAGAGCAGTCTATAAAAAGTTCCGTTTTTAACTGTAGATATATGGACAACAGCTGTTAGCAGGAGACCTTGTTTTCTACATGAGAAGTGATTACCCTCATTGTGTTTAATTCTCCTTTTGCTTCCACATCACTATCTCCATCAGAGGGTATCAGCCTAATATGCAGCAAACTGGTCAATAGTGAATCTTCCACTTGATATGATAATGCTTTTGCTTCTAGTGCTAACAGGGTCCAGGCAGACAGAAGAGGGAGATACAGTTCTGCACTAGTGTTCTCTTTTGGTTTTTCCTACCTAGGGTACTGTCTCATTAGTCTGGCAGGATGTTTTTAAAATTCTAAGGTTTCCCCAAGTTCCCCAAATCTTCATAGTTGGTTCCCCAAATTTTCATAGTTGGTTTGATCCTGTGTTACCATCAGCATTTTCGTCTGAATTCATCTTAGGGAGGGTATCATCATTCTGGCAAAATTCACGCCATTGATTGTCTCTGCCATCTGTGTTCTACTTCCTGCTTGCTGGAACAAGCAGTGCTAAAGTTTTCTCTCTCATCAATGACAACACCAAATTCTAGGGTTATGTTCAGTTTTTAAACTATTCCCAGCAACATGGTCTTTTATTCATGTACTCACTCATTTTTTTTAATTCATTTTTTGAGTGCTTATTATATGCAGCCACTATACTAGTTACTTGAGATACTGCATTGAGCAAACCAGATAGGTCCCTCCATCATGTATCTGTATACAGATACATGTATCTGGAGATACATGTATCATGTATCTCCCTGATGTGGGAGAAGAGGTGTTAAAAGTGAACAGCATCTTGTTAACTGAGACTGGTAGGAAATGGCATCTATAGTTGCCAACATTGTAATTGATGCATCCTTAAGTAAGAAGTTTAAACATATTTTAATGGCTTTATATATTAGCATGATTGCTATTTTCGATTTAATTAGGGGGAAGGCAATATGCCACCTTATAACATATTGCAGTAGAGTCCATGAACATGGGGCTATTTGTTAAAAAGTTAACACAGTTCTTTAAGAAACTAATTATAGAATTACCATACGATCCAGCTATCCTACTTCTGGGTATAGATCCAAAGGAATCAACAGCACAGTCTTGAAGAGATATTTGCAGATCCATGTTCATACAACATTAGAAGATTGCCAAGAATTGGAAGCAGCCCATATATCCATGGACAGATGAGTGGATAAAGTAAATGTGGTATGTACATAAAATGGAATATTATTCAGCCTTAAAAAATGAAATATGGAAATCCTGTCATGTACTACAATGTGAATGAAACATGAGGACATTATGCTAAATGAGTCAGTCACTAAAGGACAAATAGTATGTGATTCTACTCGTATGAGATATGAGATTCTACTTGTACATTCTACTTGTATGAGTAATCAAAATCATGGAAACAGAAAGTGAAATGGCTGTTACCAGAGACTGGGGGAAGAAGAAATGGGGGATTATTTTCGATAGCTATAGTGTTTTAGTTTTATTAGATAAAAAACTTAAAGCTCTGTTACAGAACAATATGAATAAAGCTAATACTATTGATTGCACACTTAAAAATGGCTAAGAGGGAAAAATTTTTGTATTTTGTCAGGTTTTTTGGTCACAATTAAAAATAAATATGTAAAAATTACACATATGATCAAGTACGTGGTGAAGTGGGGTCACTTAGAAGGTAGGTGTTGCAGACCTGGCACTGTGTCACCCTGAATTTGCATTTGACTTTTTTTTAAAAGATTGATTTATTTGTGCATACAAGAGCTGGGGTGCAGATCAGAGATGCGGGGGGTGAGAGGATTCACCAGAGACAGAGTGGAGAGCAGAACTGGCAGATAGACTGAAACACACTGCTGAGGGGAGCAGCAGGCGGGCATGACAGGAGAGGTCTGCTGTGCCATGTGGGTCACCTCCCTAGCGGGGGGGATGGAACTTGTGCTGCAGTGGCTTCGGATAGCTTCATAGTGCTGTGTCTTAACCGCTTGTGCCACCAGGGAGGCCCTGCATTTAACTTCTAAGCCTGAGTGTCCTCACTGCTAAAATGGAGATCATGTCACTTACTTCAGAGAGTTTTGCAAGAGATAAGTGAGATGAAATGTGTGAGAGTCGGCAGACCATAAAGCACTATTCGAATGTAAAGGATTTTGATAATGATGATGGGGATTTCTCTGTATTCTGACTTGACCGCTTTTGTGTCTGGCCATATTTGGGCAAGGTGGGATGTTGAGGCACCAACTCCAGCATCTCTCTTCCATTTGTCCTGCTATTTTCTCCACTTCAGGGTTCCAGTTGTTGAAAGTAAAATGCCTCTCCTGGTTGCTGGTCCTCTTACTAGTAACTGTTCTTAATGACTCCTTTGCATGAAAGTCCTACTTGTCTCCCTTTTCTTGTTTTAGTTAACTCAGTCACAGAGTTGGATTAAATACAGACATATGAGAAAACTGAATAGAACAGGAAGACAGTGGTTTAACTCCTGACTAGCACTTTAAGTGGCTAGGACCCCAGTGGTTCTTGAAGGAAGGAAAAGGTTTGAGTAAAAAACAAGGGGTGGCGTTCCTGTGGGAGGGAAACTTATGAGCAAAGTTGGTAGGAAAAAATAATGAAAGCTTAGGGACTAGCTTAGGGACAAAGCTTCGGGCTTACTGGCTTACTGGAAATGATGGACCTGAAAGATGAGAAGGGGCACAGAAAATAGGGGAACTTCAGTAGCAGGCCGAGGGGACCTGATTTTACACAGTGAAGAGATGGGTTTCAGACCAAAATCATTCATAGGCTAATGCAATGATAGTAAAATCTCAGGGAGAGAGCTCTACAAAATGGTACTGAAATTCAACTAGATGAATCATCAGGTGAGAGTAAGTAAGGACAAGATTTAAAAGTGTAATGAAGAAGGACTTGTCTTGTCAATCAACGGTAGTGGTAAAATTGGTTACTTATAAAAAAATCAATTTAGGTTCTCATTTCACACTATGTGCCAAAATTAAGTCAGGCTTGATTAAAGAGGGTGGTGTAGGAGTAAATGAAGCTGAAGAAGTACAAGCTCTATAACCTGATTCCATTTCTAGATACACACACTGGAGAAACCGCAGTGCGCAGGAGTGTTCACTACAGCAAAGTGCTAGAAACAATACAGTCTCCCTCAAGAGAGGATGAATACACTGCAGCTCTTCTGTAATGGAATGCTATATAGCAGTGAAAGAGAATGATGGAAACTATGTATCAATGTGGTTAAATTAGAAGCACATTGTGTTCAGGGAAAAGTTATGTTACAGAAGATAACAGTACCATACTGATTATATACCAATTATATACATTCATATAAATTATGAAAAAATGCTCCTTGTTGTTTAGGAATATGGGCACATTTAGTAAAAGCATATTGTGAATGTGAATAAAAAGCACTGGATTAGGGGCTGGGAATTTCTGAGAAGGAAGGGATGTGAGAGGAGAAGTTGACATAAGACGCTGCCACGGTGTTGGAATTTATTCCTGGAGTTGTGTAGTGGGTATGGGGATATATGTTATATTATTTATTAGGGCTTTTTATACATCAAAAATGTTTGTGAAATGAATTTAAGGGCAATATACAGTCCTTGTTAAAAATTTAAACATTTAACTACATCATTTAATCTTTACCACTGACCTGTAGCACATGTGCCAAAGTATTCACTGTTAACTGTTCAAAGTATGTGCTTCCAGGCCTTTTCCAGAAAGCTCTATAGTTCATACATTAGGTTTTTACTAATATAGAGTACTACTTTACAATTTTGTAGTTTTTGCTTTTTTTAAACTTAATATTTATATATACCTTTCTATATATTTATATCTTCCTTATATTTAATGACTACATAATTATGACTGCCATAATTATTAACTCTTCCTCGACTCATACATATTTTTCTATTTTTTGTTACTAAAATTCTGCAATAGTTGTCCTTGGTGGACCTTAGGAGTATTTTTGTTTGAAATATTTCCAGGGGGAAGAATTTTTAATGGAAAGATTTTCTAAGAATTTGTGCTTAGTAATGAAAGAAATCCCAAAGGAAATATGGTATAATCCTCTATGTAAAATCAATGTATAAAACATTTATAAAAATAAATCACAAAGGCGCTAAGACTGTAATAGAAAATAAGCAACAAATGTCAATCGATAATTTGCAGAAAAAAGAAATATAAATGACTATCATACACCAACAGGTAATTCACAGAAAAAGAATGCCTACCAAAAATGCCTACCAAAAATGTAGACTGTTGTAACTATTCTAGCTCTGTAATTAAAGAGATGAAAATTACAATTAATTTCAATTTGGGGACCTATAAATTTAGACAAGATGAGAAAGGGAATAGTGTTCACAATATGGTAGAACTTAGTCAAGAGTTAAAAAATGTCCATATCCATTGACCTTTAATTCTATTATCAATTTAATTCAAGGAAATAAAAGATGCTGTGTGTGGACTATCAGCATGTGTATTCTGGGATGACTCCTTTTCTTTTCCTTCCCTGACATATATGGGAAACTCAGAGAGCCCCCACCCTCTATTTGGGCAACGTCCTGACCACAGCTGATTGGACCAGGCAGGGGTACCTGACTTGAATGGGGGCAGGGTTCCCTTTACAGGGATTCTAACTTCACTGCTAGCTACTCTCTTAAGTGGAAACAGTACAAACTTGAGAGCTTGATCTGCCATTTTGCACCATCCTCTGACCCTCAGAGAAAACCCTTCTGTAATGTGAGAAAAATATGGAGCACAATGAGAGCAAGGGACAAAGACAAAAAAGACCAGAGTGCTTTCCTGTCCTGCTGCTAGTCTCTGCTTGCTGAGGCTAAGTGCAGCCCTGCCCAGAATTCTAATAACAGTTCCCCCCCCCACTTCTTATACCAGCTCCAGAAAGAAAGGCTCTTGCTGCTCTGATTTAAGAGCAAGAACCCCATATTCTATACTGTCTCTCACTATCCCAGCAGACAGAAAGTGAAGAGGAAAGATTATTCTTTCTGATTTCCAAGGTTAACTGAAGATGAAAAGGAAAAATTTAAAACTGATTGAGAACTTACTCATAAAATGAAAATAATGTAGATATGACTCACTTGGGATAGTTCCTGGCACAGAATATAGGATGCCTTAAACAAAACAAACAAAAAACAGGTGCCAAGCCAGGGGTGAATGAGAGTTATGATTGTCACCAGTTCAGCTTAAATATTATCTCTTCTTTTATCTTTTAAATTTTGTCTCCAATTTCCTCTCCAGGTCACTGGGTATTATTACGCTGGGCTTTGGGCTCCCCTGATAATTAGCCCTTGATCATAACGTCTAGTAACACACCAGAGTAATAGTACTTATTATGTTTTATTCATATTTGAATTTCCCCTAAGTAGAGTATGTACTTAAAGGTTTGGAATGAATGCATAAGGGAATGATTAAATAAAACAATAAGCATTTGGTTAGGACAGTTCTCTGATAGGCAGTGCTTGAAAGTTAGTCGAAATGTACTGACCATGGTGATGATGACTTCCTTTGAAGCAGATACTTGTCACAGTTTCCCCATTGAAGTCAGTGACTTTAGTTAATTATAACTTTTTTCCTCTAAAGGGTCAAGACAGCTGGAATTTTATACTTTGAGTCTCTTCCAATGCTTGTTTTTCAAAAATACTTTTTCATAAATACTTTGTTCCAGTTCCAACTGGTTTGTTAACTGGGTCACTAACCTTCCAAATCTGAGACCATAGCTTTCTGGACTTAGAAAAATCATCAAACAGAACATTTTCAAATACTGGAGATTATACTGCCATTATCCTTGTTTTCAAAACCTTTGAAACCTAAATTCTCCAAAAGATCTCCTCCTTAAGAAAAGGGTTGATTTGGAGCGCTACTGCAATCTAACTCTACCAGCAAAGCATGATTCTCACAAGACAGTGCGGGAGCCTTTTGGAAAGAGACTTAAGTATCATGGGAAATGAGCTGGAAAGGCTTTGCATGTGTTATATAATCTACACAGCAGTATATACAAATCAGATTGTGGAGAGGATTGGTGGAGAGTGTGGATGGAAGGCAGTAAAATTGTTTAGAGATTCAGTGCCTATCCTCTGGTCTTAACTGCTGCCCAACCTCTGCCCAGCTAGCTGTATGACATTGGAAAAGAAACAAAACTTTCTATATCTTAGTTTTTGTGTCTGTAAAAGGGGATTAAAGCACTATAGCAAAAGGTTATTTTGTAGATCAAACAAGATGATACAGGTAGAATGTCTGCCACGGTACCTGGGTCAGAGCTTCAATGAATGGGAGATAATATGGATGACGACATTGTTTCTTCTTTGTTTTCTTTATGATATAGGACATATAATCTCAGCATTTTATTAATCTTTCCTTTTGTAAGACAGAGAAGATTCTAGTCTTTGATTACTTGGACATATCATCAACTAACAGGGATTTAAAAATATACGTCTCAGTGTGAAGAGTCTCTTCGGAAAAATGGGCTTCAAATCGTAGTTTTACTAGTTATGAGTTGTGTGACACTGGATAACTCTCCTGCTCCTCACTTCTCTTATTTATTAGATGGAAATAATGTGTATTTACATTACATTCAGTGTTCAAATAAAATAGTGCATGTGAAAGTGAACTAAATTGCTATGTTCATGTTTACATTTATAATACTAGTACTACTCAAAAATGTATATTGGCTCAGTTTTTTTAATAACAATTTGTTCAGATCTAAGTTTTCACCGTCATTGGGTTGTCTTGCCCTTTTAGAACATTTTATCAGTGGTTTACCCTCTGTTCACAGACTTTATCCAATTTTATTGATCTCTTAAAAACGACATTCTCTCTCTAGATGCAACTTTCAGCCATAGACTGCATTTTCTAAAACGTAACTGTTGGATTTAAAGTGCACAACAAAAATAACTTATTGAAAAGAGGTAGTTTTCTAAGATAAAGCTTATTTTTATGTTTGATAGGTCACTATACCTTTTTTTTTTTCCATATACGTGACTTCTAGGAGGACTTACTTCTACAAATATAGTTCTTACATATATCCTCTTTGAGTCTTTAAAAATAAAAACTCAACAAATACAACAAATACATTAGACTTGATGAATTACATTAGGGAAGAATCCTTGGCAGGGTCTTTTCTTTTCTTTTCTGGTATAAATATCAGTTTTTATTAAATGTTAGAGGATCAAAATGGGATTTACATATTCAAGGTCAAGAACTGAAAATTAAATGTTCGATTTTCCTGTACCAGAAGCCCTTTCATTTAGCCTGTAACAGGATTTTTCTTTGGATGCATGACCCATAGAGTACACAGGCTTTTGTGATAGTTGGCTCTTTTTTCTTACAGCCCTCATTTTTCTCTCCATTGTTCATTCCACCAGCAAGGTCACTTCATTTATTTATTTATTTTAAAGATTTATTTATTTATGCATACAAGAGCTGGGGTACAGGCCAGAGATGCGGGGGGGGGGGTGAGAGGACTCACCAGAGACAGAGTGGGTAACAGAACAGGCAGACTGACTGAAATACACTGCTGAGGGGAAGAGTGGGCGAGACAGGAGAGGTCTGCCGCGACATGTGGGTAGTTCCCTGCCTGGCCGGGGGTCAAACTTGTGCTGCAGAGGCTGCGGATTACTTCATAGTGCGGTGCTTAACCCCTTGCGCCACCAGGCAGGCCCCCCAGCAAGTTCACTTTATTATTATTTTTTTAAATATATTTTTACATTATTTTTCATTTTTGCACAATGTATGCATTTTCATCTTGGTTATAGACCCTGTACAATTCCCACCCTCCTTATCTTGACACTAATCCCTCCTCCTCCCCCCTCCCCCCTGTAGTATGTCTCTGGCTTATAGTTGCTTGTTGATTTTAATTTTCACTTTATTATAATTAGTCTTTTTCCTGATCCCTTATTTAGGTTTTCTAAATACCTGCTATGAGTGAGACCATCCGGTATTTTTCTTTTTCTTTCTTGCTTATTTTGCTGAGCTTGATCCCTTCCAGCTCCACCATGTTGCTACAAATCAGCAAGGTCACTTTAAATGATTGTTTTTCATGCTTAAGATTAGATGTCATCTATAGTTTTCACTTAGTTGAATCTTCAGAAAACCCAAGGTTCAGGACCTAAGAGTGAGTGGAGGTTTGAAGAGTTAAATGACTTAGCTGTATTTTATTAGTCAAGATTCTTTTGGGTATAAGTTGAAGAAAATCAGTTCAAAGTAGCTTAAAAAAAGGAATTTACTGGCTCAAATAACTGAAACTAGCTTTGACATAGCTGAATCCAGTGGCTCCAATTGTATTATTAAAATTTGGCATTTGTCAAGTTCTTTCATGGTATTGACTTCCTCCACAATGGAGGAGGGAGAAGGCAATGGTAATAAGTAGCTTCAGTTTACACAATTTCTGTGGTTTATCATGCAAGAAGGAGGGATCCTATACCCAGCATTCACAGAGCAAATATTGTGTAAAGATCTGATAGATCCCCTTGTGTCATGTGCCCCTCTCTATGCAGGGGGTGGGGGTGGAGGGGAGGGGGAAAGCATGGCTAACAGTCCTCCTAGGATCAGAAGTTTGGGAGGAGTCTAGACATCAGAAGTAAAAGGGGAGATGGTGGGAAGCAGATATCCAGCACACCAAAGCTAGGCCAAGAGCTGAGGGTTGAGGGCTAGAACTCAGGGCCTCAATCTTCCCTAAGTTCTGCAGGTTACAATGAGGAAGGAAAATGGATACACTTAAGAGTAGAAATAGGGGCCTCCTTGGTAGCTCAAGAGGTTAAGTCTCAGACACTGCAGTACAAGTTCCAGACCCAGCCAGGGAGTTACCCACATGGCGCAGCAGACCTCTCCTGTCTCGCCCGCTGCTCCCCTCAGCAGTGCATTTCAGTCAATCTGCCTGTTCTGCTCCCCACTTTGTCTCTGGTGAATCCTCTCACCCCAGCTCTTGTATGCATAAATAAAACAAATCTTAAAAAAAAAAAAAGAGTAGAAATAAATAGCTTGAGCCTCTTTTAAAGGAATATAAATTAGAAATGAAGATACAGCTCTTGAAATCATGTTAAGTCAATGATCTTTTTTCTTTTTTTTTACTTTCAGAAGTATATGGATATTGTAAAATGCAACTCTCAGCTAGTGCTAATGAATGCTTCCACACACATTCTATAATTTGGTGTGGAAGTGGATTGAAAGGCATTCTTCTCATCTTCTTGCCCTATGTTCATTGTTTCTTCCTGTCATAAGGGGGTATGCCAGAATAAAATTTTGAGAGAGGAAAAAAAATTTCTTAATTTTTTTAGATGGATAAAAAGTATTAAAATTAGAAGAAAGTCAATGATTATGGCAACAGTATTTATTGAGCAGTTAACATGTGCCAGGCACTGTAGTAAATGCATAATCTCACTTAAATCTGATGACTAGTCTGAGTTAGGAAGTGTTAGGCTGCTTATTTACAGGTCGAGAAACCAAGACTGTGAGGGGTGAGTCATTTGTTCTAGCTCCTGATGGTCAGAGTTAGGATTCTACTTTGTGTATATTTGATTCCAGAGTCTGTGTTCTCCTCAGTATGCTTATATAATTAGTTATAGCTTTAGTTTTAATTGTGCAGTTTGACTACATCTCAGGAAATATTTTTGTTTGTGGTACATTATTTTGCATTTTATCCTGTGTGAAATAAAGTGCACTTAGTCTGGTTTTCTCCTCCCTTCGTTTTTGTTTTATTATTTTACCAATTCTCCTTTCCCATCAGTGACATAGCGTTCTTCTTCCTGTCTCAAATCATCAATGACCTAGGTAGGTAGGGAACTGGATCACATAAACATTTTAAATCTCAAGCAATAATCATGCATGAGGAGAGTCATGAGTAACCTACAATCCTTGAGATACATCTGAAACTAATTGCATTTTAAATTGTGACCTAAGAAACTGTCACTGCTGAGGGTGCTTCCTGTATAGATTATTGTGGTTCAAAGAAATACCCAAAACCCCTTGTCTACATTTGCTGTGTGTATACTTTTTATGTATCTGTTTCCTCCGGGTTATCCACTGTTCCTCCATCTCAGCCTATAATCAGCTGCATGAACCCTTCACTCCCCTTCCCAGAAATTGGGCTGGTCTACTGAGGGTATCTTATCAGCATAGCTCTTTTCCTCCTCTAATGATTGATAATGGGTTTGATGATACTTCTGCTTATTATCTTAGCCCTTCTTTATGTCACCAGTCAGCCACCATTTGATAGTCTGTGTCTTCTAGTCTCATCACATGGCCAACCTGTCAGCAGATTCATGATAAACTTTGCCTTGATAGCTGGGAAGCAACTGCTTTTTATCTGATAGCAATGGACAATTTTGTCACTTGATAATGTTGTCCCAGATGGCTATATTCTTTTTTGCATGATCTAGAGCAATATTCAAGCTTTTTCCATTATTTAGACTTTTTTTGGGAGTCTTTCAAATATATGTATATTTATTAAATATAAATGCATGACACCATCATTAGCTTGTAATAATCACAATATCAGCTTAGGGTGAAGTTCGTTGTTAATGATAGTGGATACAAATGCACATTTCAAGGAATCTTCTTGATGAATTTGATATTTTCTAAGCCAAAATTTAGTTGGATTTACTAGGTTGTTATTTTAACTTCGAGATATGGCTGCCAAAGATCTGACACTAGACGTGTCAATTCTGTCATTTGCTGGTTTTTCTGTTTTTTTTTTTTAAAGGACTCTGGTAATTTCTCTTTATTTTATGGGTTAGTTTAATTAAACTAGATAATATCAGTAAAGCCACTTAATTTTACCTTGCAAGCTGTAGTAAGTCATTACATATCAACAGGGGCAGACTGGGTGAGGCCACCACTGCCCACCCCTGGAAATGGGTAGCTTCTGTTTTCCCTTGAGGATGTATCCTATGATGTTCTAGGTCAAGAGACCCTTCCATGGGCTGAGTGAAGAGTCACTCATTCTGCATAAAAAAAGGTAACTTGAGCTCAATGCCCCAATAAATGCCCTCATATTTTCTTGGATCCCAAATGGATTGCTTTGCACTATTCCTGGAGTACACACAACCTCCTGGGATGCATGAATCTCCCTTAGAAACTATTGGCCCAAGAAACAATTTCTCATATTGGCAAGGATGTTTCCATTAAAAAAGACCTGCACATTTCATTTACGCAGCCATTTATAGCAAGTGAAATTGTTTAAATGAATTGTCTTTATAGAGATCCATAATTTGCAAGCAAAAATCCCCACTCCACAAAATGTGAAATGTTCTAAGCAACAGCTGTGAGCATTTCAAACGTGCACTACTCTTTAACGGTTCAACTGTTGCCAAGGGAAATTGAGTTGGCTTTAAAATTTTCCTTGATTTTAATTTTGCATTTACCCTCAATCAGATTGAGCAAACACGTTCTGCGTGACTGGGACATTGAACTTTTCCTGAAGACTGGTACCATAAATTGAAATGTGGAAATGTAAGTTTTCTAAAGACAGGAAGGAGACTGATATTGTAAGCTGCATTTATAGGGCCTAGTTGGGATCAACTTTTTCAGAGCAAAAATGGACACTATCTGTAAGGTGGCCAATTATCAGGCGTCAGTAGGGGGAGCCTGCTTCCATCTAAGAGAACTGTGTTTCCCTGTTTCCCATTTCAATTCAAAACAGGAATATTTATTATCTTTTATGGCAATTTTTTTTTCCACTGGAACCATTTCTGGGAGTGTACATAGAAATTTGCGACTTTTGAGTGTTCAACACAAACAAGGATGCAATGCACTTTTTTTTTGGTTGTTATCACTTCTACATATGGTTTTATTTATATGTATAGTTCTGTATTCTAACTGTACAGAAAAAACTATATAGTGCCCAGGGGAAAAACTATGCTACCAAACGACGTACAGTATTAAAAGAAATACTGGAGAGCAGCATATCAAAATATTCAAAAGTGGTAATTTCTGGGTTGCGAGATTTTGAATGTTGTCTTTTTCCCCTTGTTTTCCAAGTTTTGAACCATGGGTACTCTAAATCATTACACTCTCCCCTACTCCACTCACACCTCCCCCCCCCCCAAAAAAAAAACAAAAAACACAACAACACTGTGTGTAGTATGCATTCCAAGAATAGTTTTGGAAATGCACCATTTGGCTTAGGGCTCACCATGGAGGCAAATACATCTCTAAATATTTTATCACTTGTTGTAGCTAGAGTTAAGTGAGGTCTTCTCCATAAACTCAGATCCAACTTGCCAATGACAAGTCTTGCAAGCTCCCACTGGGAGCTGGGTTTCCAAGAGCTCTATGCAGCGAGGGCCTATGCGGTTCTCCATGATTGCAGGACCCAGACAACGGACAGCGTTCCCCCCTGCATAAGCCACACCGAGCTGGCCTCAGCCGAGGTTCACAGGAGCTTCAGGGAGCTGATATTCAAAACTGAGGTTTAGAGGACAGGAGATGAGGTGGGAGAGGGTTCGAAGCGATACCCAACCGTTGGCCAGACCCCGGGGTTCAGATTTCCGTGCCAAGCTTCGGCGAAAAGCAACTGCTGGGGGTTAACAGCGGGCTGCAAGGGGCCCATTTACACCAGCAGTGGCGCACAGGCGAGGGCGGGGATCTTATTTCTTTCTACGCAGCGCAGGTTCCGGTCCAGAACGGGACTCCTCGAGCCCGGAATGGCCATCCCAACCGCTACAGGGGGGCGGAATCAAGGCACAAGGGGACTCCCCCACCCCGAGACAACTCTTGTCGTTGCAATTCTCTGGTTCGAGACGACCGCCGCCCAGGGGCCGGAGCCAATGCGGCATTGCGCGGAAACCCGTCCCACTGCTCTCCCGGCTCTAAGGAGACCCGCTCGGGCCCAGAGGCTGCCGAGCCTCCGCGCTTCAGCCTACCCAACCGCCTGGCGGAAGCGGCAACAGCGCGGCCGGAGATCGCGGCTGCATCCGGGTCCTCCTCGCCGCGGCCCAATCCTCGGCCTCCTCTCTTCCCACCCTCCAGTTTCTCCGCCCCCCCGCCGCCAATCCCTGATCGGCTCTCAGCCGAACATGCTGGCATGGGAGTGAAGGCGGGCGCGGGCCAATGAGGTCTCGCTTCCCGTTTGAAGCGGCCAATGAGGGGGCGCGGGGGGCGGGTGCCGCTGGCCAGAAGGTTCGGTTGCGCGTGTGCCATGGACTCGGCCGCCCGGTGATATTGACAATAGGAGAGAGAAAGGGGCATTGACGGGGACCCACCGCGGGGACCGAACGGCGGCTCTGGCAGCGGCGGCTCCAGCTCCAGCGGCTCCTCCTCCTCCTCCTTCCTTCTCCTCCCGCTGCCGCTGCGGATCCAGCCTGCCTCCCTCTCAGCCCCCCCTCCCCACGTCGTCGCCGCCGGGGCCGGGGCAACGAGCAGAGGCGCCGCCCGCCGGGAATGTGAGCGACGAGCCGCCGGCGGAGCCGCAACGGGGTCGGTGCCGATTTGATGGGACGGGCCCGCGGGGGAGGATCGTGAGGCCGCCGCCGCCGCCGGAGCGTGAGGTTGAGGGCCGGCCTTGAGGCCTAGAGGCGCCGCCACCGCGGAACCGGAGGGACGCCGCGCGGGACAGCCGTCGCCCCGGGCTCCCCGCCGCCGCCCGGACCTCCCCCTGCACCGCCCGGCCCCGCCGCCGCCCGCCCGCTCGCCCGGCCCCCGCCCCGCGAAACCACAGATCATCTTCGAATTCTTCCCAGGAGCTTCAAGGTAACTTCGTCCCTCCAGCACCGCGGCTCGCCCGCGTCCCTCCCTCCTCGCCGGCCTCTCGGGGAGTCTGCAGGGCACCGGCCCGGGGAGGCCTGGCCCGGGCGGGCGAGGGGTGCAGTGGGGTGGGGTGCGGGAGAGGGACTCGGCGCGCGCGTCCCACTTGTCTGATTTACCTGCAGATGCTCCTGATGATGCCGCTCCTGCACTCTGCCCCTCCCCCCTTTCGCCACCTTCCGGGATTGGAGGCGTCTTCTTGGCCCCCTTTACCCGCTGGCGGGGGCGGGGCGGGGTGCGGAAAGGGGCTTGGTGTAAGGAAGAAGGTTCTGTAGCACCTTGTTCCAGGGCTTGGGCTGGGGTGGGGTGGAAGTGAGCATCCCTGCAGACAACCCCTTCCCTGTCTTTCTTGCATTATCCTGAACCTTGGAAATAACCTGTGCTCGCTGCTTGGAGGATGAGAAAGCTTGGGGTGCCCTGGTCCAGGGCGAGACCTGTTTCCCTGGGCTGTGCACTGGTCGGCTGTACTGCACGTTCAGTTCTGCAGCGCCTTAGGTTTGAGATCCTTGACGTTTATTCTGGGTCGCCCGCATAAGGAGCAAATGATTTTTGAAAAGATCAAATTTGCTACCCGTCGGTAACGTACCCATAGATCTTTAGAGGCGAGAGATGAAGAATAAGGAGACACAAAAGAGGGATGGAGGAATGGGGTTGACTGAAATCTGGTGGTGTGAGGGTTAGAATGTAAGTAATTCACAAACCAGATTGGAAAAGCGTCTCCTAAATTTACAGCATGCACATGTGATGTGGAGCTTCTTGGTGATGCAGTCATTAGGAAAATTTTTCTGATCTTATATAGTCTTTCAAAGTTTGCAATTCCATTTCGCATTTGTGACACTGTATTTAAGGCTAAATTAGGCAGATTTCTAAAAACTCCTTTTTGGAAGAGGACCACACAAGACTTCAATTCCAAACTTAAAGATCATGTGGTTTTGTTTATGTTTTTGTTATTTTTACTTTGTCAGAATCCAGGTGATTTTTAATTCTTACATGTTCAGGGAGATACTTACTCTTTTATAAGTTAGAAACACTTGTCTTCTCTTTTGGAATGACAGGTGAGTAATTGCATTTCAGCATTTTCCCCATATGCATTATTTCTGTCTGAGTCTTCCATTGATCTTGCTGGAGGCCTCAGTGCCATGGAAATGATGGCATCTGTTTAAATTGGTGAATGAGATTTCACCTAACACTTGTTCTTTTAGGGACTAGCCTTCATTTTAATAATTCAAGAGGGTTAAACAATCCAAGAGAACAGTTAAGTTCCATTAACTTGGAATGAAAATTAATATTTTGCGATAAACTTCAAGGGACTTCAACTTAGTTGTCTAAGTAGGCTGTGAATTTATGTTTTCAGTTCAACTTTGGTGCATGATTTCATCATAGTTTTGTTTAGTAAGCTTTAATAACTTAAGATGGCTTCATTCAAAAAGGCTTCTTTGAAATGATTTTAATTATGCCTTTTATGTGTTCTGTTTAAAGTTATCTAGCCTGTCCCCATTTGCAGTGTGGTATAGCTTATCATAGCTAGCACAGCATATTGCATTAAAAGTCATGCCTAGATAGTCTCAGTGTGATTGTAAATTTCACATGGTGATACATACATTAGGTTCTTGAAGTACAAGAGCCCATTCATAATATTAAATATTTTGGGAAAATGTATCCATGGACGTTTTCCAGCTGCAGAATAGCTCCAAAATTACTTCTGGAATCTCAAGATGAGAAGATATTTGCAGTTAGAAAATGAGTAGATGGCTTAGAAGAGTTCATCTGCATGAGCCACTTTTATACTTATAATAGTGGGAGTAACACAATACATTAGACTTACAGTGTTGCTCATGTGATAACTTAAATTCTTTTTCTCACGAATTTTCATACTTTTCCATTGAACGTGTGACCTTTCTTAATTGATTTGATTTGCTTTCTTTAGCACATGTTCCCATTTTCATGCATATTATGTGTGGGAATTTTAGAATATATGTAACATATATGCTTCCATCTCGGGAATGTGTTTGACACTTCTTTCTCTTTAGTAGGGATATGTCCTCAGCACCAACTACTCCTCCATCAGTGGATAAAGTAGACGGATTTTCTCGGAAGTCCGTCAGAAAAGCCAGACAGAAGAGGTCGCAGAGTTCCTCACAGTTTAGGTCTCAAGGCAAGCCTATTGAGTTAACACCTCTGCCGCTGCTGAAAGGTAAGGCCATGACCAGGTGATGGATTCCTTTTCAGTTGATCTTTTTATATCTCTATAAAATGTCCTTTTTATAGAGTTTCATACCTGTTAAAATTCTGTGTTGCAAATTAAAGGGATGGGAGATTTTAGACACATTGAAGTTATTGGCATCTGACTAGATATAACCATTCTCCTTTCTAAAAGGTTCAATTTAATCTAAATAGTTGTGGACAAATGAAAAGAAACTTATCAGGTGCATCTCTCACATTGGTAGTAGAAAAATTGAATGCCAGAGGAACTTTGAGATGTTTGGGTCTATTTCTTTATTTCAATTTCAGTAGACCTTTCCATGGATACATTGTATGCAAGGACAGCTAAAAATTCTAGTCTTAGTCACAGGCAGTGTACCTAGTAGAGATGGTACCTTTAATTTATATATAGAATATGATGGTTGTAAGAATTTTTTTAAAAATCAAGAAAAAATCAGTTTTTAATTACATACATTCTTGTTTTTGGATAGTACAAGTAGATAAGGCATATGATGATCATATTTGTTTAATACTATTTTCTTTTTTAAAGATTTATTTTTATTTAATTATGCATACAAGAGCTTGGGTGCAGGCCAGAGATGCGGGGCTTGGGAAGGGTGAGAGGGTTCACCAGGGACAGAGTGGGGAGCAGAACAGGTGGATCCACTGAGATACACTGCTGAGGAGAGCAGTGGGTGAGACAGGAGAGGTCTGCTGAGCCATGTGGGTTAGCTCCCTCTTGCTGGAGATCAGACTCATGCTGCAAAGGTTGTCTGTAGCTTGATAGTGCTGAGACTTTAATCCCTGAGCCACCAGGGAGGCCCCAGTTTAATGCTATTTTCTTTGGGATGAATTAAGGATAAATTTTTAAGTAAAAACAATTTTTTTCTAAATTAGACTTTTCAGATTTTCTTTGGGTAAATGAAATTTTTTTTTTTTTTGTATATGGATATTTTTTATTTCTTTAAATTTTTATGTATTTGTTTTGTGTTAATAAGCACTATTTGAATATATTTCAGTATAACTTTTATAGCACGGAAAATGTCACATCTACCTTAACAGTGTGGGTTTTTGTCTCCTGAGCACTTGAGAGTGAAGAGAAAGAGAACAACACAATGCCTTTTATTGGCTCAGAAGAAATCAGACAACCTGGTTTTCTAGTTTTGTTAATCAGCATTTATTTCTCTAATAGTCTATGAAATCAAAAGTTGTTAGAAAAAATTGGAGTTTGACTAGGAAAAATATACTCAAAATTTAACCTACAGTATTTCAAGAGTCTGCTTTTCTGATGGGACATTTCAATAAAGGGAGGGAGATTAATAAATGAGGTTCCAGTGTGTAGACTTGAAATTGGTGAAAATTAAATAAATGCTGATTATTGTCAGAGATGATATATGTCTACTCCTTGGTGGAGATGAGTTCTTAGGAGTTTCCAGGGGAGAAGAGTTTGGTTAAAGATTTTGCAGGTAAAAATGAAAATATTCTTTATGAGACTTGGAAGAAAAAAGAAGGAAAAATTCTATACGGATAAAACTAACAATGCTTGAAATACAAAATTGGGGTGTATTGGCTTTTTCAATAATTTACTTAAACTGAACTAGACATTTAACTATTGGCATCTGTCTCTGACAAAGGAAGTAGATTAAACTTTTTTGGGGTTATAGAGACTTTTACACTTTATTGTCATATTAATATCTTGGGGCTTCTGGTGAATATTTAAATTAGAACCTAATTGACCTCTCATAGCCGGGGTAGTTGTTTTTTTGGGTAGTGAAAGAGGTTTGCACAAGAAGAATGTGGTGCATGTTTTAATATACTGGTATTCCTTGCTTCATTTTAAAAATTGTGATGAAATACATGTAGCATCAAATTGACCATTGTAACCATTTTTTCAGTGTGTATTAAGTAGATACCATTGTTGCGTAACCATCACCACCACCCTTTTTCTTCCCCAACTGGAACTCTTTGTTCCCTCAACACTCGCCATTCCTCCCTTCTGCACCTATAACTGCCATTCTGCCTCTGTCTCCCTGAATGTGACTAGCAGAGGTACCCAGTGTGAATGGAATCCTGTTATTTCACTTAGTGTCATGTCCACAAGGTTCATTCAAGATGTACCTTGTGTCAGGTTTTTTTTTTTTTTTTAAGAGGCATGTTTATTTCTTTATTTATTTGTTTTGTTTGTTCCATCTACACATGCACTGGGCACAGTCAGAAGCGCGGGAGGGCGAGAGAACTCACCAGAGCCAGAGCGGGGAGCAGAGCAGGCAGAAGGACCGAAGCACACTGCTGAGGGGAGCAGCGGGCGGCAGGAGAGGTCTGCGCGCCATGCGGGACCCTCCTCAGGCGGCCGGGGAGCAGCCGGGGATCGAACCGGCGCCGCAGAGGCCACGGGCAGCCTCGCAACCCAGCACTCAACCGCTGCGCCACCGGGGAGGCCCTTTTTTTTTTTTTTTTTTTTTTTTTTTTAAGGTTGACAAGTAGTATTCCCTCGGAGGCACAGGCATCACACATTGTTCGTCTCTCTATCGACACTTGGGTTGCTTCCACCTTCCCCCCCAGCGCTTTGACTGTTGTCAGTAATGCCGCTGTGACTGTGTGTCTACAAATATCAGTTCCAGTCCCTCCTTTCAACTTTTGGTTATCTACCCAGTGGTGGAGTGTAAGTGGAATTGCTGGATCATATGTTTACTTTTTTTCGGGCCCACTGCACTGGTTTCCACAACAATTGCACCACTTTACATTCCCGACAGCAATGCATAAAGTTTCCAATTTCTCCACATCCTCATCCTCACCAACACTTCCTATTTTCTTTTCTTTTTTTTTTTTTAATATATATACATAACGGCCATCATACCATCATAGTGGGTGTGAAGTGGTATTTCATTGTTTTTTGTTTTGCATTTTTCTAATGATTAGTGGTATTGAGCTTCCTTTCATGTGCTTATTTTTCATTTGCATATCCTTTTCATTTTTTAAGTGAAATGTAGAAGTATTGAAGTTTTTCTAAGAACTCTGCTTTCCAGTGATAAGAATTTTGAACATTTATATGTTGCCAGCATGGGAAAATTGGAGAGCTTCATGACAATATAATACTAAGTATATCCACAAGCTTAATTCCAGACAGACTGAAAGTGATTCTTATGTACTAAGCATGTTCTGGGAAGATATTCTGGAAAGTAGTTTATAAATTAGATTTTCATATCTACAGAATAACAAAGAAGGAGAATTAGATATAGACTTGAGAACTATGCATTTGTTGTTGGTTTTTGTAGTAAATATGAAGAGTTTGTCAAATGACATTTGTTTTCCTTAGAGTGGATTGGGTTTCATTTTTGTGTTGTCTTACCAACTTTAGGAAATATTGATGGAATATACATTAACACAGCAGGACTTTGTTTTGGGCCACTTAGGAGAAACCAGAATAAATGTAAATGTATGCCAAAGGAGCGCATTGAATGAATTTTTTATAGTATTGCTTTGACTAAATTGGAGGGTTTCAGTTTATTTTATTTGGGATACAGTATAAATTACAGTTGAATTTGTAATTTGCTGTAAAGACCTGACCTCAAGATTTTTAATTTTAGGGGAGCTTGAAAATGGAAATTTTGTAAACATTAATTACGTAACTCATTTTGGAATCTCGAAAGTTAGGTATTCATTAATTATTACTTATTTTGTGCCTTGTTAAATAAATAATAGCTATTGTTGTTTAACTGGGATTTCTTAAGTTAGAATACGAATAGTGTATAGTTATTTAAATTTTTATATCTTACTATCAAAATTGGGAAATTGGAAACTTGTGAAACTTTTAAAACAAGAATATGGCTTTGCAGTTGTGTACTTTTTTCAACCCCAAAATTAAAAGAAACTATTTATAAATGTATTGCGTTTAGTTGTTATTTTAGAGAATTTCATTTGGAGGTTTTCACCTACTGCATTGGTATCCTGTCTTTTTAGTATACTGCTTTTTGCTTTCAACTTACTTATTTTTTGAACAGTTATTGCAGTTACATGGTTCGAATTTCAAAAAGATACAAAAGAATGTATAGTGAAAAAATCTTCCTCAAACTCTGTTCTCCCAGTTCTCCTTCCCATAAACAACTAGACATAATATCCTGTGCTAGTAGATAAAGAATCTTTTTTTTTTTTGTTTTTAAAGATTTATTTATTTATACAAGAACTGGGTACAGGCCAGAGAGGCTGGAGGGTGAGAGGATTCACCAGAGCCAGAGAGGGGAACAGAACAGGCAGACGGACGAAGAAATACACTGCTGAGGGGAGCAGCAGGTGCAGCAGGAGAGGTCTGTCGCACCATGTGGCACCCTCACAGGTGGCCAGGGATCGAGCCATATCGAACCGTCGCTGCAAAGGTGGGCAGCCACACAGCCCAGCGCTCAACCGCTGTGCCACCAGGGGAGGCCCAGTAGATAAAGAATCTTAAATCCTTGATTAAATTTAAAAGGCAGTCTGTTATTTGAAATTATATGCACATTTTATATGTATGTCCATTTTTTAAATTCTGTGGCATTTTTCAGATGCTCAAAGGGGTGTCTGAATCAAAGGTTAATAACCATCGATTTGTTTTATACCTAAGTAATGATGTATGTTCTATAGATAGCTAAATTGTAGTGTGTGAGTGTGTGTGTGTGTGGTTTTAAAAATAATTATAAGCTATGCTTTTGGTCTAGAAGAACATCTGGAAATTAGTAAGTGTTCACATTCAACTTTGCAACCTTTGAGGCAGTGTGGAAATATTTTTCTTTTGGGGAAGAAATACAAGAGTTTGCACAAAATCAAGTGCCAAATTACACATTTTCATGTGTGGAAGATAAAGCTCAGTTGTAGTAAAGAAGTATTTCATTTCTTTTAGGTCAGAATATTTTTTTCTTTATATAGCTTCATAGTTTGTTTCTAAAACAGAGAAAATTCCCATTCAGAGTCTTATGTGGGCAAAACAAATTGAGAATAAGGGTTCCTGATTTATTAAACATTTAAAAGTAGAATAGCAGCTTGCATTCATGTCTCAGCCCATCTGAGTGTCATAACTTTTGCTCTGTTTTCAACCTAGGGTTCTTGGATTTCTGGTTGGGGGTGGGGAGCATGTGCTATGGCTAGGCTAAGGGCTAAGTATTCTAAAACCCTTCTTAAATAATAGGTAAGTTTCCTATGTATCTGTGTTTGTTTTGGAGAACTGAGTTCATTGCTTTCATTAGATTCCCACATCCTGCTTTTCCCTTTAGTTAAGAGCTTTCGGTTGAGAGTAAAAGATTGGCAATAGTTTATCATTATTACTTTCAAAGTATCTTGTTAGCTGTGTGTGTGCATGCACATGGGTGTTGGATACCTTTCTATTAAAGGATGTAAGTGATAAACAGAATTCATCACTATGTGGATCACTCTAGAACATAGCCCAGCCAGGGCACAAAAATATTGAGGGACCAAGTGAATCTTCTCTTAAGGTGAGGTAGTTCCTTCCCCCGCAGAACTTTCTTCCCCTAATTTCTTAGTTTTCATCACATTTTAGCTCATATGGGTCCTTTACTTAGGGATCTTCCCTTGTGTCTTAAAAAATAGTCTTTGAAGGTTCTGTGTCTCTGTTGTTTCTTTTATTGTGTTTATAATCTAAAAAATTTTTATCTTTGTTCACTTGAATGTTAATCTTTTTCCTTTCCCTCACTATAATATGAATTTCCTTGGTGTAGAAACCTTGTTTCTCTTATCTCTAGGGCCTACATCAGTGCCTTGCAGTAGTTGACTGTCAATAAATATTTGTTAGTAAATGAATGAACATTATTAGTTGACATGTAGGTCATTAGTAATGATAGTATAAGCATTTGTTTTTCCTTCCTAAATATTAAAATTTTCCCTCCCAAAATCCAGGTCAGATAAATTTTATTTTAACTTTGAGTTATGCAAAGTCATAAACTTGTTTAATGAAAACCTTTCATTTTTAAAAGTATCACGTTGCTCTGTCCATTTAAAATCCCAAGAGTGACTTTGTGTTCTGATAATTCTGAATATTTCAGGTTAAAAACAGAGTGATAAATAAATCTTACAAAAAAAAAAGTGGGGCCACCCGCAAGGGGTTAAGTCACAGCATTATGAAGCTGTCTGAAGCCATTGCAGCAGGAGTTTGATCCCTGGCCAGGGAAGGGAGGTGACCCAAATGGTGCAGCAGACCTCTCCTGTCTTGCCCGCTGCTCCCCTCAGCAGTGTATTTTTCTTCTTTCTCTTTCAAAGAACGGGGCTGTAAGCCAGAGATGTGGGGGAGGGGCGGGGATCAGAGGATTCACCAGAGAGAGTGGGGAGCAGAACAGGCAGATCTACTGAAATACACTGCTGAGGGGAGCAACAGGTGAGACAGGAGGGGTCTGCTGTGCCATGTGGGTTTCTCCCTGGCTGGCCGGGTATCAAACTTGTGCTACAGTAGCTGGTGATTGCTTGTTAGTGCAGTCTTTAGCCCCTGCACCACCAGGGAGGCCCTCAGCATTGTATTTCAGTGGATCCGCCTATCCTGCTCCCCATTCTGTCTCTGGTGAATCCTCTCAATCCTCTCACCCCCCCACACCTCTGGCCTACACCCTAGTTTTTGAATACTTAAATAAATAAATCTTTTTAAAAACAAACAAAAAAATACCTAAGCGGGGGGGGGGGGGGGGGGGACGGGGGGGGGGACACACCCCCCCCCAGAGTGAGACCTTGTGCAGAGAGGATGGGTTAGATTTTATGTGTGACTTGCTAAGAGTGATTCCTTTCACTTAAGGGGTTTATCACTTTGGGGGGTGTGTGTGTGTGTTTATTGTTTTGTGATATTAAGATGTTAAGTACAGTGAAATCCCTTCTGGTGTTTGGGGACTGAACTATTGGCTAATCAGATCACGGGATGTACTCTCTTTATATAGTTAAAGAGAGAATAGTGTACCTGAATATAATAGACTTTTAGAGCAGGATTTTATGGTCAGAGTTTCTCTTGTCTGTAGAAGATTTATAATAATTCAACTCAATATTAGAATCTGTAGTACTTAAAAATGACAGTAAAGTTTCAGGTATTTCAAAAGACTGAGGTAGTTCTTTGGTTTGTTTGCAAGTGATGACATTCTCTTTTACTGCTAAAATATTTTTCTAATCTTTATACATGAAGACTTATAAAAACAAATACAGGATCTTATTTTTATATTTATATAGTGAAATTAAACATATAATAAACTTCCTATTATGTCACGATATTATACTATATATTACTATTATAAAATACTATTATGTCATTATATTATTACCTAATAGATAATAGTATATACCTAAGGAAGGCAGATGTCCTCCCTCAGGTTAAGAATGGAGATCCTGGTATCATCTAAACCTAGGTATGAATTCTAGGTTCACTTGCATAGAAGCTTCTGTGACTTCCAGTAAGCAATGTTTTAATCTTCAGAATTTGAGAGAGTATTAGAACCCATCTTATAGAGTTAGATTAAATGCCTTAAAGCAAATATAATACTTAATTCAGTGCTGGGTACATTGTAGGAGTTGAAGAATATTAGCTGTTACAATTATAGAAGTAGCTATATAATAGAACATACTAGTGTTTTTTCAGTTGATTTAAGTTCCTTTACTACATTATGTGGATTATTTCCGCTTTAGGAAGATTAGGGAGTATGTTGAGCCATGAGAACTCAACCTCTAAACCAAAAAAAAAGGAAATTAGTTTTTTTTTTTTTAAGATTTTTTTTTTTATTCGTGTATACAAGAACTGGGGTACAGGCAGAGGTGTGGGAGGATTCACCAGAGACAGAATGGGGAACAGAACAGGCACACTGACTGAAATACACTGCTGAGGGAAGCAGCGGGAAGCAGCGGGCGAGACAGGCGGGGTCTGTTGCTCTACTTGGCTGGGTATCTCCCTGGCTGGCTGGGATCGAACTCGTGCTACAGAGGCTGCAGACAGCTTCACAGTGCTGCGCTCAACCCCCTGCGCCACCAGGAAGGCCCGGGAATTAGTTCTTATGGAACAATCTCAACATTACTGTTTAATTAAGAGCAGCTTGAAACCAGCTTCTCATTTAGGCATGAGAACTTAAAGTAGCCAATGTAATTATTTTCAGGGGAAATTGTATTTGTGGAGAGTTACCAGGTAAAAATTATTGTTAGATACACTTATTTTGGAAGTTGTCTACTAGGACATGATCTCCAAACTTTTTTTATAATTACTTATTCCTACCAGTAAAAACAAAATGAACACTGACCTTCTATGCATGTAAATCTGTTTCTATATTGTTCACATGCACAATTATACAGATATGCAATTATAGAAAGTTTAAAAGGGTATATTGAAAAATAAAGTTTAGACAGTCTAATAAATTTTTGTGTCCCCTTTCCCTGTCTACCTCCCCAATACACTCACTGCCCTGGAGCACATATTTATTTTGAGATTTCACTTCAAAGATAGTATTTTCTCTTTAGGTTTTGAGCCAGAGAGAGACTTGAAGAGTTGAATAAGGAAACATCTTTCTTTATCGTCTGGAGGTTTTAAGCTTCTGAATTTATTGTACCTTTCGGAAACAAAGTCAGATTTGAGGTTTTAAAGAGTCTCTTAGAGGGCCCTTATCTTGTGGTTGATGGGTGGGTTTCAGTGGGCCCTTGACCGTCTTGAAATTCTAGGCAGTATTTTTTGTCTCCCGGCAGATTGACCTTTTTTTGGGCAAAGGATTTAGAACTTTCATCAGATTCTCAAAGGCGTTTCCCCTGAAGACTAGGGTCCCCTACTTTGGATGGTGGGTGTTACTTTTCTCACTCAGAGCAGAAAAATAGCATTTGTCATATCATCACTCTCTGTAGAAGGGAGATCTCATAGCAAGAGGGTTCTCCTCCTTGTCTCTCCTAATTTTTAATTCTTTTTGATATCAAGCAGAATCTTAAAAGGTGTTTGAAGAATTTATTATAGAGCTTCAGTGTGGCTGTTTGGAAATTTTTGATCAGTATCATTTGAAAAATTAATCTGAGTGAATAGGACACCAATGGTAAAATTGAGTGTGCCTTAAAAACGTGTTTTTTTTTTTTTTTTTTTTTTCTTTTCTTTCTTTCTGGAATAACTGTTAACTTGGAAGAAGTTGGGAGGAGAATCTCAGGTTGTCTTTGCCAGTGAAAAAATAGTTTAACAACCAAGAAGAAGAGGGAAAGCAATATCTGTTGCTTTAGCTGTTTGCCAGATCAGGTACTTACTACATGGTGTGTCACTTAAACTTCTCAGCAACACCAAGAGAAAGGAATGTTTGCTGTTAACAGAGGGCTGAGTAACTTGTTCACTTCTACTGAAGAGCTGTAGCTGGGACCCCAGGCCTTGGTCCAAAGCCAGGACCTTTCTGTTATGTGCATGGCCAGTAGATGACCAGCTGAGCATTGGAGCTGACCGCCATCTTGATCAAGCTTTTGTGGGATGATTTACTCTCTGAATCTTCTCACTCTTTGTAAGAACTCTGAAAATTGTGAGAAGACTGAAGTGATGAGAAAGAGAAGCAGAGAAGAGAAGGGAGAGGAGCAGGCAAGCCAGTAGCAGTGCTGTGGATTGTGGCTGGGAAGTGATAGGAAAGAGTCATGGGAGATTAGGTGTCAGGCCCAGTTCCTTGGAATGGCCAGGCAGTGCAGCGGGGAAGCAACCAGGAAGGGTAGATAGCATCTCACCATGATAGGGAAGGGAATCTTGGAGCTCTGGGTCCCTGTGGGGCTAAATGCAGTTATGATAATGACATTCAGCTGTGAGGTGGTTAGGGTTTGGCAAACTGGTAGCTTCCAGCCTTGGTGCCCTTCACCACTCATCTCTCCATCATTTGGGGAACTAGCTTATTGTTGTAAAGGGCGTGAGTTAAAGTCAGTGATAATTCTAGCTTTGTGAATGTAGGTCAGTTATTTGACCTATTTGGACCTTCAGTTTCTGCTTTTGTAAAATGGGACTTGTACTTCCCAAGGTGGTTGTGAGATAACTTGGGTAAACTGCCCAGTGCATGGTTGGTTGCTTAATAAATATTCCTCCCCTTATCTTTACGTTTGTCATTGATCTTTCTTCAAGTCATTCCTGTGGGCCTGGATCTTGTTTCAGAACACACAATGTAGAGATGAACAGGGAAGAGAACAGGCAAAAGTTCATCCATTTATGTAGGCATCATGAAAGACTTTCATCTTATGGTGATGTTACATTTTAATTTAATTAATGCATGGTTGCTCATGCCTGGAACACTTTTCAAAGTAAAATGTTAAAACATTAAAAAGAACACAGAGAAAATTGGGACATGGTACCATTTCAGGAAAAGAGCTGTCTTCTAATGAGGAAGATAAAGACTTTGGAATTCGTTTTACTGACGTGCCCCAGAAGAGAATACTGGAAATGGAAGGAATGTCCTCTGCTATTCTTTATAAGGAAATACATTGAGAATCTAAGGTGAGGTGTAGGGGCTGTTTTATACTAGGGGCTTGGAAATCATAGTTATTGCATGCCTTGTACGTTATAGACATAAAAAAAAAAACTTTTCTTTTTGAAAGAGTGTTTCGAAGTCAAGGACATTTCTTGCAAAAAAACCTTCTTTTTGAGGGTCAGAAGGCTATTTTACCTTTGTTTCTAGTTAATTTTTCAGAAAAATAATGATGCAACAATAGGACTATTTTTTTCCTCCTAATTTGTGAGCAAAAGCCAAAACAACTTGAAAGCAGATTGATGCAAGGGACTTTTTAAAAGTAAGATGAAGTGTCAGTACCCTCTGGCCATGTTTCCATGCAGTATCTACATTGCCTCTTCAGCTCCATCTACAACTGATATAGGATTGTTTTTAACAATAAGCAGTCATCTAGAAACAGTGTTCATTTCACTTTAAGAAAAATTTAAGATATTTTAATTAAAAACATTTAAGATGAAGTTTAAAAACTCAGTAGCCTCAATCTGGCATGTGGCTGGATCTTGGGGGAGATTTATTTGTAAATTTTTAGGTATTGATGTGCCAACCCTTCGGCTGCTGATTAAACTGCACTTCATTACCTAAAGCTAGTTATTTCTTAAGTGTTTTGGAAAGAGCTGTATTTTATTTTATTTAGATTTATATCTTAATATTGCAAAAGGCATTTCAACTGAGAGTGGAATTTATTTAAACTTCTGGTTTAGTGGGATGTTCTGGAAATGGTATATCCTTTAGACACTCTTGGGCTTACTACTTTAGACACCTCATACCCTTGAGTGAAATACATGAGGCTTGAATAAAATAAGTTGTGTATAAATATTTTTCAAAGTATGTATGAAACAGACAGCTATGAATGGAGTCTGCATAGAACCCAACCAAATCAGTCTTGAGGAGCTTTAAATTCTCATTTTTGTAATTGTTCTGTGGGTGTGTAATTCAATTCAATTCATTCATTCATTCATCCATCAAATTTCTATCGAGCAGTGAAATATACCGGACACTGCCTGGGAGCACAGTGATGAGCAAAACGAAGTTGATGAGGTTCTTTTCAAAAAACCATTGTAGCTGGAGGCCAGATGCTGGATGAAGCTGTTGGGCTCTGGGCCAAGTCATCAGGCTAGGTTAAACTTTTGTCCTTGCTCCTAAGGGTATTTGTACCTGTCCATACTACACAAGCACATAATATGTAAATCTCCTGTAAGTCCAGTCCTGAGGAGTAGTATTTTCTTCTCATGTTTAGCTGTTCTTGTGTTATACTTTGAAAACAAAAATTCTCTGCAGTAATTAATAGCATTCTAGTTACTTTGAGATAGTCTTATTATTGAAATTGAAATTGAAGCAGTTCTCTTTGTAACATCATGCTTATTATTTTATGATTCTTTGGTTTCTTTCAAGATTACTGGACGTTACTTTGAG
This sequence comes from Talpa occidentalis, assembly GCF_014898055.3. NCBI lineage: Eukaryota > Metazoa > Chordata > Mammalia > Eulipotyphla > Talpidae > Talpa > Talpa occidentalis. The sequence continues at coordinate 71,066,399 of NW_023601104.1, read as the reverse complement.
ATAGCCATATTATTGGAGTTGGTATGAAAAAAACGTAAAGTTTTCCTGTCATGGTAACGTTGTGCCTGTCATTTTATGATATTGAAGTTTCTTTGAAAACAAATCAGTTAATCCTTGCTTGCCTTAAGAAAATCACTAGTTTACTTTTAGACTATAAATATAAAATGTACAAAATGTGAAAAACATGTCAAATCCTTCTGAAACTAAATAAAATTCATCTGTCGTTTCAACTCTGTGCTTCTAGATGCCACTGTGTTATTAAAGTGCATGATCTTAAGTTTTTGTTTTTCATTCACTGTTTTATGAACTTTTGCTTGGAATAATGGGGAACATGATACAATAGATTTAATTCATTAAGAGTATAAAGGTTTAGAAGATTAGAGCTAGAATTACTGTCAGCACCAATTGAAGTTCATTAAATGAGAATGCAGGCAACAGTAAAACCACAGTTAGGCAAAGCAATTAGCATTAGTGGTGTGATGGTTATTGTGAAGATTAGAAAAATAACTAATTGAAAGTATTTTAAAATTGACGAATGAAGTTAAAAATTGAATCCACCTCCTTGCCACTTGCCTAATTTAAAATTTTCCCTAGCTATTATGATTTAAATTTTTATTGAGCATTATCTGGGCTGCATCCTGTGGGTGGTGAAAATTGAGTGGAGTGAATGCATTTCAGGACCAGCACATAAAGTGGGACTAGATTTGTGATGGTTAGCATTTGACGGAAAGCACAATCTCTGATTATCACAGACTGGCTAGTGGGAGAGTATAACAGAATAAATAAAAGGACTAGAGTTTGAAGCTCTTGACAGTCAGTACTTCTCTGGTCTTCTTGTACCTCAATGGTTAATGACTTTTACAGTGATTTTTAGACTCATTTCATGGTTAGTCAAACAATGTGCATTCCTGTGAGTACAAATCTATGTTAATATCAAAGGATTCTTGGTGTAACTATTTCTTTCTAGTTTTACTTAGTGGAGTATCCTTTTGCTTTTGCATGTTATGTGGGTAGAACACAACACATTTCTTGGCTAGAAAGGCACCCCCTTCCTCCAACCCCCCAATTTTTTTTAGGAGACTATAATTTATAATTTTGCATTGTCTTTTAGGAGAGTAATTTCTGTATCAGAGTGATTGATACTCATTTCTCCCAATAAAAGCAAGAATAATTGAGCAGTTGTTGACTTCTTTCTTGGGGAGGGGGTCATGAAGTTTTGTCTCATTTGGAGAAGATGAGAGATCAAAAAAACCTCTAGGGCCTCCCCTGGTGGCTCAGCGATTGAGCGCTGGCCTGCGAGGCTGCCCGCAGCCTCTGCAGAGCCGCTTCATTCCCCGGCCGCCGGGGAGGGTCCCATCAAAAAAACCAAAAAAACCTCTATAGGGTGGTTCAGGGATTGAATGAGTTAATATAACTACTGCTTAGAACATTTAGTATGATATTTACCATGATCAAGGCAGACCATGTTATATTAAATGTTAGCTGTCTTTGTTGTTGTTATTGCTCTTATTATTTAATTAAAGTACTGTTTCTTAAGACTTGAATTTCAAGTGGATCCTGTAAAGATGTAAATTTTTGTATACCCTTTTTAGGAAAGGGGGTGTTTTATCTTTAAGTAAAAGAATATATAATATTTGCTGATGAACTTTAAAAGAAAATTAGAAAGATTTTTTTGAGTGAAGTAACATTTGGAAGCTGTCAAAGTCAGTACTCTACTAAACCCAAGAACTGATCTAGTCAAGTGCAAGCTGAGCAGCTTTATAACAGATGTTCAGGCTTTGTGCTCACCTGTCTCCCCAGCTGGTATGTGTGAGTTGGAGGGGTTTGGGGAGTTGGATGTGTGACGACACTGAACATTGTCACTGTGAAACATTGGGAGGGACTGTTGGTGTTGCTAAATGTAGGTAAGAAGTGGGTGGATGCTACCTGGACAGAATAGGAAGTAGCTATTAACTTAACATCTTTTATTAAGTGGGAGCATTGAGAAATCTTAAAAAAAAAAAAAAACTCAAGAGGTTGCTAGGAGTTGTGCAAAAGTATCTTTGGAGCAGGTGGCTTAGAATATGAATTTTATGTGTTTTAGAAATTTTCTCTTCATCTGTGAGTTTTTTACCTAAAGCTATTTCTATGAACTGAAATTATGGATTTGTTGTGCATGTGTAATTTTGATTAGCAGTGAAACATGTAATCTATATTCAGACCTAGACCTAGAACATTTTTTCCCCTTTGTCTCCCTCATGGGAAGTTAAGGTTATTCCAGTGTCTAGCCCAGTCACTTCTCATACCTTTCTAAAGATAATGAGTATTATCATTGATAAGTCCTTCATTTCTATTGAGATGAAAATGTATTCCTGATAGATATTTTCCCCCCTTAAAAATGAATTAAAGTAAGATAAGTGACTGTGAATGAAGAAGAGTTTACAAAAGCAACATGTATTTGAAATGGGTTTATGATGACGGAAACCAGAAATCCAAGAAATTATTGACAGCTCATGGTTTAGTGTATGTGATTGAATTGGGATATCCCGTTAGTCAAAATTCTTTTCTCCAAGTTCTCGCCTTAAGCTGGGTAGATGCTGATGTTGCTATTTGATTATGTTTTCAATTTTATCCTAAAGTTTTAAATACAAAAACTTGAGGCAAGGCAGGGCACTTGAGCTGATTGACTTAATTTTACCAGAACATGAGACACAATCCTGTAGATTCTTTTCCCTCTCCTATCTGCTGAAAACATTTTTTAAAAACAGATTTTGGACATTCATTTATTCTTTTCTTCTGTCTGTATTCCTTCCCTCCACCCCCTTAGTTGTTTTGTAGGTGGGTTAGCTCCATGTTTTATAGTCAGGTCAGAAATGCAGGGGGGGTGTGGAAGCAAGGGACACTGCTCATTAAGATGCAAAGGTGTTGCATGGCCAGCAGGTAGAGTTACGGGAAGAAGATAGGTTTGTGAGCCAGCCAGCCAGAAGTCTTAGAATTGTGGCTGAATTATAGCTTAGATGAATGACCTCAGGACCTCAGTTTGCTCACCTGGAAAGTGGTGGTAAAATCGTCTGTCTTGCAGGATAGCTTGAGAGGTGATGTATGTCAGAGTACCAGTATCTGACATGATTGGTACTTGGTAATTGACGTTGTCCTGACATTGCCATACTTGGGGTCAGGGTCCATGTCCATTCTTGATTGGACTGTGCCCTCACTCTTTACTGTTCAGTGAGTACCTGCCTGTTGAGTGGGGCCATCTTTTCAGGTGGAAAAGGAATGCTTATGCAAAGTGTGCTGACTTAGAATATCGCTTCATACTCCTTCCTTTTTCTCTGATTTTTTTGGTTAAATATTTTAAAGAGGTTTTTTTTTTTAAAGACCAAAAGTTTATAATTATGGCCTCCAGAGGAAAAGGTACTACTTTGGACAGAGCAGTCTCTGGAAGGCCCATAATTAACATAGGTTGCCTAATAGTTTGCACGACTCTGGGCATAAGTGTCCTTTATCTGGTTTTATCCTCAGCTTCTTCAGCTGTGATTGAGAGCAGGAAGTTTCTGGCATGTAGATATGGAGTGAGTGTTTGTTGTATGGATAAGTGGATGAATGAATGAATGAATGAGTATGGTCATCATTCAGATATAAAAATTTAGTGAAGGGTCTTTATTGAGTGGTATTTATATAAACAGTTTTGAGAAATATGCAACATTAAGTCAATTTTTTTTCAGTCTTGACAGTGAAACCAACTCAGGTGCTTGTTACACCTTGGACTTAGAATCAGAGATTTGTTGGTTCATAAGAATTATTGTTGGCAATAATCTGGCATTTTGTTACTGTTCTTGAAAACTTTTCCCTGTCCTGGAAGCCAGCACCTGGAAAACATTGTCTTTGTAGCTTCTCCTCTGTGTGTATATGTGGGGAATGTATGAATGGAAGACTGAGTTCTGGGACAGAATGATAGTCCAGTCCTTCCTCTCTCACCGAGCCCTGATGCCTTGTAGGAATTTATGTCAGTTCAGAGGCACAGGTTCTGGCTCATCATGATTAATGAAAGATAAGTGCTATAAAAGTTACTACTCTGTCCTCTGTGCAGTTTCTCTTTCTTAGATGGATTTTTGTCTTTATCTAGGCTGTCTTTGGTATATGTTCAGGAAATTAAAAAAAAAATTAATCTCTTCTTAGCAAAGATAATTAAAAGGGAAAAATTTATCTGTTTGCTGATGCAGGATGCTCTTTCTCTTTTGCCCTCTGCTCCTACCCCCTACAATGGGTAACCCTTTATAATACTCAGGGAGAAGTAAATTTTAGGTTATCCATGATTCTAGTCCTACATTAGTTAATATAAATTAACCAGGTGTAAGGATTTGATTTGGCTGTTGAATTTTAAAGTAATCTGAGGAGCACACTTCATGGCTTCTATTTTTGAAAACCTCTGTACATTATTTGGGGAAATTTTTTTTCCTACTAGAAATCTCATTTGCTGAGCTCTCCATTTTGCTATGCATAATTTGATAAGACTCAATCTATCTTTGTCCTTTGTACTTGGAGGAGGTGCAATGCCTGTTCCTAAGAGACCAGTGTATGAACCTTCAAGGAGCATATCTTCAGAAACAGAGGTAATCAGGATCTATCTTCAGGAATGTTATTTCTTTTTGAAACTTATTTCCACATGTCAAATCAAACTAGACCCATAAACTCTGCAACTGCTTTCATTTAATGTCCAATTTCTATTTCAGTCCTAAAAAGGTTAATTTTCACCCAACCCATTAAAAACTTAGGTTTCCTTTTTTTTTTTTTTTTTTTGAAGTGAAGTGGGGACATTTGCTGCTGCTTAGTCTGTTTGACGATAATAGATGAGCTCTTTCAGGAATCAAACCATTCAGCATGTAGTAAATACTAATGTGAGGTTTTCATAGAGTTTTGAAAGCTCTGATAGCACAACACACACATAGGGAGGACTTTACTTAGTTGATAGGGATAAATTGCAAATGTTTAAGTTTAAAAATGACAGCTTCAGTAATAAATTTTTTATTTTTTATTTATTTATTTTTCAAGATTTATTTATTTATGCATACAAGAGCTGGGGTACAGGCCAGAGATGCAGGGGGTGGAAGGATTCACCAGAGACAGAGTGGGGAACAGAACAGGCAGATTGACTGAAGTACACTGCTGAGGGGAGCAGCGGGCAAGACAAGAGAGTCTGCCTCACCATGTGGGTTGCTCCCTGGCTGGCCGGGGATTGAACTCATGCTGCAGAGGCTGCAGATTGCTTCATAGTGTAGTGCTTAACCCCTTGCGACACCAGGGAGGTCCAGTAATAAAATTTTTGAGAGAAATAGTCAAAAGGGGAATGCAGAGAAACTTTTACCGTGGCTATCTTTCAAGAATAGGAAGGGAAGATTTCAATTTCTACCTTGATATGAAAAAATTTAATTAAAAAACAGAAGGGTAGTCATATGTTTGTTTTCCAAAACTAATAAAATGTAAGGAAACTACTGGGAATGAGATGATCCATTGAACACTGGTAGTCATTAGATTATCTCTCTCTAATCAGTTGTAATGTGAGGAAATGTACAGGAGTCTATCCATATAGCATAGATACTGACACTCAAAGTAATTCATAATCAAAGTATTATTTGAGGGCCTCCCTGGTGGCACAAGGGGTTAAGCACAGCACTATGAAGCAATCCACAGCCCCCGGCTGGACAGGGAGAAACCCACACGGTGAGGCAGACCTCTCCTACCTCGCCCGCTGCTCCCCTCAGCAGTGTTTCAGTGAGTCTGCCTGTTCTGTTCCCCATTATGTCTCTGGTGGATCTTCTCACCTTCTGCATCTCTAGCCTGTACCCCAGCTCTTGTATGCATAAATAAATAAATCTTTAAAAATAAAAAAAGTATTATTTGAAGTATGTTTATCAGTCTGTTAGCTGGCAGAAGTGGTGCCCCCAAACTTGCCTGTTCTGTCATCCCCACATAAAGACAAACATACCCTTAGTGCATAAGACCTTCAATAGAAGAAGAACTTTATTTTTTTGGAAGAACTTTAATATAAAATTAGAAAAAAGAGAAGAAAAGAAAGAATGTAGTTTCCAAATGAAGCCTCTGAAGTTACCTATGCCCTCGTGGGTAAATGCCCAGCCAAACAAGGTTGGCCCAAAGTGAGGCCACTGAGGTCTGAAAGCTTGCACAAATCTAAGGGCACTGTCTCGTGGGGAACCTTAGGAAAGGGCCAGAAAGGGCCAGCCTAGTCTTGAAAGAAAGAACAAAATCAAAATACAAGTCAAGATAAAGGCTGCCGTTGCCAGCCTCCTCAAGGAGAGGACACTCTTTCAAGTGTCTCCTTTCATGTTCCTCAAGTCCCTGGTGCAAGTCCAAGGCTGCTGCTTTACTTCTCTCAGCTCCACATGCCCCTCCGCGTCTTCTCCAGCCTTCTCTCCCAAGTCCTTTTTAGCTTCCTCTAACAGCTCTACCCTTCCTTAGGTGGGGCAGGGAACATGGAACCTCCCCTTTCTATGGGGATTACACTGTCACACTGTCCTTCCATCTTCTGTCTACCTTTTATCCAACTAACCAAGGAAGAGAAGCCCAACTTGTCATCTCTTTAGTATAACTGGTTTCTATAAGGAAAGAGCTTTAATTGCTCATCTATGAAGAGAAGCTTGAAGAGGTATTTTTGATTTTCAGCAGGAAGTAAAGTACTTAGTAATTTTCGTAAGTGATGTGTGGCATATTGAAAGGATAAATTCTGTTGCTGTGAGAGCTTTTATTCTCCCTATTTTCTGAGATTCTTAGCTTGTTGATTTTCTTGCACAGTGAGCTCAGTTCCCTGGTTGTCTTATCACACTTAGGTGAGTTGCACAGTGCGTGGACTTGTGTGCCCTCTTTTTTAATGAACATCAACACCCTGCCCATTCTATAACAGTTTACTTTAGAATTGAAATTTTGGTTTTGTGTAATGCCATAAGTGAAGCCAAGAGAGCACAGTGGTTTGCATCCATTTATAGGATAAAAGATATTAAATCAGCTTTTGCTGCTTAACAAACCACACCCAAACATGGTGACTTGAAACAACAGCCATTTATTTAGCTTGCCATGCTGCAGTTTGTGCTGGGTTCAGCTCTGTGATGGACCTGGTCACTGCTGGGCTTATACATGTACCTTCTGTCAGTTGGTGGTTGTGGGTCTCCTTTCCTTTCTGATGGTTGGCTGACTCTTGGATGATTTTAGCTACAGGGGTGTTTGGGTTGTGTGAGTCTCATCCTCATCCTCCAACAGGTTAGCCTGGGCTTCTCTACATGATCAGAAGAGAGGGCCAGTGTGCAAGTACTTTTTAAATATTTCCTTGCATTATGTTTGCTGTGTTATCCTGTTGGTCAAAGCAAGTTATAAGGCCAGCTGAAATTCTAAGAATGGAGAAAGACTCCATCTCTTGTGGGAGAAACTCTAACATTGTAAAGCATTGGGATGAGTACTAGGAGGGAAATATTTCTGGCCATTTTTAATCTGCCATAGATATTCTGAGAACTCCAAATCTTGGTTCAATAGATATTGTCTCTACTTTAATATATGCCTATCTAATCCTAGAATCTAATGTCTAACGGATTAGATGATCACTTCCTAATTCAAATCACCATCTTTTGCCTCCTGATGATTTCTGTTTCCACCTTGGCCTCTTGTGTTCTATACAGCTGCCAGAACAAACTTTCAAAATAGAAGTAAGATCATATTAAAACCTTCCACTGGCTTCCCATATTTTTCAGTCTAAAACTTAAATTTCCTATTGAGGCTACGAGAGTATATATGATATGGCCCTTCCTCTGATTTCGATCTCATATAACTTTCCTCTTAACAAATTCTGTTCCAGCTATACTTCCTTCCCTGCTGTTTTTCAGATTCATAATATGCTCCTGACTCATGACTTTGCATTTGCTGTTTTCTCTGCCAAATATTCAGTATCTCTCCCTCCTTCATTCCTCTAGGTCTTTTTGTATGTTATCTTCTCAGAGAGGCCTGCAGTGATATCCCTCCATAAAATAACCTCCTTTCCTACCAATCTCTGGCTTGCTTAATTTTACTCCATAGCTTTACTCCATCTGACATTTGTTTATTTTTCAGTCCTTCAATTAGAATGTGCCTAGAACAGTGCCTGGCACAGGGTATAGGCTTTGTAAGCCTCCGTGGAGTGATAGTTAAATGAAGTTCAACAACTGATCTTAAGGTGGCTCTTCCTCGAGCTGGTGAGGCCTGTGTCCCATCATTGCTGAGCTAGAGGCAACCTATTCCTGCCCTGCCTGATGCTCATCTGTGCTGCTGTAATGATGTTTAATAAAGTGTTTATCCTATTCTTAACAAATTTAAACAATTATAGTATGATGATTTTGGATCATTTTTCTTTATAAATATCTATCTTCATGGATTTAAAAATACTATTCTGTCATATGTTGATGGTTTATGTAAACGATAAATATACACATGTATGCTTTTTGCCAAGGGTGGCACAGAGCAAAACTCCAGACTAGACATGGAGCCTCAGGTAGTAGTTGTGGTGTTAATGCCTTCATCATGTATTCTTGAAATTCCTTCAGTTCCCCAAGCTTCCTTTTCTCACACTTGTGTAACACCATCTTGCTCATTCCCCATTAGGCCTGGCTTCCTCTGAGCTTTAGCTAACTGAGGCACAGTTGCTGTCCTTCAAATGCAATTTGCCTCTCAAATGACTTTCTTGTAGCTACTTCCCAGGCCTTGAGTTCCATTGGTCCCTAGGTATTTGTCATTTGCAGGTATGCGGTTCTAACATGTAATCAGGGGGTTTGTAACATGGTTAGACCTTTCATCATTTGGAAAAATGAGATGGGATGGGAATGTGTGGGTAAAAGGGCAATCTGGATCAGTGAAATCTCTGAATCACAGAATATTTGAAAAAGAAGACAATTACATGATTTTTAAGTTATAGTACATCTAATAAACTAAGATATACCTGGGACATAATGAGCCATATAAGCAGTAGTAATGGAAATGTTTGCAATTCACAATTGACCAACACAATAAGCTAAGAATTTTAAGTAGTAAAGCCTGTTTAAGTGTTCTTTGATTTGGAATTTAAAGTTTGATTCAAAGAATTCATGGAATCATTAATTTCTTGAAAACTTTGACTTGAAAAAGTTACTGACTTTTTTTTATTGCATTCTCCTGATCAGTAAGGACCTAAAATGGACAGGTGCACTTGACTTACACTTGACTAGAATCAAATTGTGCAATTTTAAAATGGAAATGTGGAAGAGAAACTACCGAGATATGCACTGCTCTGGCTTCTTTCTGGCCATTCAAGTAATCCTTGGAAATCCTCCTCCCAGAAAGGGGATGGATAAGTATTTGCTTTTGTTGCCCTGAAACTAGTTGAGTTAGAAAGCTGGGAAGCAAAGCAAAAGGGGGAGGGAGAGTTTAAATACGTTAGTGGAAACTGTGCTGTTAAATGGCAGAAGGGATTCTGGGACTGTTCTGGCTTCTGGCTTCTTAGAATAGGAAGGGACAGGGTTAAGAACGTGCACTTTGGAGTACACTGGCTAGGGGTTTAGTTTAGTTTTGTGATATATTATTTGATCTTAAAAAAGTCATTTAACCTCTGTATAGCTTAGTTTCTTTCATGATAAAAAAGGAGGAGCTGATGGAACCTGTTTCTTAGTATTTTTGTGTAATGATTATTGTGAAGAATAAAAGAATGAATACATGAATTTATGGATGTAAAATACTTAGTACTGTAAAGGGTACATAATCTATTTCATGAGCTATTAGTCGAGAATGCATACTTTCTCAAGAATCCAGGAAAATGATACAAGAAGGCTTAAGTGGGCACCACAAACATTCTTAAGTGAGGTGTTGACATCTATGAAAATGCTAACATTTGCAGTTTGTGAGAGGAACAGGCTGAGGAGCAAGGTAATTAACAAGAAGGGTATTGGGACTGCCGGCACAGGGGCTTTAGAAAGGCTTCCCACTCATGGCAGGCAAGCAGGCAGATGGCACCTCTCATTACTCTTCTTCCATGCCTTGAAGGCCCCCATTTTTTCTGTAAGACATTTGGGAAGTTTTTTTTGTTTTTTTTTTTTAAAGATTTATTTATCTATTTATACAAGCACTGGGTACAGTCAGAAGTTGCGGGAGGGTGAGAGAATTCACCAGAGCCAGAGCGGGGAACAGAACAGGCAGACCGATGAAGTGCACTGCTGAGGGGAGCAGCGGGAGGCAGGAGAGTTCTGCACACCATGTGGGACCCTTGTCTGGTGGCTGGGGATCTAACCTGCGCTGCAGAGGCTGTGGGCAGCTTCGCAGCCCAGTGCTCAACCGCTGTGCCACTGGGGAGGCCCCAACATTTGGGGAGTTTTTGAAAGCCTATTGACAGACCCTTTACCAATATCTTTTCTTACTGCTTTCCGTTTAAACGATTTTATTGAGCTATAATTTACATACCACACAATTCTCCCATTTGAAATGTTTTCTTTAGTGTTTAGTATATTCACAAGGTTGTACAGCTGTTACCACTATTAATTTTAGAAAATTTTTGTTTCTCCTAAAAAACTATCTTTCATTGGTCATTCCTCATTCTCCTATCCCCTACCTCTGTCACCCCTAGCTCAAGCCAACCACTAACCTACTTTCTGTCTCTATAGACTTGCCTATTACAGACGTTTTATGGTGGAATCACACAACATGTGATCCTTTGTGACTTGCTGCTTTCTATCACCCTGCTTTCAAGGTTCATACATGTGGTGACACATCCTCCATTACAGGCACATTTTGTTTGTTTATTCATCAGCTAATGAACATTTGGGTTGTTTCCACTTAAGAATCTTAGGAGTTGTACTGCTTTGTTTTGTGTGAACATGTCTTCAGTTTTTTTGGGAAGTGCTTTAGGAGTGGAATTGCTGGATCATATGGAAATCCTGTTTAACTTTTGAGGAATTGTCAAGCTGTTTTCAAAAGTGGCTGCACCATTTTGCATTCCCAGGAGCAGTGTGTATGGGTTCCAGTTTTTCTCCGTTCTTTGCAACACTTGTTATTTTTTTTTTATCATTTTTGATTATTGTCATCCTGCTGGGTATGATTTACATTGCTCAACATGCTGTTGAACCTTTTTTCATGTCTTTGACCATTTGTTTATCTTTTTAAAAATTTTCAATTTTTTGTTAAGGTACACTGGTTTTCGTCATGAATCGTGTAGTAGAAGTACAGGGTCCCTCTCCTCAGGTGGTGTGGTTACCAGGCTATACTCACCAAGAGGACACCCACAGTCCATCACCATTTACCATTGTGCTCCCTCTTTATTTTCTTTGTGCCCCTCTACCCCTTCCCCTCTGGTAGCCTCAGTTCTATAGTCAACTTGCTAGGGTTAGTTTTTTTTTTTTTTTTTTTTTTAAGATTTATTTTATTTACACAAGAACTGGGGTACAGGCTAGATGCGCGGGAGGGTGAGTGTGTTCACGAGAGACAGAGTGGGGAACAGAACAGGCAGACTGATGAAACACACTGCTGAGGGGAGCAGTGGGTGAGACAGAAGAGGTCCGCTCACCATGTGGGTTGCTTCGAGGCCAGCGGAGATCGAACCAGTACTGCAGAGGCTGCCGACAGCTCCACAGTGCTGCGCTCAACCACCTGCGCCACCAGGGAGGCCCAAGTTCTTAATTTAGTTTTGATTCTTTGTTTGGTTTCCTTAAATTCCACATATGAGTGACACTATCTGGTATTTGCTTTTCTGACTCATTTCGCTTAAGATAATCCCCTCCAGCTCCATTCATTTCTATTATCTTCTTTTTTTTAAACTTTTATTATTTATTTATTTATTTATTTATGCATACAAGAACTGGGGTGTAGGACTGAGGTAGGGGGTGGGGTGGTGAGAGGATTTACCAGAGACAGTGGGAAGCAGAACAGGTGGATTTACTGAAATATGCTTCTAAGGGGAACAGTGGGTGAGATGGGAGAGGTCTGCTGTGCCATATGTGGGTTAGCTCCCTGGCCAGGGAGAACTCAGGCCACAGCAGTGATAGTGTGATAGTGCTGAGACTTATCCCCTACGCCATCAGGGAGGTCTCCATTTCTAGATCTTCTTTGGAGAAGTGTCTGTTCAGATCATTTACCCATCGTTGTCTTTTGTTACTGAAGCATAAGATTCTTTTTTTTTTTTTAATATTTATTTATTTATACATACATACATACATACATACATACATACATACATACATACAAGCACTGGGTACAGTCAGAAGCGCGGGAGGTTGAGAGAATTCACCAGAGCCAGAGCGGGGAGCAGAGCAGGCAGAAGGACCGAAGTACACTGCTGAGGGGAGCAGCGGGCGGCAGGAGAGGTCTGCGCGCCATGCGGGACCCTCCTCCAGTGGCTGGGGAGTAGCCCGGGAGCAGCTGGGGATCGAACCGGCGCTGCAGAGGCTGGGCAGCTTCGCAACCCAGCGCTCAACCACTGCGCCACCGGGGAGGCCCAGCATCTTAGATTCTTTTTATAGTCTGAGTACAAGTGTTTTATCAGGTAAATGATTTGTAAATAAATATTTTCTCTTATTTAGTGGGTTGTCTTTTTACTTTCTTGAAGCAGAATACTTTTTGATCTTGATGAAGTTACATTCGTTTGTTTGTTGTTTTGTGTATTGTTTTGCTTTTCAATCCCTAGTTACTCAGTAGGATGTTGGGCTGGGATCCAGGGAACCTGGGTTTCAGCCACTTTTGTCACGAATGAACTAGTTGAGCTATTAAACTGGTGGGCAAGTCTCTCCCCCCATCACCTGCCTGCCTATGCCTGTCTGTCCTACGCCAAAGAAATCTTTCCCTAAAAAAATCCAAGCTGGTCATGTCCTTTCCTTTGTTACAGTCATCCATCGGTTCCCTGGTGTCCATAAAGGGTAAAACCTAAACACTTAAATTTGACATTTAAAGCTCTCCCACAAGCTGGCCTGCTCTATTTCTTTAACACCTCCTCTCTAGACATGCTGAAAAGCTCACCAGTTTCTAAACCTGTGCTGAATAACTCACCTGCCTCTATATCTGTCATCCTTTTTCCTACTTCATGACTCTGCATGCACTTTTTTCTTGGCCAAGAACCTTCCCTATCCCCCACTCCGGTATAAGTATTAAGCTTCCAAGTTAGTCTTTGAGGACCTAAGTGTTCATTGTTGTGCCTGTGCACTGCCTGGTTTATAGGACACACTGTAAATACTTATTAAGTGATTGAAAGAAACACTACCTTTTCTTGAAAGCGTTGTTGGGGCTTTTTATACAAAGTTGTTATTTCCTCTTTTGGATTCCTAGAGTACATAGTTTTTCGTATCTTTTGTAATACTCTCATACTGTTTTGTAATTTACTTATTTTAAAAAAATATTTATTTATGCATACAAGAACTGGGGCACAGGCCAGTGGTGTGGGGCTGAGCGGATTCACCAGAGACAGAGTGGGGAACAGAACAGGCGGATTGACTGAAATACACTGCTGAGGGGCACAGCGGGCGAGTCAGGAGAGGTCTGCTGCACCAAGTGGGTAGCTCCCTGGCTGGCTGGGGATCGAACTTGTGCTGCAAAGGCTGTGGATAGCTTCACAGTGTTGTGCTTATTTATTAACCCCTTGGGCCACCAGGGAGGCCCTGTTTTGTAATTTATTTGTAATATCTTTTCTGCACACTCAGTGATATTTGGTACTATGTCCATCTACTATGTTCTCGGCTGTAGGTTTCTGGCATGTAGAGTAGAGTATTACAGGTAGTCAGTCAATGTTGTCTGTAAATTGATGAATCTCTCTGGGGAGCTCTGTAAAGTGAGAGAGGGGGATGCACCTGGTCTAGATTGTTGGCTGACAGTTTTCATGAGCTGATTTAGATTAAGATTGTAAAATATATGCAGAAGGATTTGAGGTATTAAATGCTCAGGAAAAGGTATTTTCCAGCTTGCAGTTCAAACTTGAAAAGACTTTGGAGACATACTAACTTCATGAACACAGCCTCCCTTGCTTGTTTTTGGTGTGGTGAAGGAAGTGGGGAGAGCAGAGTGAATGGTCAAGGGTTCAGCCTGTGAGCAGATTATTACTATTCCATGATACCCATAGGTTGTGGATTTCCTCAGTTTTAAAGTAGTTATAACTAAGTTTAATTACCTTCTTGACCTTAGAGCTATAAAGCTGCTTTTAGTATCTCTGGTAACTTCTTTGGGAGTTACCAGATTACGTGATCATGCTAATGCTTTAATATTTCTTCCAGCTCGAAGACTTCATGGCTTAAGACTTTGTTTTTCCCCCATGACACATTTTTTAAATTACTTTATTCCTTAGCGATCTCTGTCTTCTTAACCTAAGTCATGCAAGCCATTATATGTGTACTGAATGATATCATTCATTTATTCATTCATTTAGCAAACATTGTGTTAGGAACTTTCTAGGTGCTGGAGTGATGAAGGTGAGTAAACAGCATTTATTTAGCAGTGTTTATTGAATACATGTTTTATGTAATGTTCTGGGGATAAAGTGTGAATAAAGACAGATAAGGCTCTGGCATTATATACAGGTCATTGCTGAGTTTCCTGGGTGTTGATTTTCTTGTCTCTAGTAGACTGTAAGCTGGGTACTGTTTATTCCTCAATCATCTTAATACACTGAATAAATAGTTCTCAAGAAATACTTGATGGGCTTAATGAATAGGGTTCTTCTGATTGCTAAGAAAGACTGTATGTATACCAAGAAAACATGAAGGTTGTTTAATGAAATTAGAACTTGGGAATTTATCGTCTACAAGGTCTCGCAAGTGGCTACTTGGGTGATGTGGGAAGAATTATCTGTACATGTGACTGATTTTTCATTTGGAAAAAGTATTTGGAGGTAGCTTGGAGAGTTACCCAGAATTTCTTATACTTCCTAGTTATTTAAATAGATTTTTATTTCTGAATAATGGACTAATATATTAAAATTTTGGACACAGGACACTGACATGTGATTTCAGTACGGCATACTTAGAACTTCAAAGAGGTTTTCTTTTTTGATTAGCTTTGCTTTTAAAACCAAGGCTATGCCCTTAGTAAAGCAGAATTTTGTTTGTTTGTTTGAATTGACAGGTTTTTTTTTTCCAAATGGTTTACTTGTATTCTTCTATATAAACCTTTTTATTAAGGACTTTCAAAGCCTTCATGAAATTCTCACAGTTTCAATATACCTAAGAGGAGAAGGACTACTTTTGATTTTCAGATGTGAAACTCATTAAAATACATAATACATCAAAATGCTTTTGGGGGAAGGATTTAATAGGGAGTATAAAAACAGAGCATCTTTTAAAATAACTCTTCCTTTAAACATTGAAAATGTGGTCTGGGTTTTGATTTTTATACTGATGTCACCTTCTTGTTCTGGAACCATGGTTCTCAAACCTCACTGTGCAGAAGAATCACCTGAGAAATTGGTTTGAGTTGGCCATTCTCTTTCGCACTCCCTGGTGGTTCGGATCAGTAGATCTTGCCTGGAGACGTACAGGCCACGTGGTTCGGATCCCATGAGCCACAGATGGATGGACATTGATGGAAGCTGCATAGTGTTCCTCACTAACGTTTTCTGTTAGTTCTTCCCCTATGCAGGCCAGCTGGCCTGTTCTGGCCTTTGTCCCAGCCCTTGTTCTTCAATGGCCGCAGTGTTTTGACTCTGTTCATTGCTCCCAAGATGGAACTGCATCATCTCTCACTTTGGGGTTCAGTGCAAGAGGTGGGTTTTCTGAGAAAATGGTCTCTCTAGTTTGGCCCACCCTGATGGTGCCTTCCTCTCCATATATGGTAGTTAAAAAAAATCACCAAAAAAAAAAAAAATCGCCAACATTTAAGTGTCAGGAGCTACTCATCAAAATCTGGATTTCTGACAAACGGGACCAGTACTCTTCCATGTTAACTATTGGCTGGAGCCAGTGAGTGCACTCATTACTTTACAGCTGGCAGGTCTCACCCACTTACCTCCTGAATTCGGGACAAGGGTCATTTTGCTCTTTATTTCCATATTTGTGTGTTACCTTCTTTTCATTAAGCTGGTTTTGCTCACAAACATTCCCTAGGTGGGTCTTGTGGGTATTGAGTATGTAATTCTTGGTTTCATGATTTGTAATGCTCATTGGACATTCCCATAGGTTGTCCTGCCTTGCTAGTATATTTTTCAGGGTTCCCGTATGTAGTGTCACAGGTTGTGTGCTGTATGAGATTGTATGCTAGGTCTCTGTCTTTTAATGTAAAAAATAGTCGATTTCTCTCAATAAGAGTTTAAGGACTTTGAAAGTAGGAATAATCCTAGGTTTTGGTGTTCTCCATAGCATCCAGTATCTATATTCAACTTATTTCTTCTGATTTTTAAAAAAATTAATTCCACGTAATCGAAAAATAAGGTGACACTGTTTTATCTTATTTAGAAGAGAACTGTACTAAGGGAAATAGATTGGGCACAGAATCTTAAATTTGATGAATGTTCTTTTATTTTTTAGAGTTCTTTTTCTATTAGTGCTTAATTTCCATTATAATTTAGTAAGTCTGTGACAAGTATCATTTTAATAACCATTTTTAAAGTACTTTTGATAGAAGATCATCTTATGGAATATAGAGCTGCTGCATGGGATCTTGATGTAAAAATTCCAGATTAGAAAGCTTGAACTAAAAAAGAGGAAGGAAATTTTCTCATAGTCAGAAGTCTTGCATGATGTATTATGGTAAAAGATACAGATGAATATTACAGAAGGACATATAAACCACCCCATTCTTGACTCCATAGATGATTATGATTTTGGACATTTTGGTGTATGTTCTTCAAGATTTTTGGGTGGGTGGTGGCTATGTTTGTATGGGCACATGATCTTGAAAATAATTCTGAATTTATTTATTTAGAAGAGAACTGTGCTAATGGGAATGATTTAAGATTGGGCACAGTTAGACCAGAAAAATGTTTTTGGAAGGCCTAATTCTGTCCTGTCCATTACTATGAGTGATTAATTTGCTTTCTTACCAAGTCACATTGAACAATTGACTTGTCCAATTAGTTGTCCAGCTTCTGGTCAGATACTTTTTGACCAGGTGCTTATTGAATCACAAGGCTGAGATATTGATATAAAGATTATAAAACAGTGCTGCTAAATATTACGCAGTGTATGCTTCTGCTTTAGTAGTCTGAGTACCCATTTTGGTAACCATTGGCTTTTTTTTTTAATACTGAAAATTGAGTCAACATTTTCCCCGTGTAGTTTGAGGAAGGAGTGTGTTTATGTTCAAGCTTCACTACATTTTGGAGAATGGTGATTCATGGCATATCATGTACAAATCTCTAGCTTCTTTCTTACACCCTTCCCCATCTTCCAGGCAGAAAGAACCCAGATATCTGCTGACTAAATGGGAAGATTTTGTTTGTTCATAGGAGAGTATGGTGTAGGGGAAGAGAACAGACCTTGGAGCTAGGCTGCTCTCTACTTATGTGTGGCCCATAGCAAGTCCCTAACCTCTTTGGGTCACAGTAAGCTTATCTATAAAATGGGGGAATAAATGTAAACAGGAAAGATTAATTTGATGAATAAATGAGATAACCACTTCTCAAGCCTCCTATCCTACCCTTTGTTTCATTCCGCCTTCCTCTCCTTGTTCCATTATGAATTTGCTTCCTTGGTCATGTATTGTCTTGAACTTTCTGCTCCTTCTCTCATCCTATATGCATTGATATGCATTTTTCCTCTTATTTCAGTTGAGTAGGGGTTCCTCCTTCTGTTGAGTAAATTCATTTTTCTGTCATTGCTCTGTGTTTGTTTCTGCTGCTGCTAGGCATCCCTGTTGTTATCCTGAATCTCTTCCTCAATTCACTTTCCATTTGGTCCTCGTGGCAAGTGAGGGGGTGAGGAGGATGTGTATTATCGCTTTCATTGCTCAGATAGGGGAAGTTTAAGGTAGTCAGAGACAGGGTGAGCACCTCCTGCCTCTAGCTCCAGCACCCTCTTCTTTATCCTTTGTTGATGGTTCCATTAAAAAAAAAAAAAAAAACAAAAACCCAAAAAGTTCCAGAAACAACAAATGCTAGAGAGGATGTGGAAAAAAGGAACCCTCTTACACTGCTGGTGGGAATGTAAACTGGTCCAGCCACTAAGGAAAGCTGTCTGGAGGTTCCTCAGTCTACTAAAAATGGAGCTACCATATGAGCCATTAATTCTACTCCTAGGAATCCACCCAGTGGACACAAAGACACTAATTTGAAGGGAATCATGCATTCCTATGTTTATTGCAGCACTATTTATAATAGCCAAGCTATGGAAACGACCCAAGTGCCACAAAATAGACAAATGCATCAAAAGTTGTTGTATGTTTATACAATGGAATATTACTCAGCAATCAAAAAAGACAAACTCATAACATGTGCAGCGACATGGAAGGGATTATGCTAGCCAAAATTAATCACAAGGAAAAAGATAAATACTGGATGGTCTCATTTATATGTGGACTATAGAGACACCAAACCAGAGTTCAAGAGAAAGTCATAACTAGCAAACTGACCACAGAACTGAGGCATACAGCAAAGGTGGAGGTGGGTGGGGGCACAAAACAGGGGAGGGAATACAAGGGAATAAGGTGATGGTTCATGGGCGATATGGTGGCAGGAGGGAGAACTGTGGGGACTACAGTGATGTAAGAAAAAAAAAGAAAAAAAGAAAGTTAAACGAACAAAAAATTTGGACTTAAAATTGCAAAAAAAAAAAAGAAATCCAGATAATTCAGATTGCTTCTCCTTATACTAGCAATATACAGGAGTGTCATCGCTCCTGAGTCTAAATGTGCACTTGTCATTTGATTGGTTTTTGCCTTGGTTTCCTAGTTTGTCAAGTAGGGGATAATTAAAGTAACTCTCTATGGACTTGTAAGAATTAAATGAGTTAATATATGAAAAGCACTGGAAACTGTATCTGCCCCAATAAGTGTGCTATACATTTTAGCTGATGCTGTTATGCTAGGATCTACCACATTTCATTTTGTATTTAATTAGTTTATTTTTTAGTTTTTCATATTTATTGAATCTGCATTGTTACAACTTGCCATATAAGTATATATAAATGATTTCAGGTCAATTTTAGTATTGTTTCCTCAATCCTGAGTTTAGAATGTAGTCATTTTGAATTATTTCCTGTGACAAAGACTTAGTGAAAAAAAGAAAAACTGCAGCATTTGGGCCATGCAATTATATCTTCATTTGGCACCTTGGTGTTTTTATTTGAATGAGAGATGATGCACCCATTTGATTTTGTTAAAGTAAAAGTAAATCTAGGTCATTGTTTTCTGAAAACCAAATTGTACTTTCATTAAAGCAAGTTTGTTTCTTGAAAAGTTGCATTTGAAACTAATGTTTTAAAACCCATTTGCTTCTCATAGACTTCCAAGATCAAGGAAGAGATAAGTTCCTATAAGAAAATTTCCAGTGCCTAAAACATATTCCCCTACTACCACAGCCATAGATGAGAAAACTCTGAAGCTCAATTTAAGTGACTTGCAGGATAGTCATGAAGTATGACAAGTATCTGTTTTAGGTTATCATTGTCAAAATCATTTTCAATGTAAACGTGAATAAGTCCAGATTAGGACATCATGAGAGAGATTGTGAAATATAAGACATGGAGAGACTGGGCTAGGAACCAGAGTTCTGGTACCTGGGCTTGCTACTGGTCAGCCCAGTGAGCTGGAACATCCCCTTGTATTCATTGGACTGCACTTTCCTCATGTGAAAAATGTGACAGTGGAACTATAGTGGATGGTCTCTTGTGGCTTATCCAGAGAACACATGGTTTGGTTTATTTCTCCTAACAACAGGCAAGATATTACCAAACATTGGTCAGTTTGTACTTATTAGTAAGGGGAAGGACATGGAGGAGAAAACTGTAAATTTTTGTTTTCTCCCCTCTTTTTCCCCCACTCATCATTACTGCCTTGCTCTTCTGGTTTAACAGTATATTGACTGTTTTATAATTTGTGTTTTTGCATTTCTGCCACGTGTATTTGTCTCTTTTGCAGGCAACTCTGATCTGTGATACCTTCAAAATCTTACTGTTTTACTCTGAGCAGTGGCACTCAGGACTAAAATCAGGCTTTTCTCTCTGATTGTGCAAATGGAAGCTGGCATTGCCCTTTGTTTCACTGTGTCACTGTGTCCTCAGACCTTTTTTTTTTTAAAAGAGTTATTTATTTGTACAAGAACTGGGGTACAGTCAAAGGTGCGGGAGGGTGAGAGAATTCACCAGAGACAGAGTGGGGAGCAGAACAGGCAGACTGACCGAAGACACTGCTGAGGGGAGCAGTGGGCGAGGCAGGTGAGGTCTGCCATGCCATGTGGATTTCTCCCTGGCCGGCCAAGAATCGAACCCGTGCTGCAGAGGCTGCGCTGCAGAGGCTGCGGACAGCTTTACAGTGTAGCGCTCAACCCGCTGCGCCATCTGAGGAGGCCCTCCAGAGGCCTTTTTATGAGTAATTGCATTTCTAAAAAATTGCCTATGAAGTAAATGCTTGTATATAAACGATTTTTGTGACTAATTTGATTTTAAATTTGGAATTGTAGTTTTTTTAGAGGAAAATGTATTGGTATCTGACACAATGAATTTTAATTTAAGTTTTCAAATATTTAAAGTGATATTCTGTTTGTAACTAGGCAGTTTTATATTTCTTATTCTCTGCCAGTGGTTTTCAATTGAGGTTCCAAAACCTGGAGAAGTATATGAAGTTCACATAGGGGCTTCTGTCATCTATGTGAACAGAAGACTAAACTAGTGTTTTTTAAATATATTAGGTGCTTGTAATTAATAAAGCTCAGATTTATTTGAAATCATTTACTAAATTCACAGTTCAACAGAAATCTTTGGTCATTGGTTTTACTTTGATGATATCAAATGTTTCAATCATTAGTATTTAAATATGCAAGAATAGTTAAAAACCTTCCAAACGTTCATATACATGAAACTTAGAAAATATCCTTTTCTAAACTGTATCAAGAAGTTAGTTAAATGATCAGAACCACCTATAATACACATTTGTTTAGGAGCATGCATATATTAAGTACTTTTTGTTTTAAGTAAAACTTAAGGAATTTAAGAAATGTTTGCTTTTGCACTGATTAAAAAGGCCTTTTTTTTTTTTTAATCTCTAATGGATTTAGGCCATTGGGTCTCAAGCCAAAACTACAAATAATCTAAAAAGTTCTCAAGATGTGGTTAATAATTTATAAGAACCAAGGGATTATTAGCTTCTTTTCTGATAAAATATTTAGTTTTTTTCACTGAATTGCTACCATGCTTAAAATAAGACATAAGCTAAAGAAACTGAGTTATTGCCAAAAGTTCACCAAAGTGCATCTTCTCCTAGTAAAATAAGACTGGTTAATGTTTGTGACAAATACCAAGCAGTGGTTAAGTATGATACCAGGTGTTACCACTAACATGAGCGTTCTTTCTGGCCACAAAAGTAGCAAGTGGTGTTCTGAGACAGTGTGTAGTGGTCATTGACTTACCATTCTCATTCCTGGGAAAATTTTGAGCAGATTCATGTGTTTTATACCTAGCTACTTACCCTGTATACTCATAGTTTTACTTGGTGGGAGAAGGGGTGTGGTTTGTCCACTGAAATGGTGTTTATCAATAAAGATAAACACCTTTTGATGTAGAGACATGTTTTGTGAAATCCCATGGAACCAATTTTTGATCCAGGAGTCTAATTGAATAAAGACCTTCATGGTTCTTTTTATCACATTGTTCTTTCAACTCATAATTATGCACCTCTATGTAAAATGCTTAGAAATGGTATCACCTGGGCATTGTATATATGTGATAACTGCCTTAATAAAGGTTAGGATGTTATGGAAAACCGGGAAACTTAAGCTGGAGAAACATATATTTTACCTTTAGCAATGTAGAATGTTCATTTAAAAGCATTAAACTGGCTAGAGCTGGGATGGGGGAGGGGTGCTAGGGTGGTTAAAAGGATATCACTATTATGGTGCCTGCCTGACATTTTAGTTTCGAAGTGTGTCTTGTTTATTTTGGAACCGGAAACATTTCTTTGAAAACTACCTTTTTAACTGTGCATTGAGTAAAAACATAGTTTGCGATTCCTAACCTAGAATTGATCTGAATTTTTATTGTCAAGTCTCAGGTTTTCAGATATTTGATTTCTTTGATTATTCATTCAAGATTTAAGTAACAGGGAAAGCCACATCAGTATGTTTCTACCATTTAGATACATAAGTTGAAAAGGAAAACTAGTTATTTAAATTTGACTGCATATGATCAGATTCTGCTAGATTAAACAATAAACACTTAGGAAAAATATCCTACTAACTTAAACCACTTCTCTCTAGATAAGTTGACTGGTTCAAGAGGGAGGAGCTTGGTGAAATTTTCTGCCTTTTTGAAGTTGGCGTGGCAAATTGAATTAAGCCTTATTTTGCTTCTTGAAGCTTGAGCAATGTCAGGATAATGTTGATGGACAATTTGTGGTCACATTCTAATGTTCGAGATAGAATTGTGTATAAAGCTTGATTTATAGATGTAACAAAGGAAAGTTTTTAAATCTTAAATTGAACAAATGAAGGCAACTTAATTCAGATTATGTCTGTGTCTTGAAAATTATTAATGGCGTAAAAAGCCACATTCTTGTCAAAAAATGAAAGCAAATTGGTGTATATTCTTTTATACTTCAGATATAAATTTATGTATATACATGTTCAGCTTTACAAAAATGGGAATATATTTTCTGTCCCAATATATATTTTCTCTGAACATTTATTTACCTTTTAATACTTTGTCTCATTTGTTTATTTTTTTAATTACTCTATGCTCACCTAAGGGGTGCATATATAGTCATTTGTTTAAAATTTTCCCTTACTGATAACACTTGAGGTATTTCCAATTTGTTGCATTTGTAAACAACTGTGGGAACTGTGGGACCTGCTTACTGCATATTTCTTCTTGTGCATAGGTGAATATATAAATGTAGGACAGATTCCTAGAAGTGGAATTCTGAATAAAAGACAAGTGAGTTTTGTAGATATTGTCAAGTTGCCTTACAAGTAACAATTTGCATTCTTAGCAAGGATAGAATACCTGTTTTCTCACAGTCCCTGAATGTTGTCCTGAGCTCTGTTAATTTTTGCTAATTATGGGTCATAACTATTTTTTATTTTAAAACTACATATTTTTAAAGTAACAATTCTAGTTTAGGAGTTGGGGCATCATGTGTTTTCTGAAATGTTGACCTTCTTTACTGGTTAAATGAATAAGGGAAAATATTTATGTAGGGTAAGTAGAAAATGTCAGGATTTTTTGCCCTCCTACCATTGACGTCTAAGAGCACACCTGTGCCTGATGGCGGCCACCTGGTGTAGTGTGTGGGTGGGTGTAAGTGGGTGCACCTGGGTGGAGAGGCTGGGCACATAAGGGCAGCATCACGGGGTGCTAGAATCAGCGGTAGGAGAGGCGGCAGGTAGCCGAGAAACAGAGACCATGAGAGAATGTAGAGAGCCCAGAAGGAGTGAAGATTCGCAGGGTGCTAGGAGGCCCCTCCTCCTGGCTCCTGGTCCCCCTGCCTGCTGTGTCCCCGGTTGTGGCACTGCAAATGATATAAAAAGCTCAATAAAAAAGCCACTGAAAAAGCCACTGAGGTCTCCAGGATACCTCCTTTACCTGTCTGCCCGGATCATAGAGAACCTGCTCTGTGCCTTGCTGGCACTACAGTTTACCAACTAAAATTCCTTACCAAGACAAGAAACTTCACTTCTACTGCCATTGAAGAATATTATGTTATTTGAAGCTGACCTTGTTCATACCCCCTGGAGTACTTCATTATACCGTTATCTTTCATGTTTGGTAATATCAGAAAATTCATCAGAAATACTTTTTACCACGTGTGCAAACCCAGCCATTTGAGTACATCTTCCTGCACTGAATACAGAGTAAGTTACTTTTGATTTGACTGTGGCTGCAACTTTTTTAAGGTGCTTTTGCTGTGAATACCAGTGATTCATAACTATGGACTTTTTTTTGTCTTGTTCCCCAAGGACCATTTATTATTGTTGTAGGTCTTTTTGATTATCACAGTTGGGGGGTGGGACGGGGGCAGGAGATTACTACTGGCATCTAGTTAATAGAGAGACCAAGGATGCTGCTTCACAGCAGATCCTTCCACAATAGAGAATTATTTGGCCCCAAATATCAATAATACTGTGGTTGAGAAACCAGCCCCACAAAGAAGTTAGGGTGTTCTGCTTTACAAACTACCTGATTCCTTTACTTAAATCCTATCCCATTTCTTGCAGCTACATGCCAGGCTGACCCTTAGTTATCAGGATTCCTGAGGGAGAGTGACTGGCAAGGGTCCATGGCTACCCTGGACTACCTTTGGATACTTTGTTGTTAGAACTTTATACCTTTTCTCATCTTTTGTCAAAGGTAGGGACAAAAAGGTTGAGCTTGTGTAGGGTAAAGAAAATATCAGGCTTTTCTGCCCTTCCGCCATCAGGATAGATGATGGATCCTTGTCCTGAATGCATGCCTGATGGCGGGCACCTGGAATAGGGTGTGGCATAGGTAGATGGGATTCAGCTGAGCTAAGACTGTGCTTTTTAAGGGTGGCGTCACGGGGACGCCAGCAGCAGCAGCAGCAGCAGCAGCAGCAGCAGCAGAACCAGAACCAGAACCTGAAGGAGAAGCCGAAGCAGAAGCAGAGAACGCCAGAGAGCCCAGATAGAGTGAAGACTTGCTGGGGGCTGGGAGGTCTGCCAGCCTCCCAGCCCCCCAGCCAGCACCCCTGCCTGCCATATGCCTGGTGAACCCCAAATAAAAAACCTGCAAAACTACTGAGGACTCTGACTCCTCCTTTACCTGGTCTGCATGGGATCAGAAAACCTGCACTGTGCCCAGTCCTGCCCTTTACAGCTTGACAAAGTCAAGTCTGGTATAAAGACTCAACTTTTGAGTCTTGTAACAACTGTGGTAATTTCTGTTGTGGGAAAGTTGACTGTCATAATTTTGCTGGTAAGTACCTTTCCACTCAAATGCAGAAGTAAAACACCTCTTTGCCAGCAAACAAACAAACACCGTCAACAAACAGAAATCTTCCAACAAACTTAAACACCCACCTGGTGAACTAGGAGAACTAGGAGTAGTTATCCTAATTGTGCTTTTCAAGTTTGTACTTGACCTGGACTAGCATGAAAGAAAACTAACTGGTATGACTGTCCTGAATGCATTTCCAGTGAAGAGGCTGGGAGAGTCTAAAAGAATGTTTTGAGTCATCAGATCCATTTAAAATGCCAGATTCTTTCCATGGGGTTCATTTAAACCTGTTGTGACCCTTTGCAAATCTTCACAAGATGCCTCAGAGCCATCATAATAGGGAATATTGCTTGTTTAGCATATTCTTTCTAAAGGGCACCTTTATATTTGACCACATTTCTAATCAACCATCATGTAAGAGAAAGACAGATGGGAATTTTTGGGTCCTTAACAGGAAAGAACAGCTGCATGGGGGCAGAGATTCTCATGAAATAGTTTCCTTTAGGATAAAAAGGAAACTCTCCATTGGGAAGTAAGGTGTCATCTTCTTTTTTCTTTTCCCCTGACAATTTAGGTTTAGACTAAGTGTATATCAACGTGTGAAAATTCATTGTGCTGTTTATTTAAGCTTTACCTGTAATTCTTGTTCAGAAGTAGAAACCTGTAAGTCAGGTTATTAAGAACAGAGTTACTGGGCTTCTTTATGACCACAGAGTAAAGGTTGTGGGCTACTTCAGGGTCAGGGGGATGGGAAGTTTTCCCTTTTGTTTTCGTTGTCTTTGTCACCTTTGTTTTTTTTGTTGTCTTAGTTTAGTGTTCCCCATTAAAAATGGGAGCCACATATATAATTCTTAAATTTTCTATTAGCCAGATTATAAAAAAAAAGTAAAGTCAGTGTATAAAATATTGTTTCACTAAGGAGCCAGTGAAATGAGTTATTTTACATTCTTTTTGTATACTAAGTCTTTGAAATGAAATTTCAGCTCATTCGGACAAGTCCTATTTCAAATACTTAATAGCCATACGTGGGTTAGTGGCTGCCATATTGGATAGCAGTTTTTTCCCCAGCTTTATTGAAGAATGGCAAATAAAAATGTATATATTTAAATTATGCAACATGGTGTTTTGATGTAGGTAGCACTGTGAAATTACAACCAAGTTAATTAACATATTCATCACATCATAGTTACCCCTTTTTGGGTTTTCTTTTTGTGATGGGAGCATTTAGGTTTAATGTCTTAGCAAATTTCAAGTGTACAATATGATTTTTAACCATCATCCCAATACTGTACATTAGATCTCCACACCTTAATCATATTGTAGCTGAAAGTTTGTTCTCTTTACTACTGACTGGTTACAAGACATTGAGACAAAGGTGTGTATATACATATAATTTAAGAAAAACAATTTTGTAGTTAACCTCAGCTGCTCCTTAAGAAGCTCAAAATATGTTTTAGCATTGTAGTTGCTATAAATTGACCTGAGGTTCCTTATATTTGTTTGTGGCTGTGCATATGCCAGTTTTCCAATGGCATATTTTTAAAAAAAAAAACAAGATTAGCTGAGAAAAGCATTTTTCAAGGGTAAAGAAGGACTTTACTTGAATTAAATAGTAACATATTCTGAGAGAAACATTCTAAAATCAATGACATCAGGAAGCTTATTGCTAATTAAAATTAAGAATTTTAGTATTTGATTACCAGCATGGGCTGTGTTATGTAATAATTCATGAAGAAGAAAATGGGCTCTATTGTCATTAAGACTTTACAGATTAAAGATAGGATTCACTTGGCTTTCAACTTAAAACTTCAATAAATGAAACTGCATTTTGAGACAATTACATTTTGTTTTGCATGAGAGTAGGTGAGACACCATGGCATTTTAAAAGGGAATCAATATTTTATACATACTTCTTAACAAATGTACTAATGAGTCTGTACTAATTTTATAATCAGAAATAATCCTTCCCCTATCCCCAAGAATTAAGGGGAAAAAAAAAACCAAAACAGAAAACGAAAAAACAAAAACCAAAGCCATCATCAGCACACAAATGTGAAGAGGTTTGAAGACCTGGAATCTAATACCAGTTCTGTTATCAACCATCTGTATGATTTTGGGCCAGATAGTTAACATTTCTGGGTCTCCATTTCTTCATCTTGTAAAACCAGAAATTAAAGTTGATTAGGTTCTATAGGTCTTTTTTTTTTTTTTTTGTCAAAGAGTAATACAGTTCCATACTTTTTCTAATAAGACTTTTTGAAATTCTAAGAAGGAATATATACCTTGAAGAGAAGGAATATGTACCCTGAAGAGAGTCTAGGAGTTTTCCTGAAATCATACATTGAATGTTTATTATATGCCAACTAAGTGCCCAACAGTGTCTTTTAGCTTTGAAGAATTTGGAAGAAATTGTCCTAAGTAGTGTTAGAAGCTGAGATGTTGTGGAAAAGAAGGAATGAAGCAAAAAGATGAGAATGAACAATAGAAATAAAGTAATGGCATACTCAGTACCTTATAATTTAAAAGGTGCTTTCCTATGCACTATCATTTAATTCCATCTACTATTGTGGAGACATGAGGGAGAATATAAGAAAATAGCTGGAACCACGTGAAAGACCAATGAGGAAGGGGGAATTAATAAAACTTAGAGAGTACCATACTAAAGCAGTATTTGGAATAATCTGAGGGAAAAAGAACATTTGGACTGAATCTGAGAGAAGAAATAAGAGAAACTGATTGTATTGAGTTGGTCAGTGTGAGGCTGGAACCCTGAAATTGTGTTGTTGACTTTCATAGACATAATGTATAGAGCGTACTGTAGGGAAAAAATTCTACTGTCCCCCAAAATATGTCTCTTTGGCATAAGGATTGTTTCATAGAAGGGGCTCTAAACTGTGTGGAGGTTGTCTTTTTTTAAGAGATATTTGCTTATGTAAAGAAAAATCTCCCTTTTTTATTAGCCTGTAGTACATTACTGGGTTCAAAGATGTTTTGAGAGCTGAAGGATGAATTTGTAAGGTAGAATGGATTAAAATTACAAGTGTTTTAGACCTTCAAAGCATAACTATTCCTCCCAGGTTTATGGAGTAGTCTCTGACATGCTTTTCAGAAATCAGTGGATTGATTTCCAAATGCTCACATTATTGGCAATGACCCTGTCCATTTAGCCACACTTAATCACTGTGCTTTCCTTTTGCTTTTTAACCATTTTCAATTTCCTTTTTTTTTCTCCAGATGACTAAGCTGGAGAAGAAATGCATCTGTTGCTCTGGAGAAAGACCAAATATTTGAGAGGCAGGATACAGTGTTTTAATTCCAAACCTGATTTCCTAGTAGAATATATCATTTTTCTCTTATTTTAAGATGTTTTAAGCAAATATTTATCTTCACTTTCAGGTAATATGTTTAGTTGGCAGCATTGTGGAAACTGAGGCAATATGACGTAATAGGAACATGCTATTTTTGTCTCACTTTTCTTCCTCTGATTCTTAAAATAGAAACTGTGCTACTTGAAGGGCCTGAGAGTAGGTTTTACTTTATGACAAAGTAAATTATTTGTTACAGAAACACTGAGAGAGCTCACTCTATTATGTGGTGTTCTCATAGGTGCTCTGACACAAACATACGATTGGGGCACAAATATAATTAAGTATAATTCCAAGAGGCAGATATTATTGCATTATGTGGTCTAGTGAAGTGCAAAAAGAGTGGTATAAGCAAGGGGTGCCTGCAGTTCAAAGGAAGGAAGAGATCTCATCAGACAGAGAATCGCCAGAAACGAAAGTATTAATGTTTGAGAGGAGCTCTGAGGATGGATGGAGATGGAGGCGGAGTGGACAGGGGCATTTGCAGTGCCCAGGCCTGGGAGTGTAAAGGCTTCTGTGGGGTCTTCTAGCTGAATGTAGCAATTTTCTTGGGGCTGATAGTTTCTTTGGGATGGTCCGGAGGGAAGAGGCAGAAAAGCAGAAGTAGATAGGAAAGGAAATGCGAGGGGAGGGAAATAGTGGAGTACTGTGAATCTCATGGTTTTTGCACGTTTATTTTCTGATACACCCAAACGATGGCATTGGTAAATGCTTTGTAATGAGAATTTGTGGTGTGTAATTTAGTACATACCAAAAGAAGAATATTGGCATATATACATATTAGATCTCTATGTATGAACGTGTATGTGTGCCTGTGTGTGCATAACTTTTCCCAGAAAAGAAATGATTGTTGGGGCCTCCCTGGTGGCACAGGCGGTTGAGCGCAGCACTGTGAAACTGTCCACAGCCTCTGCAGTGCGGGTTTGATCCTGGCCGGCTGGCCAGCGAGAATCCCACATGGTGAAGCAGACCTCTCCTGTCACACCCGCTGCTCCCCTCAACAGTGTATTTCATCCGGCTGCTTGTTCTGTTCCCCACTCTGTCTCTGGTGAATCCTCTCACCCTCCCGCATATCTGGCCTGTGCCCTGGTTCTTGTATAAATAAAAATAAATCATAAAAAAAAAAAAAGAAATGATCGTTACTTTTTGAATTTGTTAGAGAACCTATTCCACTTCTGAATAACTTGGAACAAATTGTTTCCTGGTGGAAATGTTTAAAAAAATCTGTATGTGTGTATGTGTGTGAGAAAGAGGGGAGGCAGGGGAGAGAGAGGAAGTTAGGAGAGGTTTAAGGGGGAGAAAGGAGAAGAGGATAAAGCTGAAAGGGTTGGTGAGAGAACTAGAACTGAATGTAATTAGGGACATATTTTTCCAGGAAGTGTCTTAGAGGCGGGGTTCTCCATCACAAATAATTTCCCAGTATTTTTACAACCACACAGTCTACAACAAATTAATTCCAGTTATATATTAATAAATATGTAAAGACCTATAGATTTTTATGTTTTGTTTTCTATCTTAAAAAGAGATAAGATGACTATGGAAGAGGACATTCACATTTTATAGTTTTATTATGTTGCCAGTAGGTTTTTATTTGAATACTGGAGCAGTGTCTGTTCTTCTGTGAATAGGAGATATAAGGCCAAAGTTGTACAAAAAGAGTTGATCTTTCATTTGGATAGAACATTTACTTTTGTAAAAATAAGGCAGGTGAAAAGGGTATTTAAAGAAATAAATTGTTGAGTTTGGATATAATAATTGCTTGAGGAGAAAGGTTTCTTTTCCCTTCTCAAAGTACTGAAAAGTTATTTATTTTTAAAATAAAAAATGCTCTTGCACTGTTCTTTCCTATGGGCGTATTCTCAAAAGTACAGGCTCTGAGGAGAGATGAACAAACTTACCCCATTTACTGTGGGAACTCTTACTGCTTAGGTCCCCTGCAAATTTTGAAGATATCATTGGCTTATATGTTTCATTGAGAATTGTTGAAATAATTGGCTATAAAAATTGAATTTTGTGGTGTACCCTGGTTGTGTTTTTAAAGCATCTCCTCTCCTTTACTAGCCTGAGAAAATTGTGAAGGGCTTGGAAGATATACTTGGCCTAGATTTAGAACCTTGTGGTGTCTGACTTCCTGATCTTATATGTTTGGTTTGAATATAACATTGTTTCTTGTGGTTTAGCAAACTGTCATAACCTCATTGTCCTTGCCTCATTCTTAGGAAGCTGCCTTTTGCTTTGGGGTAATTGTAATTTTTGATGCAGTACATGCTTAGGACAGATGAAAAAAAGTTTAATAATGTTGATGCAAGTTCTTTCTGAGGAAAAGGAAATGATTTAAGTCTTTGGTGTTCTTTATGTTGGTGTGTGTGTGTATGTGTGAGTGAGAGAGCGAGATCGAGAGAGAGAGAGAGAGAGAGAGAGAGAGAGAGAGAACGCTTGAGCGAGAGCGAGCGTGCATGCACTTATCCATTCATTCATTCTTATGTCTTTCAGATGCCCCGTCAGACTCTTCAGTCTGTATTTCCAGGCTAAAATTTTCTCCGATCTAGACCTGCATTTCTAGTCACTCCTAAATCTCTGACACAGACACACCAAATTCAGTATGTCCTAGGCCTCTAGGATCTCTCCTTTGGAGTTTCTCCATTTTGGGGGATGGTGTCTTCCTTTTAACATGAGTTTATCTGTTTGGGCTGCAAGTCTTTTTGATTCTCCCTGTTGAATAGCAATTTGAGTCTGTCCTGCTCTCTCCTTTCCCACTTCTGTGTTCTTTCCTTTCTTGCCTACCCACTTGTGAAGTCGTATTTCAGAGTTGCCTGTATGAGCTTCTGTGGTAGAAAACTCCATTGACTTCTCTTCACAGAAAGTAGCAACCCCTGGATCTAACCCTGCCTGCCCTCAGGTGACTGGCTACTTTCCTCACATACCCTGTGGTCCATGCTGTGGGGACCTGCCTGCTTGAGTGCTCTGGGCTGTGCCCCTCTCTTACCTTACCATGCAGTTCTCTGGACATGGGCAGCCCTTTGTCCTCTTGTGTTGCCTGCCAGCTTTTCTTGCTCTCTCAACAATTGGCCCAGATAGCACTTCCTCTGGGAGGCAGAGTTAAGTGCCGCCTCTTCCTCATTTACACTGAACCCTGATCAGATCTCATGTTGTACTTATCACATTGATGTCATAATTAGGTAAAGGTCCATCTTCCACAAGCCTGCGAGCTCACCCTATTTAAAATTGTAACCCTGCTCGCTCCTCATTCTCCTTTCCTTGCTTTACTTTTCCGTTTTTCTGTGGTACTTGTCCCTATACTGAAGAATGTTCTTATTTTTAATATCTGTGCCTGCATGCTAGAACATAAATTCCACCAGGGCAGAGAGCCTAATCTCGAATTAAATATGTTTTAGAATGGATTTTCATGCATTCATTTAAATGTATCCTTTTGTGAGGTGCTGGCTTACTCTATTTATTAGTTTCAGATGTCCTGGTCTGCCAGATGTGTTTTGTGTCTACTTTATTACCTCCTTTTCTTCTGTAAACCTAAACTCAAAAATTAAACAACTATGAAAGTATTTCAGCAGAGCTCATGCTTCAGAATACCACCGACCTAGAGTCCCAAATCACACGTGCCCCTTGGTAGCATTTTTGGGACACTTTTGGTCGTATGAGCTTGAAAAATTTTGTGAAACAATGAATTTTTATGTTGATCCTAAGACATTTTTCTTGTATGGTTAGATAATTGCATAGCATTTCATTTCCAGGATATTGTAAATATTGGCATTTAGAAAATGTCAAAAGAAGAAATGGATGTTGGGTACATGGGAGTTTATCTTAGTGTTCTTTCTCCTTTTGAGTATATTTTAATATTTACATAACAAAAAGGACAAGACAAAGCAAAATTTCTCTATGGAAGGTGTTCCATATATGCGTATTCTGGTTTGAGAGCATTGTGCTTAGATGCCACTAGCACCATTAGTTTTAGGACTGTTAACAAAAGAAGGCATTAACAAAATGAAATGGCCATTTTTGACCCAAAAAACATCAGTTTCACATGATTTCACCTAATATTACTGATTCTATATGTTGGTTTTCCCTCCATGCCAGTTTTATTTCACTCACTGGAACAGAACTTGATGACTCAAGAAGAATTTTTTTCAGGCTCTTTAATCCTCTTAAACTACCTTTTAAAATGAAGACTTGTCAAAAAAAATTTAATTTGCTGTCAGTACGGTGCTAGGTGCTATATATACTGAGTCAGACATGCAGTTACTTCTTGCCTTTATTGTACCAGACTTAAATTATGTTTTGCTCAGCCTTTTATTCTTAAGTGTGGACAAACAAAACTGGTCAGTTCATTTAATGAGCAAGGCGCTGAGTGAACAGAAGAGAATTTTCAGGGCCAGACAGTTGGAGCTGTCATCTGAATAGAAGCTGACAAGTTGACTTAGAGAGAAGTTAATCTTCTAAAGCAAAGCGCTCAGAGTGTCTCTGTTTTTGTCTTTGTTGTGAAGGCTGGGAATAACAGAATGGAGGCAGATACTGTTCTGAGTGTTTTCTTTAGTGTGAAGAAGATTGGGATCTAGAGACTAGTCGTAGTGATTTAATCTGCTCCCATGGTAAGTTAGGTAAGTTAACAGTGAAGTCAGGTTCTCGTGGCTTCTCAGCTGCCACAGCCAGCTTGGCCATTGTTATCCAGAGGTTCCTGGCCTCTGGTTAGATAAGCATTAATATATTTTTTGCCCACTTAGGTATCATACGCCACATTTTACAAAAAAATTCTGTCTTTTGTGATGTATAGAACTAGCCTCTGAATTTCTTCTAGGAGAGCTCAGTAAAGTGCTTTGCCCATTGTACGATTCACTTTGAGACTTCAACCTCACAATAGAGTATCTCAGAAATATCATGTAATTTTTTTTTTAGTAATTCAAAGATGAATTATGTGCAGAAATGACCTTGAATTTGTTCACAGTACTGTTTTTATGTTTTGAATGGAGGAAAAAGGCTTGTCATGGTTTAGAACTACTAAGTCATATGATGGTTGGTTTTACCTGAATTTTGTAGATGATTTCCTTGGTGCAATTCTGGATGTGTGTTTAAAGCTCTACATTTGAGCTAGGTACCATGTTGTATTTTCCAAGCCAATAGATGGAATTTAGGGTCTAGGAAAGATTTTTCTTTCATGATTTTTGATATACATATATAAGAAACTAAGATCCCATTTAGTTAATATGTATCATTTTACCTTTATTGAGTAGTGCAAGCCCACATAAGAGTAGAACTGTGCTGGAAAACATGTCAATATTTCCCCAATCTTTTACTACATGCAGTAAAGAATTTCACACCCACACCACATCCCCCAACTCCCACTAATGCAAGAGTGCATATGAAACCAATATAAAAGTTAAATGAAGCAGAGCTTGTACTTGCTGTTTTAGATATACTTGTTTCTCTTCTTTTCTAATCTATTTAAAATGTGATGTTGCAGTCCCATAAATTGAGTTTGGAAAAAGCAATGAAATAGGACTTATTGTTATATTTGGCCTAAGTGCCTTCTAGAAGGAATTTTTGAGAATTGTATTGAATATTAATTCTCTTAATTCCTTGAGTAAACTTTCTTTCATCCCTGCCTTCAGTATTTAAAAGTTATAGCATGCCAGCCTCTGTGCTGATGGCCTAAAGCAGATGTGGTTGCTGTATCCTTAGAATGTTGTATTCACAGTCACAGTGATAACTGCCTCTTACTGAGCCACATACAAGGAGGTTGTAGTAGCATTAATACGAATCGTTACCACTTAAGGGAGCGCCTATTACTTGCTAAGAGTTGTACATTGTTTTTCTTATTTCTTCACCAAAGTTTGCAGGGAGGAAGGTTATAATTCTCCCATTGGATGAGGAAACAGAGGCAACATTTAGTCGGCAAGGGACCAGCATTCTGCTCCAAATGTGTCTGATTCCAGTAGGTGTTCACTTTCCACTGAAATGTTCTACTTCCTGTTAAACTAACTTCTCTGTTTCAGTTTCTTCATTCTTAATAAGGATTGAAAGAAGATCGGATGTTTGATATTAGGTTGCTGATGACCAGAAGTTGTCATCTGATGCTTATTAGCAAGTTATTTGAAAACATAGTTTCTGTTAATTCTGCAGGATAGATATCTGCATTCAATTTGCCCTTCTTTGGTTTCCTTATTTGTAGTTTCAACAGATGACCAACTATTAAATGAACTGTGCATTAAATGAAACTAAGCAATGTCTTTTTTGATCATTATTTTCTTTTTTTTTTTTAATTTATTTATTTTATTTATTTAATAGAGGCATGTTTTATTATTTATTTATTTGTTTGTTTTTTTGTTTATACATGCACTGGGTACAGTCAGAAGCGCGGGAGGGTGAGAGAATTCACCAGAGCCAGATCGGGGAGCAGAGCAGGCAGAAGGACCGAAGTACACTGCTGAGGGGAGCAGCGGGCGGCAGGAGAGGGCTGCGCGCCATGCGGGACCCTCCTCCGGCGGCCGGGGAGCAGCCGGGGATCGAACCGGCGCTGCAGAGGCTGCGGGCAGCTTCGCAACCCAGCGCTCAACCACTGCGCCACCAGGGAGGCCCTGATCATTATTTTCACATTTGAAGTGAAGATCCTAATGCTGTAGCATCATGTTTCACTTGCCCATGTTTTGCTTAACAGTTGTATCAGTTGAAATTCATGGTTTTCTTTTACGTAGATTTTTTGGTTACTCTTATGAAGATTTTTTATTAACAGCTTTTTCCATAGGATCTAGCAGTGAGATACTAAAGACTCAACCTTATGGCAGCCCTACATTTATACTTTTCTTTGTAAGGATCTGCCTTAAAATGACAATTTGCATTTATTTGGCATTCACTTTTATAGATGAATTTCTCTTCATTTTCCTTATTTTCAATTTCTCATCTCCTTTCTCTGTCATGGCATTTATTTTTACATTAAGGAGTCAGTAAAATGATAGAAAAAGACATTTTATCACAAAGACTATAAAACAAACCTTTGGGCAACCATCATTTAACTTGACACTTTTGAAGAAAACTTTTTTCCTTCTAGAGGTATCATCTATTGATCTATTTACTTCTTTCTTCCCAGGTTCGTTTTGTTTTATCTCGTTCTTTTCTCCACTGTTTTGTATTTTACCTGATTGTTGTGAAGATTGGAAATACTAGAATAATTACTAGCATTTATGCAGCATTTGTCACATGCCAGACATTGTGCTGAGCACTTTAAATCAATGCATTTCACCCGCCCGCCATGAATAGCTGGGAGCTGGTGCTGCCTTCCTCCATGTCTGCCTGTGTGACCTTAGACACAATATTTAATCTCTCTGTTTCAGTTTTCCCATTTGTAAAGTGTGGTGTTGTGAGATAATTTCCGAAAATCATATAAAATATTGCCTCAATACATGTTAGCTACTTTTATTTATTTTATCTTTTGTTATCATTAGAGTAGCAGTTCCTGGAATGTATTAGTGCTCAGTAAATGTAGTTATTCATGTTATTTAATATTACTGCATTGCATATTTGCTTTTAGATGATATATCGAGTTTGGCTGAGGCAGATATTGAAGTAATAGTACTCTTATGCCATCTTAATTTCTAAATTAAATAGGATGGTTTTCTTTTATTATGAAATGATTGCAGATGCTGATACTCCATGGCTATGACCCAAATATTTAGGAGATATTATAGGCCTCATAATGTATATTCCTGAAAACAGCCCATTTAATTAAATGGAAAGTGGGGACATGATTTGGTGGTTTGTAACAATGCATTTTCAAATGGACATGTATTGAATTTTTTGATGTGTGTATTTGTTTTATAGTCATATAGTCATAAAACAAACACAGTCTAAATGATTCACCTTATCTTTTACCTTTTAGCTAGTAGTGGACACTGGTCAGATAAAGTAACTCCTTACTCAATTAGGTTTGTGTTAAATATATAATTTCATTCATAAATGTCATAAAGAAGTAATTTGTAGATTACTATATGACTACTGATTTTAAAATCTGTTTTTTCCTCTCTCAATTGAAGTAAAATTGCATTATAGCATTGTGTGAGTTCAGGTGTGCGTCATTGAAAATCAACATTTGTATATGCTACGTTAGGTTTACCACTAAAGTCCAACCTCCTTCACCACACAGTTTGTCCCCTTTTACCCACTCCCCTGCTCCCTTGCCTTCCGGGGACCATTAATAGTTCTTACATGATTGCTCATTGTTAAAATGTTTATTAACTTCAATGAAATTTCTAACAAAGGATGGAACACAGTGACCACCAACAGTTTATAATGAGTTCTATGTGCTCATTAAGAAAAATAATAAAGTAACATAATGAGTGAACTGTCACAATTGGCTATCTAGAATATACAGGATAGGATCAGATAGCTTAGAACTGATAGTCATAGCTTGATTAATATTAACATTATGTGGGTGAGCAGTAGAGCCTATTTTAGAAGTCACAGTATGGTATGTGATATTTGAACTATAGTTCCAGCCTGGATTTGAAATTCCCTTATTAAAGACTATATGAATATAAACTTTAGTTTCAGGAGCACCAGGCTTTTAGTAACATGTAAGCCTTAGATTTAAATGTAGTTCCTATTACTTTGTATGTGTGTAATTTTGAACAAATCATGCATCTTTGGTGCAACTTAGTTCTTCAATTGCAAAATGAATATCATACCTAGCCATCTTAGCTTGTGGGTTAGTAACATTAAGTGGAACAATATACAGTTTGAGAATACCTTGAAAAACTGTGTGTGTATGTAACATATAATATGTGTATATATGTGTATATTTATGTAAATTAGTGTCAGTTTTCCTTTCTAATGCACTGGCATTGTTTGGGAAATATTTTGGCTCCAGCTTTTGTTTATGGTTTTAATTTGTTGGTTAAGTTCAGCAGTGGCAATTATCATAATCCTATTTTTTTGACTGCTAATTGAAATGAAGACTATATGCATTTGTGCCTGGCTGTATAGACATGTATATGATAGCAGTGCTATTCTTGAGGCTAGAGTGAAACATTTGTTAGTGTTTCCACTGGCAACTTCCCTTTGGATGTTTTCTTCATTTTAACTTGCCTTTCCTGTGGGATGAAATTACAGGGCCTGAACGTTTTTGGATGAAAACTATTTTTCTTCTTATAACAGGAAATAAATGCATGCTATTAAAAACTGTGTCTTTTTTTATATTTCTGTTTAATGGTTAAAAAATAGAGCCTCCCCGGTGGCGCAGTGGTTGAGCTCTGGGTTGTGTAGCTGCCCGCAGCCTCTGCAGCGCCGGTTTGATCCCCGGCTGCTCCCCGGCCACCGGAGGAGGGTCCCACATGGCGCGCAGACCTCTCCTGCCGCCCGCTGCTCCCCTCAGCAGTGTACTTCGGTCCTTCTGCCTGCTCTGCTCCCTGCTCTGGCTCTGGTGAATTCTCTCACCCTCCCGCACTTCTGACTGTACCCAGTGCTTGTGTAAATAAATAAAAAATAAATCTTTAAAAAAAAATATACTAGATACTGTGAGTACTGTCACAGAAGCCAAAGAAGGGCGTGGTTCCACAAGGGGAATGTGAACAAGTGTCAAATGCTGCTGACCAACAGGTGTCCATCAGATCTGGTACTTTTCTGGTACTTTGTCCCCTTAAACTGATCACTTTTCCAATTATTATCTTAGTGGAATGAATGCAAATTGTTTTTATAAACTCTTAAGATATTAGGACCAATGATATCTTGAACATCTGAATACTGATCCCATCTTAAGGAAAAGTAAACTGGCTGTAATTTATAAACTTCCTTGGACCTTTATCAGTGAAAGTATTCCTTAGTCTTTGTTCTAAATTTTAGTAAAGTGTATTAGAGATAGGACAAGACTTAGAATATTCCTTATGTCCACAGACCCCCTTCTGATGGTTGTTACACCGTGTACTTTGGCCTCATGTGACTGGGTTGAGTGATCAACCTGACCCACACCCATCCAATTGATAGACAGGTCTTTGGCCTGGGTAGTAATCTGGCACAAAGACTCTACCCAACAGGTAATTGTTGTACTAGTCAGCGCCTTTAAGTTTGAACTTGACACAGTAGTTGAAGGCAGGCATGGAAGCTAGACACAAGAAAAAGAAGTGCTGAGTCATACTAATGGTTGGACTATAGGATAGGATTCCATAAATGCCTGCTATTAGAGGGTTCTGCCTTTATCATTAGTGAAATTACTCTTGTCGAGGTCATCTCCAGATCTGATGGACACCGGTCTGTCAGCAGCATTTGACACTTGTTCACATTCCCCTTGTGGAACCACGCCCTTCTTTGGCTTCTGTGACAGTACTCACGTTTTCTCCTTACCTGTTTGTTCTTATTTTCTTTGCTGACTTTTCTTCCTGAACTCAATTCAAGTATGTTGGATTTTTTTCAGGGTTCCCTGTGCTTCTATACTCTTGCCATATGTGACCTCATTATCCTCTTGGCTTTAAGAGCACCTTTTATTATTGGCTCCCACATTTCTGTCTCCAGCTCTGACCTTTTTTCCAGACTTTGCTCTTGTGTATATAATTGCTGATTGGACATCTCCATCTCTAATTTAACACCTTCTTAGTAAACACTTGTTTTTGCCTGGTAAACTATTTCTTCTTTCTTAATGACCCCTCTATTCACCCAGCTGGTCAGACCAAACAGCCAGTGGTCATCTTTGATTCATCTGTTTCTCATTTGCTACTCATCTTCATGCCCTTCCCCAGGATAGCCACTATCAGCAAGTACTGCTGCCTCCTCCTCCACTATTCATTTTGTCTCCAGTCATTATCACTGTGCCATAGCAGTAGTCTCTCTCCAAACTAGTTTCCCTACTTCTCCTGCCTTTTTTCCATTCCTTTAACTCATAGTGACCAGAGCAATCTTTCTGAAAATAAAAATCGTGTGCTATGTCTTTCCTTCAGACTTTAACAGTGTCATGTTTTCTTACTGAATCTGGGTTGAAATATCAACTCCTTTCCTTTGCCTTTTGCTATTCTCTCTTCATCTTGTTTTTTTTTTTTAATGCATATTTTGGTGACATAATTAATTAAAATTTAATCTGAAAGTCAAATGCATGTGTGGGTTTCTCCCTGGCGGGCCAGGATCGAACTCATGCTGCAGAAGCTGTGGGTTGCTTCATAGTGTGGTGCTTAACCCCTTGCACCACCAGGGAACCCCCCCACCCTTTATCTTGTCCCCATTTCCTCTTCCTCTTTAATAAAAAAGCACAACAAAACCAGATCATAACTATTCCCCTGAAGTCTTTGATTTCATTATGGTATCTCTCAGAACTCTCTGTGAGCTGTTTGGATTGTTTCATTAGCATCCAGGGGGATTTCTGGAAGACTACAGGACAGGTTTTTAGTGCCTCTGTAGCTGTCATCCACTGCAAGCATTGGAAGTGACTTGGAAGCTTGGCTTCCTGTACAGAGATGGTTCTCTATACCATCTCACACTGACCTTTCTGCCTCATTCTTGAGTTTTCCATGCCTTGTCTCTAGCCACCCCATGTTTCCATTTCTAACCTTCTGTTATTTTTCTATTTACTCTGTCATTGAGTTTTATCTGTTCCTCAGACTCTCACCTTTATGGGAAAACTCTGAAATCTCTATTCTCTTGTTTCGGCCCATGTTTCTATCTTATCTTGAACATCCCCTCCTCTGATGCCTTGGAGTTACCTCACATTCCATTGTCCCCAACACTAACATTTTTGCATTTCCTTGATGAACTAACTACTCTGTCTGATTCATTTTTACCAGCAGTACCATCATTCTCCCAACCTGGAGTCAGTAATCTCTGTCTTTCTCTTCTATTAATATCTATGTAACAAAAATCCCTTTGTTTCATTTCTCTAAATGTTTCTCAGTCTCCCTTCTCTTCCATTGTTACCAGTCTAGTATGGGACTTCATAACTCTTTCATGTTGGTTTTGGTGGTTGACTAATTTACTTCCAAACCTCTCTAAAAAACACTTATGTTGTTTGTTCCTGTCCTACATATCTCTCTTGTCAGCTACATGAAACCAAGGTTACCCTGCATTTTTCAAAGTTTTCATGGCCAGGTTTATTCCACTTCTTCAGCAGTTTCCTGCTATTCCCAACTATCTTCTTGGCCTTTGTCATGCAAATATTCTCAAATTTCCCCTATAATGTACTCATTCTCACCTCCATGC
Organism: Talpa occidentalis; assembly: GCF_014898055.3. Taxonomy (NCBI): domain Eukaryota; kingdom Metazoa; phylum Chordata; class Mammalia; order Eulipotyphla; family Talpidae; genus Talpa; species Talpa occidentalis. The sequence goes on along the minus strand of NW_023601104.1, from coordinate 71,025,805 downwards.
TATTCCTGTCTAAAATTAGTCTTACCTTTCCTTTGTTTATTCCTTGTCCTATTCAAGTTCCCTTAAGTGTCATTGCTATCAGTTGAACTTACCTGGATGTCTTTTTGACCTTAGGTTGTACTAGTGTTAACACAAAGTTGAATACTCAGTTTGACTCATCAGAATTTATGAGGACTCAACAAATGTTATGGATTCCAGAACAAATGAAATAACTAAACCTCTGTCATTATGTTTCCCTGCACAATAAGTTACAGCCAAACAGAAAAAAGGTCGAAGTCTTTAATGCAAGGCAGATTAGATGCAAAGGAGAATTTTGGAAGGCCAGGGACAATGTGGAATGATCATGTAAGAACTTAACATCAACATAAAGGGGTCTTTTAAATATTAATAGAAGTAACAAGCCAGCTAGAGAATCTGTAACCCCTGGTAGTTGTATTTTTTGGTACAAAGAAGGGATAGATGACTCATGTCTGCTTCAGTCAATATTAAGGAGTTTATTAGGAAGATTAACCCTTCTAAGATGATCCCTATAGCGAATGTTGTTAAGTATTAGATAAAAAATGAAAACTGAGCAATGATAAGCTGACCATGTTACTCTTTAACAGAGTGGATGAGATGTGGTATAAGTGTTAGTGAAGTGGTGTTAAGTGTAAGATGCATTTTGCCTGGGTCTGAAAGCCAGCAGGGGTTCTTTTTGGCAGTGAGACCATAGGCAAGTTACCAAATATCTCTAGGTCTCAATTTCTTATATGTAAAATAAGTATAATAATAGCTACCACACAGCATTGTGGAGAGGATTAAATGAGTATTTGTAAATTACTTAGAGCAGTGACTGTCTCAGAGTAAGTGCTTACTATGTTTTTACTATTCTTATGTATACATGATGTGACTGGGAAAGGGTGACTCATACAACATTTTTAGAAAGAACTATTTACTGTGAAACAGGAAATGGCTCTTCAGAATGTGTATCTTTTTTCATACCTGATCTGTCCTTGGTGACTTTTGTTTATTTTGGTTTATTCAGTCACTAACAAATACCTTTTGACATTGTTTAAAGTGTTGCAGATCCTGAAAGGGCAGATTGTCTGTAGGAAGTCATGGAATTTTCAATAGAGAATAAAGTCTGAAAAATATTCCGGGGAGAATTGTGTAAAAGGGATTCTTGTCCATCTGGATCTTTGAACAATCCATAGATTTATCTGGTTTCATCAGAAATGTGGAACATTTTTGTGTATTTCCTCAGAGTCTGGTGCATATTTTCCTGGACTTTGTAATATGAGAATTTTGAGACCTAGGTGAATGCCATTCAAAATGAACTTTGCTAAGCTTACTGCATTTGGCCCTTTCAAAGAGACGTCATCAGGGAATAATGCTCTATCTTTGGATATTTGGTTATAAATGGCTCAGAAGCTATTGCTTGGTCAACTTGGTGATATTAGGATGTACTAATAGTATAAGTGAGCATTGTAAATTGTTAGAAACTTTGGAATGAGATTTTTTTTTTTTTGGGAGATGTGCTTTTTATTTTTTAATTTCAAAATCTGTTCATAAAGTCTAGCCTTATGAGCCTTGTGAAAGTAGAATAAGTGGGGAATCCAAATAATTAGCCCCTTTTATGCTGCAAATTCCCATTATTAAAATTGGTTAACTTTATCAATTTGCGTGAAGTCAGTTGGTTATTGTTTCTATAAGGTCTTTGCAATAGTTTATTTGTGGGGGTATCCGTTAGCCCTTTAGCAATTAGTGAAATCAGCCACCATGCTTTCAGAGGGCAAGACAGATATTTTTAGGTGTACACAGTCATGAACACAGAGCCTGATTGTGGTGAAAATGCTGTGTGCCTTGGGGGATTGGAGGTGGACTGCAAAAAGGAAGAGGACAGACTTGTTGCTCCGGTTTCCACTTTGCTGCTGCCACAAATATCTGTCTGAATTAATGTCAAAGGAGGTTTCCATTTGGAGTAAAATTTTCATAGCTTCTGGTTCTATGTAATGAAGCTGTTTTGATACTGTATAAATGAAACTAAATATTTGTAGCCTCAGTTTTCTTATCTGCAAATAGGAACATGATTTTTGCAAGGTTTCAGTGCTTCAACGAGAACACGCGGAAGAACCCTGGCTGGAATACTGTATGCCTTAGCCAAGGGACTTTTCTGTCTTATCTCTTCAACATGGGACATGAAATATAGTTAATGAACTGCATTTTTTTCTTGCATTTTTATCTTATATTATAATCTAGCTTTTTAGCAGACTTTTAGTGTTCAGTATTTTTTTTTTCGTTCTCTGCAAAATATACTTTTATAGTAGCATGTTTTTTCTCTTGTAAAATCAAATTGTATTGCTTTATCATTTATTAAACTATAATTTTGGCAGTATAGTTTCACCCCTCAATATGTATATATGCTTCGTTCATCCACCACCTAAGTTCTGGTGTCATCACACTGAATTTGACCCTATTTGCCTTTCCCTCTCATTTTCCCCCACCCCACCGTGCTAACCACCATGTTTTTTCAGAGTCTAAGAGTTATTTTTGTTGTGTTTTGCTAGTTTGATTGCTTTGGTTATTTGTATTCTACATATGAGTGAAACTATCAGTCATTGTCTTTCACTTTCTGACTTATTTTGCTTAACACAGTCACCTCAAGTTCTATCCATGTTGTAGCAAAAGGCAAGATTTCCTCTGTTGTAGCAGCTGAGTAGTATTCCATTGAGTATATACATCACTGCTTCTTCAGTCATCTGCCAGTGGGTATTTGGGTTGATTCCATTTCTTAGTTACTATGAATAATGCTGCTGTAAACATAGAGGTGCACATATCTTTTTGCGTTAGTGTTTTCATAGCCTTTGATGAACACTTAGGCATGGTATTGCTGGGTTGCATTTTTAGTTTAGTGGTTTTTTTTTTTTAAAGATTTATTTATGCATACAAGAACTGGGGTACAGACCAGAGGTGGGGGGTGCGGTGAGAGGACCCACCAGAGACAGAGTGGGGAACAGAACAGGCAGATTGACTGAAACATACTGTTGAGGGGAGCAGCGGGTGAGACAGGCGAGGTCTGCTGCGCCATGTGGGTATCTCCATGGCTAGCCCGGGGATCGAACTCATGCTGCAGACAGCTTCATAGGTTGCATCTTAACCCCTTGCGCCACCACGGAAGCCTGCATTTTTAGTTTTTTTTTAAGGCATCTTTCTACTATTTTCTGTAAGGATGCACCAATTTACATTCTTCCCAACAGTGAATGTGAGTTCCTTTTTTCTCCATTCCTTCACCAACATTTGTTGTTGGCAGGTGTTTGTGTGTTTTTTTTTTTTTTTTTTTTTTTGCTATAGGCTATTCTCACAGGTGTGGGGTAATATCTCATTGTGGTTTGATTTGCATTTCCCTTACAATAAGTGATGTTAAAGCATTTTTTTCATGTGCCCATGGGCCAGCTCTATGTCTTCTCTGGAAAAGTGTCTATTCAGGTCTTGTGCTTATTTTTGATTGGGTTGTGGTGTTTTTGTTCTTTGTGGGTTTTGTTTTTGTTTTTGTTTTTTGCTGCTGTTGGGTTGTAGGTGTTCCTTATGTATTTTGGAAATTAACCCCTTGCTGGCTGTATGCTATCTTAGTGAATCGGTTCCTCTTTTGTTTTTCTGGTTTCTTTTGCTGTACAAAAACCATGATGTAATTCCATTAGTAAATTTTTGTTTTTGTTTCCCTTGCTTTTGAAGTTGCAGCCCCAAATACATTTCTGGGGTTGAGATCCAGGTTTGTATTGCCTGTGTTTTCTTCTGTATATTTTATGTACATATTTCAGGTCTTACTCCCAAGTCTTCTATCTATTTTGAATTAATTTTTGTGTATAGTGTTAATGATGCAGTTTTTTTTTCATGTGGCTGTCCAAATTTCCCAACTTACTGAAGAGACTTCCCATTTTCCAATGTATGGTGTTGTCTCCTTTATCATAGATTCACTCACTGTCCATATATGTGTGAGTTTCCTTCTAGGTTCTCAATTCTATTATTCCATTAGTCATGTATCTCTGAGTTTGTTATAATACCATACTCTTTTAATTATTATTGCTTTGTAGTGTTGTTTGAAATCAGGGAGCTTGATCCAAGTATCTTTATAGTGCATTGTGTTTATATTTATTTATAGGACTGTTTAAGTAGGTTTTCTTCCTTTCAGTCTGTAAACTTGAAGTTTGATTTTGCTCACCAAAGTGTATATTAGACTAGTGCCTGGCATGTTAACAGTGTTCTGTAAATATTTGTGGAAAGAATGAATGAGTGATTGATTATTAAACTAAACATAGTAAATTCCAATCAATTACTTATTTTGGGAAGGTTGGAACTATCATATTCCTTTCAGATTTAGCTTGAAGCCTTGTAGAAGACTATAAAAATTTCACACAATTTTAGCTAAAACCTTAGATCTTTAAATAACAGGCTGTATAGAAAAGGAAAAAGATTTAGAAACTACGTTGAAGTGATTCTGTACTTTATGTTATTTTAGTGGGAGGTCAGTAATGTTTGTTATGAATATGTTATTGTAAGGAACTCTTTATGTGTAAGTTACTACTTTTACCTAGTATTTATAAGTGTTAGCATCTGCAAGTGCTGATATTATTTTAAAATTTGTACTCGAAGGACAGAGCTGTTAAACATGGCTTGATTTTCTTTCCTTTGCACACTTTGCATAAACCTGATTGTGTTAGAAGGCAGCTTTGGGGATGTGTCAGAATTGGGTGTGTCCTTGACAGTGCTTATCCAGATTGTTGAACTCTTCATAAATTCTTGCTTTTCTGTCCCAAATGCTCTGTTAGTCTGTCATTCATTCATCAAAATGCTGACTCTCTTCACCCTTCAGGATTTTGACAGATTGTTGATGCTTGTCCTGACAGCAGGATCGTTTCATATATTGAATTGAGTCAGCAGCTCCACCTTTCCTCTAATCAAATTACAATTTTATTTTGAAGTAATCTCACTGGTTATTAGTAGATCAAGTACAATGTTATTTTATTCACTTGGCTTCCATAACTGCATAAACATGAAAGGGGAGGGAAGATATCCTATATGTGTCAGCAGCTTATGTAGTTTTAAGTTTTTTTTAAAAGCTGACATTTATTGAAAATCTTCCATGTGCCAGGCATTGTGTGAAACATTTTATGTATCATATCATGAAATTTTCCAGCTATTACTGTGAGATCTGCTATTCATAGGCTCATTTGGCAAAGGATAGAAGATTTAGCAATACTTTTAAACAATGAAAACAGTGATTTAGCAACTAAAGTTTAGAGCACCTAAAGTGTTGCAGAATGTTCTGTGTTTTTATCACCCAATTCTTCAATCAGCCCTATGAAGTAGGTACTATTATTATGCCCTTATTTACATATGAGGAGAGGGAGTCACAGATATTCACCTGGGGTTTCCCAAGTAATAACAGGCAAAACCTTACTTTGAACCCAGGCAGTCAGTTTGCATTACCCATTGATTTATCTGTCACACTATACCACCCCAAATTGCCCAGCTGGTACATGGTAGAACCTGATTAGGACCCAGCCCCACTGATGTCAAAGTCTTGGTGTGTATGGCCCAAAGGACAGTCACAGCCTTCTGGAGGAATGCAGAATGGGTTTACCCTCCCTCTGCCCCCGCACTCTGCCCCCCTTCTCAATTGTGCTGAAAGAAATTGAGTTAATTTGGCATTTCTATAATATTCCTTCAGAATTATAAGTGACAGACTTTTCAGATAGTAGACTTAGTTGTCCAGTATACTTTTAATTTTGTAACTCTTATTAGGCCAAATTGTATTTTTTATCTGATCTTCTCAAATGAAAGATGCAGTTATATAATATGCTTTCTGAAAGGGAAGTTCATTTTTAGTATAGCTGAAGAGAAAGTGTTTGTACTATCCAGAGGCACGTTTAGTTAATCTCTAAGTAACCACATTGGGTATAGAATACTAAATTATATCAAGAAATGGCTTATGCTTGGTATTGTATCATCGACATGCATTATCTTTAGGTTTCAGTGACTCTACCTTTGGTGAGAGATGTTTGAGGCCAGGAAGTCAGTAGCAGAGAAGAGACTTATGCTGTAAATTTCTTGAGTCAAACTGCTATATTTTACAGGGAGGTAAAATGCTTCTCTGCTCTGAAAGTTACTAGGCTTTGCAGACACTTTGTGAAATCTTTGCCCTACTGTTCTCCACGCTGTGTCTTACTATTCTTCAAGATTTAATTTTGGAGTCATATACTCACAATTATATGTACTTGTATACATACATATAAATACATTCATTAAATTTCTCTCTATTTTGTGCTTGAACATGCTGTTTATATACACATTACAGTAAGGATTTAAAATGTATTTCATTTCTCTTAGTATGGTATTTCAAATTTGAATTTTCTGAACCCTTGTATTTATAAATGGGGCTTGTTACATTTATATTTATATTAATTATTTCTCTGAAGCGTAGGAGAGTTTCACAATTAGTGGCATGTACTACATGCCATTACTGGATATTATTGCCCAGATTATAACTTTAATTAGCAATGTACACTCTTTAATTGTTTTAGGATTAGAGATCATTCCACTGTACTCATTCAGTCCTGTATCACTCTTGGGAGATTAAGATCTCATATTTAAAACTAGCAGCTGAGATTCAGTAATAGCATCTCTGAGCTGACATTGACTATTTTTTGTACTTTAAATTTTTTTTTTTTTAAGTTTAATGATGTCTTTGGTGTCAATTATACCTTGGTTGTGGGCCTAATTGATGTTAATATGATTATCTGTCTTATCTACCTAATTTGTTTTTAAGCTTCTTATTAGACTGTTAAAACGGCTGCGGGTTCAACCTATTCTGAACTGGTTCACATTAATGTTAATGCTCAAAACAAATAGAAAGTAGATAGGCCATTTTCATCCCTTATGGAAGTAATCTCTGGGAAGGAGGTAATCCTCAATTTAAAGTACTTGAAAATGTGTTCTTCTATTGCTGTTCTTTTGTGGGGGAGGGTCAACTGAAGGGTAAGTACTTGCTGAAAATCTGTAATTGCATTCATTTATTTTTGTTATAGTCATGACATAAATGAAAATACTGTTTTTGAATATTTTTGTTGTTCATAATTTTGAACCAGCAGAAAATTGAGCTTCAAATATTGACTCTTGGGTACATCCTGGAAATTTGCTGTATTAATTCCTTATCAGATTATGATTTGTTCCTTGTCTTAAGAGTATACAAGAAAAGCCAAGTTATGGTAAATGTCTTGTCGTTTGTCTGCTAGTAAACAGTAAAGGATTCTAAAGAGATGCCTTTGAGGTTTGATAGTATTACAAGAAAATTACAGCATAAATTTAGTATTTCCTCCTAAAATTCAATTTATTTCTAACAGTTTAAAAAATTTTTTAATTTGTCCTCAAAATAGTGTGTTTTTATACAGAAAATTGCATTTTTAAGCTGTACTTTAAATTGCAGTATAACCAATATTATTTTTAGGTGTATAGTATAATGATTCAATTTTTGCATGTATTACAACAGTGATCACCACAGTAGGTCTAGTCAACATTTATTACCATATCTAATTATAAAACTTTTCTGTGTGGTGAGAACTTCTAAGGACTACTCTCAGAAAATAGTTTCAATAAGAGCTGTAAAATAAGGAATTCATTCTGTACTGTCTGTTGTAGATGATTGATAGATGTTAGTCAAATGAATTATAGCTTTATGTGTAAAACCATCCTATAAATGGCTTTTTCAGTCAGTCTTCACTCATCCCTGTGAAGTACATTTTCCCAGTTATACAGGTAAAGAAATTAATGCTCAGAGATGTGAATGTCTTGTCCTTTGTCCCTAGTGAACAGTAAAGGGCATGATTCTAGTTTAGAACCAGAGTCAAGGTCAAATTCTTTCTGTGTTTCACAAGGCCCACGATGATCTCCTGTAGATACTTGTCCATTGCTCTTCTGACCCATCTCCCCTATTTTCCACTCTGTCTCCAGCCATGTTAATTCACCAGCACCAGCACGCTCCCTTCTGCCAGAGTACCTTTGCACTTGCTATCCCTCTGCTTGGGCGGCTTTCCCCCCAGACACCCTCTTGGCTGACTACCTCTCTTCCTTCAAGTATTTGCTCAAATGTCATCTTCCAGGTGAATATTTAAATTGTACCCTCCATCCCCAGCATGCGTAGTCGTCCTTGCCCTGTATACTGTTTTTCCCCATAGCATATACCATATAATGTATTTGTTGCAGCTATTTGTCTCTTCCATGACAAAAGTGATTTTTGCCTCATTTCTTAATTGGGGTATCTCACAGTACCTGGACCTAATGGGTGTTCAGTGACTGTTTGGAGAATGACTACATGAATGAGAGTTAGTGCAAAGCCCATGCCCTTTGCACTAAATCTCCCATTTTTCGTTTATTAATGGTAAACTTGACAAAACCATGTTATTTTTGCTGTGGTGGGCATTTCCAAATTACACTACCTCATTAATAATACTCATTCATCTTGTTTTTAATATTTTTTTTCTGTTGTATTTGGAAGGCTTGAATATAAACCATTCTGTTGATTTTTAAACATGAACTAAGGAACTGTGCATTTTTTTAGTGAGGTTTCTGAAGCTGCTCTTTCCCCTTTTCACATTCATAAATGTTATGTCATTGAAAACCATCCTAGCTGTTAATTTATCTATTTCTTCAACACTCCCCCAGCTTTTTTGAAATAAAATTGATATATAGCATTGTGTAACTTTAAGGTACATATATTAATTTGATAAACTCCTGTAAATCTATACTGTAAAATGGTTACCACCATAGTGTTAACACCTCTGTCATTGCACATAATCACTGTTTATTTTTGTGGTGAGATGACTTTTTTTTTTTTAGCAGCTTTCGAGTATTTAAAACAGTGTCATTGACTTACCGTCACCATGCTGTCCAGTAGAGCTCCAAAACCTACTCATCTCATAGCTGAGAGTTTATCCTTTCTGACCCCTTTTTCATTGCCCTCCACCCTCTCGTAATCGTTCTTCTCTGTTTCTCTGTTTGTCTCTTTTAGAGTCTACATGTAAGTGATACTATACAGTATTTGTTTTTCACTGACTTACTTCACTTAACCCAATTTGCATTTTGTGACTTGGTATATTAGGAAATAATTTATTGTGTAAAATGTGTTGTATTAAATCTTTTCTTCTATTCTTCAGTGTAATTTTATTTCCTGAAGCAAAAAGTTCTAATTTACAATTGAAAACATAGGCAATTAGGTTCTTTATGTAGAATGTACTGACTCAACCTGTAATTATTTTTTATCTGCTATTTTTAGAAATTTCAGCTAGGGGCTGGGTATTAAAAGGCAAAAAAGACACAAGATTCACAGGTTAAGAAATTAAATTCCAATAAAATGTGAAAAGCTCTGAATAGAGGCATGTACAAAGTCTTATGAGACTATTTGTTACACAAGTTGCAAGGACTGCATGGCTGTCATAAAGTGAAGTATTCCTATATCACTGCCAGGCCTGTAATGATCCTCTCAGCTTTTACAGTCATCTAAATAAAATTGAAATTAGTCTTGTCATTAATAGCAGAACTATGTTGTCCATGTGAGGAAAATATTTCAACAAATGAGTGATGCAGCCCAGCGATTCCTAAATACAGGTCCATGGAAAAGCTGTTGCTGGTACTAGGCAAAGTGAAAAATAAGTAGGGGAGAAGGAACGTCGAGGGAGAGTAAGAATATGTGTACATGTGTCAATGTGGTGTTGAGGAAAGGTTGCCGTCTGTTCTGAGACTCACCATTCTCTTACTACTCACAAGGGCCGTTTGAAAGTGAAATTGTGGTGAAAATGTAACCAGTTATTTTTTAAATGGCTTTATTTGGGGAAAAAAGATCACCTGCTCTTTTCTGTTATTTTACTGGTATATGTGAAATCCTTAAAAGGTGGTGGAACCACTGGCATGGACCCATTAGAACACTGTAATTCTTGCGGCCCTGTTTGTGGGTAGCCCAGCATGCTCCAGGAATTCCTTAGATTCGGCAGACTCTGGCCCCTATCTTCCAGGTGTCTCCTCTGGAAATAAGCCCTTAGGTTAGGAATTAATAATCATGAAATTGACTTTCTCATTCAGAAGCTTTGGTGACCTTTGTTTTGCAGTTAAGTTTGGTGAGAGGAAGGAATCACCTTTAATTAGTAATTGTTTGAGTTTTTGTCTGACAAGTTTCAGGGACTACCTTGACATTAGAAGATAAAGCATGACAGACAGCTAATGCAGTGTTGGAGACAAATATTGTGTAAAGTTTTTTATGTCTGTTAATGTGTGTGTGTGCATATGCATGTGTGTTTCTTCTCTATTCGGATTGGAGCATAGTGTCAAAATAATGTAAAAAGCCCTGAATACTGTAATTTTGCTGCTGAGGCCACAAGACTGTATTAGTGGTGACCTTTGGACTTGCTTGTAAGTTGGAGAACATATATTTGGCATACATTGGGAAAGGAAAACTGGAGAGCTCCACGAAGGAATGCTAATAAATACATGTTGATTATCTAAGCTGGGAAGAATAATTTATTATTTTAAACTTTAGTAATTTACCCACCAACCATTGCTCACTGGTTTAAGGTTGATTTTATGCTTTTTAAGTTTTAAAACATGTGCAAGTATACTTGCAGGAAAAAATCCATTCGTGTTTCTTTACTTTTATCCCGACTTTCCCTAAGCAACCAGCCATGACAGTATGTCGCTCCAGTGGTGGTGGTGGTGTTTAGTTGCTGTTATTTACCAGTCATCATCTAGTTTCTTCATCTGAAAAACTGGCATATTCATTGTGACCACTTGTGAGGTATTTTGAGGATTAAAGGTGGGAAATGTATGTCTGGATCTCAGTACAGAGTAAATGCTCCTTATTGTCATCATTCTTTTTGCTTTGAAATACTAGCCTTTCCTGCCTTTCAGTTTGTTGTTTAATTAGTACTCAGACCTTGGGTTCATTCTTTTGATAATTTTTAAAATAAGTGCTGGTCATTCTATTTGGCATATTTTGAACCATAAAAAAAGTTTGCCAATAATCAGTTTTTCAGTCTTCCTAAAAGATTGGGAAGAGCTCTTTAATTGTTTTTCTTTCCTTTTTTTTTTTTTCTGGAAAGAGTTCTTTTAAAAGCAGCCAACTCTACATTCACTTATTTATAACAGAAGCCAAGAAGCAACACTTTCACTGTTGTAGATGTTTCCAGGGACCTTCCTTTGCTTGGAAACTGAAAGTTTTTTCTGTTAGCTTTAAATAAACTGAGAACAAACAAATTCCAAAGGTGAAGAAGATGAAAGATTTTAAAGTTATTGCTCTAAAAACAGTGGTTTTCATCTTTGACCACATGTTGAAATCACCCAGGACGCTTTTAGAAACTACAAATACCTGGTGTGGAAACACCTTACCACTACATACTGCCATTATCATCCACAAACCAAACGTTTTTGAACTCACTGCTTTGAATATAGTAATAAAGTAATTGGAATGGTCAAGTACTTAATACTTAGTTTAGCTAACATGTTAGTTTGGGATTAATTTCTCATTTGTTTATTTACAGCTTATAGATCTTATTTAGTCAACATGTTATACTTAGTGTCTAATTCATAGGCCATGAAGCCTCTTTTTATTATTTGATTCATTATAAAGATTGATAGTTGACTCCTTGTTTTGATGAAATATTATTGGTTATGTCTATGATTTATTGGGTGTCAGGCAATTCCTAATAGAAACATAGTTCCAGTAATAAAATAGGATTCTTTCTAGGTTTCCTGAAAATATGTGCCACTTAAAGGGAATGACCCCTGTATTTGATCAGAAGTAAAGCTGGTGACGAGGGTTGGATAGACCACGGGTGGGCAGTTAGACGTGTTACCACATGTGCTAGTTGAAGTGTAGTATTGAAAGTCTAATTTTTAAATAAATGTTGGCTCATATGCCTTATATGAGTTAAGTTTTTACTTTGTTGAAATTTTAGAAGGTTGTGTATGAGAGGACTGAGAGCCTGTATGGATGGTGATTTATAACTTCAAGGGAAGGTCTAAGAGATGAGGTGGAGGGAATCAAAGACTGCATTTGCATCTTCATTCTGGGCTAGTATCTTTATATTTCGTGAGAGTGAGAAATGGAAATAGAAGTGCTAAAGTGAGTAGTATCTAGGGCATTTTGAAATGAGAGTATTATTAATTTAGAAAAATTTTTTTAATTGAAATAACTGGTCATAAATATTATTCATTAGGCTCTTAAACAATACTACTACTTTAGCTTCCAGTAAAAACATATGATCATTTTATAAAAATATTCACTATATTTCCACATCAACATTTAACAGCATGTGTGTTAATTATGTACCAGCTTATATATTATTGTTATTATTATTTTTAAACCAATCTGCTTTTTCCTGTGGATTCCATGGCTAATAGAATGAATGGGGCCTTTTATATTTGTGTCGCTGACATATTTGCAAGTATGAATTTAACAATCTGACTTTCAGCAACTTCAGTTGACTAGCTTCCCAGAACACCAAACCCAAAGGATGCTGGGCTCAGTGTTTAATGACCCATCATCTTGTGCTCCAAACAGTAGAATGGGATAGAAATAGTGGAAACTGTTGGCTCGGAAGAAATTAACTTCTTTGATTTACAAACAAAAAATAACCAACTCTTAAAATCATGATAAAGATGAGTGGAGTTTGTGTATGTGCTAGAGACTAGGGGTAGGTGGGGTGATGTAAAAATGTATGTAGCTAATGTTGACTATTGGTTAGACACATGGAGAATTTTTTTTTTTATTGTCACCTTTAAAAATTATATATGTACATATTTTACATCATTCTTTTTTTTTTTTTTTTTTTTACAATGAATGCTTTCTCCTCTCAGGTGTAGTCCCCATAAAATACCCACCACCAATTTGCCCATGCACTATCACCATAGTCCCTTGTGTTCTCCTCCCTCCCATGCAAAGTTTCTCTGATTAATAGTTGCCTGTTAATTTTATTTTTTAATTTATTATAATTTTTTTCCTGATCCCTTATTTGGTTCCCCTACATTCCTCTATAAATGAAATCATCTGATATTTTTCTTTTTCTTTCATGCTTATTTTGCTGAACATAATCCCTTCCAGCTCCATCAATGTTACTGCGAGTAACAGTTTATTTTTTTTTGATTGCCGAATAGTATTCCATTGTGTATACATACACTTCTCCTTGATTCAGTCATTTATTTTTGGGCATTTGTGTTGCTTCTATGTCTTACCTATTGTAAATAGTGCTGCAGTAAACACAGGGGTGCAGGTATCCTTTTAATGTTTTTGTGTCCTTGGGTAGATTCCTAGGAGTGGAATCACTGGTCATATGGAAGCTCCATTTTTAATAGTTTGAGGAACCTCCACACAGCTTTCCATGGTGGTTGGACCAATTTGCATTCCCACCAGCAGTGTAAGAGAGTTCCTTTTTCTCCACATCCTCGCCAACATTGTGTCCTGTTTTTTGTTTTTTTTTTTTTAAATATGTGCCAGTCTCGCTGGTGTAAGGTGGCATCTCATTGTGGTTTTGATTTGCATTTCCCTGATTATGAGTGATGTTGAACGTTTTTTCATATATCTGTTGACCATTTGCATTTCCTCTTTGGAGTGGTGTTTTTTTTAGCTCTTCTGCCCATTTTTTGACTGGATTGTTTACTTTGTTTTTGTTGAGTTGTGTCAGCTCTTTGTAGATCTTTGTGATCAGTACTATTTGTTCAAAAATTTTTTTTCCCAGTCAGTTGGGTGTCTCTTTGTTTTGGTTAATGTTTCCTTTGCTGTACAGAAGCTTTTTAATGTGATGTAGTTCCAGCTGTTCATCTTTTCCTTCACTTTCTTTGCTTTGGGGGATGTGTCTTTAAAGATGTTACTGAGATGTATGTCATGTAGTGTTTTGCCTATATTTTCTTCTATATATTTTACAGTTTAAGGTCTTATGTCCAAGTCTTTTATCCATTTTTTGAGTTGGTTTTAGTGCATGGTGTGAGGTAGTTGTCTAGCTTCATTCCTTTGCGTGTAGCAGTCTAGTTTTCCCAGCACCATTTATTGAGCAAACTGTCCTTGTTCCATTGCATACTTTTTGCACCTTTGTCAAAGATTAGTTGTCTGGGTTTTCTATTTGATTCCATTAGTCTGTGTGTCTGTTTTTTGTTCCATACAGTTTTAATTATTATGGCTTTGTAGTATAGTTTGAACTCTGGGAGGACACATGGAGAATCTTTATCTCTTAACCTGAACTTGTATTCTTGCTCTATTGTTAAATTCTGTGTCCATTTCTCCATTACCTGTAGGACTTGTAAACTTTTAAAATTATTTGGCTATGAACACCTTGGAGCTGAGGGTAATAGGAAAAGACATATGGGAAAAAGTGAGTAACATGAAAAAGCAAAGGACAATACAGTGAGAAATAAAATTGCCAAATGGATTGACCATTAAGCTGGTCACTACATTCTTTTCTTGGGTTAGAAACGTGCTCTAGAAATCAACTTAATTTTAAGGGTTGTTCCAGCACAGAGGAATCTGACTTTATAGGATCTTATCAGGGTGTGAAAGTTGGATCAGTTATTTTTCCATCAAAAAAACTAATTTGGATGGATGATTTGTGTGATTGAACTTCATGGTACTACATGGCACTTATTGATTCCTCAAGTTATGATTCTGTGGGACCCTTCTCCCAGTGGCAGGGATGGTTTGTGCAGGCCAGAAATTATCATTGGAAGAGAGATGACATAGCATCCACTACCTACCTGGTCTGCTCTTGCATTCTAAGTTGATCTTCAATTTTTCAAATTTACATGTATTTCTAAATGTCTATAATTAAAAAAGTAATTTACTAAGTGTTTTGATTTTTCAGCTGGCTTGGATTTGGAGAGTGGATTGCTTTCAGTTATGAAAATCTAGTGTTACTGCATTGTGGTCAAAATGTTCTGCCTGTTTTCTTTTTGTCATTTATGAGATCTTTATGGTTGAGAATCTGATACTTTTTATAGATGTTTCTTTAAAAAGAAAATTTGTATCTGTTTTTGGGACTGGATTCATAGACATTAAATTTAGAGCGCTGAAATCTTCTACACACCTCAGAGAGTGTTCCTTCTCTGGTCCTGGCTTGTCCTACCTTTTCATTTTTTACTTTGCATATCCTACTGGGACTAGGAGATCAGCTAACAGAGGTTAAGAGCAGCATAGCTCAGTGGGCAGTTCCAGGGCCTTGCAATACTGGACTAATTAAATCAGGCCATCTTTCTGCACAGATGAAAAAATATTTTTTTGGTTCTTTGAAGAGCTTTCTTCTCCTTCCCCAGCCTCCATCCCATTTTTCTTTTGGTCAGTCCCAACTACTTAAGTTCTTGACTTTAAGGAAAAGAGGTCGCTTTAGAAGAATTCAGTCTGATAAAGGATGAAGTATAACTTATTGCTGATTATTACTCTCTGGGGAGCAGGCTGGAGGGAAGACAGAAGGGGTTCAGCATGAGACTTTGTGAATGGGGGGGCATGTTCCACGTTGATTTCTTGACTTCTTTCTCTGTTCTCCCTCTTCACTTCTTTTTTTTTTTTAAACACACCATGGCATTTTTTTTTTTTTTTTAAGATTTATTTATTTATACAAGCACTGGGTTCAGTCAGAAGCGTGGGAGGGTGAGAGAACTCACCAGAGCAGGGAACAGAACAGACAGACCTACGAAATACACTGCTGAGGGGAGAAGCGGGCGCGGCAGGAGAGGTCTGTGCGCCATGTGGGACCCTTGCCCGGCGGCCAGGGATTGAACCGGAGTTGCAGAGGCTGCAGGCAGCTTCGCAACCCAGTGCTCAACCGCTGAGCCACCAGGGAGGCCCTCACTTCTTTTTTTTTTTTTTTTTTTTTTTTTTTAATAGAGGCATGTTTATTTATTTATTTGTTTGTTTGTTTATACAAGCACTGGGTACAGTCAGAAGCGCGGGAGGGTGAGAGAATTCACCAGAGCCAGAGCGGGGAGCAGAGCAGGCAGAAGGACCGAAGGACACTGCTGAGGGGAGCAGCGGGCAGCAGGAGAGGTCTGCGCGCCATGCGGGACCCTCCTCCCGTGGCCGGGGAGCAGCCGGGGATCGAACCGGCGCTGCAGAGGCCGTGGGCAGCTTCGCAACCCAGCGCTCAACCACTGCGCCACCGGGGAGGCCCCCTCACTTCTTTTTTTATGGATTTTGGTATTACTCTTTTACTGAGTTTGAATGCTACACGTACACAGAGGTGAAAAATCCAGGCTCTGGAGCCAGTATGTCTGGTTTGAATCCTGTGTCACCTGCTTATTATCCGTATGACTCTGGACAAGTCACTGAATCTCTCTAGGTCTTGGCTTTCTTTTCTGTTAAACTGAAAATAGTACCTGACTCCATAGGTTGCTGTCAGGATTAAATGAGCTATAATATGTGTAAAGTACTTAGAATATTATCCAATATATGTACCCAATAAAGTTTAGTAAACTTCACTGGGCAGGTGGATAGCCTCCTTCACATTTGGCTATGACATTACATCAATATGGATACATAAAGAATAAACTTCATCTGTCTAATATTTAAGAAAAGGACTAAATTAACTGACTGCATTTTTTAAATAGCCAAATATGTGAATCTCTTGAGTATTACTGCAGTGACCACAAAGGTTAATTGTTATCTCTGCTTAAATGATTGTTTGTTTTTTGCAAAATTTATTGTTTATCAATGCTTTCATAATTCATATGTGCTGAATGGAGTTTAGGAGTTCTCTATATAGATGATTTGAGTTTTAAGCTTTATTAAAGTTATTGTATCAAAAATGGATTTTTTAAACATTCTCCTAAAGATTTTCACTTTAATGTTACATTAATATGACTTTTCTTGTTCCCTATGCAATTTAAAAAATTCCCATTCAGCTTCTAGTTTACTGGGGTATACCTTAGACCTTAGAAGACATTGGTATTTAAACATGATGGTCCTGCGTGTGTCATTATCCATTGGCTAAGGATATGTACAATTGTGTTCATAAGCAGCCTTGTTTGGTTTTTGTTTATGTATCTCAAACATCTGAAGCAAGTAGCAATTAAGGAGATAGCTTGGTCTGATTAAATTTAGGGGTATGGACTAAGATATATCTCGTAGCTTAACAAGTTTAAAGTTTGACTGGAAGATTCACCAACCCTTTGGGCACCTTTGGGGAATGTGAGGGGGGTATGAAAGGGTGAAAGCAGGGCAACTTGCTTAGGAATAATTTTGAAATTTAGAACTTGTTTTTTCAAGAGAAGTATGATGCTGTATACTTCAAAAATATTGACTACTTGTTATTTCCATACATCTTGTAGAGAAATCTGTGTTTTCAGGTGTCCTGTTCATTTGCATTTAGGCTACCCCAAGGTGGATTATATCAAGCAGTGTTTCAGGGCAATTATCTATGAGGTCATGGATATTTGGGCACTTGGGTAGTGAGATAGAGGAAGGGAAGATGGTTGTTGAGAGGAGTCATGTGGATCCTGTAAATAGGGGTAAATAGGGCCCTTACTCCCTTCTATTGGGGCTACTGTGGCTGCAGAATAGGTGCTAATAAGTTTATCCCATGAGCAGGCAACCCATGGTGTAAGGCTGTGGTAAAGCTTTTATTGGGAGGCTAGCAGCTGAGGGTGGTTGCAAGTAAACAGGCTAACCATGGTTAAAGTCTCACTTGAGTTAGATGAAGGGGATGTAGGAGTGTGGTTAGAAACCTAGGTATTGGGCCTGCCTTCATAGCCCAGTGATTATTGTCTCTAATTTTCTTTCCCCTTTTTTTAAAAAAGATTATTTATTTGTGCATACCTCTGGGTGTACGCCAGAGGTGCAGAAAGGTGAGAGGATTCACCAGAGACAGAATGGGGAGCAGCACAGGCAGATCTACTGAAATATACTGTTGAGGGGAGCAGTGGGCTGCGCACGAGAGGCCTACTGCGCCATGTGGGTCAGCTATCTCCCTGGCTGGGGACCGAACTCTTGCTGCAGTGGCTGCCCATAGCTTTAAAGTGCTGAGACTTAAGCCCTTGCACCACTAGGGAAGCCCTAACTTTCTTTTTGAAAAATGGAAAGTAGTAATATAATGCTACATACTACCTCTAAGAGTGTTAGGAGGATCATTAAGTTAATTGGGTGAAGGCAGCAGAATTCTGGGCATAATTTCTTTGTCTTTCCAGGGAAATTCCAGTTAGGGGGAATAAAACAGTGGAAAGAAGATAGGCTTGGAACTGGCTATAGTTTAGCCCAACTGAATTTCAAGTTCAACTAGAGATAAGGTTACCACTCTAGCTGGGGAATTTAAACTAACCTAAAATTTCTACATAAAATTTAGAAATGACACCAAGCCAGATGTCTGACTTGCTGTTTGTGGAGAAGAACAGGTGTTTATTCTAGAACATATTAACAGAGATATTAGGAGTTTTCTTTCACCATAAGGGAAGAAGATAAGTCAAAAAAGGGGAAAAAAAGGAAGCATAGATTTAAGTAGAGTTTGCTCTTATTGTCCCATTACTAAAAGCTGTTTTTTTTTTTTTTTAAGATTTATTTATTTATTTATACAAGCACTGGGTACAGTCAGAAGCGCGGGAGGGTGAGAGAATTCACCAGAGCTAGAGCGGGAAGCAGAGCAGGCAGAAGGACCGAAGTACACTGCTGAGGGGAGCAGCGGGCGGCAGGAGAGGTCTGCACGCCATGTGGGACCCTCCTCCGGTGGCCGGGGAGCAGCCGGGGATCGAACTGGCGACGTGGAGGCTGCAGGCAGCTTCGCAACCCAGTGCTCAACCGCTGCGCCACCGGGGAGGCCCCACTAAAAGCTGTTTTTGAGAAAGTTTGTATTGGTTCATTTGGTAATTTTTAAAGTTTCTTCGACAAAGAAACTTAATAGATAATCAACCAAAACAAAACAAAAAATATAAGCACACATGCACAACAGTTGTTTTAAATACCAAGGATGTCAGCATGATATTAAAATAAATTGACTGACATTTCTACTTTCAAAATTTTAAAAACTAATTAAAACCAACAATAAAACTTCTGGCTTTACCTTATAATGGGAAGTTTGACCTTTTTCAGTGTTTTTGGCTTACAGGTGTTGATATTGGAATATTTTTGGTTAAAATTTGCTTCACCTCTGTAATGGCTGCTGGGATTTTGGTCAATCTCTGGTTGCAAACGCTGTCAATTGTGTTGGTTACCATGTAGTTTTCAAAGACAAGTGCTCCAAGTCGTGGGTATGGGCTCCCCTCCTACCCTTGTAAAATTGTTAAAAAGAACACCATTGTCATGTGGATTCTTATTTTTTTGAGCTTGCTTTTGAAGTAACTTTCACTCCTGTTACCTAGAAATTGACGACAGACTTACACCATTTCCTTTTTTTTTCTTAGACGTTCCATCCTCAGAGCAGCCTGAACTGTTCCTAAAGAAACTTCAACAGTGCTGTGTCATTTTTGACTTCATGGACACGCTATCTGATCTTAAAATGAAAGAATACAAGCGCTCCACTCTTAATGAACTGGTGGACTACATTACAATAAGCAGAGGCTGTTTGACAGAGCAGACTTACCCTGAAGTAGTTAGAATGGTGAGTTTCTTTTTTTCCGCCGCGGACACTTTCCAGCACCTTCCATAGCGACTCACAGGTGTATTTATTGCAGAGTCAGGTCACTGGAGGTCACCTCCACAAATGAGAGCCAACCTTCTGAGAGCTAAGCAGAAGTAATTGGCGCAATACTAGAATTTGAAGAGCATGATTTCATAAGATTGAAATCCACAACTTTGTATCTGCAACTGTATCGGAGGATTCAATGACTTCAAATTATGAAGCCAAGATTGCCAGGGTATTATTGGATTTCTGGTGTTGGGAAAAGAAAAGACACAGGAGAATCACCAAATGTTTTAGATGTGTGTTTGAAAAATATGCAAGCTTGGTGGATGTCTTGATTGTTTTTTTCCTTTCTATTCATTGTGGTATGTTAGAAATGGCTTTAAGTGTAATACAATTGTGATTTGTAGAATCTAGTTAAAGCCTTGTTTGGCTTTATAAATTAATCATTCTCTTTAAAATCTTGAAATCAGGGGTAATGCCTTTCATTATTTTTAAACAGCAACTTGCACTTTGTGTGCTAATTAGAAGTTATGAGAAGAAATATTATTAGCATAATGCAAGTAATTGTGTTTTTATTGTGTCAGTAATTATATTAGTTTTTCCAAAAGCCAAACCAAAATATGGTTTTCTGTTAGATTTCTGTAGGAGGGTGGCTTCCTTTGCATCCTAGATCTTGGATCTAGAGAGCATGCTATTTGGGGGAAATGGGGCTGGTCTGCTGACTCCTGAAATGATGCCGCAGAGATCCAGAAGGATCAGTGAATCATTGGGAAGCCCCTTGCACTATCTGGCCCACTCTGTGTACTGCTGAAAATTGATTTAGCTTTTCTGTTTAACTCTTAAAATTTATATTCAACAATTGCAGAGAAGAAGCATCTGTGATGGAGTAGATGTGGTTAAAAATGAATAGTTCAGATTTGGGAAGGATCCTGAATTATCACAACTTGAGAAACTGTCACTGGTGTCTGAAGTTCTTTTCAAAACAATGTTTAATATACTTTTCAGAGCCATACCTGAGTGTATGTTGCATTTGTTATGAATTTACAGGAATGTAATTCTCGAATGTTTTGTATCTTAACCATTAGTATTGTGGCTCTTGAGCAGTGGTTCTCAACTAGGACAATTTTGCCTTCCATGGCACTTCGGCAATGTCTAGAGACATTCTTTGTACCAGCATGTAGTTGATAGAGGCCAGGGATGCTATTGAACATCTTACAATGTGCAGGGCAGCGGTCACAACAAAGAATTATCTGGCCCCACATGTTAATAATGCCTTTGTTGAAAAACCCTGCTTGAGAGTCTGCATGCTATCTAACCTCTTAACCTGATCCTTAGGATCTGTTTTAGTCCACCTGCCTTCTGCAGAGTACTGTCCCTTGCTTTTAACTATGTTTACAGTCCTCAGCCAACAGTTCTTCATAACTTTCTTCTATATATTTCCATGGGTAGTCCATGAATGTATAATCATTTATAAGCATGTATAAATCTAAACACAGAAATGGTACCTAGTGTATCCAGTCTCTGTACCTTGCTTTTTTTCCACTTAGCAATGTATAATATATATCAGTATATATCAGAGCTGCCTCATTCATTATTATAGCTGTGTAATATTTCATTCTGTATATAATTTATGTAACAAGTATGCTATGAATAATACCCTTTTACACATGTCAGTTTGCCCTTGTGTGTGAGAGTATCTGTATATTTATTGATTTGTTTTCTAATAGTCCTTCTTTCCTCCATTTCTGGACCTCTCATGTTTTTACCACCTTCTTGCCTCTAATTCTAACTGTGCTCTTCCTTTCAAGACCTAGCTAAAGGGACTTGCACTGTTTCCTGAGAAGCCTGGAGTTTTCTTTGCCCTTCAATTCCTCTCTCCTTGGCAACCTACCCATTTTTGCTATTTGTTCATTTGCTGCCTTTTTTTTTTGAATCCTTGCACACATTTATCTAATTTCCCTAGTTAGATTTTAAGTACTTCGAGGTAGGGAATGTGTTCTGTGTATCTTTGTGGTCTCCATACTGCCTCATAGCCCAGGCCTATCTGGAATTTGTTGAAAGAGTGAATGAATTCCCTCTTAGATGTGGGCATTTCAGGCTCTCATATTACAATGATGATATAGGCTGTCACTCGATTATATTTAGTTTTTAAACCCAGTATTTGGCATAACCCAAAAGTTCTTTCTTTTTTTTTTTTTTTTTTTTTTTTTTTTTTTTTTTTTAATAGAGGCATGTTTTTCTTTATTTATTTGTTTGCTTGTTTGTTTATACATGCACTGGGTACAGTCAGAAGCGCGGGAGGGTGAGAGAATTCACCAGAGCCAGAGCGGGGAGCAGAGCAGGCAGAAGGACCGAAGTACACTGCTGAGGGGAGCAGCGGGCGGCAGGAGAGGTCTGCACGCCATGTGGGACCCTCCTGCGATGGCCGGGGAGCAGCCGGGGATCGAACCGGCGCTGCAGAGGCCGCGCGCAGCTTCGCAACCCAGCGCTCTACCGCTGCGCCACCGGGGAGGCCCCAAAAGTTCTTTCTTTTTTTACAAACTGACACGATCCCAAATCAGTGTTGACTGTGAAGAATACTTGCTATTTGGGGGCATTAGAAATTGAACATTCTAGATGATAGTTTAGGGTTCTTAGAGGTTTAATTCACTTTTAATGATTTGTTAAAATGCTAATTGCTAATTTACATGGTTCTTAGACAATCTGGGACGTTACAGAGGAGGAGAATGTGTGGAGTAGAAAGAGAAAGGACATTAGTTAGAATCTGGATCAGATGCCAGCTGACCACGTTTACTTGCTCTGTCACCTTGGATGGAGCCCTCCATCTTTTGGACCTCAGCTAAAAGGTCCTTAGGATTAGGGGATGGGTGGCCATAGTCCCTCTCATCCCATCCCTTAAATAGTTCACCAAGTAAAATTGTATTTTGTTTGTACATAAGGTAGGGCACTTAGCATTCTGAAAGAATGGTTAGAATCGAGTCCCTACTTGAAGCCCACTTTTTTTTCCTTCCATTTTGCCACTTCTGAGCCCCTTGTATGTAGATACTCTGGTGCTGCCTCTGCTCACTTGTCATTGCATACTTGTCTTTTGGGCACTTTATGAGTATTGGTGGTGATGTGTCTAAAGCTTGTAGAAAAGTCCCTAATATAAATATTCAATCAATAATGTTTTTATGTTTTGCAGATTTTTTTTATTAGATATTTGATTTTACAAACAAAGTTCCTGTCTGTGGTCTTAAAATACCCTGTCAGCTTAGCATGTCCCATTGATTCAGTGGTTCTCAAATTCTGCATTTCCAACTTGATTTAAATTGAAGTTCCTCACCTTTTCCTCCGTATAATGAAAATTCTTCACTTGGATTTGTGAGGGAAATGGTGTTGTTTTAATGACATGCCAATGAAGTGATTGCTGGGTTTTACGTGCCAGGCTGAGTAATGCTTTCTGATGGCATGTGCTGGCATCAACATTATTACCCGAAGCCTTTGATCCAACCTGTTCCTGGTAGGGAAAGAAAAGTGGCAGATGACAGTAATCTAGGAGTTGTAGAAATCATTTTTAGCATTTAAATGAAATCCGGATGCCTTGTACATATTGCTAGAGTGAAGAAAGAAAAACCAATTCTTTCGTATAAACAGGATAAACCAAAAACGATATAGCATCTAACTTACTTGCAGAAGAGTAGTACAGAATAGTGGAAAGAGCCCTAGACAGGGAATGAGGGAGGCCCTGTACTCTTTTTTCTTCTTCTGCTTAACTAGTGTTGAGATCTTTGGTAAGTAATTTCCTCTCTAAGCCCCAGTTTCTCCTTTTATAAATGGAGGCAGTTGAGTATGATTCCTCTCATCCTTCCTGCTTTGAAAGTTACCAATTCTTTTGGTCACACACACACATTCTAAGAAATATATAATGGACTCTGCCATTCTTAAAGTTTACCGATCATGCTCCAAAGCAATTACTTAGGTAAGTGGTTCATTTCATATATTTCTCCTGGGGTCACATCCGATGGAAAAATAAGAACCAGGACTTCTCGTTCCCTTAGGCTTTGGCACACTATGCTGTGTATCATTTCAAGTGTCAGGCTTCTGTCCTTGAGGCAGTATTTTTACCACATTATGCTAATACTTTCTTTTGGTTCTGTTGCCATGCATCCCTTTGAAAGATATCTTTGAATTTCTGGCTTTCAAAGTAATCTTGTGTTAATTTTTTTTACCCAAACTCAAACTCTGTATATTTTATTTTATTTATTTATTTCTAACTCTGTATATTTTATAGTCTTTATATTCACACATCTTCTTTCTCAAAAATGGCACTTTAGGGTATAGTTCACAATGTGAGATGAAACCTTGTTGATGAAGACATTGTTTTAATGAATTCCAGGTAATGTTATTGATTGGCTTAAAACCACATTTTCACATTTTGATGGTTTAAAAAAAAAGTCTCCTGTTCTGTCAACAGATTCACAATCAGATATAGAGAATATTTATGTGAACAAATAATAAGATAATGTCATGTATATACATTATAATTATATATATAATATATACATATATGTATACATAATACACATAGAATATAATACACAGTAGAATATATAATGTATACATAATACACAGTAGAATTGTGAAAAAGGCAGGAAGGAGCAGAGAGAAAGGGAAATTAATTGGAGATACGTAGATGTAGTCAAGGAAGGCTTTTACAAAGTAAGCAAAGACAAGTAGGGCATTTACAGGTGAATTCAAGCTTTCTAGAATAGTGGCTGAAAGTGTGAAAATAAAAGAGAAAGTTATATAAAGGAACTCCAAAACTATATGATAGATTTAGAGAAACACATATATCACTAGGAAGTTACAGAAGGGTGTGTGTGTGTGTGTGTTGGGGAGGTGAATGGTGATAATTGAAGATGTAGATGTGGGACGATCCCCAGGGAACCTCACAGACATGGATCACCACTGAAAAGTTTTAAGCCACAGAGTGATATGGTTATATTTGTATAATTACGATGGTGGGTCAGATTGGAGGAGGCTGAAATTGAAGGCAGAGAGGAAGCAATTAAGGGGGTACTGTCTTAGAGAAGTGTGGAGGGCCTAACCAAGCTCAGTTGTCAAATTAGAGAAGGAAGGTAAGGCTGGCACTTGAGACTCAGGAAGAGAAACTGATGTTAGTGAGCATTTGTGTGGCTGTTTGGAGTTACAGAGAGGAAGGGATCTAGGGTACATTTGGGAATTACGTAGTTTGTGGTGCTATTTGAGAAAGTTGTAGCAGGGGGAGAGCATGTTTTGGATAGAGGCTGATGAGTTGATCTTTTGTGTATCAACTTTGAGGTTATGGGACTTGGAAAGTTGGAGGTGGAGACTGATAATAACCAGCATGGGAGGAGGGTAGGGGAGGAAAAGAATCATGATGTGATTCTAGCTAACACTAAGGAATCACTGCATGCCTGTGCAGGGGTTTAGGTGGGAGCTAGTGGATTGAGGAGTGCGCAAAGTAGTTGAAATGGAGACTGTTGATACTAATTGCATTTCCAGTATTGAGCCTTGGAGGGACTGTCTTCTTCAGAGTAAAATCCTTTCTCTTCTCTCTTGCAGAGAGTATACCTTGTCACTGGTTATTTTCATGTTTTGTCTTTATGTCTGGACTTTATTTGTTCTCCAAGTTTGCCCCACTCCTCATCTGTGCTTAAATCGCTGTATGCTTCAAATTGCAGATTATGTGATTTCCCAAAGCAACTAGAGCTTCAGGATAAAGTATGTTGAACAGTCTTTTTTTTTCCTTTACTGTTGAAGTCTTTCCTTGAGTCCTTTTTATGGTTCCTTGGCTACCAATCGCTTTGTTTTTACCCATTCTCAAATTATATCCTGTCACTTGATTATCTAAGGGCTTTATCGTTTATACATTCTTTGATTTAACAGGAAATCACAGCTCTGGCAAGCCTTAATAGAATAATACGGTTTTGTAGAAAACTATGAAGTTGCAATTAAAGGTCTCAGAGTCTGCCTACACAGACTCTTTAAGAGTGCCTTGTTAACTTTACTGCATACTTTATTGGCAAAAGGACAGTTTCTTTTAATAAAATAGCAGCTATCTACAAGTAGCCGTGGGAATGATGATGGAAGTATGAAATTTCCACTTTTCATCTTCCTGCATCTGATTAGGAATATAATTCTACATCCTGGCCAGAATTTGCCTTGAGGTGACTATTCAGACCCAAGGTAGATAAGATCTGAGGGTGTGGGCTCTTGAGAGGGGGATGGGTTAATATGGAGTATGAGGGGTAGAGGTGGGCTGATTACAAGATTGGAGGAATATATATATTGAAAGAGAATTAAGTGATATCTGGGAAGACATTTAGGAATTGAAGTTATTGGGAAAAATTTTTGAGTTTAGGATAAGTCTAAAAGATAGGATCTGGGAATTAGAGTAAAGAATTCCTTAATACTTAGGAAAGAATTTAAGATTATAATAATGTAGATTACTAAAAGACATTTTTAGAATAAGATCAGGAATAAGGTTAGGAAGAGTTCACTGCTCAAGGTTAGGAACAGATTGTTACCACTGGTAAGTTATCAGAGGGTAGAGGAGCTGGCAGGAACTTTGTCCTTTCTTTAATTACCATTTTGAAATGACCTCTCTGTTCTTCTTTAGTTAACGCGTATTTAGCAATATTACTTTAGCATTTTAGAGTGTCCATAGATTGATTTCATTGGATTAGTGAACTCCCTGATGTTGATTGCAAGACTTTGTGTGTTTCATCTGTTTTTTTTTTTTGGGGGGGGGGGTGGTAGGGAGGGAAAGCTATGCCTTTGATTAAATTTTCAAAGGTGTGTCTAACTCCAAAATGGTTTAAGCTTGATTTTACTTCTTGTGCAGTATTCCGCTAGATGCTGCTCTGTTGGAAAATATAAAATGAGATTGGAAAGAAGCAGGGTCTTCTCACTTGTAGCCTTAACTAAAGATGGAAAAATGCAGTCGTCAGAATGATTTCAGCAGTGAAACCTTATGGACCTGGACTTTACTATTTAGGGATGTTTCTGCTGATGAATTCAATTTCTTAAATGCATGTCTGACTCTTCAGATTTCTGTTTCATCTTCTGTCAGTTTTGGTAGGATGTTATAGTTACACACTTTAGACTTGCAGTCAAATACACAATCCGTGGAGATTCTTCAGAAATGTGCATACTAAAAAAAGCAGATCCCAGCACCTGTACACCTTCTGTTGTTAGCAGCATAAAAATCTGTAGCAGCTGCATCATATGATTCAATCTAATCTTCACAACAACTTTAAGAGGGCGGGAGATATTATTATATGGACTATTTTATAGAAGATGTAGAGGAAATAGACAGAGGTTAAGACATTTGCCCAAATCTGGATAACTGGCGAAATGAGACTTGAACCCAGAACTCCCTGTCTCCAAAGCCCAGATTCTTAACTGAAGTGCCATGGTACTTTCCTGGAATTATTCTCCCATTGGAAGTGAGGACTAGAACTTCTGAAGAATGCACTCTTGCCTCTACAGTATTCTTTCTTTTCAGCTCTCCTAAACAGGCAGCTCTAAGCTTTCCCTGCCTTTTTTGTTGCTTCTGACAAGGCCAAACAAGATAGTATCAGGGCTATATGTTCATTTTTGCTAAGGAAACAGCTTCTCTTTCACTTTTTCTCACTACATGCCCTTACTAGCCCATATAATAACTATATTGCTTTTGTTGTTCTTGAATTGTTAACAGTGATTCTTAACCTTTTTTCCCCCATCCTGCCATTCCCCCTCCCAAGAAGGTCAGAGGTCATGGTGATGCGAGGGTGAGGTGGAACTCAGGAAGAGGTCTGTAGTTCAAAACTCTCTTCTGCCCCACCCAAACTGCAGTCCGGTCTCCTAAGTTCACACGCTTCCCCCATTCCTCTTCTGTGGCCCACCATTAGAAGCAGGCAAGCTTACTAGTAGCCAAGGAATCCTGATTGCTTGGTTGGCTTGGATGTGGAGCAGAGAGTTAGATGACTTGAGTGCCTCACATCACCTTGGAAGTCCTTGGAAGCACTTATATGGGTACAGCCCATGTTACCCTTTTGTTGTTTCTGGGTCAGACACACACACATGGGCATAGTTCTACCATTTATTTATGTGTTCTTGAACAAATTTTAATCCTCGTAAGCTTGTCACCCTCTATAACTTTATGACGTTGTAATATTATTGTTATCATTATCCATGGTATCAACTCACCTCTGCTAGACTTAGATAGATTCATCAATTATTCTAGTTATAGTGAAGCCTGCTAGCCTGAAAGTTTTATCTATTTAAGGTGACTTACCATATCATTTCTCAGTCTGTTGGTTTTAATCTTTAAAATTCTGTTTGGGAGGGCCTCCTCAGTGGCGCAGCGGTTGAGCGCTGGGTTGCGAAGCTGCCCGCAGCTTCTGCAGCGCCGGTTCGATCCCCGGCTGCTCCCCGGCCACTGGAGGAGGGTCCTGCATGGCGCGCAGACCTCTCCTGCCGCCTGCTGCTCCCCTCAGCGGTGTGCTTCGGTCCTTCTGCCTGCTCTGCTCCCCGCTCTGGCTCTGGTGAATTCTCTTACCCTCCCGCGCTTCTGACTGTACCCAGTGCTTGTATAAATAAATAAATAAATCTTTAAAAAAAAATTCTGTCTGGGAAATTTTACAGGTTGTTTTTTTTTTTTGAGGCATCTGTAAATCTGCATGAACCTATATTTGTATAATTTTACATACATGTATATCGATATACTGCCCTTATTCACCTAAATAAAAATTTTCTTGATCTACTGGCTTATTTATATCCCTACTGTCTTACTAATTAACCATTTCTTTCTTGCAAGCATGCTCTCTTAAGAAATCTGACAGGGATTGTATTATCTTTAATTTTAATGTGCTAAGGAGCAGGGTTTTTCCTCAGGAAGCTAAATTATTCATGATTGCTGTTTGCTTCATTTACAAGCTGTAGTCCTCCTGGTTTAACTGCTTTACAGATTGTTCAGAGTTTTCAATATACTTAAAATTGTTTAACGGCTGTGACTTGTCTAGCGCTGATCTATCCAATACTATCATCTCACTGTAATAAGACTACTCCCCATTCTTTCCTGTCCGCAACCTGCACTCCCTTCCCCCATGTTGGCAGCAGAATTTTTCAGGTTAGAGTACTGTATTCAGATTTTGATTCTCTTTTCTTCCATCTTTTAATTTAACCTTAAAACTGAAACTATCATTAGAGATATAGGCAACACTTCTGAGAAAAAAAAAAAATCTACCGAGCAAATGGATGCTAAAATGATTGGAAACTCTTGCCCATGGTATATAAAAGTGGGTCTTAGATAATTCTAGTGATTGGTGTTAGTTTATGTGGTTTGGCTGTCTCTCCGCCAAGGAGAGACAGAACTGAGAGATTTAATGGTTGATTCTTTAAGGAGAAAACTGGTTATACCACAGTGTTGTATTATCAATAGGGAAAAAGTGGAGAAAATGAGTGACCAATGTGGAATTCTCAGACACAGTAATGCTTAAGGCAAAGATTTGGTATGAAAACAATGAGCAGGTCACTTCCAGGAGGCAGTTGGCTACTCATCAATGTTAAAAGCCAAGTTTGATCTGTAGATGAAAACAAGAAGAAATATGCTATCCAATGACTTCTGCAGAGGAAGTTGCCTCTGGAAAGTGAGGATAAGATAAGGACTTTAGAGAAAAATGCAGTTACAGTGATTATAGAGAACGGTGGGAGTTGGCTGAGCAGTGGAGAAGAGAAAGCTGGGGAGACTGGAGCCTGGGGCAGCCTGCAGGTCTTGGGTAAGGAGCCTTATTTAGGAGGGTAAGGGCTGACACAAAGAAGAGAGGATGTTTCTGAATAAAAATAGAATTGATTGTAAATGTTTGATAAGCAAAGAAGTAATTTATTTTTTTAATAAAATGGCTAAGCAAGCTATAGTGATATTTGCTGACCCTTCAGAAATGTTGGGAACAAAGAGGGAGTGGGGCTGGGTAGCAGTGTTGGGTACTGAATGGACTGCTTTGAAACACTGTGGGATTTCTTTTCCTAAAGAAGTTAAGGGTATATCACTCTAGAATAATGCAGGCTTCTTCCTTTTGTGGGAACTTAGGCTTTTTTCTCTTAGAAAAGTGAGTAACATTTGTTAAGCTTAGATAATAGAATTGGTGTTGGAAGATTGAGCTTTGCATTGTGCTGTCACCTGGTACAAATTGGAGTGGCAGTTCTGCAGTAATGCCCACTCTGGAATGTAAAAGCAGTGATTTGATGGGTGAAATAACCCCTGGAAGGCAGTGATCTCTGAATGCACCATGAAGGTATAAGCTACCAGAGTGGCAGGCAGTTCCTGCTCCTAGAGCCGTCTCTTGGTTTCTTCTGAGGAACTTATACCTATGCTCCTGCTTTCCCTCAATGGTGAGCATGGCCCGCCCCATGAGTCCTGTCCTGGGACTGCGTGTCCTGCCCTCCCTTGGAGTGGCCTGTCTTCCTTGGTTCATTATGAAGCAGCAGTCAGGGGTAAGGCCCAGTGGTGACCTCGTCGTTCAGGTGTGCTTTTGTTTCATTACTCACCAGCTAGCTCATGACTTTGTTTTAATAATAGTCACAGAGACAGAGACAAACATACAGGGTAAGGGTCTGTGACCAAAGATTTGACAGAGCGTTCTGTTTATTTTAGTGATTTCAAATATGAACACCTGCTCAATGAACGGAAACATACATTAGGAGTCTTAAGTGGTTTTTTTCTTTTTCCTTTTGGGGAAAGGGGAGGGTGTTTTAAATTTAAAATTCAAGAGATTTCATTTTTTAGCATTACCTGATTTTGAACCATGTAGTTAGTGTTCAAAGCAGTAGAATGTATGTGTTCTCAAAAACAGCCTGTTTTTTTTTTAAAAAACTTGTGCACTTTTGCTCTTACTGAAATCACTTAATTTACCAGTTTTACTACTTTTTTGGGAGTTGAGGGCCCATCTTCCAAGCTTAGTGAAATATAGCCCAGACCTGGGCCTACAGGACCAGCCTGTGTGGGGGGGGGTGTGAGTGCTTGAGTGAGTGTGCCAGCAGCAAGGGGCCTGCTCTGTGTTTATACACACAGTGAGCACTATGACTATTGCAGTGTTTACATTTCTATTTTTGGATTCTAAGATTTAATATCAACAGTCTTCACTTTTGGATGCAATGCAACATTTCCAAATTTGGAGACAGTGCAATATAGTTGTCTCTGTGTGAAATATCATTTCCTTGTGATGGTTTTGGGTGGGGATAACACTTAGATAATTAATTTCACATTGCTGTCACAGTGCAGCAGGTAAAAGTTGCTTCTTATTTTGAGTCATGTTGAATATTGAAATAGAAGCCTCATGGAGGCTCCTAGTGGAGGATTCATGGTTAGGATTTATGGGTAATAAGTTAGAGAGAGAGGAACAGAGGTTCTGGCAAGCTAAGTAGATGAGGTTAGATTCATCATGTAGACAATAAGCAGGGAGTTGCTAAGGTTTTGAACAGGAAGTGAAATTTGTAAATGATATTCTTACTTTTCTTTATCCGGTCCTCACAACAAAAGTCTGTACCCTTTTGCCAGCTGCTCTAAGGAGAATTAGGCTGCAGATTTAACCCAGGATGGCCAATGGCAGAAGACTGTTCAAATTTAATTGGATGGTGGTAAAGGAAGAGAAATAGAGAATATGTAAAGGATTTCACCAGCTTTCTCTTGACGAACCTGAGTTCATCACAGAAAATTTGGAAAACAAAAAATTGACCTATACTTTTTATCACTTAAATCCACTTTATGTTTTTTATGTGTTTTTTCTCTTAATTTAAAAAAATTTAGATACACTTAATGTGCAATAAAAATTTAAGAACAGGTTTTACGCAGTGAGCATGCAATGAACTTCACAATTCTATGCACCTGTATAGCCATACTACCCCAGTTGAGATCCAGAACATTGTCACTATGCAAGAAAATTTCCTTGTGTCCCTTTCTTGTTTATCCTTGTTAAAAAATTTTTCTTAAAAAAAGAAATCTCTTTAGCATTACAATGGTTTCGTGTAATTAAATATCTTTAAAAAGCATTCTGATGGCTGCCTAATAGCCCATTATGTCACACACCATTGTTGGCTGAGCTGCTTTTCCATTCTGGGACAAACTATTCCCAAATTTCCACTATTGAAAGTAACACCACCATTAGCCCAGACAATAAAATGAATTGTTGATAAATTGCATGTAGCACATAAAGGAGAGGAAAAGAAAATTCCCAAAAGGTTACAGCAGTGAACCTGTGACAAATGGAAGGTGGGAAGAGAATTAACCTTTTACAGGGGGTGGAGTTAATGGGCATGAGATTGGTTTTGACCAAAATGAACTTGAAATGATAGCAAAATGTCAGAATTGCTCTGCATGTAACTGGAAATAATGGGACTAGGACACCAGGCCTGGAAACAAAAGCTATAGTAAGAAGGCTGATAGATATGTGAGTATTGAGCTAAGAGCAGCGCAGGCCCAGGATTCAGCATTGCTCTGTGTTGAGTTTATAGTGCTGATTTTTTTTTTTTTTTTAAAGATTTGTGTATTTGTTCATTGGATAAAATGCTGAATTTGAGGCATTTGTTCTTTTGAATCCTGTATCTGGTATCCTAAGATCCAGACTGCACTTACTTTGTATTTTGCATTACACTAAGATCTAATGTGGTTGGTGCTAGTTCTGAGAAAGGAAACCAATGTGGGGACCTCTCATATTATGTCGGCTATGGTTAGAAGAGTTGTCATTTAGTTTTCTTGCTCTTCTACTGAATTCTTTCCTAAAATGGAATAAATACATTATATTACAAAATTAAATTAGTTGAATTAGCAAAAATTACGATGAACAGAAGAAATAATTTAATAGGAAATAATTGTTAACTTTTGAGTAAATAGTGTGACTTGAACATACATACATTTACTTCCTTTATTTCCTAAAATCTCAAAACAATGTCTGTAAAGAAATAAAACCCACAGAGCAAAGCAAAATGGAGAGATCTCAAATCCGTATTTTGGAAATCAGAAAGCAGATGAACTGGTGGTGCCCTCCCTTGGCTCATCAGAGAGAGCTGAACCCTAAACAGTAGCAAGGAAAGACCAGAATTAGCCAACGCACAACATTACCTGCAGGAAGGTATAGGAAGATAATTTTTATTTATTAATTTAATTTTTGGACAACATATGCTTTATCCCCTCAGGTGTAGTCCCTGTATTTCTCTCACCATCGAAGCACCTATAGTCCATCAACATATCCCCTTGTGCTCTTCTCTCCCTCCCTTCCCCCCTCCATTTTTACCCCTTTCTTCCCTTCCCCTCCCTGAGGCCTCATACAGAGAGATAGTCTTCAAAGTAAGGCTACATGGGTACAAAAACAGACTAGGTGGAAAATCTGTATAAGAATTAATTGGAACTCTCGATCCTGTCCCATTCCCCTCAAAAACAGATAGCCAGGCAACTGTCCCTCTCACATCCCTGCAAAATAAGGAGTTTTACTCTCCAGAGAGGCTAAACTAGGGGGTGTGTGGACTCAGGGACCTTAGGCACAACTGAGAGCAGTGGACTTCCTGAAAGTCCCTACTTCCCATGTGAAGAGGAAGACCTTCAGTCCTCTTCACAGCTCCTGGATCCCACTCTGCCCCTAGTCAAGAGACAGATGATTTTTCTTAGGAGAATCAGATAAGCCCAAAAGAAAAGACCTACAGACACCAATTAAAAATGAGTTCTTGGCAGGGATAGGGGTGAGGTAGGAGAGGGGTATGTGTGTGAAAGGGTGTTGGTGGAAAAGGACGACTCCAGCCAGCCTCGCTATAGGCAGGCCCACTACCCAGTGCCATCCTTTCATACAGTTCATATTTTCTTTTCTTTTAACTTATTTATTTTTTTTGGATCCCACCAGCTTTGGTCAAGTGCCTACTATGTGCTAGGCACAATTCAAGCCTCTCTTGTGTTTGAATATCATAGAAAATCTGTCTGAAGTGGTTTAACATAAATAGTGAATGATTGTGCATGGATCGTAGAAGGGCATGGAGGTAGAATATAAGCCAGTGTTCTCAAAGTGTGGTCTCTTGAGCAGTCCCATTGGCATCACCTGGGAATTTGGTAGAAATACTTATTCAGAGTTCTCATTTGAAATACGACTGGATGTGGCACTATGAGAGCACAGATTTTTCTGTGCTCCTGAATCCTTTCAGTGGAGACTATCCTGACCTTCCTTACCCCATCAATTCATTTTGCATGATTTTGACCTTTACATAAATCTACATGGAGGGGGGTCAGCTTCGGTGTCTTCCACTGTCTCTTGCATCTTTCTCCCCCATCTCTTTTTCCTGCCTTTGTGGCATTTCTGTGATGGGCTTATGATAGGTCAAAGAGAGTAGGACAAAGGCAGAGTACTTTCCATCACTCAGCTTGTCTCTTTTGTCCCCTTATAACTAAAAGTTGATGTAGTCCTCAAAACTGTGTCTTGTGTTTACATTTGATCTATGTTCAAATTCTGTCAATTTTCTGTTCTTGATCTTTTGGGACAGATTCCTTCCATACAGTCATCAGTGCTCTGTTGTCAGCGCACTAATCCTTTCAGAAACTCACCGTCTGCAGGGACCAAATTATTTGCAGAAGCAATCAGTATATGTTAACTCCAATTACATAACAATTGCCAACTAAATAGACCTATTGCTACCAATAGCAACAGCGACAACAATGAGAACAGGTTTTCTTTTTTAGTGTCCATAAATCTAAAGAGGGCATATGTGTAAATCTAAAGAGGGCATATACCTAGTATAATGTGGAAGAAGGACTGAATAAAGGAAATATAAGTAAAAATGATGAAATGTAAGTAAAAACAATAGTAAAATAATACGTGCCCAAAATTTGTTACTTTAATTTTGTCTTTTGAATTTGGATACCTATTTAAAATGTTGAATTGGGCAATGTAATTTTTTTAAGTTTTATGTATTTATTTTAAATGATTTATTTATTTTGCATACAAGATCTGGGGTGTAGGCCAGAGGTACAGTGGGGTGAGAGGATTTACCAGAGACACAGGAGGGAGCTGAACAGGTGGAGCTGCTGAAATACACTGCTGAGGGGAGCAGCAGGCAAGACAGAAGAGGTCTGCTGTGCCATAAGTGGGTTAGCTCCCTGGCCGGGGATTGAACTCAAGCTATAGTGGTGACAGTGCTGAGACGTAACCTCTAGGCCACCAGGGAGGCCCTACAATATAAATTTTTAAACCTTTTTTTGTTTTGTTATTCCCTTCAGGCAACTACTAAGTTTCTTTTGTTATTTTATGATGTTCCTTCTGTCTCATTCCAGAAGTCAGGTTTAATAGAATAGGCACTGTGTTCTGGGAAACCCTGCTAATATAGATTTAAAGCATACAGTGAACAATAATAAGATTGCAATAATTGACTTGAGAAATCTTTTAAATCCTCTTGCAGATTTCAGGGTGTCATAAAACATACCTGAGCACTGTCAAAAGTGTATGTTTCTTTGCCACAAGTGAACAGTGCACTCCGGTTCAGGGATTATTTTCTTGACAGTATATAGAGCTTAGTCCACAAAGGTGGCATTGTGATACAAATATGGACAACCTTGCTGGAATGGTTTAGCTATACCTCTGTATCATAATTCCTCAGTCCCTGTTGTGTTCCTGAGATCTGCACTTGCAACAATCAGAATTATTGGGAAGATTGTTTTGGCTCAAGGAATTAACATTTAACTCAGGTAAATAGGTTTGGAAGAACTGGAAATTTCTCTTCTGAAAATTTTAATTTTTATAAATTTTAATATATAACCTTACTAAAAACAATTAAAATTTTTAATTTAACACTTAAAAATTTTAAAATATATATATATATAGCTTTGACAGTTACATATTTAATATGTTAGAGAAAAAGTTAGACCTACAGTGGATTGCTCATAATCAAAGAAGTGTTCTTGCCATTTTAATTAAATTTCTGTTGTTTAGAAATAGTGCTAATGACATGTTTTTGTTAGAATAAGGGATTTTTATGGTTTCCCAAGTTCAGGTAACTTTTAAGCAGCTATATTGATTCACATAGATGGCGACGTTTAAAAGATACTTTATACTTATTTTGAAGTGGAAATCACAGTAGATTTATTGTAGTAATTAAAGGCATATTTGACCTAGAAACAAATTAATGATTGAACAAATTGCCAGTGGATTAAATTAAGTGCTAATAGCTTTAAAATTTTGCCATTTGTTTCCTAATCTAAGCATGTGCTTAACAGATACTTATCTGCTCTGATTCTCAGACTCTTGAGCATAGTCATTCAATAGTATGGTATTTTTCTTCTTGTTTTTATCAATAATTGTTTAATTACTTTTAAAGAGGATGAGAGTTTTGAAAGCTCCTTTATCTTTGGGACCTTTATAAATTCTTAATATTTGATGTCAAAAAAGTAACTTAACCTTCTATATTATTTTTTATGTTAGCAAGGTATATAGGCAAGTTTTGTTGCAATTTTAGTTCCTAGAATTTGAATAATTAACACAAATTGTAGTATATTTAGAAATAGGTCTTCTCTGTCCAAATGTCTGATTTAGAGATTTGAATTTTGCTTATGTTCAAATTTTTTGTTTTGTAATTGTTTTAAAAAATTCAATTCCTAGTAAATGTTGGTAGACTACTATGATATTTTCTTAAATTTTCTTTTAAGATCCAGTTGTACCATATCTGTTATTTAGATTCCGCTTTTCGGCTAACACATAATACTGTGAAAATAATGCATGGTGTCCTCGCTTCAACATTGCATTTCCTGGCTCCTCCCTCTGGTTCTAAGTGCTTGATTGAATCATTTGGTTTCCTTTTCTTCACACTGGTGGCCAACACTTGTTTCTGTTAGGTTGTGTGTGTGTGTGTGTGTGTGTGTGTGTGTGTGTTCGTTATAGGCCATTTTTACAGATGTGAAGTGGTATCGCATGGTTTTGGTATGCATTTCCACAATAAGTGATGATGAACATTTTTTCATGTGCTTATTAAGAACAATGGCATTTAAATTTGCTTGAATGATCTTTATTTAACATTATCTAGACCTCTTTTGTTAGAAAAATTACTTTGTAGATATAATCTTATGAAAATTCATTTTATAGCTATGATGTCACTGATTTTGTATTTAAATTTGATATATTTGTAGTATAATGGTATGGAATTAGAGTTCACAGATAAGAGGGAGAAATAATTTGAGGTTAAGTTACTCATCTGCTGGGCCTCCCTGATGGCGCAAGTGGTTAAGCACTGCACTATGAAGCAATCCTCAGCCTCTGCAGCATGAGTTTGATCCCCGGCCGGCCAGGGAGCAACCCACATGGCGCAGCAGACCTCTCCTGACTTGCCCGCTGCTTCCCTCAGCAGTGTACTTCGGTCAGTCTGCCTGTTCTGTTCCCCACTCTGTCTCTGGTGAATCCTCTCACTCCCAGCATCTCTGGCCTTTGCCCCAACTCTTGTATGCATAAATAAATAATTCTTCAAGAAAAAAAAAAAAGTTACTCATCTGCTTTTATCTAAGAAAGACGATACCCTGTCATTATTATAAAACACAGAAAGTCATTTAAGCTGACTTACTACACTGTAGAAAAAGTGGTTCCCTTGAACGCATTACATGTCTGGTTTACCTGAGCCTTACATATTAATACTGCTTACAAATATATGACTCAAAGAAATTGACAGTATTTATTTTGCAGTTAAAACAGACTTCTCCAAGACATTGTCCTTCTGTTTTGTTTTGTTCAGTGTTAATCTTGATGAACATTTAGTGAGGCACTTAGGTGCTAGCCACATTCTGTTCTTCTGTAAAATGTGCTGGTCATTTTCCTTAGCATAAAATGTCATCTGAAATCATGGTGTAAAATTAGTAGTTTCTATGGAGATAAAAAGATTGAGGATAGTGAGATTATTTTTCTGTAGTAACTTAAATACATATTTAAAATTTTATAAATATAAATATAACAATTAATATAAATATAAATACAACAATTTTAATAGTTGTATTTTGATATTGCAGGCCACCTAATGATATGTTGCTTCCTTAAAACCTCATGAAAATATGCCTAAACATTTCTATTTATTTATTGGGCTATGTACTTGGGAACATTTTATCTCCTCTTTCACGTTTGGTCAAGATTTTGAAATTGGTATTTTTTCACCATAGTTAACAGGAATCACTAATAAACTAAAGAACTAAAAGAGAGCAGCTAGTTTCCAAAACTAGCAGCTCTTCAGTTCTAGGCTTTTACCTGAGCACCATAGCCCTGTCTTCTTCTCTTCTCAAGTATGCTTCAGTGCTAATTCTGAGTCACAACTGAGCTGCAACCAGTAGAGTTCCTCAGTGAATATTAGCTTACTTTAGGGTTGTCAGATTAAGTTTGAATTTCAGATAAACAATGAAAAATCTTCTTTTGTCAAAATGTCCTGTGCAATATGGGGGACATACTTGAACTAAAAATTCTTTATGTGAAATTCAGATTTACCTGGTGTTCTGTATTTTATCTGGCAACCCCACTTCTTTCCATTTATTGTATATTAGGTGCTAAGCATTCAGAAATAATTTAAACCCTTGAGGGGCTTAAAATCTAATTGGGAAAGATGAGAAAAAGGGGTGTGAGAGATAGAAACTCCAGAGAGGAAGCTATTGCAGTCATAAAGGTCTTTGATGATAGGTGTCTGTACCAGACAATGGGGAGGAAGAAATTATTATATATTTCCCAGTTAATGCTGAGCCAGGTCTTCAGATCTAAGCTGATGGTAGGTAAACAGTGGTCTAATTTAGGTAGTAAAAAGTGCCTTTGGGATCCACTGATTGTGATTGATAAGTCAAAAATCTAGGGAGGAGATGATGAAAAGAAGAAATGGGAAAATTAAGAAGTAATAAAAATGATAAAAATAATGGTTGTGGAATCAGAGGAAAAAGATATAAAATTGTCAAGTCCATATATCATCATCAGAGGTGGAAATGGAGGTGGTATATCAGAGAAAGAACTGAGAAAGCTGCTTGCATGTGATGGCACTTTATATCTTAAGAAACTCACAAGCTCTTTGTACTTTTCTTATTTGTAAGATAAAATAGCTGGATAAAAGAGTCTCTAACATGGTCTAATTGTAGAAGCTATTCAGTGGAATCCCTGATCCTAGGGCTTCTGTCTCTGAGGAGGGGGTTACTCAGTCCTCCACTCCCCCAGTCCTGCTTTCTAGCTAACCACTTTTTGGAGACCTTTTTTGATTCCAACAACTTTTAGTTTGATTCCAACGTTCGGTGTTTATTATACTTTCTTTGGAATGGAAATGAATAAAACTACTTCAAGGACACTTATTTATAAATTTTTTTTTACCTTTGCATGGAGGTTAAATTCTAGCACAGATTAAAATAAAATAGTTAAAAAATAAATCCCTAATGTACTTAAAACATCCTTGTTATTTTATTTTAAAGATTTATTTATTTATGCATACAAGAACTGGGGTATAGGCCCGGGCAGGGGTAGTTTTCACCGAGACAGAGTGGAAAACAGAACAGTCAGACTGACTGAAATACACTGCTGAGAGGAGCAGTGGCAAGATGGGAGAGGTCTGCTGCTCCATGTGGGTAGCTCCCTGGCCAGGGAACAAACTCATGCTGCAGTGGCTGTGGATAGCTTCATAGTACTGTGCTTAACCCCTTGTGCCACCAGGGAGCCCCTTTTTTGTTTATTTTTGATAATCCTTTCCTGAATGAATAAAATAGAAGGCTTAAGGCTAGAGCTAAATATATTTAAGTGTGTGATGGAGACAGTCTGCAGCTTTTGAAATACCTGGATACATTTTTTCTAACCACAGAACTGTTTTGTGGTGAGAAATGGTGCCGGTGGCTGCTTGTGGTCATAGTATCTTTGTATAAGCATGCAACTGCCCTTACCTATTTTATAATGTAACCTATTTATTGATCCATTTAACCCTGGGCTATAAATCAGAAGTGGCTGCCAGTGATAAAGGAAGATTTAATGCAAGTGAATTTACCATTTGAAACAAATTTAACGATTTTTAAATGTTGGAAGTCTTGAAAATCTGATAAAGGCAATCTATCTTTTCCTAAAGTGGAGTAACAGATATAAAATGTTGCAGAAAAATCTGAGATTTAGAGACCCCCCCGTCACCCCAAGCCCGTACATACATGGATGGTCAGATTTTGAAGTCATAATTTTGGAGCTCAGTTATACAGTGAAACCGGTCCATTCATTCACTTACTCAGCTGTTTGTTCATGAGCTAGGTTCTAAGGCATTGTGGGAGAATCAGATTTTTAACTCTCTCCTGACAGCAATAATCTTGTTCAAACAAATTCAGGAGTCTATTTTCATCTTGAAATTAAAGGTATCTCTTGCATGTATCTAACATAGGCTTTTTATAGATGTAAGAGTTTTTGTTGTGTCCCAGGAGGAGTAACAAGAGCTCTCTGGTTTATTGTCTGTATTCCTGTTGTTTTAATATAGCTTTTCTTACCTGTTTCTATTTTTATCTTTATAATTACAATCACACCATTTTCAGTTGTCTTTCTAGCTAAGTCTTTATAATTATTTCTTTGTACTTCCATTTGGCCATCAGCTTTAATGCTGCACAGTATTTCCCTAAATTGGTGTACCTCTATCAGGATGGAATTATAGGTTATTTTCAGCTTTACACTTCTTAAAGAATTTTGCAAATGACTCCTTCAGGTAGTTTTTTAATTCTTATTTTGCATTATTGCATTAGTTTTGTGGGATAGATTCTCAAGGATGGGAGTAATGGCTCTATCATTCATGACATTTTTATCAAGTAGCTATTGTGTGCCAGACTGGATCAGAGACTTGACCATTTTCCTTACATTTTTGATATGCTTTGCCATTTCTTTCCAAATGTATTAGAGAACTACTTAACCAGTTGAGTGAGCTCTTAATTGTCCAGTCCAACAGATCCAGGCCTCCTTATTTTACTTATCTGGTGAATATTTAGAAGTAACGTAAATAAAACGACAAAGAAGACAAATCTTAAGAAATGGTATTGTGTAGCTAAATGAGATATACATGCCTCTAGAACTGCCTGATGCTTGAATTATTTGTACAACTGGACTTTCTTTTGATGTGATAACTGAGAGATAGTTTCAATCACATCAGGAGTTTACAACATTGTACAGAGTTAAACATCTTAGGTCAAATAACGTACATTTATTTTAATCACTTAGGAAAGTTTACATTGAAATTTAGTATCAGATGGTGTCATTGATATGTGGAAAATATAAAACTAAGAGTTAGATAAAGGCAATCTTAAAAAAACAAACCCTTGAAAGCTGACTACAGAACTGAAGCTCCAAGGTGGTGATGAGATGCTGGATGGGTAAGAAGAGGGAAGGAGGCAAAGAGGACTAAGGTGGTTGGTGGAATATGGGTGATTTGGTGGTGGGTGCACTATGGTGGTAATACCTGATGGGAGTATCCAAATATTACCTCAGTTAACAATAAGTAAATTAAAAAATTGAAATTTAGTTGAAGCACAACCGAAAACAGTTTTATTAATATATCCAAACTTTTATTTTGTGATCATTTACTGGATGCTTCATGTGTACCAAGAAAACAGATGTGAACATGACATTATATGTTTTTGGTTAGTGGGGAGAGACAAATTTTAAACAAATATTGGTGTAACACATGGTGGGCACTGTAAGAGAATTGCCGTATCTAAGATTGCAGAGGGTCAGAAGTTCCTGTGTCTTTTACCCAGAATTTTTACTATTTAGAGGCCTACCCCCCACTCCACTCCCACCCCTACTTTATAGATTAGGAGAGGAGAAAACTCGTCACAGTTCACACTAAATATAAGTGGCTTAGTTAGGATAAAAACTTAACTCAGTTTTTGAAATAAATGTGTAGTTAGTGAAGATTCAAAAGCAAGTAAAATAAGACCTCTGCCCTTGTGATTGCAGTGTGACTGCTGGTTGAAGAGAAGTCCATAGATCCATGGTTATCTGAAAATTCACTAATTTCTTTGTAAATGTAAAGTCTAGTAATCTTTGGAAGGGACAGAAATAAAATAAAACTGCATATTTTCACTACTGTAATGAAAACGTTCTAATATTTTTTTCTAGTCATCTAAGCTAAAATTGAACAAAAGAGGTGGTTTACCTACTTTTTTTTTTTAAAGAGACTTTTTTTTTTTTTTTAAAGATTGATTTATTTATACAAGCACTGGGGTACAGGCCAGAGGCTTGGGAGGGTGAAAGAATTCACCAGAGACAGAGCAGGGAGCAGAACAGGCAGAAGGACTGAAATATACTGCTGAGGGGAGCAGCAAGCAAGACAGGAGAGGTCTGCCGCGCCATGTGGGAATCTCCCTGGCCGGCCGGGAATCGAACCGGCACTGCAGAGGCTGCGGACAGCTTCACAGCACTGCGCTCAACCCACTGCGCCACCAGGGAGGCCTGGTATACCTATTCTTCTGGAGCACTGTGGTGGAGCTTGACAGCCTGGGTTCAAGTTGGAACTTGTGGTTACTAGCTGTAACCTTGGACCTTAGCACCTGTGCTTTTGTGTCCTGATGGTGAAATGGGAAGAATAATAGTACTTGTTTCATAGGATCTGAGTCCAGTAGATGTTGTTCATCTTGGTCAACCTCAGAGCAGCATTTGCTGCTGTTGACCTCTTCTTCCTTCCTAAAGACACTCTTTTCTCTTAGCTCCCAAGACTCTTTTTGGCTTTAGCTCTTATTTTTTCCTACCTTTTACCCCTTTTCATTTGCTTTCTTGACTTTTTTTTTTTTTTTTTCTGATTTATAAATGTTGGCTGTCTGAGGGTCCTTTCCATCTTTTTTACTTTTTCCCAAGCTAATCCATTAGTCCCATAGCTTTAAGGATCATCCATATTTCTGATGAGTATATAAGTCAACATTCTGACTGTTCCGATCTTAGGTCTTGTTCATATTTCTGATCACCTCCTAGATATTGTCTCTTTAACATATTCCTATCTGGACCTCTGGATTTCCTCATCAAAAGAACAAAGCAAAGACAAATTTCCCTCTCCTAATTCATCTCCATCTCAACTTGCCTTAAATCTATGGCTCATTTTAGATTCTTTTCTTTCCTTCACCCCACATATCCAAACCAGCACCAAGTACTACCTTCAGAATGTATTTTGGATCAATTTATTTCTGTCTTCTCTGTCACCATCCCAGTCCAAACCATTATCAACTCTTGCCATTTACACAAGCTTCTAAATTGTCTTCTTCCTGTTTGTTTTATACTAGAGTGATGTTTTAATGCAAAAATTAAATCATTCTCTGTTGAATAGCCACTAGTGGCTTCCTGTTGCAATTAAAATAGAAATTGAAAGGCCTCCCCGGTGGCGCAGCAGGTTGAGCACAGCGCTGTGAAGCTGTCTGCAGCCTCTGC
Organism: Talpa occidentalis; assembly: GCF_014898055.3. Taxonomy (NCBI): domain Eukaryota; kingdom Metazoa; phylum Chordata; class Mammalia; order Eulipotyphla; family Talpidae; genus Talpa; species Talpa occidentalis. The sequence goes on along the minus strand of NW_023601104.1, from coordinate 70,982,784 downwards.
AGCACAGGTTTGATTCCTGGCTGGCAGGGGAGATACCCACATGGCATGGCAGACCTCTCCTGTCTCACCTGCTGCTCCCCTCAGCAGTGCTTTCCGTCCGTCTGCCTGTTCTGCTCCCTGCTCTGTCTCTGGTGAATCCTCTCACCCTCCCACGCCTCTGGCCTGTACCCCAGCTTTTATATAAAATAAATAAAAAAAATAATAATAAAATAGAAATTGAATCTCAGTTTCCATAGCTGGGAAATTGGAATAATTATTACAGACTAGAATTTAGGGCACAGTTTTTTTAATCTGATTTTTTTATTGCTTTAGATTTTAGTAGCCCTTTAAAGCCTTTTTTCTTCCCTCTTTCAGAGTACCATATTGTAATTTAGTATTTTCTGCATTATGTAGAAAGTCCAGCAAAGACTTCTGAACAACATCTCCTTTCTTTTACCTTCTGGCTTCCTACTTGTGTTCTGCCCTCCCCGCAACTTGGTTTTACTCTTCAGATCTGAGAATATGTTCGAATTATTAGGAGGGCATATCTGAGTAAGTAGAAAAAGAAATAATTAAACCTGAAAAGGGGCCTTGAGAATAGTAGTAACAGCATTTTACTATAGAAATATTGGAATATATACAGAAATAGTAGTTATTATAATGAATCCTCATATCATCATTACCCAGTTTCAACAGTTGTCAATTCATGGCCATTTTTTGAGAAATTAATATTTAGTTTAGAAATTACCTGTGCTAAAGGATTGCCTAGTTTATAGGATTTTATTGCCGTTGCAGCCTGCTCTCAGCATCACTACTATTTGGTAAATTAGGTGAGAAAAGATTAGGCATGATTTTAAGGATGTGTTAGTTTCTGAAATATCCTTTCTAATTCATCTTTTGTGATAGCTGAAATGTCATCATTAGTTCAACCATAAATTTTCAAATTGTGACTAAACCTGAGAAGGGAACTATGTGACACCATTAGCAGTTATTTATATTTTAATGTAAATTGATTAATTAGAAGCATGTTTGACTGGTAAGTAACCTAGAGCAGGCTTTGAGGGAAGGTATAAAATCATAGGGACCCAGTGGGGATGGTCAAGTAAAGACAAGGAAACTGTTCAAATATCTGGAATATGCTGTTCTGCTACTTACCAACATTGCCTGGGGTGGTCCTGGCCTTAAAGCCTATAACAAGAGATCCCATTCCAATTTAGTGTGCTCCTGTCATCTGTCATCTGGATTCCCTTCAGCTGGCTGCAAAGGCCTTGTGTAAAACTGCTCAGGAGATGCTTCCAGCTAACTCTGCTGCTTGTTTATTTTTAGGTATCTTGCAATATATTCAGAACTCTCCCTCCTAGTGACAGCAATGAATTTGATCCAGAAGAAGATGAACCTACCCTTGAGGCATCATGGCCACACTTACAGGTACTCTGAACGATCATTTGTTATAAAAGAATGATCCATTAACTCATTTTCTGATTAGCATGGGAATTCCTTGAACTTTTTTTCACCAAGATATCAAACTAGAGTATGTTAATGGAAAGCTAAAGAATGCTTTTTATATTCCCTACTCTTGATAATTAGGATGCCAAAGGAATAAATTAATAAGTTTCGATGTAATGGTTTAGTGTGGGCCCGCCCATGTTGCAGGCCCAGCTGGCAGTTCTTATTCTTTTATTAGAGTTTCTATATGATCCTGCCCCCTGGAGCCTCAAACAAGAGCAGAACTGTTTTCACATTAATATTAGTTAAATGTGATTAGGTCACAGAGTACATATTTTATTTTCAGCAGTAGGTAGCCTGGGGACTGTGTACGCCTGTCTTCATAATAACTACAGATGTGTTTCTTCAGCATAGAAGGGCAAGGACAAACTACAGAAGCTAGTTCACAGTGTTGTAAGGAAGAGCAACAGCTCAGAGAAAGTGTGTGTAAAGGCTAGTTCTTTCGCTTGTGCTGAGGAGGCCAAGTTTTGCAGCCACAATCTCGTGCTAGGACAAATCAGGGCTGGCCCCACATCTTCCTTCCTAGCACTAGGCCCATCAGCATTGTTTTGACTTACATTCCAGTCATTTCCATTTTTCTTCCCTGGCTGATTTCTTTAAAGGCCAACATTTCTCAAAGGACAGTACAAGGAGATTTGAATGTCATGAACCCCAAATTCCATTGAGTGTATACCTTTCCATTGAGTCCGAATGTCCTCAGACGCTAGTCCTCAGAGAACTGGCAAGGAGGGAAATGGTAGAAGAGAAGGAATATAACCTCGTACATCCTCACCCTGAGGCAGAAGCCACTGCATCCTTGTAGAAGTGTGCTCGTAGTTATGAGTTGACTTTCTGGAGCAGAAAACTGCAGCAGGGAGATAAGGCCTAGAGATATTCTAGGAGTTTACTTTTTCCCTGCACTTCAAAATTTTTGACATAAATCTGCAACTTTTCCTGTCCTGCTTTGGCAACTCAAGTTTGCTACATAAATACATGTAGGCTATTTCCCCTGCTTATCTAGAGAACTCAGGGGTCTTTTTTTTCTCAACTCTTATACAGGCATGTTATACATATGTCTTTCTGCTGCTAATGCCAAGATTGAGTAAATTAGTTAAGATTTGTAGTTGTAGTTGATTTGCTATCTTAAATGCCTGATTTTTTTCTTGAAGGTGCCAGACATACTGTCTATGATCTAAGAAATTTGTAAAAGTATTTGTGCTTTTAATGGTATGCACTAGATTGTGACTGAAATAATAATAATAATAATAATAGCAATAACAATAACAATAAAAATAATAAAAGATATACTTTTTTGAATGGCTGGACTTCTTAACCTGTCCTATTCTTAATAGTTGTCACCCATTCACAGATGTGCAATGTAGTCTGGAAGAAATTTTAAAAAACCAAACAAGACAATCTCCTCAGGAAAGTCCCATATTTTTTAGTGGTCCAAAGGACAGAGGGACTTTTGACAAATCTTCGGCTTGTCTTGTCTACATCCCAAAGAAGCAGTACACCACTCTTGTCATCTGCAGGAACATCTTAAATACTCTAGATCATGGTCACCATAAATATAAATTTCTCCTAAGTACAATAAAATTTTACTCAATATTTCAGTTTGTCCTTCCTGAGCTTAATGACTCTAGAAAATACAAGACCAAATTTATTTCTGAAGCTATTAAATTAAATTCTGTCACCAAAAATCTTTGGCTTACACTGTATCTTTTCTATAGGAACACTAGCCATTAGTTCATCTGAAACTCTAAAACCAAAGCATCAGTGAGAAATGATGATGAGATCTCTACCCTTTTGGATATAAAGTCATTAACTTTTTCAGAATGGGCTGGTTTCATCTGTGCTGACATCCTTCCTGTTCAAACCTGCAATCCTTTTGTCCCTACTTTAGCTGGGGGGAAATACATCTAATGCTGGATGAGGTAAAAGGACCCTGCTCCTTAGTCACAAATCAACCTCCATTCATAGTAAAGGTCATGTCAATAGGTACCCTGTTGCCATCACTACTTGTTACTTTATGGGAGTGTTTCTATAGGCTCTTGACATGTCCCAAGAATCCTGTATTTGCTCAGTATATTCTTACCTGACAAATTAGTCACCTTTCCATTCTCATTGATAGTGATGTTAATATTCACCAAAAGAATTTAAGAAATCTCTTTTCTCTGATAGGTCTTCCAAGTCATAGTGACTTATTGGTAACTTCAGCTTTTTACTTCTTAATTGATCTAGCAATCTATTTTTCCCACCAAAACATAGCACTTTCTTAGACTTTTCTACTTTTTCTTAACTCCACCATAAGCGCTATGCTTCCTTTTATATATTATAGCACAGTGTTTATAACTAAACATCTGACATTAGTAGTAGAGAATAACAAAGGCACATTGAGATGTGGTTTTTGGGTGGTTGGCTAGTCTCATGGCCAAGATAATTATTCCTTTACACATTTCCTTTGATTTAAATTTATGAATCATATAAAATTATAACAACTCATGGATTTTGGGGGCTATTTAAAAATTGAAAAAAGTATGAAATTGACAATTTTTAGTTCATCTGTTAAAAGATACTCTTTATGTGTGTTCTTTGATCTTTTCTATTACCTTTATTTTTATCTTTTGTATCACATGGTTCCATAATTATTCCTAATAGATTTCTTGAAATCGTGTCTGTATTTCTAGTATGGGATTTTGTAATACTTCTATTTATTAATTAATTATTACTTAAGAAATTGTTTCTAATACTTTACACTTGACCCTGAAAGCAGGAATCCTAATGTCTTTTTTCTCCTGTTTCTTGGAGAATTCATTTAATGTGACCTTGAAAAGTAATTAATCCTTCGTGGCCCCTAATTTTTCCCTTTAGAAACACAAGAGAGATTTTGATTCTGAGGTAAAATCTGTCTCTTATGTGTAGAAAACATTTGTACTTGTTAATAAATGTGTCTGAAGTGTTTCCACCAAACCATTTTAAACCATAACTGCTTTCAAGGGACCAGAGCAGCAAGAACACTTTGCCAATCTCACTAGAAAATCTTGCCAGACCACAAGTCAGGCCTGGAAGATGAGAATCTCTCCAATTTTTGGAAATCTAAAGAGAGAGAGAGAACCCTCTTTTCTGGTTATTTTGAGTAAGGCTAATATTATATTTGTAAAACTAAGAGTTAAAAGATTACTGTATTGAAATTTTTTTATTTTTTTTGTATGAGCTATTGGGACTTAGGCATTGTGACTAGAACATGTTCAACTTAACAATGTTCAGATCATTGGGAATGAAGTTTTTCTGCTTTCATAGTTTCAAAGAGAAAGAAAAACATAGTTTCATAAAGAAATAAAATCCTAATGCGGATACCATTGGCACTGGTAGTTGTAAAAGTAACATCAAAAAGAAATTGCGGTTGTTGGGCCTCCCCATTGGCGCAGCGGTTGAGCGCTGGGTTGCGAAGCTGCCCGCAGCCTCTGCAGCGCCGGTTTGATCCCCGGCCTCTGGGTGAGGGTCCCACATGGCACGCAGACCTCTCCTGCTGCCCACTGCTCCCCTCAGCAGTGTATTTCTTCAGTCTGCCTGCTCTCCTCCCCGCTCTGGCTCTGGTGAATTCTCTCACCCTCCCGCAACTTCTGACTGTACCCAGTGCTTGTATAAATAAATAAATAAATCTTTAAAAAAAAAAAAGAAAGAAATTGCGGTTGCCATAGCATAATTCAAGGCAGTTGCACCAAACTGGTCTGGTGATCCTATTCTTCACTGCTTTGCACTTCTGATTTTTTTTTTTTTTAAAGACAGTATTAATTAAGAATGTTCTTGGAAAAGTGGCAAAATTATTAATTTTATTAAGTCTTAACCTTTGAGTATGCGTCAAAAGTACTCTTTAAGAGGAAATGGGAGGCATGTGTCAAGTCCATCTGCTGCGAACTGATGTGTAAAGTTGGTTATGTGACAACACAGCTCACACTTGTGTGTTTTCAGCTGCAACCTACACTTGCAGTTTTTTCCATGAAATGTCATGTTAACTGTTTTTCATGAAATATCATTTGACAGCAAACCATGGTTATTCTGACTTGGACAATTGGGGATATTTTCTCTGAGACAAATAATGAAAGCTGTTGTTGCCACTGATAAAATGTAGAGCAAAATTCAAAATTAGAATTTTGGAAACCTTGTTTTTGTCTTATATATGTCACTTTGAACTTTACTGCTTCCCGGAACGTAAAGGCTTTTTTGATAAAATTGAAGCTATTAAGAAATGTGACTGTTTTGATGCTGTGTAATGAAATGTATCAACATTTGAGAAATCTACACAGCATAGTAAATCACTGCTTTTCAGTCGACAGTGTGATATTAGGAAACCAGGAAATGGCTAAAGGTCCATTCAGAGTGCAAAACAGATGATTAGAATTTAGTGCAAAAAATTCATTGATATAGTTTCAGATTCTACATTGAAGCTCATCTTTAAGAAATGACTGTTGTGTTTTGATGTAGTATCAATGAGTTTTATCTCCAGTTATGTGAAAAGGCTACAAAAATACTCTCCTTTTTTCATACTACTACATCTGTAGGAGGATAGATGTTCTTCATATACTTTTAAGCAACAAAGCTATGACAACAGATTGAATGCAGGAAATAATAATCTATCTTTTAATATGTCACTACAGAGATTTATGAAAATTAAAAATAATACCTCTCTTCTCAATAGTTTTTTTGAAAATAGTTATTTTACAAAAGTGTTATTTTACATATATTTTATTGTTATGAAATGAAATAATACATGTTACAAATTTTCTCAGTTTTTATTTCTAATTATATATGTGTGTATATATCATACAAACAAGCTTTTTGGGATTCTTCAATAATTTTGTGTAAAGAAGTGAGACTAAAACACTTAAGACTACTGTTTTAGGCAACAGTGACAGTGGTGATATGTGTTACATATATTATTATACTGAATTTTAGGCATTATCCCCATTATACAGTAGAGGAAATAGTGTTTTAGAGAAATGAACTTGTCTGTGGCTAGTAAAGGACAGAGTTAAGTTTCATAACAAGTGTCTGGTAAAAGTTCTTTTTGATGCCCTGTTGCTTTCTGTTGTGTGCTATACCAGGACCTAATGTATGCTTTAACAGATTATCATGCACAAGCATAAGTAGTGACTCCTCTAGTGTTTATGTAGCTGGTTGGAGTTGACTGTGCAGATGAGAATATTCTGCTGCACCATCATCACCTAGAGGAGTAAAAATTGCCATAGACTGCCTGAAAGAAAATTTGGCAATCAATATTGAGAATACTCAGTGTGTGTGTGGGTATCTTTTGATCTAACAATTCCACTTTTAGAACTAATAATTCAGTGAGTGTATGCTCATGTTTGTTACATGATATGACATTGTGGCATCATTTAATAGAGAGGCAAGTTAGAACTTGCTTAAATGTCCACACATAGATTATTTAGACTAATTATGAATATTGGAATTATTGATTTTAAATTACATTTGGACTACTTGTAGCTACTAAGAGTGATGACTTAGATGATATATTCTTCAGATGGTAAAAGTAGTTTATAGAACTATAAATTATACTTTTAGTACATTTATATGTTGTAGAGGTATAGAGAAAAATTGGGAAGTTTCTACATTAAAATATTAGCAGTGATTATCAGAATGGTGAGTTTATGGGGTATTTTTATTTGCTTTGGCTGAATTTTCTAATTTTAAAATTAAAAAATATAATAAACTGTGAACTACAAGAAAGGCTAGCAAAACTAGTTGATTGATATTAAAACCCAATTTTCCAAGCCCTGTCAGTTTTAGTGTTTTTCATGGTTTTTGACAATGTTCTCAATGAATTATAATTTGAATAATCTGTTTGTTGCAGCTTGTATATGAATTTTTCATACGATTTTTGGAAAGCCAAGAATTCCAGCCCAGCATTGCCAAAAAATACATAGATCAGAAATTTGTATTACAGGTAAGCAAATTCATATGGTTGCATGTATTTGTTGTTACTTACACTGTATCTCAGTTTCTCTTGATATTTGTTAAAAAATCTTATAACAATTGTTATATCAGCTAATAAACATGTGCGTGTGCGTCTGTGTGTGGTGGGGGGAGGGAGAGCAGGGACAATAAGAGGGGATAATAAGACTAGAGAACTTTGGCTACCCTTCTTCCTTCACTTATTGCCAGACTTTTTCCCCAAGAGAAATAAATTTTTATTTTTTATGTGAAATTTTTCTAAATTTCTGATTTTCTAATTTCTAACAAAATTTCTAAAATCTTATTCAGGAGAAGCTAAGCCCATCTGCTTTTTTGCATCTAGCCTCCCAGCTGTCAGTATGAGTTCTCTGCTGTAGAATGAATTCTTAGTGTTGTGAACTTTGTCTCATTTGTCAGTTTTTGAAATCCCCAGTGTGTATCCATTTGTCCTCAGGATGACCTCTGTAGATGAACACGGTGACCAGAACCTGTTCAGTTCAGTGCAGCTTAACGTTAGGTTCTCCTCCCCTTTCCGGGCATGTTAGGCTTCTTACAGGGAACGTCTCAGCTCCTCTTATTCCACATGATACTGCTAACTTGTGTTATGCTTGTGTTCTTTACTGAAATCTAATTTAGCTTTATGCATGTCGTTGTATAAAACCATATTTTTCTTGTTTTTGTTCATTTTGTAGTTTGCTTTTTTTCATTTTAGATGTAGGTGTAGGATCTGACATGTATTTCTATGGAATATCATTTCTCCCCAGCCTTTTGAAGTCTTTCTGGATCTTGATTCTATCATCTACTTACTCACTGTGCCTTCCATCTGTATCCCATCTGTGACTTTCTTGAATATACTAGCTACGGGCCTCTTCTAAGTCATTGATTAAAATTGTTAAACTAGCCAGAACTAAGGATAGGTGCCTGTGGCATACCGTTAGCAATAATTTCTCTTTATTTTAGCACAGTTTCACTAGTCAGCAGTATTTGAATTCCATTTTTGGACCAGTTTGAAATTTACTCTAGAGTGTCATTACCTTTGTTGTATTGTAAAATTTATACTTTTTGTTTTCAACCCCTGCCTCATTCTTAGCATCCCTCTGTTGCCTTCTTGGTCATCCCTCTGTTGTCTGTTGATGAACTCAGCCTTCATACCAGGGCTCACCGCAGTTCCTAACTTAGTCATGAAAGGAATGGGCAGAATCAACAGCACCATTGAATGGTACTCGAATATAATCATATGACTAACCAGTGTATTAACTGAGGGATATGCCTGGGTGCCTGTTACTGGCAATTTTCCAGAATATCCTGTTCATTCATGTTGGTAACCCATAAAGTTGGCTCTAGTCTCTTTTCCTACTGCTGAAGACTTACCTAGAATTCCAGCATCTTCTAGAAGTATGCCCTTAATTCCCCGCCTGCTTCTCCTGAATTCCCCTCTGAGAAGATTTGGTTCCAACTTGAGACCTGCTGGGGAATGGATGGGCCTTTTGATGCTTGAAGCATTATTATTGCTGAGATTGCACTCTGTTGTATCCTTCCCCTGCCTCCAACCTCCTCCTTACCCCCCATCTAGTTGTTGCATTAACTTGAGCTGGCAGGTCTTCACACTTCAGAACCCTAGAGTTAGCTCATCAAACCCTCACTCCTCCCTGCTTGTTTCTATGCCCCACAGACTCCAGTGGTGCTGTGATGTGGTGCCGATGTGCTTTGTACCTACGCCTAGCGCAGCTCTCTTGTGACTTGGGAGCCATGGTACTTTTTTCCCTTTTGCAAATCAAGATGACATTTACCTTGTTGCTTTTCTTTCAGCAGATTTTCTCTGTGGATTCTCACAGATCTCAAAAAGAGTTTGCGCAATCTCAGAATAACTTATTTATTCAGAAAAAACATGTAGTGGCAAGATTTAAACTTAGTTTCAATAATGGCTAACTTTATTCTTTACAATCTATTCTGACTCTCACTCCCTAGTCAGTAAAGATGAAGTAAGCATTGAGCTACTTTAATATGATGTAGTAGAAAGAAAGTTAGTTCAGAATTTGAATTCTGATTTCCCTATACATTCTAATAGGCCTTTTTTGAAGTTGAGAATATGAGCTTTGGGGTAATAAAAAAAATTATTTTTCTTTCAAAATCATTTTAATATCCTGGCAGTCATTCAGAATATGAAAAGAGGATTCAAACTCATTTCCTTTAAAGGGGATGCTATCATAATTGCCTCACACAAGCTTGATCCAAGTCAATGATGAAACTGGATTACAAAGAGTAAGAGTGGAATGCTTAAGGCTCACAGCTCGAAGAGCTTGGTTATGGAAAGTCCCCAAGGACTAACGGGTGGCAGAAGACATAAGACTTTTAAGGGACCCTTAGAGGACAGGGTGTGGTTGCTGGGTTGTGAGCTCTTTGAAGCATTGCTTTTCTTCTTTTTAATTGAGGTAATACTGGCTTACAATATTGTATGTGGCTTAGAGATAAAGGATGTTTGACAGAGATGTCACCAGATGGACGTCACATTATACCCACCACTAAGGCACCTATAGTCTCTACTATAGTCCATCGGGTACCCCCCATGCTTTGTTCTCTAGCATCTCCCTCCCTCTCTGGTAGCTCAATTCTACAGTCAGATTTCTAAGGTTTGTGATTGGCTTTGACTGACCTTTTCTTTTGTTTCTTGATATTCCACATATAAATGAAACCATATATTATTTGTCTTGCACTTTTTAACTTACTTTATCCAGCATTATCCTTTTCATTCCCATCCATGTTGTCACAGATTGCAAGAGTTCATCTTTTTTTTTTAATAGCTAAATAATTTTCCATTGGGTAATATACCACATCTTAATTAACTCATCTGTCATTGGGCACTTGGGTTGTTTCCATAACTTGACTCTTGTAATAGTGCTGCAGTGCACACAGAAGTGCATTATTCCTTCACATTAGTTTCTTTTTAACATTCTTCAGATAGATACCTATATTTGATCATGTAGTAGTTGTTTTTAATATTTTTGGGAAACCTCCACACTGCTTTTAACAGGGACTGTATCAGTCTACAGTCCTACCGACAAGTGTGGGAGGGTTCCTTTTTCTCCACATGTGCATCAGTATTTGTTGTTTCTGGCCTTACTGATATGACCCATTCTCATAGATGTGACATGGTACTTCACTGTGTTTTTGATTTGTATTTCTCTGATGATAAGTGATAATGAGCATTTTTTCATGAGATCTGAACAGAATGGGTCCACTAGGTCTGTTGTCCCATGGGGTCAAGCTTCCTTCAGCATATAGACCCAATCTCCCTGTTCATTGTGGTAATACTGGAGAAACATGACCACCCTGAAGCCAGAAGTTCCAGTTCTGTTTGCCAAGCAATTGCACTTAAACCCTGGCTCTTTGACCTACATACTCTATGGTTTTCAGCAAGTTTATACACTTGCTGCCCATGCTTGAGTATCTTCATTCATGAAATGGGGGTAATAGGATAAGTAAAATAGGATACACCCTGAACCTGACAGCTGTTAAATGTGCTTATTTCAGTTGGCGCTATGGATACAAAGATGGGATCCCTACCTTAAACTGGCAATTTGGGCAGATTTTTTACTATTCTGAGCCTCAGTGTTTTCTTACATACTTGCACATACATTAATTGATTAGTCCTCTGAGGAAATCTCATAGTATTCTGTCAACTTAAGCTTTGACTAAACATTTACATTCTGACAGTGTAATGTATATGTACAAGAATATTGAGTGCATAATAGTCAATAATTATTAGAAAATTGAAAACAATTTAAAAGTTCCTCAGTAGGAAGTTGGTTGAATAAATTGTGGACATTGTTATAGTGGAATGTTCATCAGTTTGTAAAAAGTGAGATAGAGCTCTATACATAGTGTTTTTAAGTGAAAATATACACATTATGGAACGTTGTGAATTTCTTTGCTTTTAGCCTGAGTCCCTTATTTTTTTTTTTTTAAGGGAAATCAAATTTTCTTTTTGTTTTTTTAAAGATCTATTTATTCATGCATACAAGAACCGGGGTAAGGCCAGATGTGTGGGAGGGTGAGAGGATTCACCAGAGACAGAGTGGGGAGCAGAACAGGCAGACTGACTGAAATACACTGCTGAGGGGAGCAGCGGATGAGACAGAAGAGGTCTGCCGCATCATGTGGGTATCTCCCTGGCTGGCCAGGATCGAACCTGTGCTGCAGAGGCTGTGGACAGCTTCACAGCATTGCGCTCAACTGCCTGCGCCACCAGGGAGACCCCTGAGTCCCTTAGAGAACAGGTATGTTTGTATACAGCCTAAAAATTTTGGAAGGATATACACCAAATCGTTAATTATCTGCATAGGATGTGATTATATGGGATGATCTTCATTTTCTAATTTTTTATTTCTCTTTTTTTATTAAAACAATATGTTATGATCAATAAATACAACACAGACATTTCAATTACAAGTACATAATCATTTCTTTCTTTTCTTTTTTTTTGGGTGGGACCCTCGCCGACAGCCAGGGAACGAACCGGTGCTGCAGAGGCTGCAGGCAGCCTCGCAGCCCAGTGCTCAACCGCTGCGCCACCAAGGGAGGCCCCATAATCATTTCTTACCTTGATTTTTCCATAAGCTTTAGATAGTTGTGTACATTAGCCTTCCTAGAACTATTTTTGTAAGACAGCACCAGTCTTCTCTACTTAACATTCCTTTTAGTTCCTTCCTTTCATCACTTGTATATGTCTATTTAAAATCGAAGCTGGATGGATAGTTTTCTGTGTTGCCTCTAGAGCCTTTTTCAGTAGCTCCCATTTTTCTTCCTTATCAGGCAGCAGTATAGTGGTTACATGTATGCACTGTTTTGAATTCATGCTCTGCCGCTTTTTAATTTGTGACTTTAGGCAAATTATATCACTCCTCTATGCCTCAGTTTCCTCATCTGGAAAGTAGATGCAGTATATCCCTACTATTGTAATAGGTACATTGTATGATTGTTTTGGAAATTTAATTAGTGAATACATACAAAAGCATGTATGACAATTCCTACACACAGTAGTGTTGTGCTGCTCCTGTCACTATTTTTATTAAGATCAGTTCTTCTTTTGAGATCTTATGTTGTTTTTTTAAAATAGCCTCAGTCCATGATGTCTACCTTGTGTTATTCTATCATGTCTTACCTAGTGCATTAGGAATTTTTTGAAATTTGACTTTCACCATTCTAAAAATCAAGCACTCTTTAGATTCTACTGATGTGGCTTTTCTCTGGCTATTGAGATTAAAAAAAAAAAAGATTTGTTTATTTATTTATACAAGCACTGGGTACAGTCAGAAGCGCGGAGGGTAAGAGAATTCACCAGAGCCAGAGTGGGGAACAGAACAGGCAAACTGACGAAATGCATGGCTGAGGGGAGCAGCGGGCGCGGCAGGAGAGGTCTGTCGCACCGTGTGGGACGCTCGCCCGGCAGCTGGGGATCGAACCGGCGCTGCAGAGGCTGCGGCGGGCAGCTTCTCAGCCCAGTGCTCAACCACTGCGCCACCAGGGGAGGCCCTATTGAGATTTTTTGAAGATGTTAAATGTGTTTTCCCTGTCTCTAGATTCTCATCTGTTCACCAACCTATTTCTTCCAGTCAGTGTTGAAAGTGAATGTTTAGTAGTACCCAGAGCATGAAAACCAGGAATAGCACATTCAGATTATCAGGGAGGCCACACAAGGGGTACATAATGAAGAGATCTGGGCGTTACAGAAAGGATAAAGACAGTTGCAGAGAGCTTGATCCTGGCTGCCAATCTGCTCTTGTTAGCTGTTGACTGGTAGGCAAGTCGGCCAGCTGTTTCTGGATCTTCTGATTTTTCAAAGAGAAGCAGGAAATCCAGATTTTTAATGGGCTAGTAAGACAGTCTGTGACTTGCACTTTTAAAGGGCTTACAGTTTAAAAATGATATGACTGGCTTGCTTAAATTTCATTGTAACACGTATTAAATCTAGATTTATGTAGCCTCTAGCATTTCTTATATACTTAAGTATATACATAGGAAAACTAGCACTTTTATCAAAGATAGTCAGTTGATTACGTACTATTCTTGTGTCTATGGTAATGTTGATTGCAGACTTAGGTAACTTGGTAACTGTCTTCTGTAGCTCTGAGCATGTAGACTCACCTAGGCTTATCACACAATGTTGTCTTTTCCCAGTAAAGATAGTTTTCATCTCTATAGGAGGGTGGGGAAAATATATTCTTTATGATCTCATCCCTCTTCCCCATCTAGACAAAAAATGAATTGCCAAACCTTGAGTTATTTCATTGGGTGAATTACCATGGCAAGAGTGTAACAGCATATTTATAAAGGCAGCTTTCAGCCACACTGTAAATCTGAAAAGCAGTCAGTGGTTGCTAAGAGACATACTATTCAAGTATCCCCATAAACATATGTACTGCTGGAGATAGCTATTTAGTAATTTGTGCTTTACATTTGCAGTTATATTTAGCTGAAAGGTGACTTAATTATCATGGAAATTACGCAAATCATTCAGCCTGTCCTCAAAAGTGACCTTTTGTTATGTTTTTTAAAACTCAAGACAAATTGGACATGACACACACCAACCCATTACATTTTAAATTTGAAACTGAAATAAATTCCATGACGCTTTGAATCTCAGCTCTAATACAAAGAACCATTTTCCAAACAGTTCCTTGAATATGTCAAAATGTTTACCTTTTCTCTATTTTATTTGCTTTTTATTATAGCAAATAAACTTCAGTGAATTCATTTCTACCAGAAATTTTATCAGATAACCATCAGTAATTAACAATAAATCACCTCATCCATGTTATCCAACCTGTAACTCAGAAACCTTAAAAACAAGCTTTCCTGCTCTAGCTGCAGCATCCAGGGCCTGCCAGACTCACCAGCCTCACTGGCCTCATGGGCCTGCGCTCAGAGGGCCTTGAACTTGATTTAACACTTTGCTGTCGTTGTCTAGAAATTCCTAATGATTTTTGAACAAGGAGCACTGCATTTTCATTTTGCACTGGGCCCACAAATTCTGTAGCCTGTCTCTGGCTGCTTCCCACTACAGAGCACCATATGTAGCACAACAGCTCTATTTGAAATGCTGATCAAATTGGTGGTTTGAAGATTTAAATCACAAAATTTTCTTGAATCAGTTAGAATGAAGACTTGAGGGAGAAAAGAATGGACTTCTCTAGTTTGTGGGTAGAATGCCTGAAATTAGGAAGAAAATAAAAGCATGTGCCCTGGCAGAGCTTTTCATGTGTCTGACTTATGCCTTGGAAATTTCTCCACTGAATTTCCAGTGGCGTCTTGAAGTCAGAATTGTTAGAAGCTTATGATGTGCAACTTTCTGATCTCTTGTCCCCACGGTTCTTTTGTCAGCGGTTGCTGCAGGTGACTCATTGCATATAGTGGCCCCCTGAGTTGTTCTGATTCATTGCAGATTGCTCTTGGCTGATTCTTGATTCTGAGCTATTTTTCTCCCTGTGTGTTATGAGTTGAAGGTATTAAGAAGAAATCTTTTTTTTTTCAGGTAGTAGAAAGGTCAGGGGTATGGAGATCTGACTTTAGTGTACACGAAAACAAAAGTTTCGATGAAAACATGTAGAGTACTGGCTTCATTGATTTTTTTTGCCTGAGGATTCCTGATGTTCTTTAAAACCATTCTTTGACTAGAATTGGGCAGGACAGTTGTTTTTTTATTCTAACAAAGGCTAAGTGGATTTTTTTTTCCTGGTCTATCACTGAACTGTTCATTTTCTTAACAATGCTTTTTTTTTTTTTTTAAGATTTATTTATATATGCATACAAGAACGGGGGTACAGGCCAGAGATTTTGGGGGTGAGAAGATTCACCAGAGACAGAGTGGGGAACAGAACAGGCAGATTGACTGAAATACACTGCTGAGGGGAGCAGCGGGCGAGTCAGGAGAGATCTGCTGTGCCATGTGGGTCTCTTCCCTGGCCTGGGATTCAACTTGTGCTGCAGTGGCTGCAGGTAGCTTCATAGTGCTGCGTCTTAACCCCTTGCACCACCAGGGAGATCCCTAAGTGGATTTTTTGTTTCAAAGCTTTGACTCTTACTCTTTAAAAATAAGTTTTAATTAAAAAATAATGTCTGCTTTAAAGATTCGAATCTATTTATGTGGTTTACTATGAAGATTAGCAACCCCCCACCTCATCCTTCCCTAACCCAGTGTCTCATTTCCTAGAAGTACTTAAAGTCTTATAGCTATTTCTTATATTTTTTTTCCATTTTTCTAAAATAACATCCTTGTATTGCTAGCACTTGCTTTTTAATTTGATTTTATCTATTTCTACTACAGACTATTTTCTCCCTCCTCTATATCTTGCTGATACAGTTATGTCATAAAATTTTATTAAGTCAGATTATAATATTTGCATTGTTTATAGCTGAGGCACCTACTATGTCATAATGCTTTTATTTTCTTATAGGACTTTTTTTTTTAATCCCTGGAATGACTAGTTGACTTATTTTTCACTTGCTTGCTTTTCTGTGTGTTGGTCTCTAGTTGATCCCTTTATTTTCACCTCTTCTCAGTATGTCCTTACACATCAGGTAGTCCCTCACTTGCAAATTGTTCCTCTGGAGGCCTCCTTCCTGGAACCCCAGTCATCTCACTATAGTTGGTGCTAGTCGTGTGTCCTTGAGGCTGTGTGTTCCACACTGATGCTCCTGGGACTTCCTTTTGTCACCCTCTGGACTGTCTTTGCTTCATTTCCCTTCTTTTAGGACGTGCTGCAGCACGTCCTTTGGTTGTGTCCCAAGAAAACGTGAATGGGATATAAAATTTTTTGAGACCTTATTCTCTAAAATGTCTTTATTCTACCTACTACTTGATCAACATTTTGGCTAGGTATGGATTTATAGGTTAGAACCCATAGTTCCTCAGATCTTGAAAGAAATTTCCTCTTTTTTTCCTCTAGCGTCCAGTGTTATTGAAAGGCTTACACCGCTGAACTCATCTTTAATAGTGAATGACTTTGTCTGTAAGACTTTTGAGATCTACTCTTTGTTCCCAAAGCCCGGAAACTTCAAAGTGATGTACTTTGGTGTGAATTTTTGTTCATTTATTGTGCAGGGAACATAATGACTCTTATGTATATTGAAACTCATGTCCTTCCCCTCCCCCATCCCTCTGAAATATTTTATTGAATTCTTTCCCAGATAATTTCCTTCTCTTTGTTTTCTGTTTGTGTTTTGTGTCTGTTGCCTGTATGTTACATGTGTTGGACCTGAAATTAGGAGGAAAATAAAAGCATGTGCCCTCGCAGAGCTCTTCATATGTGTCTGACTTACACAGTAGGAAATTGGATTGAGCCTCTATTTTTTTTCTTCTATATTTATCATTGTCTTTTGGTTATAGTTTGGGGAGTGTTTGTCACTGTACTATCCCAGTCTACCTGAGAATTATATTTCTGTTTAATTTTGTATTTCCAAAAGCTCTTTTTATTTCTGAATATTAATATGTAATAGCATTCTTTTTTGGATTTAGGTATCCTGTATATTTATTTTGCAGGTTCTTTTCTGCAGTTTTTTGTCCCCTCTTCCTTCACTATGGCTATATCCTCTGAGCCCTTTATGATTGTTTATTTTGGTCTAACTTTTGTCGTAGAATGTCTGATGATCCTAGGCTTGCCTTCATCATCATGTGTTAGTTATTAGAAAAACCTCTTAGAACTTGTTTGTGTTGGGTGGTTGGAGGGGGTGAACTGCTTGGCATATTGGGCAAAAGCCTTGCCATTTTTTCCTTGTGAGACTGTCAGTTTCCTCCCCAAGAGGGACCTTCTAATTTCCTGTCTTGTTTAGAATCAGTTGCTTGCACAGAAAAGAGGACTGACAAAGGTCTCACTCTTCAGGATACAGTTTGATTTAATGTGATTATTTTCAATGAGCACTTTGCTTAGCTGTGTGCCATGTCCCCAGGGCTAGAGACTTGCTCATTTCTTCTCTTCAGACTGGGATTATAAATCTTCAGTAGTAGGACATTGCACAGGATAGGGATCTGAGAGGTTAGTTACTCTCTTCACAAATTTTTGGTCAGTCCTGTTTTCAGTCCTCACACCGTAGCCATCAGATATATCTGGTGTCTTAAACCTTTCAAGGACTCTGACTGGCTTCTTGTTGGCTTCCCTCCCTGCTGCAGATTGGAAAATCTAACGGAGTGGAGAAAGATAGTTACCCCTTGCCATCTTCTTTCCACTTTTGAAAAGTATGTAAATTTGTCTACTCCGCTTTCCATCTTTATTCCTTTACTCTCATCTCAGGAAAGTTTCAAGAGGAGAGATCTAGTCCCCCTTGTTTAGCTGGAGGGCCCTTTTTCGTTTTGCCCTTTTCATTTCACTGTAGATTTAGTATGAGCTTCAAAGGCGGATTCTTTGGTTAAATCACTACAGTCCATTCCCGTTTGTTAGCTTCAGGAAGGCTGGTTTTGTAAAGTAGGAGGCAGCATGTTGACAGGTCTGTCTCTGCTCTGTAGTCACCTTGAAAATGTTGCAGCAGCTGCTGCTACTTGCAGCTGCTTCCTCTTCTTCTTCCTCCTCCTCCTCCACCCCCACCCCTCCTCTGTTTACAAGAAGCTGCCTGTTATGTTGTAAGGGGCACAGACCAGCTACACATTTATAGATGTCAAATTACATTTCTTAGTACTTTTCTATGTGGGAGGTGTTTGGGGTATATATTTTAAGCACACATATTATTTTGTTTTAGAAGTCAGGGCTCATCCTACTCTTCCCTGTTTTGACCTTTGCATTATTATACTTTTACTTTTGTCTCTAACATTATAAAATCATCAAAGGTATGTTCTGTGGAGCAGTAGAAAAATTATACACTGCAATTCATATTCCATATTTCTCACATATCTGTGTATAATATATATGTATAACATTTATGACTTCTGAAATGACTCAAGTTAGGTGTCTGGTAATGCATTTTCTTTGAGGATCTAATGAAAACATTAAATAATTTTCTTTTGATTATTGTTTTCATGAAACTCTTAAGATTAGCAGTATGTAAGCATAGTTAATTCAAGTTTTGCTAACAGTACATACACCCCCTCAAATCTTATGTTGGTTACAAATTGCTCATTAAATCCTTTTACAACACTTTAAAGTAGAACCCAAATTAAAAAATTAAAAAAGATTAATCATCTCCACCAACAATGAATGGGCTGAGTAGGTTAGAGATCTTACATCATTTTGTGCATGTAGTATATATCCCCAGCATGTGCAAAGATTGATTGATGAATTGAATGGCTAAGTGAACAGAGAGATAGCAGGTATTGAAAAGTATCTTCTATTCAGTATGTGCTACAGGATTTGCCATGAACACTCTTTCCTACATCTACCTCCTCATTACTTCAAGGTTGCCCTGGATGTCACTTCCTCTAGAAGTCTTCCCTGATCATTCCATTTTCCCCATGTAGAGTAAGCTATGTCTGCTATGTATTTATACAACATCCTTAACCACTTATCATGCTGTTTATTTAAACTAGGTGTTATGGAAGCAGATTGTGCTTGCTAATTATCGTCTTGCTAATTATTGTATTCCTGACACCTTGCGTGGTGACGGGCTCTTAAAGGCATACATATTTTTTTGAAATGTTCATTTTTTGAACAAATGAATGGGTACATGACATTATGTAGCTAAAAATTACATCTCATTTTTGAAAACTACCCTGTTTGTGCTTTCTGGCATTATTCTAAGGACATTTTTAGCACATAGCTTTGTCTAAGCATCAGGCAAAAATAGATAATTGATTAGATTACTGCCTACTGAGTTGTTCTTCTGCTGTCAGTCTCCGCTTCATATCTTTATCACCTGAAATCATGCTTCTGTATGTCTTGATCAGTTTTTTTTAGTAAAAGTGTTGTTGGTGTTAAGTTGTATGCTGTCTATATGCTCATGGCATGTTTGGCTGCAAAGTTGACATTAGAACTGTGAGTTTTGCTTTATTGAGATGTGATAATGAATGTAGGAAGAACACAATAAAATTCAAACCCATCTCCAAGTTTGTTCTTCAGCTAGAGAAATCTGCTCCTGTTACCTAAAAAAAAGAAGCAGCTTTATTGAGATATAATTCATATACCACCCATATGAAGTTTACAGTTCAGTGTATATTCACATATCAGTCTTGTCACCCCCCCAAAAAAGCACATCAGATTTATTAGCAGTCAGTCACTCCTCATTCTGCTTTCTTGTCTCTGTGGATTTGCCTGCTGTGAATATTTCATATAAATGGAGTTATACTATATATGGCCTTTTGTGTCTGGCTTCTTTCCTGAGGCATAATGTTTGAAGGGCTCATTCATGTGAGGACATGTCAGCACATCATTCCTTTTTGTGGCTTATTAATATTCCATTGCATCACATTTTGCTTATCCTAAATTCATTGGTTGATGGACATTTGGGTTGTTTTCGGTTTTTGGCTATTGTGAGTTACGCTGCTATGAACGAACATTCTGTACAGGTATATATGTTGGCATGTGTTTTCAGGATTCATTTATTGACTTTAGATTAAAAGTGATTAGAGCTTAAAAGATGTTATTCACCTCTGACATATATATATAGAAATTGTAAATGTTCACCTCAATGAATATTGACAAAGTGAGCTTACCCGTGTAACAAGAGCTAAGATCTTGAGAGAGTACATTGCCAGTATCATTGGGGACTTTTTGATATTTGGTTTGGTTTACATTGTTTCATTTACCGTTATCCTCTGGTAGAGTTGATGGCTTAACTATATATTTGGAACATAATCAGTTGCATAGTGCGGAAGTTGAGATAAGGTACTCTAAAGGCTTGACTCATTGGGTTCAAGTCCCTCTACTGTCCTTTGTTGGCTGTGAGACCATGGGCTAGTTACTTATTATCTCTAGGTCCCTGTCCTTATCTGTAAAATAGGTTATAAAACTGTCTCATAGGGAGGATTAATGTAAGTAGATTCCTTAGAAAATTCTTGATGATCATACTAAGTGCTGGGTATGTGTTACCTATAATTGTGATTGCACTTTTATTGTGTATCTCTTCACTAGAATATAAACCTTTTTGTTTGACTTATTTATTACTGTATTCCCAAAGACTCGAACTGTACCTGGCACATAACAGATACTCAATAAATTTTTGAGGAAGTGAATAAGGGGTATTAAATAACGAGTGACAATAAATCCTTTTCTGAAACTGCTTTTGACAGCTATACTGTTTCATTTAAAACAGCTTTTGGAGCTATTTGACAGCGAAGACCCTCGGGAACGGGACTACTTAAAAACAGTCTTACACAGAATTTATGGCAAGTTTCTTGGTCTTAGAGCATTTATCCGAAAACAGATTAACAATATTTTTCTAAGGTAAGTAAACGGTGGGGGGAGGAGAAGCAAAATTGGTGGTTTTATAGAAGTACTAAGTAAACCTAAACCATTTAAACGTAGTGTGCTGACTTGATTTTTTTTGTTGTAAAGGTTTGTTTATGAAACAGAACACTTCAATGGTGTAGCTGAACTGCTGGAAATATTAGGAAGGTAAGTGCATTTTTAGCTAATTGCTCATCTCAGGTGAATAGCATTCTGGAAATTAGGTATAGGAGAAGCAAGAAACACTGTGGCTGTCCATATTTTGGGTCCTCTGACCATGCTTAGCATGTTTCCCAACTGACTCAACAAGACGTGACTTCTTGTTCCCCTTGTTCCACAGTTGCGCATTGCAAATTTTACTGGAATTACTGAGAGCTAACATTTTGTTCATGATTACAGAGACAGTGAATCTAATTGACAGTTATTCCAAAACATTTTATTTTTATTTCTAGGCTACCTGTCCTTTGTAATATTTTTTGAAATCAAGTTTATAATAAATTGCAAAGTTTGCTGTGTACCCAAAGGTAGTTTCTGAGCAGCTGCTCCCTGGAACAGTGAAATAAAAAGAGAGCTATTGTGTAGGTTTCTGCACGCAGGGGAAGCCAGTGTCTCCGGACGATGGAATGTCTTAGAGTTTCCTCCTAATATGAGGAGAAAGGAAGGTGGAATCGTGGTTTACTCTCAGTGACTTTTGGAAGTTATAAGTGAACAAGGCAGGCGATTATTGGGGAGGAAAAGAGGGAAGGAAAAGTAAAGATTTTGATCCAAGAGGTTTCGGGAACCATCTGACTAGGTTGAAGAACACAGGAGTCTTTGCTGGGAGATCATAAGCAAATTGTCTCTTAGTGTTTCTCTCTACTTAAAGGTATTTTTTAAAAAGATTTATTTATTTATGCATACAAGAGCTGGGGTACAGGCCAGAGGTGTGTGTGGGGGGTAAGAGGATTCACCAGAGACAGAGTGGGGAACAGAATAGGCAGATCTACTGAAATACACTGCTGAGGGGAGCAGCAGGCGAGTCAGGAGAGGTCTTTTGCGCCATGTGGGTTGCTCCCTGCCTGGCTGGGGATCGAACTCGTGCTGCAGTGGCTGCTGATAGCTTCATAGGTTGCGTCTTAACCCCTTGCACCATCAGCGAGGCCCCTTAAAGGTATTTTTTAAAGTAATTTAGAAATCTTGAATGCCATTGGGGTGGGTTATGGGTTATTCTGGACCAATTGTGAACTGATTAAGATTTAACCTGATCTCTTAAGAAAACTTTGCTCAGTTTAACTTGTTGTGGTAACATTGCTAATTCATGTCTCTTTTCTTTCTCCTAGTATTATCAATGGCTTTGCATTACCTCTTAAGGCAGAACACAAACAGTTTCTGGTGAAAGTGTTGATCCCTTTACACACTGTCAGGAGCTTATCACTCTTCCATGCGCAGGTAGAATTTTGTACAACTGCTTTTGGAAGCAAAATTAAGTTTGCATATTCAGCGTTTCTTGATATTGATTTTATTTAAAAAAATCCCAACTTGTTAAAGTTTAAAATACTCCCCAAGGAAAATAAAAAACATATTCCCTCCCACCCCCATATGTAGGAGAATCATGGGAATTTTTCAAGTAGGGGAACATTTGTTGAGTCTCATCCCATTTTATAGAAACCTAGATGACTTAGCCAGGTCACATGTTGAACATGTAGTATATAACAGAATGTACATTGTTCCTAAATATTTTGTTTTGTCCTCATTTGCTTTAGTTTGTCGCTTTACCTTTGCCCCTCTTTGGTTCATTTACCATTTCTTTCCTACCTACACACAAGTAAACACATTTATTGGTATATTCACTTCTTATTTTCAGCCTCATCACTTTAGCAAGCACCCCCTGTCTTGTCCCCTCTCTAATTTTCTGTGCTAACACTGCCTTGCATGGGAAGCATGTTACTAGGGGGTAGATAAATGATCTAGTGGCATTTTATTTTTCTAGTGACATTTCAATTTTAGTATTCCAACCCCCTGGTCCCTAGCTCCCCCCCAATACGAATGTTTTGCATGTGCATAAAAATGTAACACTTTTTTTTTTTTTTTGAGCAGTGTTCCTCTTTAAATGTGAAATTCTGTGTTTCGAGGAAAAATTAGTCCATGTGTTTCTAATTTAGAACACCATTGAAATGTTGTTTCGCAAGGGTGGATTTCTTGTCCAAGAATCTTTATGAGCCCTTTTACAAATCTTGCTTCTATAGTTTCTGAAATAGGATAGCGCATTTCATGGTGATTTAAAAGAATTCTTACTTAGATGAGTTAGCGTCAGGTATAGAACTCTCCACATTCCTCCCAGGTTCTAACTCTGGCAGGTACAGCCTTTTATCTCTTCATGAAATGACTTTGGTCCGATTTCAGGCAGTCAGCCAGATTTTGATAAATGCCTACATCTCATAGAACTCTTCTGGAACCACAGTAAGATCCAGTACCATTGATGTAAGCAAAGAGAGAAAGGAAGCCCATGAGATAGAGCACAAACTATGTAGATGAGATACTTTCCAAATAATACAGAATATGATATTTCACCTCTGCTTTTCATTAGCTGGATGCTCATGTTCCAGTATTCTTTTTTAAAAATCCCCCTGCAGTCTTATTAGTGTCAATCTTTGGCTTGAAAAAGTAGCTTTTTACTTTACTTCATACACATTTTAGTTTTGAAATGAATTGAATGTGAAGTTATTAAAACCAGAGTCTGGAAACTTCTTAGGAAGTTTCAATAATACATCTTTTGAGTCCTAGTATATAGAATTTCCAGTTTTGTCTTTCAATTTTTTGTTTCTCCAGCTGGCATATTGCATAGTACAATTTCTGGAGAAAGATCCTTCACTCACAGAACCAGTAAGTATTTTTTCCATAATTTAAACCTTCAGAGAAGACTGCTGTTATATGGGAATGTATATGAAAAATTAAGTGCCGTTTGTTTTTCTCCTTTTCATTTTAGGTTATTAGGGGATTAATGAAGTTTTGGCCCAAAACATGTAGTCAGAAGGAGGTAAGTGCTTAATGTTAGTTTGTTAATAGCTTCCTAGATACTTTGCAGCATGCCCAGCACTGGGCTAATGTGCTTATTCTACATAATCCTAGTAACTCTGTAAGGTGGGCCTGTAAATATTATCATTTTACTAATTATGAAATTGATGCTTGGAGGAACTTAAGTTGTCCATCTGAGTATACTCAGGATGAGTGAGTGGGTCTAGAACTACCTCCCTGATTATTGAACCCTGGAGTTTTTAGCTCTGTGCTGCTCAGCTCTAGTAAGCCATGTCAGGTGTCTAGCTGTCTAGCTCTTGCTGTCACCTTCTTGGTGACCACCTTCATAGTGTGGCAGTTTTGCTATAGATTGATGTTAGAGCAACCTTACCAAATACCCCCTTCAAAGGATAAGGGGTCTTCCTGTGTGCAGTCTTAAAATGTGTAACAGACCTTAGTTTCAGCTGTGCACAGGTGACCGTCAAGATCGCTCACCTGCAGTCACTGAGTGGGTTGGGTATGTGCCATGCGAGATTGTTGTGGGAGAGTGAGTCTCTTATTTGGAGGTGAGTTTAGCAGCTACCAGATCTTCACCCACTCGTCTGAAAGTTTACAAACCATGTGGAAAGTGGCCCCCCAAAAAAGATTAGCTGTTAAGTTTTACATTTGGGGACAATTTGGGAGAAATTCTCTCTGTGTATCTTGATAACAGAACGTCCCTCCCCATGTCAGCCTCAATTCTCTAGTACCTACAATTTCAGAAAAAATGTAATTTTTAAAAATTTTTATTTTTGCATACAAGAACTGGGGTGTAGGCCAGAGATGCAGGGGGTGAGAGTATTCACCAGACAGAATGGGGAGCAGAACAGGCGGATCTACTGAAATACCCTGCTGAGGGGAGCAGTGGACGAGACAGGAAAGGTCTGCTGTGCCATATGTGGGTCAGCTCCCTGACTGGGAATTGAATCCAGGCTGCAGTGCGTAGTGATAGCTTAGTAGCTGAGATTTTATCCTCTGCACCACCAGGGAGGCCCAAAATTGTCTAGTTTTTTAAATACCTTTTAGGTAAAGTTAAACTGCATCTCTACCCAGATGCATCTCAAGATATGAAACCATTCTCATTTTTCATATTGTAATTGCATAATTAATTTTTTTCTAAGGTAATTATTTTTTATGCCTAAATGGGTAACTGGTTTTTATTTCTGTCCATTTATTTATTTATTTATTTATTTATGTTTGAAGATTTATTATTTATGCATATAAGAACTGGGGTGTAGGCCAGACGTGTGGGGGGTGAGAGGATTCACCAGAGACAGGGTTGGGAGCAGAACAGAAGGATCTAGGTGAAATACACTGCTGAGAGTCGAGACAAGGGTGTCTGCCTGCGCCATGTAGGTTAACTCCCTGGCTGGCTGGGAATCAAACTCGTGTTGTAGTGGCTGCTGATAGCTTCATAGCACTGTGTCTTCAACCTCTATGCCTCCAGGGATGCCCTGTTTTCCACTATATTTAAAGAGATTGACTGTACAATTGAGTTGGGCCCATTGTCGTCGTCTTCTTTTTTTTTTTAAGATTTATTTTTATTTATTTATTTATACAAGCACTGGGTATAGTCAGAAGCGCAGGAGGGTGAGAGAATTCACCAGAGCCAGAGCGGGGAGCAGAGCAGGCAGAAGGACCGAAGTACACTGCTGAGGGGAGCAGTGGGAGGCAGGAGAGGTCTGTGTGCCATGTGGGACCCTCCCCGGTGGCTGGGGAGCAGCTGGGGATCGAACTGGCGCTGCAGAGGCTGCGGACAGCTTCGCAACCCAGCGCTCAACCGCTGCGCCACCCTGGAGGCCCATGGGCCCATTTTCTACAGGCTCTGTTTTGTGAGGCACAGAATGCCGAAGCCCCAAGATTCATTGTGCTCTGTAATGACTGGCTTTGCATGTGTGTGCATGTGTTTGTGGTGTAAAAAATGGGCCGGTGTGTGTTAGTATTTAAAGTGGTATCTGTTTGTGCGTGAATCTGCTCTTCTGTGTTGTTCCCAATGGGTTCTGTTCTCTGGTGTGTCTGAGAGAGGCAGCGGCACAGAAGCAGGGCTGTGAATGTTTGGTGAATCTCTGCACGTGCACTGTGGACGCTGGCCATCTCTGCAGGAGGACCATTCTTCGTTGCTCCAGAAATACAGTGGCATGGGTGGGGTCAGCTGATGTGACAGATAGGGAAGCCCCACAGGACAGTTCTGTTTTGCAGGGCCCCACTGTGGTGTATAAATTCCCTTTGTTCTGTGTCGTAGTTATAGCATGAAGAGTATTTTTTCCAAGGTAAATAGAGTATTTTCAATGCTCTAGGAAACTTGCTCTTAACACGTACCATCTTTGTGAACTCAGGTCCTAACATGAGATCTTGCCTGATTTTTTTCATATTTGATTTTATGTATACATTTTTCTTAAGACAGTACAAACTCTTACTACTTAATCCTCATCGTTCATAGGGATTTTTCAATGAAGTGCCTGACATGTTGTGTTTTATATGTATTTACAGGTGATGTTCCTTGGGGAGCTGGAAGAAATATTGGATGTGATTGAACCTTCACAATTTGTTAAAATTCAAGAACCTTTGTTTAAACAAATTGCCAAATGTGTATCTAGCCCCCATTTTCAGGTTAGTGATGAAGAGGGCAGGAGCCAGAGTGACCTGTGTGGCATGTCTCATTTTGGTAAAATTTAATTTGTTTTGAAATAAATATAATGGACACTAGGTACCTTTTGATTTTTATTCTTACATGATAGCATTTGTAACAATAGCCACTTTCCTCTCCAGCACCTGCTTCATGACAGGCACTGTGGTGCTTTCCTTCTAGTGCCTTTAATTCTCATGATCACCTTGGAAGGAGAATTTGTACAGGTGTGAACACTGAAGCTCAAAATGGTAAAATAACTTGTCTTGAGTATAGTAGCTTAGTAAAGGTGAGGACTGCCACAGTTCAAGAGAAAATGCAAAATCAAGCTTAGGAATGAAAGAGCACTAATATTCTATGCTGTGCTAGAAGATTTGCACACATTACTTCAAAACTTTAAATTATATTATGGGACTTCTCCTCCCCCCCCCCCATTTTCTAGATTAAAACAATAATTAGGCACAGAGAATGATTTGCTCAAGTCCCTAGTTAATAGGGAGTGGAGTTAATACAGGCACAGCTTCTTGTGAGAACCTGTGACCTTCTCATGGCGCTGCTCTGCCGCCTAGTGGCCACTCTGGGAGAACACAAGGAAAGTGAGCCTGGGCAACTCTTTTCCCCTTTGGAGCTGCGGGTGCATTGCTCTGGAACCCCCACCGGAGGGGAGATGGAGATCTGGAGTGAAAACACATTAGGTTTTATCCTTTCGCTGTCTCACTAAAGGTCCAAATCACAGGACAGTAAGAGATTCTTATTTATTCATTCATTACCTGGTCACTGGTTTATCCAGTAAACATTAATTGACTGCCACTCTGTTCAGCCAGACACCTATCGCCAGGCGTGGTGCTGGAATCAGAGGGCTCCATGCTAGAGACACTGACACTGCGTGTGTTGAAGACAGTGGGTTCCAGGAAAGTAGTCACTCTGTCCAGTGTCAGACATGCCAGTCTTTACTTTGTATCAGTGACAGCTTTTCTCTTAAAGGGGCTTGGTTTGGTACTGACTTCCTGTCTGTGATGCTCAAATGAACAAGGAGCTATGTAGCAACTGGGATATTAGTGTTAAGTAGCAGGTAAATGTTAGAGTCATAATTGGATTAAAAACATGCCAGGGTCCCTCCTCCTTTGGAGGCATCCTCCTGTGGTCGTGTCCGAACTCCCTGACACCATTCTTGAAGCTGTGTCCTCTTTAGTGAGGTGATTTATTCTATTCTGTCTGCATGCCTCCTTTGTTTGGACCTCAGTGAGTTCACCTACAAAACAAGACTAAAAACTTATTAGAGCTTAATCAGTTCTAATACTCTGTGCTCTGTGGCTTCTTGTGATACATTTTCATAGCTCGTTTTGGAAATGGACTAAACAAATGTGAAGAAAAGTTCAGTCTTGCTAATAAATAATTTTTAAAAACCTTTCCATTGTAAGTTTCAGAGCAGCCTCATTCCCCTCTCCTCCCCATCCCTTTCCTTGCCATTGAGCTCTACCTGCTGTAGCTGCACCAGGTGCCTTATGGTCTCAGACACCTCAACCATGTTGGTGCCTCTGCTCCTGTCCTACCTTCTTCCCTTCATCCTTCAAAGCCCAGCTTAAATGCCTCACGCCTGCCACTCCTCTCCCCTCAGTCACCGGGTCGCTCGTTCTGCTCTTTGCTCGGGCGCTGCATTGATGTCTCAGACACAGCACCTGTCACAGCTTGCAGAGGCTCAACTTCTGGGCACCCCAGGAGTGTGTGAGGCACAGCACAATGCCTCGCGCATGACAAATGTAGTGATGGTTTTACATTTTGTATTCTAGGATGAAGTAGTGCCTTATAAGTCCCAGAGTTTTTTGGTACCAAGTTGAATGATATTAATGTAAAGGTTCTAATTTCTCAGAATCTGTTGGAGGGTGCATTCTGTGCCATCTTTTAAAATTAGATCAAGTTTTATTTTAAATTCAATTATTAAAACTTCATTTCTTAATCTATTTTTTATTTAAATTTTATTTTTATATTCCCCATACAATTACAACCCCCTTATTTTGACCCCAATCTCTCCTTTCCCCGCCCCCCCACCCCCCACAGAGTGTCTCTGGTTCATAGTTGTTTGTTGATTTTGATATTTTCTTTCTTATAGTTATTCTTTTTCCTGGTCCCTTATTTAAGTTTTCTAGATTCCTGCTATGAGTGAGACCATGCGGTATTTTTCTTTTTCTTTCTGGCTTATTTCTCTGAGCATGATCCCTTCCAGCTCCATCCATGTTGCTGCAAATTGCGTGTGTTTATCTTTTTTGAATGCTGAGTAATATTCCATGGTGTATATGTACCACATCTTCTTGATCCAGTCATCTATTTTTGGGCATTTGGGTTGTTTCCAAAGCTTAGCTATTGTAAATAGTGCTGCTGTAAACATAGGGGTGCAGGTGCTCTTTGGAATTGATGTTTCTATGTCCTTTGGGTAAATACCTAGGAGTGGAATTGCTGGATCATACGGAAGCTCTATGTTTAGTAGGTCAAGATCATTTCTTAATCTATACAAATGTAAGAAACCACTCTTTCCTTTCCCCATGTAATTACACTTTTTAAGATATTTTAGAGATTCGTTTTGAGATTTTGATTATTTTATCTTACATTTGAGATTTGTTTAAAGATTTTTTTTTTTGAGGGGTTCCCTGGAATACATAAAGATGAAGGTCACCAGTCTCTCAGCCTCATGTCCTTCTCTGTGCAGTGGGCAATGTGCTCCTCTTCCTCGGCTGTGGGCAGGCTGGGGCCTCAGCGAAGGCTGTAGTGAATGTGCCTTCTCTGCAGGGACGGGCAGCTGGGTTTTCCTCAGCAGCTATTGCTGACTGCAGCTGGATACTGGGCCCTGGGCTTGGTCTGAATTCTTTTGGATAAAAAAGGTGGATGAGGAAGGAGGTTAAAATGATGTGGGGAACAGAGCAGCATATAGAAGTAGTTAAAAGGGTGTGGTCTTTGAGAGCTACAGAAAGAAAATGTGGGATCAGATCAAGTGGGGAGTATCACAGGAGACTATAAACAAACAGGTTGGGAAATTTCTTTTCCTTCCCTGAGTTGATGAACCACCTTGGAACTTTCTGAACGATTTTAAATCTGCAAAAATGCAATTAATATTTAATTAAAATATTTAATTAAAATGTAATTAATGTGTAATTTTATATTTGATTGAATGGTGTAAAATTGTCTTAAAACATTTTAATTTGGAAAGATTATTATTTTGTTTTATCTTTGTCTTTTTCTCTCTAATATTTTATTTTTCTTTTCTTAAAGGTGGCAGAAAGGGCACTCTATTATTGGAATAATGAATACATCATGAGTTTGATAGAAGAAAACTCAAATGTCATCCTTCCCATCATGTTTTCCAGTCTTTATAGGATTTCAAAAGAACATTGGAATCCGTAGGTTTTTATTCCTTCCTCCCATCCTCCCTCCCTCCCTCCTTTTACTTTCTCCTCCCTTCCCTCCCCCCTTCCGTAGGCATTCTTTCTCTCCCTTCTTTTGCTAATAAAGTGTCTTGAATGCTTGCTGTGTGCTAGATATTGTGCTTGTTGCTGAAGAAAAAAATCTGTCTTTTATAAATTCTCGGATGGGTCGGGGCACTCAGAAACATCTTTTAAAAATAGCATGTTAAGTGCTACCGTGCTGAAATATGTTTGAGGATTTCCTAGCCTGTTTGTGAGTATAGCAGAGATAGTTGGGGGGATGCTCTGGATCAAGAGAAGAGGTTTGTGGATATTGGTGGGGGTGGTGATACTCAAAGTGAATCCTAGAGAAAATCGGCAGGTGGATGGGATGGGAGGAGCCTTTTCGGAGAGTGGGTCTGTGCAGTACATGTAATGGACCTGCCACGGTCTCAGACCTGTGGGTTTGGCAGGGCAAAAGTACCACGGGCAAGTCTGGACTGGGTACCAACTATTAGAAGGCCAAAATTAGATTTTTCTTTTCTAATCCTGCCAATCCCTTAGAAAGATATCTTGCTTTGAACAGTGAAGAGTGACTCTCTTGATATGGAAATGAACTGCAGGTCATTTCAAGTTACCAGCTAAAAAGGGATGGAGTCAGTATGCAATATGAGAGGCTCATTCAGACAAAGGTGGTGCCTTCTCTTTGGTCATACAGTATTGTCCCTTTATGTATCACTAACCAACATCTCCCCTCGTCTGTTTCCCAGGGCTATTGTGGCATTAGTGTACAACGTGTTGAAGGCATTTATGGAAATGAACAGCACCATGTTTGATGAGCTGACAGCCACATACAAGTCAGATCGTCAGCGGTAACTTTTTAAAGCTATTTTTGTCAATTGTGCATAAAACTATTGAGTTCTTTTCTTTCTCTTTGCTGAAGTTGCCTAATTGCTCCTGAAAATCTTAAGCAGTACAGTTTTATTTATTTCTGTATTCATTTTTACATGCTCATTGGCCGTGTCTTTATTAATGTGCCACTGGGTAGCACTGTCATTTTGTAAAAGGCAATTTTCCTTCTTCCATTTGATAATATTTCTCTACTGCAATAGGGGTAAGAGCCTGGCACATAACTGGTATTTCAGACCCACTTAGGGGACCACCGGGTAGTTTGCCATTTGGATTTGCTTCCATTCAAAACATGTTTGAGCTAGAATTGGGCTGGTCTTGTACTTCATTCCAGTAGCAAGAGGAACGAGGCACATTTTTGTTTAGCAGTTTGACCCAGAACTTACTACCTACTCTGAACCCACTGAATTCATGACAATTCAAAAGGCAGAGTAAAGGGCATGGAGTTGAAGAGTCTGGCTTTATACAGATCATGAAATGTTAAGACCAAAAGAGAACAAAAACCAGTTGAATCCTTTACAATAAATGCTTATGTTGTAGTAAAGCCTTTCTTGATTTCAATTATGAGACTCTTCAATTTCATTATTTCTTTTAGTAACATTCTTTTTCCTAAAAGATATCTTAATATGTTTGGGCTGCTATAACGAAATACCACTTAAAGGGTATCTTATGAGTGGCTTACAAACGACAGAATGTTATTGTGCACAGTTCTGGAAGCAGAATGTCCCAAAGCAGGTGCCTGCATAGTTGAATGAGGGCCCATTTCATGGTTTGTAGTCTGCACCTTCTTGCTGTGTCCTCATGTGGTAGAAGGGGCATAGGCATCTCTGTGGGATCTTTTATAATAGCACCATTAGTTCCATCCATCAGGGATGTACCCTTA
The DNA here is from genome assembly GCF_014898055.3 of Talpa occidentalis. Lineage (NCBI taxonomy): Eukaryota > Metazoa > Chordata > Mammalia > Eulipotyphla > Talpidae > Talpa > Talpa occidentalis. The sequence goes on along the minus strand of NW_023601104.1, from coordinate 70,951,131 downwards.
TGACCTAATCATCTCCCAAAGGCCCCACCTCCTAGTATCATCACCTTTGCAAGTTAGGGTTTTCACCTATGAATTTCTATGCTTCACAAGCATTTATATCATGGTATTGATGTTTTTGGAGAGACTGAAGAAAGTCTAGAGTTCATTAGTACTCAGACCACTGCTTTGGTCATCCAGAAGCAAATTGTTACTTTTATATTTTATAAGCCCATGCATCCCAGAGGACTGTAAGTGTTCATACCCAAGACTTTGCTGAGTCTCCTGAGCAAAGTTTTCTGTGGTTTCTTTGCTCTTTGCCTGATTTTGAACATGCTACTTGCATTTCACTGCTAAAAAGAATAATGAGGGGGAAAGATTTGATGGCAGGGGACCAAGTACCAACATAGTGGTTTTTAATTACCAGGATATGATATTGAAAAGCAGCATAATTATAAGACATGGCAAATATCTAGCTATAGACAGAAGAGGCTAAGATTTTTTTTTAACCACAGTACTAAGATAAATATCAATTAAGGGATATGTTGTACAATTTAAACAACATTTAATATACCATATTTACAGTTGTTGCAAATCATTTAATTTTGAACAGCCCTTCTTTGCCCCAAAGTGAAATTAAAATCTTAAAAATTGGAGGTAAGGAAACATTTTCCTACTATGATGTACCAGGAAGAATGTCCTTTCTTTATAGCTACTGAAAGCCCATTATTATCACAGTTGAACCAGGAATAAATCCATAGGATCCTATTAGGGGTATTGAAGATCTTATTTCTGAAATATCAAATTGAATTAAGATCGTTTGTATTTGTGGAACTTCATTTGTAGAACTGTGTTTTCTGGCCCTCTGTTATTTAAACAAAATAAACCGAACACTTGGAAAAAAATATAAGAATTAACCCAGGGGACTAGGAGTAGACATTGTGACATTGGCTTTGATGATAGGACTGACATGAGTGGACTTTCTTAATGAGAGAAGGGTAATATTTTATCAGATGAACAGTAGAAGGTGTGCTGAGTAGGTGGAAACATGGATTTCTCCACAGATGTGGGAATAGGCAAAGAAAACACAGGGTCTTGTCTGGTGCCATCAAAGAAGACTGAATGGAGGATTTTATGAAGTTAGTAACAGTTTCAGTTCAGTTCATAATTTTCAGTATTACAAATCTGCAAGTGGTGGGTGGAATAAGTAAGTACATATGCTGACATTAGTGCTATGTAAAACTGAAATTGGAAGAGAATTTGACAGTAATCCCTATCATGACAATATGGTTAAGTTTTAAAATTCCCACCTACAGGGAGAGAGACACGTAGGAAAGAATGGGGGTGACGGTAACTATATCAGAAATATTTAGATTTTTTGAAGATAAAGTTGTCAGTGGAAAAGATTATGATAAAATAGCATAAAGTTCATCTGGAAGAAAAGCCCCATGGGACAGGTTGTATTGAATGCCATAAAACTCTCCATTAAAGATTCGAATGAAATGCTTCAATAACAAGAGGATGAGTGTCTTAATTATGTCACTTTTGAATTTGAACTGCTAATTAGGGCAGTATAAACCTGGCATGTGTTTAAGCTCTGTTTTAGTTGAATGAAGTTCTAAGTTTTTGCTTATCACCCATTTGTCCCTTAAAAAAAAAAAGGTCATCTGCAGTGAAACTGGGTGTTATCTAATGAATTAACTTAAATGTACTCAAATGAGGGTTCTATGATAATACTTAGATCTAGTATTATCCCCAAACTATACAGAAAAACCAAAAGTGAAATTTTGCCAAACAGCTTGTTTGCATTAATAATCAGAAATCTATAATCATTGGCACGTTATATAATCTTACCCCTCTTGTCCTGTAAATTTTTCAGGGTCATAATTACCATGGAGATAATTGTTTGAAAAGCTGTTATGTCCACTGAAATGTGTATTGTTGCTCAGTAATTTTGAAGTCAATTTTTTGTATTAAACTATATATAAAGGAACGCTAATATGAAATCGTAAGGTAATCTTAAGGTAGTCATCTCCTATTCTATACATTAATACTTCTTTTTTTGTCTACGTAAGTGTCAAAAAGAGAAAGAAACATCAAAAAGAAAAACACCCATAAGGGTAATGCCAAACTTTTCAAAGACCTTTAAAAATGTACCTGGGGAAAAGTTTGTCAAAGGGACAATTATTATAGTATAATCTCTAAACTTTCTCCTCTTTTTTTTTTTTTACCTTATATTCTGTTTTTTCCCCCAGTGAGAAAAAGAAAGAAAAGGAGCGTGAAGAATTATGGAAAAAACTGGAGGATCTGGAGTTAAAGAGAGGTCTTAGACGTGATGGGATAATTCCAACTTAACAAAAATAATGACAACATTACTAACCTGTGGAGTCACACATTTATGTAGTAGAAGATGGAGCAACAGTTTTCTGTATTGTGCAACTTTACAGTAGATTTCACATTGTTTCATTATTACAACAGCACTGTATATACCTGTCTCTAAGTAAAGGGAAAAAAAATAAGGACTTCAATCCAAAGTTTGGACAGTAGATGGACTTCTCAGAACTTTGCAAACATTAATCATTGTTCTAACCCTCTTTAAAAAAAAAAAGCAATCTTCAAAGATCTGTTGATGAAATTGTATGTTAAAATTCCATTATCAGGAGTTCCTTATTTATCATTAGCAGAGAGTATGAAACAATTTTCAAATGTGAACAATCTTAAATTTAGCTTGTCTTTCTGCTAAAACTGTTAAATGTATTTATAGTAAAGGAAAAAAAAAAAAAGACTGTCATTTCCTTATAAGTTTGTATAACATTCTCTGGATAACTTGACTGTAATTTGACATGTTTTCCTTTTGCACATCTTCATGAGATGAATGAGATGAATGTCCATGTGGAATGGGGCCATGAATTATAAAGGCCCCTGACAAAAGTTCTGTTTACTGGTGTGAACATCTTTCCAGTAGCCAGGTAGTCCTGGTACTCCTTTAGTTTTAAAATTAGGAGTAAAAGATAAGAGGTGATAAACATAGTAGGGAAGGGAATTTTGGATTCATGCGTCAGTTACTGGTGAATCCAAATCAATGTCTTGAATCCTTTGAAAACAGGCACTGGGTCATCATAGGCTTCAGTACCTGACCAGTATTAGTTGCATACATCATTGAACACACATGCCAGAGATGTTTTAGAAATGTCAGAGAACATCCTTTTGGACCATTTTGAAATAAGAAAGATAAACACTAAATAGACAACCATGAAATTGATCGCCAGGATTGCGAATCTAATTGGGAATAGAGTTGAGCAAACAGCTTGGACTGTTTGGAGTTGTTGCCTTACTTTTTAATATGTATTTATAAAGTATTCCAGCAAAAGAGGATGTAGCCTCTGGGAAAAAAAAAACAAACATATTACAGTGTTTTTTGTAGATTCTCGTTCTATATTTCATCACAGCGCCAGCCCTGTTTTTAGCCAGAAAGGATTCAGGATAAACATTATTATGCATTCTGAATGGGATGCATATTCCTAACTACTGTATTTGTTACCAAAAGTGGTTCTACAAATGCTACTGAAAAAATCTGGAAATTCCTAATGTCCTGAGTATTAATAAAGTTTAAAAATGCTTTTATATCAAAGGTGCATTGTGACCAAATTGTTTAAGAAAAAAAACAAAAAACAAAATCTAGGGCTGTATTATAGATATATCTTATTGGCTCTCTGCTTTGTATTTAAAAGAGGAATCTTACTTCTTGGGGAGATAAAATGCTGATAAAACTTGTGTACAGTATGTACTTATCTAATGCAGTTGCATTATTATGTACTGAAAGATTTGTGTTTTGGGATTTATTTCCAGGATGCTTTTGCTTGTTATGGACATGGCAGCAGTGAGTTGATAATCCTAAACCATCACTTCCAGCAGTATTCATGGTATAGAGCTGATTCTGTGTTCATGTGTTGAATTGTGTGAGTAGCAAACATGAACATATGAACTGCTGTTGCTCTTAATAGAAATGCAATATCAATATGGGCTTGTATATTTTCTTCCTTCCATTTAAATATAAAATAGAATATGCAGTTTATTGTTTCTGAGAAAAAGGGAAAAAAAAGCCACTGACTTTTCTCCTCTATAAGTGTTTCAGGATTATCAGGTCACAGTTTGTGTGTAAAAGTAAGCTAATTATGGATATTGTCATCTCAATAACTTTGTAACACAGAAACAAAATTTGGCATTGTTAATTCTGAAAAAGAAACGGCAGTAAAAGAGTCTTATGCAACACCAAACACAACATGGTTTAATGGAATTAATAGATTTTTTGAAGAGAATATTAATGGGGATTCAATGTAAAGTTGGCAGAGGCTGCCGAAGATGATATGAGTAACTTTAAAAGTGCTGGAGCAAAGGTGCAAGTTCAAATGCTAACGATAAAGAATAAATTTGTAGCAGATCATTTCCTTTAGCTGTTGATATTAGCTCATTAGTTTTGAACTCTGTATTACATTCATTTTTAACAGTATAAACTTTTGTTTGCCATTAGTTGATCTTTTTAGATAGTGGACATTAAAACCACAGGCTTATGATATCTCTCTGCCCATTAGAATGAAATTCAGTCATTTGAAATAAGACGAGGATCCCTTTTTTGCACCTTACCCTGTCCTCAGAGTGAAGGTGAGAATTACACCGACACCCTCAATGTCAATTCTATATGTTGATCATTCCAAACTGAGAAGAGTAAAGCCCAATTTTAGACATATTAAAGAAATGATTTATAGGCTTAAGTCTAAAATTCATAGGGCAACTTCTGAGAAGAAACACTGTCTTTCCTTGTTTAACTGAAAGTGACAATGTGACATTTGTCATGTTGTGTCCGGTGACGCAGAGTACTGAGGTAATCTGACTGTTGCACTATGTGACATGTATAAGGACGTACTTGCTGCATTTGCAGCGGCCCTCTCTTTGTCCTGTCCCACAATTCTGCTGTTGCTGCAACTTGAGTTAGTTGTGACAAATGCATCTTTGTGTTATATTTTGTTTGCTTCATAATTTCCAGAACTATATATAAATATATTTTTAAAATAGCAAATATTGTAGTTAATGAGTGATGCTCACTCCAGCCTTATCCCTACCATATTGGTTTCAGGGGTAGGATTAAGAGTGTATTTGGAAGAAAAAGCGAACTGACCCTGTGGTTTAGAATGATGCCGAGGCCTCAGGCTGTGGGCCTGGAACAACCATGTGAGTGACTATGCCCGTCTCACACTTTGAATCGAGCATGCATTCCTTTTCTCACTGTGCAAGTGTCCCCAGACGTTTTCCTTCAGTGTTTCATTTTTTTGTCCTTTTAAATTTTATTATATTTTGCTCTCCCTAACATCTGACTGTTTTTTATAAAATAAAATAAAAAAATCTAAAAAGTAAGAAATGATTAATACCCTCAATGCCGCTGGATACTCACAAGCAGGGTTATGCTCCTTCATCTTGGGCTTGCTTGCCTGAATGGAAGGGTTTCATTTATTTTGTACCTCCTTCTATGCATGGGACAGTCCAGGGTGCAGAACCAGGCATTGCTTGTAATTGCACCTGCTATACTTAAATGTGTAGCCCTAGGCTCAATCACACTATGGAAAGAAAAAAAGTATATTTAGAGCTTTAAAAGCTTTTTTATTTTTTTGTGGGGGTTGGGGGTGGGTGGGAAAGGGAAGATGTATGGATATTATTGGCATTTTTAAGTGTGCGGAGTTTGGGGTATTTTTTTTTTTCTCTTTTATTTTTTTCCCTTTAATTGGATGCACTGACCTGGCCCAGGAAAGGAAGAGATTTTCTCTTTTGATGCTATTACCAAGGTTATAACAAAGTGACAGTTACCTAGAGTAAAAAGGTGGCACCAGACATGATCAGTGATGTTTTATTTGCACATCAATATTTTTATTTTTATATTCTGGCTCAGCTGCTTCTCTGAGTAGAGTTAAGGAATGAGCCATACAAAAGATTTTTGTAGTAGATACATTGGCAATGCATTTTATATTTCTCAGTATTTAATTTTGAAAATCTTAAAGGATTGTACATCTTGAGAGAAAGTTGAGCCAATTTTGATCTAGTGGAATGTTAATTTGTGCTGCTTCTTGTGCACGATAGCAGCATTAGTATCTCGGAAATAAACATCCCATATTATGATGTCTATGACTATAGGTTTCCTTTTCTTTATTCCCTCCCATCCTCCCTCCCTCGTCCCTCCCTTTTTCCCTTCTTCCTTCCCTCTACCCTTCCTTCCCTTTGCTTTCTCTACTTTTTTTCAGATCACTTAACTGTAAATAAGTTGTACTCCAACCTCATGTATTGATGGGGAACTTTCAAATATAAATATTACCAATACATTTTCTGGTTGTTGTCTGATTTTTGACTGAGGTATAATGAGAATGATATGTCCATTGTTTTCGGTTTGAGGATTTTGCTTTAGCTTCATAAATCTTTTGGTATTTTAGTATTTCATTGTTTTAGCAGGAGAGGGCAGCAGAAGTTCATTTTCCCTGTTAGAAATGCTGTGCTTCATTATTGGTTTCAAACTTAGTTGTGTGTGTGCGCGTGTTTTTTTTTTTCCAACAGTGTCTCTGTGGGTAGAGGTAAAAATGAAACATTTTTGATACGAAAAGGTGCATATGAAAATTATATACTGATTCAATCAGACTTCTGATCCACATCAAAGTTCAATGCCACAAAACTATCTTACAGTTTTGGCTAAAATATGTGACTTCCTTTTCAAACAACAAAATGCAAGCTGAGTCTTAGACACTTGAAACACTTGGAATTTAAAATGTCTTTCTTTGAAAATGATTTATTTTTTTCAAAGTGGTAACAAACAAAAATGAAGGTGCTCCCAAAGGGAAATGTAACCTTCCCCTTTCACAGGTGTGTGAGAGGTTCTGTACTGTGGGTGCATCCTAATAAAGAAGCAGTGAAGAGTTTCCAGGCGCCTGGCTGTTTTGTTTGTTTGCTTGGTTTTGACCTTCATGGCCTTTTTGAACCCTACTTAGCTGAAAGGCAATGGGGTATACTCAGACTTGCATCTTGAGGAAATCAGTTTGTCATTGGGGCATGTGAAGTTGGGGAGTCTCTATTGCTGTGTTACAAGCTCTTCCAAAATATAATAGCTTAAGCACTTATTATTGTATTCACACATCTATGGTTTGGACAGGACTTGCAAGAATGTCTTATCTTTGCTCCTCAAATGTCAACTGGGATTCCCCAAATGTGGCAGGAGAATTCTCTTCAAATTGGCTCACTCACATGACTGGCAGTTGGTTCTGACTGTTAGCTTAGGTTTCAGCCAGAGGCTCAGCACTTCATGATGTGAGCCCCTTTGTGGGACTTCTTGGGCTTCCTCACAGTATGGCAGCTAGGTTCTAAGAATGATTGTTCTAAGAGATAGGAAGTGGAAAGTGCCATTTCTTTGAGGCCTCGGCAGGACATCCCTTTTTTTTTTTTTTGGTCATATTTTATTTAAAAGGTCACAGATCCTGCTCAAATTCAAGTGGCGGGGACAATAGACCATACTGTGATGTGATTAAAGAAAAGACATCTTTAATCTTCCATGGGATAATTTATTTCTAAAGCTTTTGACTTAGGTGTGATCTCAATTGAATCACCTCAGATTTGGAAACGTGGAGTTAACCAGTTAATGTTTTGTATTTAGTTGAACTCTCAATTGGGGGGAAAATCCTTGTTAATTCACCAGTTTTGTATTTCAAAACATAGCCATTTGTAGCATCTAAAGATCATCTTCTTGTTAGGGAGAAGAAACTTTGAATAGAATTTTGGAGTTTGACGAAATGTAAGTGATAATTTCAATGTTATAATCCTTTGTATAGCATTGTCTTCTGCCCATGGATAAATATTTAAAATAAGGGAGGCAAATTAAATGTGCAGACCAATTTCTATTTCCCAGATTTTTATGTGAATAATGCATCCTGGAGCTTCGTGTTAGATCAAGTTCATATTAGACTAATTTTTTTTTAACCAAGACTAAACTGTGGAATAGCTAAGGGAATCATAATTTGATTTTATTTTTTGTGATTATGACCCATTTTATTGTATAATTTATTCTTGAAAAGGCAGATTCTTAAATTGGATGCTGCACACTGCACCTCATACCTAAAAGTCCCTGTAAGTCATGTGCAATTTATTGGTTAAATAGACCAGTTTTTATTGATTGATATTTATTCTGTCCATAATCTTAGCCTTTGGTGTTCAAATTTTCCTGATCTGATCTCTTAATTTAATCCCCTTCTTTTGAAATCAATCAAAAATTTGAGTCAAACTTTGTTACTACCAGATGAAATGAGGTCTCAGAACTAGGGTGGCTATCAACTACAGCCCCTTTTGTCCTTGCCACAGCTCTGTAGGCCTGGTGTCTAGCCAGTCATCTGAGGATATGGATTTGGAAATCAGCATTAATTTATCTAATGACATAAAATACTATCTTTCCACCTCTAGCTTCTACCCTAGGTAACCATTACTTAACATTTGTTAACTCAATTTTGTTAAGAAAATAGTTATACATCAACTTGGAATTAATTTGAGTTCTACCATTTATCAGCTGTTTGACTTTGGGAAGGATTTTTGATCTAAGCCTCCATTTCATTTGTAACATGCAGGTAATGATGATACTTATAGTACTGTTATGAGCTGTTGGTACAAAATCTGACACATGGCAACCTGTAATTTTATTCATTTAGCCTGCAGTAAATGATTATTACATACCGCCATGGCTTAAGTATGTATGAATATCACAGTGTGCATCAAATGCTATATTTGTGTTGCTTAAGACTTTACAGTCATCATTAATCTTTCACAACAATCCTGAGTTACAAGTTATCCTCATTTATGGTTACAGGTAAAACAACTGAGGTTCAGAGCTAGGAAGTAATTTTCCTAAGAGGTCACACAACTACTTATGATCCAAGGAAGATTCTGACTCCAAATTACTCTGAACTGTGATCACCATGCAATAAAATAATGACTAAACATCCACCCCATAACTTAAAAGACTGAATTTTACTCCCTCTTACAAAAAAGAACCTCATTTCATTCATTTTTGCATTTCTACTCACCATCCCAAGAAGCTAACCTTGCATCTGTATTACACTCTTCAAGTCCTTTATTTCAACACCATTCCACTTGAACTTCAGCAGAAGAGGAGATTATCAGCTACACTCAAAATTTCCTACTCAAACTCAATGACTGTCTTAGCACTAGTTCTAACAGACCTCCAACACCACGGGTAGATGTCCCTTCTACTCTTGGCTAATACCTTCTCACCAGGCTTCCCGGGTATCCCACTCTTTTTGTGTGTGTGTGCACGATCAATTACTTTATATTAAAAATTTTTTTTTAATATTAAAATTTTTTCATGGAAAGTAATTCAGCATTAATTTATCTAATGACATAAAATACTATCTTTCCACCTCTAGCTTCTACCCTAGGGTCACCATTACTCAACATTTGTTCACTCAATTTTGTTAAGAAAATAATTACACATCAAGATTCACCCATTTAAAGTAAACAATTCAGTGGCTTTCGTATATTCAGTTATATAACCATCACTACTGCCTACCTTTGAAACATTTTCATCATCCCAAAAAGAAATCTCAAACTCCTTAGCAGTTGTTCCCCGTTCCTTCCTCCACACCAGCCCCAGGTAACCACTAATCTACATTTTTAATAGATTTACCTAATCTCTACTTTTCATAAAAATAGATTCACTTTTTTGGTCTTTTGTGACTGACTTTAACTTGACGTTCTGTTTTCAAGGCTCATCCATGTTGAACGTGTACTTTATTCATTTTAATTCTGAATAATACTCTATTGTGGATTTACTGTAGTTCTTTGTAGCTTTCAAGGAAAAGTCTATCTCTGCATAGATAGCATATTTATACTTCAAAATCTTTAAATTTTATACTAATGGGATTACATGCATTGCTCTGCCTTTTGTTTCTTCCCTCTATATTTTATTAAGAAAAATTTCCACCATACAACCAAGGGGAAAGATTTTGCAGTGAACATTGTATGTTCATATATCTGTATCTACATGTACATATACATGCATATATGTGTGTATATCAGCATTTTACCATACTTGTTTTCATCACATTTGTATCCATTATCCATCACTCTATCCATTAATTCATATTATTTTAAAAATGTATTTCAAGGTAAGTGAATACGTAAGTGAAATACTTTAGCATATATATCATCCATATATGTATGTGTATATACATACACAGATTTTTAATTACATTTGTGTCCTTTGGGAGTAAAACAGTGAAATGAATTTTGACATACACATGTTTGTATAGTTTAAATTCTTATCAAGATATAGAACATTATTATAATCCCAGAAAGTTCCTTAGGTACCTTCCCAGTTAATTGCTAATACTCATGTCACAAGAGAAAAACAATTTTTCTTACCATAGTTGAATTTTGCTGTTCAGAATGTTACATAAGTGGAATTGCAGTATATGCTCATGTGTTTGATCTACATTGATGCATATGTTTCTCCTTACATCAGAGTAGTAGACTATTATATGAATATACCACTTTTGTTTATTCAGTCTCATTGATGGACACAGTTTTTGGTTTATTTGAGTGGAGCTACTATGAACATTTTTTTTTTTAAAGATTTATTCACGCGTACAAGAGCTGGGGTACAGGCCAGACGTGTGGGAGGTGGTGTGAGAGGATTCACCAGAGACAGAGTGGGAAACAAAACAGGCAGACTGAAATACACTGCTGAGGGGAGCAGCGGGGTGAGTCAGGAGAGGTCTGCTGCACCATGTGGGTTGCTCCCTGGCTGGCCGGGGGATCGAACTCGTGCTGCAGAGCCTGCATACAGCTTCATAGGTTGTGTCTTACCCCCTTGCGCTACCACGGAGGTCCTGAACATTTGTATACAATTATGTTGCAGAAATATCTAAGGTACTATTTCTGGGTCAGATGGCATTCTGCCATTAATTTGATAAGATGCTAGAATTCTGGAAAGATGGTGGAGTAGCAAGCACTAGGAATCTGTCTCTGTCTAGACAACAATTCCATTGGCAGAATATGTCTGATGTAGTATTTTGGAACTCCGGACTCTACTGAAATCTTGCAAATTCTGGGGAAAGATTTGGCAGGTAAATTGGGGTTAATTTTGCTCATCATCAACTCTCAGCATGATAGCCACTATCTCCAGCCACGAATGGTGGGCAGCTGTGCACAATGTCCTGAAACAGCTTGCAAACAATGTATGGAAAAAAAGGGACTCTTGTCTTCCAAATGATGAGGTTCTGTGTTGTGACTAATCGTTGCTGCTTCTGATTATAGAGATGCCTCATTTTTGCACTGCCTCTCTTCCCCATGGTTGCAAATACCTCCCCCTTTTTGACTGAAGTGACTTCCAGATGATTTAAAGATTGGCACCTCCCTCCCCCATGTTTCACTTTTTCCTTTCTCAGGAGCCAGACCTAAAAAGACAATTGCATGTATGGGAAAAATTAGAAAGTGACTACACATACCCTGGCAATGGCACAGAAAAACCTGAGGAGACATTAAGTTCATAAGTCAGGCTAATTCTCAGCATGGACACCGCCTACAACAATTAAAAAGAAAAAAAAAAAGGCAACAAACAAAAACAAAATATACCCAGTCCTGGAGATGGAAAAGAATCTGATTTCCAGAGTTTACCACATTATTATTTGAAATTTCTATAAGCAACAACAAAAAAATTCACAAGTCATGCAAAGAGTGCAAAGTATGGCTCATTCAAAGGGACAGAAAAATGATAAACAGGTTCCTGAAAAGGACCTAATGACAAATATATTAACAAAGACTTTAAAACAACTGTCCTGAAGCCCAGAAAACTAGAGGAAGATGTGAGAAAGTCAAGGAAATGATGTATAATCAAGATGGAAATATCGATAGAAAACTTCAAAAAAAGAAAAAAAGGAACTAAAAAGTAAACTAACTGAAAAGTTCACTAAAGATATTCAAAGATTAGATTTCCCCAGCAAAAGAAATAACCAGTGAACTTGAAGATAGGATGATGGAAATTATTGAGGTTGAGAAACAAAAAAAGATGGAAGAAAAGTGAGTATAGTCTGTGGGACACCATCATGTGGACCAACATGCATCATGGAGTCCCAAAGAAAAAGAGGGACAGGGCCAGAGAGACTATTTGAAGAAAGAATGACTAGAAATGTTCCCAAATTTGATGAAAGATGAACATAAAAATCTGACATGCTCAATCAACTCTTAAGGTGAATTCAGAGTGACCGTACTGAAGCATAATCAAAATTTTAAAAGCCAAAGACAAGAAGATAATCTAGAAAACAAGAGAAGTGAATCATCACATACAAGGGATCCTTAATATGATTATCAGTAGATTTCTCGCTAGAAACTTAGGAGACCAGAAGGCAATGGGTTGATCTATTCAAAGTGCTGAAAGGAAATAAAGCCTGTCAACTCAGAATCTTACATAAGGCAAAACTGTCCATGGAAGATGAGTGAGAAATTATGACATTTTGAGATAACCAAAAACTGAGAGAGGTTTTGATCCCTAGACCTGCACTGTAAGCAAGCTTCAGGGAGCCCTACAAGGTGAAATGAAAGGACAGTAGACAGTAATTCAAAGCTGCATAAATCAGGATCTAAATAAAGGTAAGTACATGGGCAATTGTAAAAGCTAGGATTTTTGTAACAGTAACAAAAATAAAACTGGAAAATTCACAGGATTGTGACTTTTAGAGGGAAATTTAGAGAATACTTAGAGATGAATGGAAATGATAACATACCAAAACTAATGAGATGCAGCAAAAGCAGTGCAAAGGAGGAAATTTATAGCTATAAATGCAACCAAGGATAAGAAATGTCACAAATTAGCAACCTAACTAAGGAACTAGGAAAAGAAAAACTAAAACCAAAGCTAGCAGAAGGAAGGAAATGATAAAGATTAGAACACAGATCAATGAAATAGAAAAACAATAGAGAAAAATTAACAAAAGTTGTTTTTTTGGGAAAAAATCAGCAAAATTAACAAAACCCATCATCACCCCACCCCCCTCACATCAGGTGTTATGCTAAATCAAGACTAGTGGTTTTCACACATCAGGCATTTACATGTCACTGTTATGAATTCTGTCAACTTATTTTGAGATAATTTTACATTTATACACGGGTTGAAAAACAGTACAATGAAGTCCTGGGTACCCGTCTCCAGGCTTCCATTTTCCTTATGTTAACATCTATAACCACAGAGCATTTATCCTTTGTACAAGCGTCCTAAACTGTACTTGAAATAGTTTATTTAGATTTCATTTCACCAGCTTTTTTCCCCATTAAATTCCTTTTTTCTCTTCCAGCATCCACCTTATATTTTCAGGACCCCACATTGTATCTAGTTGTCCTGTTTCCTTACTCTCTTCCATAACAGTTCCTCAGTCTTGTCTTTCATGACTGACCTATTTGAACAGGACTGGTCAGTTATTTTTAGAATGTCTCTCAGTTTGGGTTTTTGGATGCGTTCTCCTTAGATGGAAGTTATTTGGAAGGGTGCCCCAGAGATGGTCATCTCTGCTTGATATTGGGAATACATGATGTGCTGTCTGTCACCAGGCTGCAGAGAATATTTACTTTCATATGAACACGAACACAATTATTGCATTACCCAGCTATTAATTTAACTATATTTGGAGGGTGATAGATAAAAATTAAGCTAAATCCTTGATTGATAATGTCTTCAGAGTTACTAAACCAAAAAAACAGCAGTATAAGCACTTGGGAATGTGGAGGTCACTACTGGGTTTAAGGAGTTAAAATTAGCTATAAATGGTCAAAGAGGAGAGAAGAGAGTGATCATGTAAAGGAGGCATAACTTTTTTAAACCAAAGCCTCAGTGCCTAAGAAATAGGTCAAATAAAGAGTTTGCATTCTTTTTTCCAAAATTTCAGTGTGACAGACCTTAAACAACCTCGGATTGAGACATGCCTGTTGGTATAAAAGGGACTTCCTTTGAGGCTAGAGTGATGACAAATATATGGATAGAGCAGACCCACGTCAAGTTATACCCACCTGCTCCCACTCTCCATTTCCGGCCTCCAAATACATAACTTCTTTTTGTTTTAACTTAGGAGAATATGGGGATCAAGAATTGACTTGTGCCACTGTTTACTGTATTCCAGATTAGAAAGAAATCTGGCACAAATAGCCCTCTAGTTTGCTTGAATGAGGAAATGTGAACATCAGATGGTGTTAATTAGTTAGGCATTTTGCAGCCTATTTCACTGACACAAAAAGGATATTATCACTGCTCCCAATTGTACCTCAGCACCTGGAGTGACTCAGACAATAGCGAATTCACATAATGAGCAATCTGAAGTGTCAAGCGATTATGATTAAACAAATCGAGCTTGTAGACTCTCAAGGGAAGGTTAATTTCCTTGTTAGAAGTCTGGAATAGCACTGTCCTTTAGAAAACTCACTGTCAGCTTCAGGCGAGCCAGCGAGTCAGGAAGGAATCATGTGGAGGGGTGAAAGGAGGCGTGAGAGGAGGCGCTCAGGAGAGAGGAACTTTTCGGTATTGCTTCTGCAGACCCCAAAATATGAGAGCTCAAAGGTGGTGAGATCCTTGTGTGTGGGGGTGTGTGGGGTTTAGGAATGAGGGAGAAGTAGTCTTGTACTTAAGGGAATTTTTCTTTTTTTTTTTTTAAAGATTTATTTATTTATTCATACAAGCACTGGGTACAGTCAGAAGCGCAGGAGGGTGAGAGAATTCACCAGAGCCAGAGCGGGGAGCAGAGCAGGCAGAAGGGCCGAAGTACACTGCTGAGGGGAGCAGCGGGCGGCAGGAGAGGTCTGCGCGCCATGCGGGACCCTCCTCCGGTGGCTGGGGAGCAGCCGGGGATCGAACCGAAGCTGCAGAGGCTGCGGGCAGCTTCGCAACCCAGCGCTCAACCGCTGCGCCACCGGGGAGGCCCCTACTTAAGGGAATTTGATAAGAAATGATGAGAGAGAAATCTCTGAAGATCCATGGAACACTGCATAAGCAGTTTAGCTAAATGACAGCAGTGGATGAGGGAGGGGAAGTGCTGATGAGAATTATTTTAAAAGCACATGAAAAAAATCACATCTATTTTGGAGATTTTGTTTTTATTATGAACTTGCACATATCCTTTCATTTTCACTGTTTATTATAATACCCTTGCAGAAAAGGGTGTACATCATACATGAAAGACTAAATTTTTACTGATTTGTTTTTAAAGATAAAAACAAGAACCCGAAGTGGGAAGAAGACTGGTTGGAAGAGACTGTATTCTGTTCTGTCACCATCTGGTGACAGGTGACTTGATGGTCCAATGTTCACACACCTGATGGCCATGCCTGGCTGCCTCTCCCTCTACAGCCACTCCTTGAAGAATCACTCAGGATTGCCTCAGGCATGACCCCCTGAGGGGATACTTATAGTCCTGTTTGTCCCCCCAACTTTATAGTTGAACCCAGCAACACCTGGGAAGGAAGTAGAAGTCTTCAGCTATAGATTATAAAAGAAATAGGACTATGAGCAAGCAAGGAAAAATGACTCAAAGACCCTGCTATGAGTTTCCCAGGAAATTCAGTCTGTTCATCCCATGACTCATTGCTAATTCGGGTAAGTGAAGGAAAGTCTGAAGGAAAGACAATGGATTATTCTGAATATCAGGTCATGTCACTACCCTTTGTATAATCTTTCCATGACAACTTGATATACTAGGAATAAAAACTAGACTCCCAACTATGATCTACAAAGTTATCTGGACTACCTAGTTCTGTGATCTCTTTTGCTCTTGCCCTCCTTTACTCACCAGTCCAACTCCGCTGGCCTCCATCCTGACTCTTGGCCATGCCTCAGAACCTTTGCATTTGCTATTTCCACTGTCCTAGATGCTTTGTATGGTTGACTGCATATCACCTCTCAGTTCTTTGCTCAAATGTCACTTCTTTAGTGGACCCCATCCCCCAGCTAGTCTACCTAAATGAGAGTTAGTTTTCTCATATCACTCCCATCTCATCATCCTATTTACTTATGAACTAGCTCACCACAGCTTTAAGCTACCTTTCATTTGTTTATTTTTTCCACTTGCCTCTTGACTAACTCCCTTTTAGGATGTTAGCTTCAAAAGAGCAAAGACTATGCTACTGATAGTGGAAATCTAGTTCCTAAAATAACAGTGCCTAGTACACAGTTGGTGCTCAGTAGTATGTGTTGAATGAATGAATAATAAGCATAATAAACATATCCACTAGGCTGAGATACTAGCAAGGAGTGAGGCCCTTTTTCTTGGGAAACCCCATGGGACCTTGAGCCATGCATGGTCTGAGGGCCATGCTCTCCATGTAGATTCCTGGAAGCCCACACTGTGTTACTAAAAAGTTGTATTAGTAACCTGTTGTTGCATAACAATTTACCACATATATAGCAATTTAAACAAAATCCACTCATCAACTCATAGTTTATGTAGGTTAGGTGTCTGGGCACTTTGCTCAGTATCTCTCACGAGGTTGCTGGTTAGGGTTGTGGTCTAATTGGAGCAGCTCTGTGCAGATGAGTTCCTGAATTCTGCCCCCTAATGTCCAGACACTGCCCAAGCAGAGGGAATGACTCTTTTGCAGGGCTGAAGTCTTGAGTCAGGGGGCTGCTGAGGAGGGGGTGGAGCTAACTGTCCATTTGGGGCAGCCTTTAGTAGGGTGTTATTCGTGTAGGCTCACTTTCTTGTGCCATGTGGGTTAGCTCTCTGGCTCAGGATTGAACTCTTGCTGCAGTGGCTTGCGATAGCTTCATAATGCTGAGACTTAACCCCTAGCGCCACCATGGAGGCCCTTTCTTGTTGGAGCTTCATCAGTCAGCAGCGGCTCAGTGGGCCAGGTGAATGGTAGGTCTTCACCTTTGGAGGGGAGGGCCTTAGGGTGTATGTGATCTCAGAAGCAGTAGGCCTCTGTCACACCCTGTCAGCAACTGCAGCTACTAAACCTTCTTTCCCTACTCTGTGGTTTAGAATAATCCCCTTTCTCTATTTTTTTTTTTTTTCACCAAAGTTACTTTTGTTTGTATTTGTAGACACTGGGAAGAGAGGTGCTGAGCCAGTGACAGCTTTGTAGACTCTTTATCCTGTAGCAATGAAACCTCAAGGGTGGGTTGCGGAAGGGTCTGCTTACGAACTCTGTTGGCAGAATTCACTTTCTTACCATTATAAGACAGAGGACCTCAATGTATGGCTGGCTTCTCCCTTCCTCCAGTTTCCATGAACACATTCCTCACTTCTGAACAGCTGTGTCCTCTCTATCCCTTCTACTAGCAGTCTACTTGAGCTAATTTAGGGTTTTTTGTCATGCTCCTGAAAAGTCTTCCAGTCTCCACACAGTTATAAAGCCTGTCCTATATTTGGTCTTTGTTAGGATAGCACCCTACTTTCAGATATCAAAATCTATATTGATAAGTTTTGTGCATGTCTCCACCAAGCTGAGTTGAGGGAAATGGAAAGGTGACTCACTTTCATTCCCTGTTTTGAGTGAAAACTCTTCGAGCGCTTCCAACAGCATAATAGGTTTTGGAAAAGCTATTTGATGGCAGTTACCTTTTTGGGCAAAATTGATTCTGCTGTCCTGACTCTGTTAGCTCATCATTGTGGATAGACTTTTTTTTTTCTCTGCACACTTAATATGCCTGTGGGGTTCAGTCTCTGTTGAGTGAGTAGGGAAAATTCCTTTAAAGCCTAGCTACTGGATTTGGATTCTGGGCTAGGTCTTTCTGAGGAATATGACCATCAAGGAGGACTCAGCTGGGTGAGTGGCTGTAATATTTGGTGATGGGTTTGTGTTTTGTGATCGTCAGTCCATCTGAAAACATGTGGATTCCCCAGCAGCTTCTTGGGTCACTACTTTCCTCCAGCAGACTGACCTTTCAGCAGGATGAGCGCTTCCTGTGGCAGCTGTCCCTTGGGGTGGTAGCCGGGTACCAGAATACCCTGACACATGATGAAGAAGCTTCAGGCACAAAGGCCCTCTTCGCAACCGTGTTCTGCTTCTAACAAGCCATGTTGAAGGGGATAGCAAGACTTCTGTCACTTCTGGACACATACCCTGAAAGTGAACTTTGGGATCCCAGCTGGGGGGGTCTTCTACTGCTCAAGAGTGCTGCTTGCATACATGCCTAACCCCTACTAATCTGGAATGTTTATAGCAAATACCAGAATGATAAATCTGTAAACATTCAAATGCCCCCGGGTTCATGCCTGTCTAACTTGGTATGCATTGCATAAGCTTAATTCAGCATGATTTCATGAATGCCATATGCATATCCTTATATCTTGGTGTCCTTGCATCTGGGTTGACTGAGTGAATCATTCTCCACAGGAAATTGCCACTGCAAGTGCAGCATCCAACCTTATAGATGTTTCCATTTCATTTAGGTCAATACATTCCTCAGTTCTAGCCAGGATCCTGTGCTCCATGGTCATATTCTCTTTCTCTTTTGATTCATTTTCATTTCTTGTCTATTAGGAAAGCTCCCTCAATAATGGGTGAGCCTGCCTTGCAATTAACCCTGAGAACCTTTGTCCAACTTTTCAATTGATTTCAATTAAAATTCACTGTTTTCCTTTCGGGACGAATTGGAGGCAGGCTCCCAGGGATAAGGTTGTAGGGTGACAATAATTATGGTTGATGTGAGAAACAGGCAGTGTTGGAGTCTACTGTTAAGTAGAAAAAGGCTGGTTCCTGGGCCTCCCCGGTGGTGCAGCAGGTTGAGCGCTGCGTTGTGAAGTTGTTCGCAGCCTCTGCAGTGCAGGTTCGGCCAGCCAGGGAGAAACCCATATGGTGCTGCAGACCTCTCCTGCCTCGCCCGCTGCTCCCCTCAGCGGTGTCTTTGGTCTGTCTGCCTGTTCTGCTCCCCACTCTGTCTCTGGTGAATTCTCTCACTCTCCCACGCCTCTGACCTATACCCCAGTTCTTGTATAAATAAATAAACCTTTAAAAAAAAAAGACTGGTTCCTTCTGAAGACTCTAAGGGATAATTCATCCATGCCTTTTTCTTGGATTCTGGTGGCTGCTGGAAAGGCTTACTGTTCTTTGATTTGAAACTATATAACTTCATTTTTAAAAAAAGACTCAGAAAGGTAATGTTTATTTATTTGTTCTTTTAGAGTAGGTTCCTAGACAGGTGAAATTATTTCTGATCAAGTCTAAAGTGTAACTTGCACAGAAGGAAAGGATAAACTACCTTAGCAGAGACAAATGAATCATTTCTTCTTTTTTTTAAGTATTTCATTCTCTATATTTTTTACATCATTTTTCATTTTTGCACAATGTATGCCTTTTCATCTTGCTTATATTCCCCATTTAATTCCCACCGCCCCCTTATTTTGACCCTAATCCCTCCTCCTCTCCCACCACCCCTAGTGTGTCTCTGGTTTATAGTTGCTTGTTGAAATGAATCATTTTTTTATCCTCACCCATTTCTCCTCAAGAGCAGTTGGGATCTTTTTTTTTCTCCTGGAGTGTGGTGAGTTGAATGATGGCCCACCAAGACATATAGTCACCCAGAACCTGTCAAAAGGGTCTCATTTAGAATGGGTCTTTTCAGATGTAAATAAGAGTTAGATGTGATGTAAATTAGTTTGATAAAATGTAAATTAAGAATCTTGAGATAAGATCATCTTGAATTTAAGAGGTGCACTAAACCCAATATTGGGTACTGATAGGAAAAAGGCAGAGGGAGAGGAGACGCAGATGCACAGAGGAGGCAATGTGAGGACAGGCAGAGACTGGAGTTATACAGTTTCAAACCAAGGAACAGTAAGCCTTACCAGCCACCACCGGAATCCAAGGAAGAGACATGAAATGGGTTTTCCCTTAGAGTCTTCAGAAGGAACCAGTCTTGTGAACACCTTGATTTTGGTCTTCTGACCTTTAGAGCCATGAAATAATAAATTGCCAGTTTATGGTAATGTGATATAATAGCCCCAGGAAACTAACACATAGAGCACATGGCAGAGCTGTGAGATGTTGTTATTTTAGTATCATTTGGTATCATGAGATAATCTGGATTTCCTTTAAAATAATTGGGGTCAGAGGATAATTTGGAGGTGCTAGCATGGGTTCAGAATGGCTTTTACAAGGTCTGTGAAGCCAAAGGAGGCTAAGACAAGGGCTGGAGGCTTCACTGGCCCAATAGGCTTTGGGCTAAAGAGGATCAGAGGTGGGGGTATACTTCTGTCACGTGAAACCAGTCTGTGCTGTCTGGGAAAAAGGTTAACACTTGCTGGGACAAGGTTATTTTTGAGGAAAATGACTGGAGTCGCTGTCAGTAGAGAGAATGGACTGGAACTAGAAACTACCATCTTCTTCAGAGGGTTGAAATGTACTCCCCCCTACTTTGGAGCTATTCTAGAATGTACACTTGAGAAAAAGGAAGGAGCATCACAGCACAGCAGCCCTGGGAAGGAGTGTCATTTTCCCTGTCCTTGCAGCCACCTGATTATAATTCCCAGCAAGCCATGAAGTAGACTTCCTGAATGGGGAGCAGCTGGGAAGGAATGGGGTGGACTTATAAACTGAGAGGGAAAGATGAAGAGACACGTGGAGGCTGCTCCTGGTCCTTGTGGAGACAGTGGCACCTGTTCTCTTGACTTCGTAGTGGATTTTGTGGTATATTTTGAATTTCTGGCCTTTACTTTTACCCCAGCTCTCTGGGACCTTCCTAAGCAATTTCTTGTGGTTCCCTGCCAGAAGGCGTCTTTGACGTCTGGCAAGATTTCAGGCCTCAGACGCCCTGCTTTGGGTTGAGCCTGTTGGCTGGGCATTGGGCCATGAGGGGGTGGGTAATTTTTGAGGTTTGATCAGGAGTCAGTTATTTGAAATTATTTCTTCTCTCTCTCTATCTCTCTCTCTTCCTTTGAACTTTCACACCAATTGAAGATCTCTTTCACCCCAAGAGTCTGCTTTTTTTGCCTTTGTGCATGGGGTAGGCTGGACCTATAGAATGTTCAAAATGTTTTTTTTTTTTTCCTTTTTAACAACTCTGTCCCTGCTTATGTGAAATGTGGTTATGAGCCATCAAGACTTCTGCAGAGGGAAATGCCTATTAACAGCTGACTTATGACAACAGTGAACTTTGCCCATACGAGTAAAGGTAGAAGCTGGACTTTCATTTTTCACATGGTAGGAGGTGGGTTTCCAGAAAGTACAGGGGGTACCAGTTGGGGGTGTGAAAAACTGCATAAGCATATATACTGTGCAGAAGGGACATAATCCACTTTTTTTAAAAAAGATTTATTATTTATGCATACATGAACTGGGGTGTAGGCCAGAGGTAGAGTGGGGGTGGGGTGAGAGGGTTCACCAGAAACAATATGGGGAGCAGAACAGGTGGATCTACTAAAATACACTGCTGAGGGGAGCAGCAGGCGAGGCATCTACTGTGCCATGTGGGTCAGCACCCTGGCCAGTGATCGGACTCAGGCCACAGTGGTGATAGCATGATAGCACTGAGATGTAACCCCTGTGCCACCGGGAGGCCCCTAATCCATTTCTGATCAAGAACTTGTCCTTTGTGGATCTCCAGGTTGAGAGGACAATGTGTCAGTCCAGGACTCCTCAGCATAAGGAGATTTTCACAGACTGTCTTCTCCTAGGCAGTACTGCAGGTCAAAGAAGAGGTGCCAGGGCCCATTCTGTGAATATTTGGATTAAGAAACACTGGCCCATGTTGTAGAAAACAGTATGCCAGTATCACAAAAAAAAAAAAAAAGAAAACTGCAATTTTACAATATGATCCAGCAATTCCACTTGGGGTATATGTCCAGAAGAAATGAAAACAGAGTCTTGAAGAGATATTTGTACACCCATGTTCATGCTGTCATCACTCTTCACAATAGCTAAAACCTGGAAGCAGCCCAAGTGTCCGGCTGTAGATGAATGGCTGAGCAAAGTGTGGTAAATTCATGCAATGCAAGATTATTCAACCATATAATGGAAGGAAATTCTACTACATGTCATAACATGGGTGAAGCTTGAGGACACTATGCTCACTGAAATAAGCCAGTCACAAGAGAAAAGTATTGTACGATCCCACTTATTTGAGGTATAGTTAAAATTATAGAGACAGAAAATATAATGATTATTGCCAGGGCAGGGGGTGGGTGGTATGAAGAGTTTTATGGTATAGAGCTTGTTTTATGAGGGCACTTAATACACTGAATTGTAACCTTAAAAACGGTTAAGATGGTAGATTTTATGTTATGTGTATTTACAATAATAAAAAAACATTGGGGGAAAAGCATTGACCAAATTTCCTGGCACTCTCTCTTTCAGCTCTGAGTTGCCACAACTTTATGAGAGAGAAGTGCAGAGCTGGCTTATTTGGCTTTTCATGTGTCAGGGCATTCTATAAATGCCAGCACACCTAGATCCCTACAGGGCAAGATTAATTGGAAATAGCTAACTTTAATAGAAAGGGAAAGAATGAACGCTATTTATGGTCAGCTGTGATGAAGAACATGAACTTGCACTAATGATTCATCAGAGCTTCTAGAGGGTCAAGCAGATCTGAGTGGCCACCAGGGAAAGGTTGTGGAGGTGACATCTTTACTGAATGAGAACAAGTCATGAAAGTGAAGGGACAGAGTGGGAATAAGACTTTTCATATTGGCTTGCTTTTTCAGATATATAAATGTTACTTTTTTTTTTTCAAGAAAAGGGAAGGATTCATAGGGTTTAGTTTCTCTCTAAATATAGCATATTATGTGATATGTAATATCTATAAAATACTTTCTATCCCTCTATCTAGAATTTTTTTTATGTAGTCTGACAATTTGGTCTTTCACTAAGAATGAAGATTTTTGAGAAGATCTATATCCAGAGATGAGAAAGAACAAGAGCATGGCTGCTGAGGTAATTGGAGGCTTGATCACACAAAACTTTGCAGGCCATATTAAAGCTTTGGGGTTTTATCCCAAGAGCAATCCAAAGTTACTGAAGGGGCTTAAGAAGGGGGAGGTCCGCTGTATTTCTGTATATCGACTTTTTGCTGCTTAATTTTTTTTGCCATTTCACAATAGTGTAAAATGAAGTTATTGCAAGCCCAAATATCATATTGCATGTCATTATGAATTGGTCATATTGCATGGTGAAACACTTAATGAAATTTAAATAGAATCAAACATTGTTAACAGATTAATCATTTAATATGAAGAGCAATCTTTCATTTAAAACAAATTTTCCTTGAAACTCTTAAGAATTTGATTTTGAACCATAAAATACATAGAAGAAAACAATGTCATGACATAAGCTTTAGTGATGTCAACCCACATCAGACTTCTCCTGCCTTGCCTACTGCTCGCAGACTTCTCCTGCCTTGCAGACAGACTTCTCCTGCCTTGCCTACTGCTCCCCTCCGCAGTGCTTTCAGTCCATCTGCCTGTTCTGCTACCCACTCTGTCTCTGGTGAATCCTCTCACCCTCCCACACCTCTGGCCTGTACCCCAGTTCTTGTATAAATAAATCTTTAAAAAAAAAAAAAGAAATGAAGCACCAAAGTGGGGAGAGGGTGTGTTGGAGATGTAAGAACAAAGAGGGAAGGAAGCATAATGGTCTATAGTGGTGAAGTGAGTGATTTGGTGGTTTGTGCACTATGGTGATAATACCTGATGGGACATCCCAATATTAACTTAATTAATTAAGAAAGAGAATTTAATTTTGAGATTTGGGGAAAAATTTTTTTAATTGGTGTCCATTAATGTATTACTAATTTGAAGACCATTAATGAAAGTTGGTGATTACCTTATTAAACACATGTTGTTTTAGTTCCACCATTAATAAGTTTAGGTAAAAGGTGCTGATTAATTCTAGAAGTGAATTAACCAAAATCAAGTCTCTCTCTCTTGTTTAGTCTATTTTTTAGGAAGGTGCTTCTCAAAGTGGACTCTCAGTCTCTTGCAGGAGTTTGAAAGTTAAAAACTATTTTTAGAATAATATTAAGATATTATTTGATCTTTTCACTGTATTGACATTTCCTCTGGTAATATAAAAGCAATGACAGATTAAAGTTCTTGTGCCTTAGCAGGAGCTGAGAGAGAGGCACCAAAACACAATTGGAGTTATTGAAATGATCACCACTGCACATTCTCAGTTAAAGAATTAATGCTAATTTCAATTAAGAATGTCCTTGATAAAAAAAAAATACCAGATGCTCTCACTCATAGCAGGAATTTAGAAAACCTAAATAAGGAACCAGGAGAAAGACTAATTATAGTAAATTATAATAATAAAGTAAAAATCAAAATCAACAAGCAGAGACACACTACCCGGTGGGGGGATTGGGAGGAGGGATTACAGTCAAAATAAGGGGGGGTGGGAATTGTAAGGGGGCTATAACCAAGATGAAAAAGCATACATTGTGCAAGAATGAAAAATGATGTAAAAATATATAAAATAATAAAATATATAAAATATGTATATAAAAGACTGTCCTTGATAAAGCTGTAAAAATAATTAATTTTACTGTCTCAATCCTTGAATCGTTCACTCTGCTAGCACATCCCTGGTGGTTTGTACAATTTTACAGCTTTCCCTTTCATCATCAATTGAAAATTTCATGTAAGGAATGTTTTAGATATTTTTTTCTTCATGCTGTATAGGGAGAATGAATCTCAGTGATACCTCCTAAGAAACAATTGTTGTTCTTCTAAACAAAAAAAGTGATGAAACCTGCTACAGAACATTCCCTGTGGAGAAATGGAAAACACATCATGTTCCCACATTATCCTAAAGCTATTCTGGAACCTTAGTGAATTTGAGTGACAAGTTCCTAAGAGGAGAGATTATAGAATTCTATTATTGCATTGAAAATTCCCACTCACAACTTTTTCTTTTTTCTTCCATTGACAAGCCATTCCTAAAACCATTGCCATTAGTACTGTTTTCTGTTATTTTCAGATTCACCTATAAACTTGTTGCAGAAATACTTGGCTGTGATTCTGAGATTTTGGAACAGTCTGTCTCATTATTGTGACTAGAAACCAGATAATGAAATTTGTGTTTGGCTTAACTACCAGGGAAAAGAGCACAGAAAAATAAGCCACATGCCGTCCTTCTAGTATTTTCCTTTGATCAAATGTCATCGTTATGAATAATAGGGATCCTGGTTTAACTACAGAGTTGACTAACAGAGAGTTACTATGTTATTTCAAAGTAAACAAATATGTCTTTTTTTGGTCTTTGTGATTTCTTTGTGAATGTGCTTTTAACAGTTTTATATTTTAATGATATGGATTTCACTACCATTGAGAGCATCTGATTGACAGCTTATGAACATGAATTGGATGATTAGTTCTCCAGAGCAAACTTTGGAAATGGCTGGAGAACATTTCGTTAACAGGTAGGTATCCTTTCTAAGGAAAACTTTCTCCTCATTTAATCATGGGAAAGATGAGGTAGAAACCCAGTGAGAAGCTGCTGGAGAAACTGAATAATGGAATTGGAAGAAATTCATGTAAAGGTTGATTTTTCCACATTATCTTATTCTGAATAAGCTGATTTTACTTATCTAGGTACTTACTAGGTTTATTCTAACATTCAATCCCTGGAGTCTGCTGCTTTTCTCTTCTCTCTCCCTGACATTTGCATGCCTCATTTGACTCCCTATCCTTTGCACCCAAGGAAGAAGATTATAACATAGAAGAAACTTGTGGGAGGATGGAAGTCCGATGGTTACTTTCAACTTGACTTCTCTCATATAGTGAGAATAATCGCATTCCCTGCTTCATAGGATTGTTCTTTGGATTAAAGGACTAACACATGTAAAGTGCTGAACACAGCATGGTAGAAAGAAGATCAACAAGTATGAATTACATACTGTTAAATGTGAATTTGTTTCATTGATTGAGGGGAAGAGAGTGTCAAATTTTTGATTGAAATGAGTCTTAGTTTTTTTCTTTGTCCCATTAGTCTCTCGTGAATTAGCTAGTCAGATATATTGTCAACATTATATTCATGAATCCACCCAAGAAATCATGCTTCTGAGCTTCCTGACCTAAACACAATAAGCTCAGTGAATTCAATGCTACTTCCCCTAATGCAGCAGCCCTGTGTAAATTATAGCCTATAGGTGAGGCATTCCACTCTGTTGGCTTCATTGTATCAGAGGAAATGGGGCTCCTACTAACAGAAAACTGGTCTGAAAGTGACTTACATAATGAAAATACCTAAAAATTCACATAATAAGAAGTCTGAAAGTTGCTTAATTTATGGAAACAATGAAGCCCAGGGACTTCCATCTTGTTACTCTGCTCTCCTCATCAAATTGCCTTTTATATGCAGGCTTTTCCTTTCCTGCTTACATGTCAGCTGTTGGAGCTACAGGCTTCCTGTCCTCATGTTACTGCATCCAGAAGGAAGAACTGTTTCTCCTACAGGTCTCCTTTCTTTAGAGAGGAAATTCTTTCCCAGAAAATTTCCAAGAGATTTAAACAGCCTTTGCTTGGATTTCCCCAAAGCAAGACATGGAAACAAATTAAATGTTCATCAATGAGTGAAAGGACAAAGAAGATGTGATATATTCATGCAATGGAATATTATTCAGTCTTGAAAAAGAAAGAAATCCTGCCATATGTAACAATGTGGATGAAACTGCAGACATTATGCAAAGTAAAATAAATTACACACAGGACAAATATTGCATAATCCCACTTGTATATCATCTGAAATAGTCAAACACAAAGAAATAAAGTTAGAGGACGGGGGAGGAGGAAATAAGCAATAGGCAGTTGTTCAACAGATATGAAGTTTCAGTTACAAAACATCAATAAGTTCTAGAGATTTCTGTACAACACAGTGTTTATAGTTAATACTGTATCATACACTTAAAAAGTTAACAGTGTAGATCTCATATTAAGTGTTCTATATTAATAAAAGAAAGAATATGAGACACAACCTAAATATTCACTGTTGTACTTTCTATGAGATGGTGTGTGGTCACTGTTCATTATCACATGTTTAGAGAAAATTTTCTGTCTTGTCCCAGACCTTGCTCAGTTCCCCTGATGCCTTAGCCCTTCTCTCTCTCTTATCCTGAAATATTTCAGATTGAGGCAGTGGTATATATACATACATATGTAGATACATATCCATCCGTCTGTCCATCCTTCCATCCATCCATCCATCCATCCATCCATTCATGTATCTTCCTACACCTGTGTTTTGGGTTAATAGAAAACTCAGAGGTAAATTTGTGCTTTACATAAAGCACATGAACAGAAGCCCACTGTGTGTGCAGCTAGACACACTAGAAAGAGACCAGCTGCTTGACTGAGGTGAGAACTTTCGGCAGGCAGGAGCACCTTTATAGTGGAAGGAGGAAACCCAGGGTCTGTTCCCAACACTGTCCCTTGCTGGTTGCATGTCCTGGAACAAACTGTATCTATTTTATCTCCAAATCTTCTATTCCTTTTTTTCATTGCAAAATCAGTAGGTGTTTTTCATGAAAGCTTTTGTAAATGCTGGATAATGTTGGGGTTCATGTCATGATAGTATGAGGTGCTTTTGAAGAGGTTACCCTTGCAGGACAACTAGGAAGAAGCAAGTGAGTTATACTCAAAGTATCTTTTCTGTGTTAGAAACGGAAACTTGCCTTTGCTCTGCACCCTGTGGAACTCCAACATGGGGAATGGGGGGTGGGGTATGGGCTGATTTATATTTGGTTTATTTGGTGTTGAGTTTATTTGGTGTTGGTTTATTTGGTGTTGAGAAAAGCAGCATTTTCTAGGCATGTGAAATAGTCACCCCAACTATCTCAGTACAGTAACACTTCAAAAGCTAGACAAAAAATAAATATGTGGCATTTAAAAAATCTCAATGAAGTGGTCATTATGTAAAAAAAAATAACAAAGATCAAGTATCTTTCAGGGATGATATCTTAGAAGTCAGTTTGTGCTTTTGAATGGGCAAAATAGGATACAATAACATTGTTCAAGGTCAGACAATACTTCAGGTGTTTTAATGTCTCCTTGTGACTCTATTTCCTGGTAAATCATGCTAAAAGAAGAATAGTGCCTGTGCAACTTTTTAGTCAACTGTTTGTTTACCACTCGAGGGTGTCTGGCTTGTGATATATTTTCAGTAATTCATAACCTTGCTCATTTTGCTGACAAATTGTTTTCTCCTGTGCTGTACTGGGACTTCTCTTCGCGTTGCCTGAATACAAATTAAATGACCTTTGATTCCTGCAAAGGAATATTATATTTTGTAGATATTTCATGTTTTGATACTGACTTCCTAAAAAATGTTCTCTGATAAAATGTGTTTTGCATTGTGTTTTCTATCTTCTCCCTCCGAAGAAAGGGCTATATTTGGTTCTCTGCCTCCTAGCACTGAGACTTTTCCTGGAGGAAAATTGCAGCAGCTTCCTGATCTAAGAGTAGAATTTAACTCAAGAAATATCACAAGAAAATAATTGTATTTCAAGGCCCCAAGAAACCATTTAATCCACCAAAAAGGTTTCTCTGGGCTTGAAGAATTCCTCTGAATTCAGAGATTGTAGTGACTGAGGTTGGTTGTCTATCAGGAATATCTCCTTTCTTTTCTGCTTCCAAATTCAATCTTGATTTTGTGTAAGTATCTACCCACTCCTTCCCTCCTCGTGCAACCCAGGAGAGGCATTAGAGGCTGATTTCAGCCCTTCTCCAGGGATAAGAGGACTTCTATCCCCGGCAGGCTCATTCCCAGCAAGGAACCAAAATTGATACTGGGAAAAATCACAGGGAACTAAGGATCCCAAGCGTTATGGGGGAGAAGCCCACGTTGCCTGTTCTGTTGGTGCCATTCACATGCATCAAAGCAGTGTAACCAGACTCTAGTGTGCTGAAATATTTTTAATCAGTGAGAAATTCAAAGGAGAGAGTGATAGGAAGAAGAAAAGAGAAGAAGGATTTCAAAATATGGATTCCCAGCTCATCTTCAAAGTCACCCACCCCTTTGTTGGCTCTGGGTCAGCCAGTGCTATTGGGACACCGAACTGATCAGCTATAGCCTAAAAGCAAAGTTGCCAGGAAAATGAGTCCAAGGCACCTTCTGGGAGGAACTACAAGCAAGGTGCTAGGCAGGTCCCAGAGAGCTGGGACAGAAGAGAGTCAGAATGTACCAAATAAGCTAAATCCATCAGAGGGCCAAGATAATAGCTGCCATGATCTCCCAGGAGAGCCAGATCCAAAATGCTAAAGCTACAAAGAGCAAGACCAAGAGAAGCCACCTACATGTCTTCTGTCTTTTTCCTGTTTCCACAATGGCTGCACCACTCCTTCCTCCTTCCCAGCAGCAGCAACACAGCTCCACACCCCACTGAGGATGTCAGGTTCATGGCTGCAAGTTGTAATGCAAAAATTGGAGATGGAGTCCATAGTGTCATTCACTTACTGAGATCACCAAACCCAGCCTACTACCAACGATTCATGTGATCCAACCTGGGAATTCAATCCCCCTTTACAGTGAACTAAGGGGACTCAATCAGACTGAAGGGAATGACTTTTATTACATGAGATGTGTCAACATGAGAATTCTAATATAGAGGAAGAGTCTAACTCTCAACGGACACAGAAGGGAAAGCATATTGTTCTAGGACAGTCTCTGTATGGGGATAAAGCTGGCGAGAACAGAGAAAGATATAGAGCCCTGCTTTTTCCTCGAGTCTGTTTTACTTTGGAAATTTAACTATATGAGACAATACATTTCCTAATTACTTAAGTCTATATGAGTTAGGTTTTCTTTTGCATCAATAGCATATTTAGCATATTCTGTATTTATTTAGCAGCTACTGTGTTCCAGGCACTGTCCTAGGTGCTAACAATGCAGCAATACAACATGTTAAAGTACATGAAATTACTTTGTGATAGTAGAGAAGACAATATATACATGATACGTAATATGGTGTCAGGTGATCCAGCAGGGGAGGAGGTAGGGAGTGTTGGTGGCAGATAGTATGTCCGAGAGGTATGCTATTTGACTCAGTATGGTCAGGGAAGTAAATAAAGTGAGGGAGTGAGCCATTAAAACAGTTGCGGAAAGGAGGTTTCAGGTAGAAGGAACAGCAGGTGCCCAAACTTCCAGGGCAGGAATGTGCGTGATGTGTTTCTGAAGGGATGGAGATCCATGGTAAGAGGGAGATTAATGGTGAGAACATGTGGGTTCCTGGAGACCACAGAAGGGACTTGGAATTGCCTGTCGATGTGATGGGAAACCACTAGAGAATATAGAGAATGGGAGTTGGCAGATCAAAGCTTTCTTATGGTACGGAGGTAAAGTAACTTGGATTTGAAGATGCAACCTGCACAGACCAGTGCACTCTCATAAAACAGGTTCTGTCCTCGAGTCTTTGAATAGTTATTACACCTATTTAGTGTTCAAGAAATTCATCAGATCAATTAGCTGTTACTGTGTTTTCATGGTTTTGAATAATAAAAATTAGTTTAACTATGTTCCTGTGTATAGATATAGAGGAGGTACCATTTACCCCCCTATTTTATTAAGAATTAGTAAATGAGGAATTATTATTAGTTGAAATTATTAGTTTAAATGAGGAATATCTGTTGTGTTTATTTTATCACATGCTTTTCTAGCCTCTGTTGTGATGACATCATGTGTTTTTTTTCTACTTCGATCTATTAATATGAAGATTTATATGAAAAGATTTCTTGTTACTGAATCATCCTTCCATGTATGGAATAGGCCAACCTGGGCATGCTGTATTGTTTAATATATTTCTGGATTTGACTTGCTAATATTTTATTTATCATTTTTACATCAGTATTCATAAGGAAATAAAATTATAGTTTTCTTTTCTGCTGTTCTCTTGTTCTGGTTTTAGTGTGAGTACCTTTGTAAAATTAATTGTTTTTGTCCTCTCTTTGAAATTGTTTCAACAGTATCAGAACTTTCTTTTGAAGATTTGAAGTAGTTTGGTTTTTATGCCTGACACAAAAAAACTAGTCACCTAAAAAAAACAGTTATTTTCTCAATGACTTTCCAGTTTTTATCCACAGGCTTGCACAATTGTTAAACAGATATAAGTTGTATCATTTATTATGCACAATTTGCATCTTAATTTTTCTCTGAGCCTTATGCCCTGTGCCTTTCTACCTGCTATTGTCCTTATAAATTTAATTGATAAATATTATTCCATAGTGTAGATAATTTGATCATTTCCTATCCTTGTGTGTTTTCTATTGTGATTTTTGTAAAATAATGGTTTAATGAATGTACACTGCATTACTTGTGTTCTCAATCTAAATTCTTTCCCTTTAGGATAAATTCCAGGGAGGATAAAAACCTTTCCTTGAATTTATGAGGTTGCCAGAATTTGGGCATGTCATTTATTTGCACCACATCTTTGCCAGTATTTGGTGTGTGTGTATGCACACACACATACACATGCTTAACTGTATGTATGTACGTATATAAATGTATGTATATAATTTTCTATTTTTAGGAAGGAAATGGCACCATGAGCCTGTAGTCTGCAGTCTCAAGGTGGGAATGGGGAGAGCATTCTGGCTAAATGCTGATCACTGCCATGGGGTTCTGGAGTTGGTTTAATTGCTGCCATTGCTCAGGTGTAGTGAGAGTTCTGCCTTTGTCTGGAATCTCAGTCCCCGATCTTGGCTACATTGTACTAACTGAACAATTCTGGCCAAAGCCCAGAATTTTGTCACCTTTTTTGTTTGTTTGTTTTGCTTTTTAGTTGGCATTTTAATTGGCTTTTGCCAGTTGAGCCATTACAATGTGCTAAGTATAGAGTCTTAACTGCATTTGCCTAGTTAAGTGCCAAGCAGGACACAACGACTGGGAACATGAATACTTGAAGAGACAGAAAAGGCAAGAGTTGGCCTTATCCTCCTGCAGACACAAAATGCCATCCATCTTTACTTTCTCCTGAATGCTCTCTTCTCTTTCATTTCGTGACTATGTGACTAGAAACACAAATCACTGACTCCTGATTAGGCTGGTATCTGGTTCAGGGAGGGGAGAAAAATCTTGGCTCTTTTAACACTGAACTTGTGGTTCTTCCTCTGTTAATCTGTGTATAAAAACAAAGCACTACTTGCCACCTCAGCAGAGAGGATCTCTTATTTTTGTGAAATCAAAGTGCTTTGTAACCATGACGAATTTCCAGTGTCAATAAACTGTCCCTGGGGAGAGGTTCTGATTACAAAAGCCTCACGTAGAATAACCATGGCCACTTTTCCCCGAGCTGGTGCTGTCATGCAGGTGATTCTCCCGACTGGAGCTGACCTCACCCCACCTGCCTGGGCTTGGGGACAATGAACTGGGGAGTAGAAGTCAATCAAGACTATTCCTCAGCTTTTAAATTTAGTTTCAAATGTGAGCCTGGAAAATCCAGAAAAATAAAATACTCCTGTTTTCATGGTGATGAAAGGAAATAAATGGTAGTGCCTAGACACCAGACTTTGGCTTAGAAGTGAGAAAAGAGAATGAAGGGGCAGAAAGAAGGGGTGTGTTTTTAGATTTAGATTGAAATTCTCCTTGAGTGACCTACTAGCAGACTGGCAGACTCCTGGTACTTTTCTAAATTTGAAACACGTCACACTTGCTATTGTTTTTTGTTTCATCTATAAAATGAATATATAGTTGTTGTTAAATATTTATTGAACATATAGAATATTCTTAGTTGTGCATTTGAGCCCATGGATACTAAATCAAATAAGATTGTGTTCCTACATTCAAGTTGTCCAATGCAGCGGGGAAGTACACGGCTATAAAAATGATGTTTAGGCCTCCCTGGTGGCACAAGGGGTTGAGACACAACCTTTGAAGCTACCTGCAGCCACTGCAGCACGAGTTCAATCCCCGGCCAGGGAGCTACCCACATGGTGCTAAACTCCTGACTCTCCCGCTGCTCCCCTCAGCAGTGTATTTCAGTCAGTCTGCCTGTTCTGCTCCCCACTCTGTCTCTGGTGAATCCTCTCACCCCTCACACCTCTGGCCTGTACCCCAGATCTTGTATGCATAAATGAATAAATCTTTAAAAAAATGATGGGTGTTATGTCAAGGCGCTATGGAAAGCCTGAGAGAAATACTTTGGTCTAAATGAGCTGGGTACTAAGCTGAGACTCCTTATTGACCTTACTCCTCTTTCCTTTACTAGACATCTTTCCTGGGAAAGCTTGTGCATCCCCATGGGCTTCCATTAGCCCTATTTACAGATGACTCAATTGTTTTCTCTTTTGACCCAAACTTTCTCTGACCTGCAGACCCACACGTGCAACTCTGAGCAGATGTCTCAGAGGTCTGGTAGATATTTCAATGTCAAAACAGTGTCTCCTGCCGGCGCGCAGACCTCTCCTGCCGCCCGCTGCTCCCCTCAGCAGTGTGCTTCAGTCCTTCTGCCTGCTCTGCTCCCCGCTCTGGCTCTGGTGAATTCTCTCACCCTCCCGCGCTTCTGACTGTACCCAGTGCTTGCATAAATAAATAAATAAATCTTAAAAATAAAAGGCCTGAAAAGCCAAAAAAACAAAAACAAAAACAAACAGTGTCTCCTGCCTCCAATCCATCCCTGCTGGGCCAAAGGTCTGATTAACTCAGTAAGCAAAGCCAGTTACCTGGGTCGTTTATGAGGCCTTCCTTCTCTCACCCTTCTTAACTAGACCCCCTTTTTTTTTTAAGATTTATTCATTTATGCACACAAGAGCTGGGGTACAGGCCAGAGGTGTGGGGGGTTGGTGAGAGGATTCACCAGAGACAGAGTGGGGAACAGAACAGGCAGACTGACGAAATACACTGCTGAGGGGAGCAGCGGGTGAGAGAGGAGAGGTCTGCTGCGCCATGTGGTTTCTCCCTGGCCAGGGATCAAACTCATGCTTGATGGTGCTGTTTGTAACCCCTGTGCCACCAGGGAGGCCCCCACTAGACCCTGCTGAGTTAACATCCCAAATAGATTTCATTTGTTCCATCATTGCTCCTCTTTTGTCCTCACTTCCATTGTCTTGGTCCACACTCAGGATTTCTTCCCTCCTTGCTTTAGAGGCCTCTTGTCTGTCATAGTCTCCTCTTTCTAATCTCACCCTCCCTCCTGCATCTACACGTTTCATTTCTCCCGTCAAAGGGATCTATTCGAAACTGTTAGCTGGTCAAATTGAAACTGGAGACACCTCTCTCACCCTGCCCCCTCGTGGCCCAGA
This sequence comes from Talpa occidentalis, assembly GCF_014898055.3. Lineage (NCBI taxonomy): Eukaryota > Metazoa > Chordata > Mammalia > Eulipotyphla > Talpidae > Talpa > Talpa occidentalis. The sequence goes on along the minus strand of NW_023601104.1, from coordinate 70,916,914 downwards.
AACTGTGGGCAGTGCAAGTGTCAGCAGGTGGTGAGTTATTTTGTTGCTCACAACCAGCGGCCCTGTTGGGGCTCAGGCTGCAGGCAGAGGCCAGCAGTGATGGTGGGCAGCAGTGGTTCCTCTACCACACTGCCCCAGGGCATGCAGCCTCTGGTTCAGGACTTCAGGGAGGTGCTAGGGGCCCCACGGGGCCAGCTCCAACCCCATGGCTACCCCCAGCTGCAGGCAGTAGAAAGGCCCGTGATTTGGTGCCCGAGCTGCAGAATGGCCTGATCAGGTGTGAGCTATGAGCCCTTTGGTAAATGGTTCAATCAGTCACAGGGTTGGAAAGAACCCAATCAGACTTGTAGGGGGAGTGGGCGGGTCCTAGAGGCAGGTCCCAGAGAGAGGAATAAGGCAGGGCAGGGGCTAGCTTGGGGCTCTTGTGCTCTCGCTTGGTTTCTGATTTCTGAAGAGAGAAGAGATGAAAAGCTTTTCAGTGGGCAGGCTGGCTGCACCTGCCTCTGGCCCTGCCTCTGGCCTGCACCTGAAAGCAGCACCAAAGCCCTGAGCCTGGTGTCTCAAAGAGCTGTTGGCATGGGCCAGCACCTCACAAAGGCTGCTAACACAGTGTTTCTGACACCATGGAGCCTAGTGACCAGTGGTGGGCTGGCACTGCTGACGGGTGGCTCGCACTGAGGTCTGGGTCACTTTTGAGAGCTGTTAATCATCCAGCACTGCCTCTGGTGCTGCTGCCTCCGTTGCTGCCTGGTCCAGCGTCTGGTGCTGTCCACTCCAACCTTCAGACTGTGGCTGGGGCTGCTGCAAAGTCATCTCAGCGACCCCCACCCTGTGAGCACCTCCAAGGGCGGTGAGTTGGATTGTGGCCTGCTGCTGCAAGCTGCCAGGAGCTCCAGGCCCTTGTTAATGGGACAGCGCCATTTTGGGTGAGCGGCCCTTTTGTTTGGGAATTTTGCACACTGTGGACACTATCTGGGATGAGATAGCCCACCATTTGTGGCCTTAGGAACTTTTTGTTTCTCTTTTTTGTTAAATAAACCCCATTGCTGTGCCCTGAGTGGCCTTGCAATTGTGCATGTGGGTGAAGAACCCACAGACGGTAACCTGTCCTCTATGGGGAACTCACCTTGGATGGCTATCGCTCCACACAACAGCCCCCCCCCCCCAAAGCTGTTTCCATATCAGTCATGTGACGATTCCCCCAGTTTCCGTGCAGTAGCACTGGCCCTTGTTCCCTCTGGATGTGTCTCCATGTTATGTCTCTCCACTCTGTAGCCAAACAATTTGATTCCCTGACTCTAGTGAATTTTCTCTTCTGAGCTTTTTCATGTTCTTTCCTCTACCCCAAATGCCCTTTTCTTTCTCTTGACACCTTTGCTCCCAAGTCCTTTACATGCTTAGAGGCCTTATCCCAGGAAGCCTTCTCTCCCTCCTCCTACTCATAGCCCCTTAAAATATCTCTGTCATATCACATCACTGTTGAAATGATTGACCTCTTTTCAGTCTATTCCTTTGGGCTAAGAGCTCCTGAATGGCAAGAACTGTTAAGTTTTTTTTCTCTGTTCTCAATAGAGGTAGTGACTGTCATCTATTAGATGACTGTAGGATGGTAATTATTGAAAAGACAACTGAAACCCTCACATTCAAAAAATGTGGTTAAGTATTCTAATAGATCCTTGCGGTTACCTCCACTGCATTCTAAATGGTCCTGCAGACTGATAACCATCTGATAACAGAACCACTTAACCACTTGCAACAAACTTTTGGAAGCATGGGTAGAACTAAGTGATTGACAAGTGTTGCCTAAATTAAGCAAAATATTCAAAGGTAAATTATTGAAATTAGGTAAGATTGACAGGTGTACAAACTCCATGGAAGGTAGTGATACAGCAGAGTACACGTATGACCAGATTTCTTCCCCTTTTCTCATCCTACTTCTGCTCTAGTTTGGGTTTGTCATTCTCTGAGACTTGCATAATTTTTGGATTCTCTTGAACTCTTTTTCTGTTAGAACCCTGATTCCTGGATCCATGTTTTCTTCTTTATTTACTTCCTCGCTTACATTTTTGGTAGCATCGTGAGAAAGTTTACATTAGAATTTTGAAGACATTATCCTGTATCATTGTGAGGAAGCTGTGGTGGGAACGATATTATCTGTTCATCAGATTTATCTCATTTTCTTCTTGAGCATGCAGGACAACCTCATTCCTTTTATTTTATTATATATATATTTTTACATCATTTTTCATTTTTGTGCAATGTGTGCATTTTCATCTTGGTTATAGCGCCCATAAAATTCCCACCATCCTTGTTTTGATGCTATTCCCTTCTCTCCCCTCTGTAGTGTGTCCCTGGTTTATAGTTGCCTTTGATTTTGATTTTTACTTTATTATAATTAGTCTTTTTCCTGGTCTCTTATTTAGGTTTTCTAAATTCCTGCTATGAGTGAGACCATCCAGTATTTTTCTTTTTCTTTCTGGCTTATTTCACTGAGCATGATCTCTTCCAGCTCCACTCATGTTGCTGCAAATGGCATGAGTTTATCTTTTTTGAATGCTGAGTAATATTCCATTGTGTATATGTACCACATCTTCTTGATCCTGTCATCTATTCTGGGGCATTTGTGTTGTTTCCATAGCTTACCTATTGTAAATAGTGCTGCTATAAACATAGGGGTGCAGTTGTTCTTTTGAATTAATGTTTTTGTGTCCTTTGGGTAGATACCTAGGAGTGGGATTGCTGGATCATATGGAAGCTCCATTTTTAGCAGATTAAGGAACCTCCACACAGCTCTCCATAGTGAGGACAACCTCATTCTTCAACCTTGCTTGCAGTTAGGTCAGGGCCCTGAGACTATGTTATGGCCAGTGGGATGTGGGTAGAAATGAGGTATCTCTTTTAGGCTTTCAGCCCTCTGGACTCTCTTATCCTTCCAAGATGGCCTGCTAGGCCAAATCTTGAGCATGGTGGCAATTTTAGATGGAGTCTCTCCCTTAATGAATGCAGAGATTGCCCTTTGCTTCTGTTGACTGATTTTATTATGTTAGGTCATGCAGATTTGGGAGCTGTTGTTAGCTGATGCTGATTGAAAAGTAAATGCTATCCATTCTGATTCTAGTTCCTTTTTATGTGCCTAGTTTTCCATGTGACATATTTTTCTCTTTGGAAGATCGGTGGAAAGAACATAAGGGCATGAAATTGAACACACTCTTGAAGGAAGAAGAGGAGACTGTTGGGCAGAAGAAACAGCATAAGCTGCCCCAGGGCTTCATGATATAATAGAGTGTGAAGAGCAGTGAAATGTCTGCACTAAAGTCCTTTATTCATCATTTGTGTTTATTGGCTATTGTGTTATTGTCTGTTCAGATGTAATACTAGGGATTTGTGGAGACAGTAACTCTTATGGATTAGTAATAGAAATGGAAATGTAAACAGAAATTATAAATAATATTTAAATACTGTCAGAACTATAACAAAGAGGTTGAGGTCATGGACTCAGGACACTAAGTTCAAATCCTTGCTCCGCTACATTTAGCTTTGTGACATTGGGCAATGACTTAACTTCAGTTTCTTCATAGGTAAAACAGAACTATTAATATTATATCATTTGTGACGGCATGGATGGAACTGGAGGGGAATATGCTAAGTGAAATGAGTCAGAAGGAAAAAGACCAATACGGATACTGGTTAGTTTTGTTTATATGAGAAATATAGAGAAACAAAACAAAGGATCAGATAAAACCAAACCAGTGAAAAGCCCTAGAAATATGACTGTAGGATTGAGGCGGGGTGGGGGTGGGGGGTGGAGGTGAGCGGAGAAAAAGCTTGGAGGGAGCAAAATAGACTATGGTGTATCACTATGGGCCTTGGTGGTGGGTGTAGTATGGTAACATGCACCTGAAGAGTGTGACCCTATGCCTTTAAATCATACACAATGTTGTGAATCAATGTCACCTCAATCAAAAATTTTTTTTTAAAAAGTGCTTCATATATGTTGAACACAAAACAAGACTAAAAAAACACTAGCTGGGCCTCCCCTGGTGGCGCAGCGGTTGAGCGCTGGGCTGCGAAGCTGCCCGCAGCCTCTGCAGCGCCGGTTCAATCCCCTGCTGCCGGCGAGGGTCCCACATGGCGCACAGACCTCTCCTGCCGCCCACTGCTCCCCTCAGCAGTGTATTTTGTCAGTCTGCCTGCTCTGCTCCCCACTCTGGCTCTGGTGAATTCTCTCACCCTCCCGTGCTTCTGACTGTACCCAGTGCTTGTATAAATAAATAATTATAAAAAAATAAAAATAAAAAAACACTAGCTGATACTAAGTGTGAGTGTAGGCTGGTGCTAGGCTGAAGGATCTTCTATATGCTTTGTCAGTGTTCTGGGCTGCACTCTAGATATTAGAGATTATTTCAATATGGAGTTTCAGAGATCCATTTTAAAGCCTTGTCATTCTGCTTGCCTACAAAATCCAATTTCCATGGGCTAAACTCTTGTTAGCCCATTACATAGCTTCCTCAATAGAGTGCCTGGGGCACTTTCTCTATTTCCTATTTCTATTAAACTGACACTGCTTTCAAGATTCATTATCATTTACTAATTTTTTCCCCAAGGTCAATGAAAGCCAATGTAAGTAAAATTTCCTTTTTTGGGTAACATTTCTTAGGCTACTTTGATTTGATTCACTGTTGGAGATGTGAGTTGCAGTTATGGAACTACAGGCTGTCCAAGATGGAGGGGGCGTTGGAGAGGTTCATCATAGGATGATGCTTCTCAGACAAAGAAACCAAGGCCCGGGCCTCCCCAGTGGCGCAGCGGTTGAGCGCTGGGTTGCGAAGCTGCCCGCGGCCTCTGCGGCGCCGGTTCGATCCCCGGCTGCTCCCCGGCCACTGGCGGAGGGTCCCGCATGGCGCGCAGACCTCTCCTGCCGCACGCTGCTCCCCTCAGCAGTGTACTTTGGTCCTTCTGCCTGCTCTGCCCCCCGCTCTGGCTCTGGTGAATTCTCTCACCCTCCCGTGCTTCTGACTGTACCCAGTGCATGTATAAACAAAACAAACAAACAAACAAATAAATAAATAAAAAACATGCCTCTATTTAAAAAAAAAAAAAAAAAAAAAAAGAAACCAAGGCCCACAGGAGTGGTGGTGGCTAATTTTCCTACAGCAACAGTGTTTCTGATAGTGTTGGGGTTGATGAGTAATCATCACCTTTTCCTTGTTCTGAACTTGGAACTAATAGAAAAATAAGACCTGGAAGTGATGGAAGGAGATAAAAATATCAGCTGTTGTCAATGTTGAGTTGCCATCAAGGGATGTGAGTCTCTGGGTGGGGACTGGGGAACAGAGATACAGAGGCCGGAACTGTTCTAACCATACTTTCGTCTCTTACCCACTGCGCATAGGCAGGAATGAGAGTTTAGCACCCTCTCCCCCAAACCCACCCTGTTTATTACATGAGAAGCAAAAGATTTAAGTGGAGAGTAAAAACAAAAAGGTTCTGTAGCATTTTAAATTGAATTAGATTCACAATTAATGTGACAGACTTGAAAAGTGTGTGTGTGTGTCTCTGTGTGTGTGTATGTGTGTGTGTGTGTGTGAATTATTATAGTACTTCTAAAATTGCACGTTTTTGGCTGGGGCTGCTTTAGGTCTCATCGATCTTCAAGGCAGTTCAGAGGACAGAGCATTAACAACCGTGTTAGGCATGCTTGAAATATGCATCTTGTTTCCGGAGGTTTGGACATGAACAATGTGAAAAGGATGAATCTAGTGACTACATTTTGAGCCACAGTAATCTCATTATGAAATTTCCTTTGTTTTTGCCCCTGAGGGGAGAGGATTATTAAAATTATGTCATTGCCTATCAGGCTGTCAGAGGAGCCCAAATTCCTTTTTCCAGAGAGACCTACAGAACAGCAGAAGTGGTCGAAGCAAATATCTGGCTGCCAATCAAATCTACTTTCCATATTCTGTGTTTCTTTGAGATATTTCAAGCTGCAAAGAGGGAAATTTTTTTTTTTCACCTCCAGGAAATTGAAGTTAGCCATGAAATGCAACCAAATAGACCAAGGTGCCAAGAGGCAGATGCGGGTACCCACCCACGTGGAGGAATTTGTTCACATGGTGGTGAAGGTGGGGGTCATCAGGAGTAGCGGCTTATTAGTGCAGCTAATGGGGAAGTGGACACAGACCCTGCTTTTGGGCCTAGAGCTTCCCTGACTGTTGGTTGCCTGAGTGAGGCGACATATCCAGGTGTGTGCCCTCATGCAATGGCTCATGGTGTTCCTGATGACACCTGCACTGCCCACTGAGTTCTCATTTAGATTCATAGTACAAGGTTGCTGGACTGGCTATTTGCTCTTCTGGAAATATTTGCCGAACTTTTATGGAGATGGACAAAGTTTTGAGTTGGGGGAGAATGGGAATAAGTGATATTTGGTGCTCTCCATAATCAGACATTTTGTGCAGGCATTGGGGTTTTTAGGGGGAACAGGAGACACAGCACTGCTGCTTGGAGCTAATGACCTAACAACAGCAGTTAGAGACACACAACTGCCATGGGGCGGCTTTGGGGGAGGGGGTGGGGAGGGGGGATGCTGCAGTGGGAGAGGCAGGAGGCCCATGAGAGCACATCATGGAAGACTTCCTGAAGGAAGCAGTGGCTAAGCCAAGTCCTAAAAGATGAGGGGTATGAAGCAAAAGTAGGGATTGGGAAAAGGAAATGGTAAATGCAAAAGCCAGAGAGAGAGAGAGAGAGAGAGAGAGTGTGGTGTTTGGCTCAAGCACAAGTCCTGAGCTGAGAGGGAGAAGCAGAAGAGTCAGGGTGATAAGGAGAGGGCTTTGTTAAGGAGTGTGTATTTTACCCTGAATTCCATAGGGGCAGTGAAGAATGTCAGTCAGAATTTACAAATCAGGATTAGATTGACATTTACAAAAGGCCTTTGCAGCTACAGAGAACAGAGAGGAAGGAGTCAAAGGCATCAGTAAGAAGGATCTTCAAGGGTTGAGCTGGAAAACTGAGTCCCAAGGTGTTTGGAAGATAGAACTGACAGAATTGTGTGTGGGGTTTGAGTCACTTTCCTCACTGCTACACATTAAATCTCTAACCCTTGGTCAACATTTTGCAAAGGTGAGTCATTGGTTCCAAGAGACTTTAGGTTCCAAGATACACCCATGGTCTAGGGGCCATAGCTGCAGAGATGAATAAGTCTTAGTTCAGCCTTAAAAATACTTCACTTTACCCACAGAACCACAGCTTCAAGATCTTATATTGTTTTTTTCTTCCCTTATCTTTTGTTCGTCCTGTCTATCCTTTAGGCTGGTGATTTTTTTCAAGTCTGTATTTTATGAAATTCCTCCATCTCCTTGATTGTATTAGTCTTTTTCTCCCCCTCTAGACCTGATTTCTATTCTGGCTTCATTATTCACTAAATGTCAGGACCAAGACATTTTTCCTCTAACTTATCTTGATGCAGACTCTTCAGTGATGTTAAGATAGGAAGCAGTGATTCAGTTGGGCAAACAGTAATATTTCCAAAGATTAGACTCTTAAATCAAGTAGTTAGGCTCTGTGGGTCAGAAATCAGATTCTGAGGGCCTCCCTGGTGGTGCAGTGGATTGAGCACAGCACTGTGAAGCAGTCCACAGCCTCTGCAGTGCGGGTTCGATTCCCAGCTGGCCAGGGAGATTCCCACATGGGGTGGCAGGCTTCTCCTGTTGCGCCCACTGCTCTCCTCAGCAGTTCTTTTGGTCTGTCTGCCTGTTGGGCTCCCCTCTCTGTCTCTGGTAAATCCTTTCACCCTCCTGCACCTCTGGCCTGTACCCCAGCTATATTGTATAAATAAAAAATAAATCTTAAAAAATATATTCACTTAAAAGAAATCAGATTCTGAATAAATATGTGTAAATTCTGAAAAAATCTCTTATGGACTCTTTGATGCTTAAAGCTTTGAAATTTCACTTGCGTCAGCTACATGCACTAAGTTGATAAGGCCTGAGATATTTCTATAAGTTTGATCTAATGGTCCATTTTCTATATTCCAGGTATTTCACTGAAACAACATAGCAATGTGGTTAAAAGCAGACCAATATAGTAAAAACTAGTTAGAGCCGAATATGAATCCTAGGTCCATAGCTGGAGGGCTGGGGTTCATTTGTTTAATTTCTTTGAGTCTCAGTTGCCTCATCATTGAAGGTGAATAATATTTCATAGAACTGTTGTGAGAATTAATAGACAAGACACATGAAGAGTCTAGAAGGAGTTCAAATAATTCCTGCCATTTATACAGTAGGTGTATACTGACCAATATGGTAACACAATGTGTAGCTCTTGAGTACTTCAAATGTGTCTGGTTTGAATTGAAAAGTGCTATTAATTATATATGATATCAACACAGGTCAGACTCTGGTGAATTAGTATTAAAAAAGAATTTAAAAAGATTGTAAAATATTTCCTTAAGATTGTTTTGTGTTGATTAAAAGTTGAAATGCAAACATTTTGGATAATATTGGGAAACACAATCTAGCTTTTTTCTAGAACTTATCACAATGAAATTAATCAATGAAATTAATTTCACTTGTTTCCTTTTACTGTCTGAATAAGGCTACTAGCAAATTTAAAATTGCCTATTGAGCTTGAATTTGATTTCTATTGGACACCTTCTTCCAACATAGGACTTATCCCGAAGGACTTCCAATATCTGAGGTTGTTAGCAATGTACTACTCACCACAACAACCTCCCTCATTGGTGGCTTTGCTTCATTCTATCTCCTTATTGTGCACAAAAATGGCTCTCCTTTACATTAGAACAAAGGTGGAATCTCTCATAGTACCTGACCTGCAGCCTACCTGATAAGACTGTCCTCATCCCTGTCTCTTCCTGAAACCACCCTATGCTCAACCATGGTGACTCATTGTGGCTTCCTAAACTCATCACATATTTTTATGCCTTTAGTTATTCATTCCACAAACAGTTTTTGATAACCAATTATGAGTCAGGCAGTGTCTAGTCTGGGAAATAGCAGTGAATCAAGCAAAAATTTTGCTCTTAATTTCAAAGTCTCAATGACTCCACTTTGGAATCACTGTGTGCTTTCTTCTGCCTGGAATGAATTCCTCTCCGCTGGAGTTTGCTCTCTAGGAAGTCTCTCCTGACAGTCCCCTATAGTGCAAGCTCTCACAGCAACGCTGCTTCATTTGTGTCATAGCATTTATCCATCCCACTGAATGTTCTATTGATTTCATTTTTTGAGAGAATTTGAAATTCTCTCAAGATAAAAGAATTAATACAGAAACATTCCATATACCCTTTACTCAATTTTCCTCAGTGCTTTTTATGTTCAAAACTACAGTACAATATCACAACTAGGGTTAATGGCTTTGACGGAGTCATCCATCTTTTTCAGATTTACCAGTTTGACTTGTTTTCATGTGTTTAGTTTTGTGCATTTTTATTAATTTTCTTCATGTTGCCACCACCACAGTCAAGAGACAGACATTTCCATCACTACAGAACTCCTTCCTGTTGCTCTTTATAACATCACCCGACATCCACATTCCTCCAACTCCCTACTCTCCTTAACCTGACAGATTTCCATTTCCATGATTTTGTCATTTCAAGCATGTTACATAAAAAGAATCACAGTCAGTAACTTTTCAGGAATGGACTTTTTCCTTCAGCATGGTGCCCAGGAAATTCAGGTAAGTTGTGTGTTTGTTTCCTTTCATTGATGAGTACTGTTCCATGTCATAGATGTACCATAGTTTAACCACTTACCTGTTGAAGGACATCTGAGTGGTTTCCAATTTGGGGCTATTGTGAATAAAGCTGCTACAAACATTTGTGTACAAGATTTGTAAAAATAAAAATTTCCATTATTCTAGGATAAACACCCAAGAGTGCAATTCTTGGTCAATGTACTTTGGTTTATTTATCCTCTTCACTAGATTATCGAGTCTTTGAGTTGTTAGCTCTAGTCATATGTGCATCACATGTAATTAGCATATGTCTAACCTATGGTAACAGTCAATAAAATACAGGACAGAAAGGAGAAAAAAAGAGATGAAAGGAGGAGAGAAATCCATCATTACTGGCATTGTTAGCTATTCTACTCCCATGGCTCTGAACATCATTTTTCATTTTTTAAATGAACTCAGTGACTCCAGTGTAAAGCCCTGCCTGACATACAGTAGTTGCTTAATAAATGCGTTAAGTTGTGAACACTCTGGAGAGTAGAGGACTTCTCCTCTTCCTCTATCCCACATCCTCCCCTCACCTGGCTCTGTCACTCAAGCCCAAAGAAAGGCACACGCAGAGATACGCTCCTACTCTGGGGCCATGATCCTGGCAACTTCATTCCGGAACAAAGCCAGTAGCTAACAAATGAGGTGCTATTGCTTCGAAGTTTAGCTGACAACACTGGCCATTTCTGTGTGACTGCCTGGGGAATTACAAATGAAGGGGTTGGGGATCGGGCAGCTTTGTGAACTCATTCTAGTGAGAATACAGGATGCACTTGAAGTAAAGAATGCTTCTTTGTGACTCATTAAATTGTTCTCTGTTCCTCGCTATTAGGCATATGTCTGCCATGCCCTGCAAAGCTACGACTTTCAAAAGTGGAAGAGTCAGGCCAAAAAAAAAAATTCCACTTCAGTGCCTAAACCATGTGCCCCTTCATCTGAAATAAATCTGTGACAACTGACAGATACTTCTTTTAGATGATTGTGGAGAAAGCCTTGACTTGTCCTAGTATATCAGACACAGGCTTCATTATTTTTAGCCTTGTTAAAAAAAAGTTGCCATAGAAACTGCACCATCATCTTGGGCAAATGTTATCTTTCTAAGTCAATAAAATGAGAAGCTGTCTCACAAATACCCAGTGCTTTGAAAGGAAGAAATTATTTTTTCAGTAAAATTAATTTTTTAAGACTTCACCATTCATCTCCATTTGTAAGCCCAGATTGGCCCACTCTGCCCCTCCTCCACACCAATAAGGGATAAACAACATACAACTTTGTAAAAGCCAAGTTTGACCTTTTTTATACGTGTTTGCACACTATCACTAATTTTACTTCCTGGAAACACACAGCTTCATCTGTGGTTTTTTTAGTTACTTCACAATACTAATTAATTTGATGTGTAGACAGAGCATTGGGTGTTCAGAAAGGACAGTAGGGGAAAAACCCAGGAGAGTCTGTGCATCTTTTCTGATCCCTTAAGAGATCCTTGTAAGTATGCAGCAGGCAGCAGAGTTCCTCTGGGGCAGTGGCTACTCAGTAAGTGCTGGTTTACTCAGTTGGACTGAAATTGTTCAGGAGTACTAGTGAATATTTGTTAGTGTATTAAATTTTGAAACTATGGTAAAACTTGGACTTCCAAAGCTTAAAAATTAAATCTAACACTTTGGACATTTTTTTTTGTTTGTTTACAACTGAAGATGTTAATTTTAATTTGAAGTCAGAACAAAGAAGCACTAGCTGGCTGGGGAAGCCTAGTTGATGCCCAGCTGCCTTCTGACTTCAGAATACCGGTGCTTTCCCACAGTCCCCAGAGATTTTACTACTTCTTGTCTCAGACTAACATTTTTTCACATTAAAAATCTTTGAAAACAGGGTGTGCCTAATAATGAACGGTGTGCCATAAGATGTATTTCCTGGGGAGGAAAGAGAAGTAGTAAGTATTGCCTGCTTACCATATATCAGGTGCTGAGATAATCAATTTATAGACACTATTTTGTAGAATCCTCACACAAACCCCATGAAGCATCTTCAGTTTTACAGGCAGCTGGGATTTATGTGACTTGCCCAAGATCACTAGCTGGCAAGTATCAAAGTTGAAATCTGAACACAAATCTGAATGACTTTATTGTCATATATCTAGTTGGTTCTCCATCTGACTCATGCTCAGTTTGTTCTGTTTATAAAACAGCTTGTAAATCTTTAAATTCTGGTGCTAGCAAGGAATTTACAAGTCGTGGGTTCAATCCCATTGTGTTACAGATGAGGAAACTGAAGCTGAGAGACTTGTCCACAGCAATCACAAAGAAAGTTCTGCTGCTGAGAGTCAGGATGGCCGAGCCAGGGAAGAGAGACTTGCCGGGCTCTTGTGATGTCTCCATCTCCTGTGCCCAGTGTGCACCCCAGGCCCTCACTAGCTGGAAGGGCAGTTGCTCAGTCACCCTTCAGGACACTGGCCCTCACCACACACCTCTTGCTATCATGCTCTCCAGACCTCAAGATGATTGCTCCTTTACAGCCCTTTCTTGTCTTCTTGTCCTAGTGAATCTGAATCTGTATCTATCCAAGCTGACAGTGAATCCATATGAAGATGATAACGGAACAAGGCAAGAGAAGATTCTTCATGGCCTATGTTTGGAAACATTGCTCACATCTTTGCCATCTCAAGAGAGTGACTTTAATGGTGGGATCTTCAGTGGGAGGGAAGTTGGCAGCTGCACAGAGCACGATGCAGAGAGAGTCTGTAGGAATCAGATCTCTCACTCTGCCTTGGAGAGGCATGTGGCATGGCCCAGTGCAAGAACTGCAAAAAGCAGCCTCCACTCTTTCTTTTTCTACACTTGTGATGAAACTGATGGACACTGCCCTTTGCACTGGGAATAGTTTCATATGCCCAACACAGTGTTCCAGTCACTTCCAATTCACTGGAGTTGGTTTCAGGGATGAAACAAACCTATTTGCCATCCCCAGGGATCTGGAGTGCTTTGGAAGCAACAAGATGACAGAATAACTGAGCCTCAATTCTCCCAAAGTAAAAAGGAGAAAATAATCATTGATTTACAGAATTGTTGCAAGACTTGGGATAGCATATGTGAGAACATAGCAGATTTCATGAAGCCTGGTACCTCGTAGCTCTGTATTAACTATAAATTGTTGTGATTGAAAGGTTAATGCTGATGGGGAGGAGGCATTGATGATACAGCTCTGCACTTCTTCATATTGTGACATTGCAGACTCAACAATGTATGTTTCAGGTCTAATCTGAAAGGGTTGAACAGAGCTCTTCAGAACCCCCTCAGGATGACTGCTCACCTCCCACTGGCTAGTTCTTGGCAAGGAAGATTATGCCAGGTAGACAGTTGTTTCCACCGTGTCCCATTTCTAGATATGCCACAGACAGGATGGAGGGCTGAGTGGAGTCCTTTATTGCAAGCCCAGTTCAATTTTCTACACATTCAATAATCTGATACTAGAGATAGGTAATTGATGTGTTAGCGGTGAAGGTTGTTATCTGCTTTGAAAAATCAAACCCTTAATCAGTGACGTGTTTATTTAAAGAACACTTTTCTTTGCAGAAAATGGAAATGTTTTAACTTATTTAGTATCATTTATTTAATGTGCACCTTAATCTCTCTGCATCATTATTTGCTGTGATATGTAAACTCCTAAGGGCAACAACAATGTCTGCTTCATTTATTTTTTAGAGCACCCAGAATACAACTTTGAACAGCTAGCTTTTTCATCCATCTGTATGCTGCTGTTGCAGACCGGAATAAAAACTATGTTCCATAGTGATAAAGAAGACTGTTTCATTCTTAGTTTAGACTTTCAAGAACTGTGAATCAAACAGTAAACTTCTGTTAGACCAGCAATGAATACTCTTTATGCAGCACAAATGTTTATTTATTGGTCTATGTTAAAGTATCAATATTAAATGATTTTCTAATATGAAAGTCTGTTCGATGAAAAAATGTGAAAAATGCAGGAAACTGTATAGAATAAATGAAAAGTCATGTTTCATTTCCATGCTGGAAGATAATCACTTTGAACATATTGGTGTTCTTTCCCTATGATTCATTTTAATGTGTTATTAATATTATTTAATACCTAACTAATTTTAAGACTTTCAAAATAATCCTTCTTATTGTGATTCCATCCTTTCAATTGGTGATCCCAAGTTTGTTCCAGGAAGAATTATTGTTTTGCTTTTTTTAAATGTATTGAAACATGTTGTGAGTTAAAGGAAAGAGTTTGCCATGAGCTGCTAGAGACTGACTTGTATCAAAGGAAACTTGTGGTTACCACAAAGGAAAATTTAATCCACCTTGCCCCAGTGCATTTGTTCTCCCAGAGAACCAGGTGAACTACCTTTGACTGTTTCCCTGGGATTATGTCACCCACCAAGGTAACTTTCTGTTCCAGTAGATGATGTTAAGAAACAAAGCAACACCCTTTAAGCTAATCAGTTTTGGAAAATAGAGACTGGCTTTATATCCAGGGCTTTGATGTGTTTAGTGGTTCCAGTAAGGATCTGCCTCTCTTTTGTTTTGATTGACAAGATCTGTCTATATATTTGGGCAATCAAGCAGCCCAGTAACAGGGTAGAGACATTTACCCAGAGCAAACTTCTACCACTCGTCGTGACTTTCTGAAGTCTTGTGTGCAAGTTTCAGCTCCAAAAGAAGAGTTAGATCCAGCAAAATCAGGTAAGTGCTTCTCCAGATTGTCATTTTATTCCACCTGAGGGGACGTCTGGAGAGCCCCGCTGACATGATAAGCCAGAAGTAGTCACCAGGAGATCAGATTTGGAAGTCATTAACTTCTCAGCTTGTTTTAGGAAGTAATGCTTTTGGAGGTGATCCAGTAGAGTAGTGTCCATCTCACTTCAGCATCCAGGTATGTGCTGTCTAGTGGGCCATGCAGGAAGGGATGATTCTGTTTCCTGAAAAAGCACAGAAAATGAGTTAGACTGAGAGGATAGACTTGCAGTAGATTGGAATTATGGTTTAAATATATTTGATGCTTTCCATCATTCACATTTAAATTGAATCACCGTAAGTTGTTTATGACACCAAGGGTATAGAACAGGGCAGTTTGTAGCAAGCATTTTTATGAATGGCCACTGAGCTGTGGGTTAGGCTTAATAATATTGTCCACATGTCTTTGTTTTGAAGTGGGTTGGGTTGGTAACAATACAAAAGGGACCTACAAATATTATTTACTTCCCCCCTTCCATGACATTGAAAATATAAAGGCATGTAGCATCACACCCAAGTACTTGGATCTAAATAAAAATAATTTATGGGCATTCATGTATTATGCTTGAGTATGCTTTACTTTTGGGGTGATTCAGATTTTGTGTTCATTTTGAAGAGACCATAGGACAAACTTCTTTAATATACAAGTCAAGTCCAGGAGTTGGGTCACAATAAGAAAAGCCTGGAATGCCCTTTGGTGTCTAGTGAACACAGTGGGTCCATGGAATACTGGAGCCAACTACAGCAAATTTTGGAATCTCTGTGGGTTTGTGGCCTTTTACAATTTCTTGGACCATTTCTCCAAAAATATGAAGAGCAAGGTCCTTTAGATTATGACAAACATATTATTGACAGCTTTGTGGAGGGCAGCTGAATCTGTTAATAACCTCTTTCCTTCCCTCTGGAAGAACAGCATGAAGGTGGCTTACCTCTTCCTTGGCTCCATGGGCCTCCTGCTCCTGGCTGGCCGTGGCTGTGTCCACAGCACCTCCAGCGGGAATCTGCGCACCTTTGTAGGCTGTGCCGTGAGGGAATTTACCTTCCTGGCCAAGAAGCCGGGCTGCAGGGGACTTCGTATCACCACGGATGCCTGCTGGGGCCGATGTGAAACCTGGGAGGTGAGTCCGGAGATAGGCCCAAGTGACAATGCCTCCAGGGTGAGCCACTTGACTCCTAAGTGTTTACTTTTTTAATGAAATGAGACAGCAATGGATTGTCTACCCTTTCCTGTGGATTTTTTTGAATAACAATTATTTGGCATCCTTCAAAAGTCCTCTGCAGAAAGTAATCTTAACAAAACCCTGACAAAATGCTGATGAAATCAATAATTTAATTTGCATGGTATCTATGTATTTGGGAATCACTTCTGGGAGGTCAGGTGTGCTATTATTCCACCCATTTTATAGATGACATAGAGAATTAAAGGGTGAGTGACCCCAAAGTCACCTAGAGAGTCAGTGGAAATTTTAATTCAAGCTTGTAATTCAAACTCCTCCCTAGATTCCTCCACCTGTGAAAAAGCCAGACAGTTACTAAGGGAGAGGCCTACCCAGCAGGGGAGGGCAGGACCCAGCCCCTCCTTCAGTGTCTCACCTGCGAATCCCCTGACCCCCCTCTCCGCCTGCCCCTTCTCCCCTACAATTCTTTGGGATTATCAGTGGCAGATCTACTGAATTCCTGGATAGTCAAGTATAATCGGATCTTTTTGGAGTCATCACATTTAAAATACTTCATTCAAAATAAAAATCTCAAGCAATGTTAGAACCCTATTGGGTTGAGATGGGGAGTAATTTGAGGGAGGAGGAGAAAGAGGACCATCCTGACTATTGACTCTTCCCATGGAGGCCCGAGTTGCTTACAATGAAGTGCCAGATGTGAACTTGTCACCCCATCCCCAAAACCTTTAATGCCCTCCTGCTACTTCAAATTCAATAGCCAGCTTTCAAGGTCCTCAGAAATACGGTGTTTACCTGTGTTCACACTGACTGTTTCCAGAGTGCTAGTCTTGTTAGACTGATTTTTAAAGGTTTTATTAAATTACCCTCATGAAAGCTCTCACCTCTGGTCCCTTAATTATAGCCATTTTTATTTCTATTCACCATTATCAAATTTATTTCTCCACGTCTTTGTCTTGTGTGAATGCTTCTCTAAGCCTTTCTGATTTACCATCACCACACACACTGGAGTTATATCTTTGAGGACAGAGCTTCTTTCTTGTGCCTTTTATAGCTCTTGTCAAAGTGTCATATATGGACACGCATTCGGTAAATACCAGTTGAATGACAAGGGGTTGATTTCTACCTGGAGTGATACATCCTCCAACCTAATCAAGGCTAACCTGGAACTCTGTAAGGAACTTGAGAGGACATTGCCTTTAGGAAAAACATTTTTCTATTCAAGGACTTTGAGAGCAACCGGCTATGACTTAGATAAAACTATGGCCCCATAAATGGGGTTGGGTTATTGTGATGGAACCCCCAAATTAAAGGAAACTGCTCTATCAAACTAGCTTTATCTTTGCATCATTCAGGAGCATAAGAGATAATAGCAAAATGAAAGTTCAGTTGCTAAGGGGACCCTGGCTGACTTGATAGCAAACATACTTGGGGGGCACTTGTACCTTCTTGATATCAGGGATCACCCTGATGGTGCCTGTCCTGCTTGTAGCCTGTATCTGGGCCATTTGGAGCTCTTTCTGGGTCAAAATATCAAATGAATGCTTCCCTTTAATTAGCCCATCTTCTGACAAATTCTGTTCATCTTCTCTTCTTTAATGAGGTCAGGGTCACTGGTGGGCGGGCAAGAACTGTGCTCTCTCTGGAGAAATGGAAGCATGAAGACCACTAAAGAGCAAGATTCTCCTTCATGTTAACCAGTTTTTCTTTCTGCCTTTACTGTGCTAAGGAAAGGGAGGCTACTTCTAGAAAATAAATAAAAGAATGATATTTGTTTTTCCAGCAGACTGGAAACTTCTGCAATATAAAGCATTTATTTTTGGTAACTTAACTGGGGAGGATGTCTGCAAATGCTCCCCATGTTAAGTTAACAGAGTGATGACAAAGTGACTGGCTTTACTTTGAAGATGGAACTGCTCCTGAAAATAGCCTTTGCTCATGACCTGGGTTTAGGGTTGCCAGATTTAGCAAAAACTAAAACCAAACCAAACCAGGATACCAGTTAAACTTGAAGGTCAGCTAAACAACAATTGAAAAAAAAATTTTGGTACAAGTTTCTCCTAGCCAATATTTGGGGACACACTTATACAGCAGTATATTTTTGTTGTTTATTCAAAATTAAAATTTGACTGGGTTTCCTGAATTTTATGTTGGCAACCTTTCCTGGGATTCCAGATTACCAAGGGTAAGAGGAGGGGAAGCAAACTGAGGAAAGGTAAAATGCTATTTGAGAAGTAAGAAGAATGCAGCTGAGGTTCAGTTCAGTTCTCTACATGGCCTTTGTCAAAGGTGAAGCCTTTCGTGACATTCATGCATTAAACACAGCTCATTTCCCAGGACAAGTGAAGGTCATGTCCTTTGAAATCTTGTAAGTTATTATTTTTATCATTACTTCCTTACTCCTCTGAGTGCTCTGATAAGAACAGGTTACTTTTACTGAACACTTACTAGTGAGTGGCCTTGGACATTACTTATGTTATCTTAGCTGATCGCCACAGCGGTGCTGTCAAGTAGGTATTTTGTTTTACAGCTGAGAAAACTGAGGCTTCAAGGTTTCCAGCTTGTGGAAGAGCAAGGGTTCAAGCCCAACAGGTCTGAACTTCAGGATTTGAGATTTTATCTTTTTTTTCAAATTTACTGATTTGCCAATTTTTGCCTATAATTTTGGGAGTTCCATATGCAAACTTGTTTCATTCACCCAGGATTGGAGACTTTACTGCTTTGTGCTGATTTTATGGTCTATATGTTTAGTTTATCAAAATTATTGATGAACTCAAGATTCATAAAAGGTGCAGGAGGGAAGTGAGTCCTTCAGTTATCAGGGTAGAGCACAGGACCCTCAGGAGGCTGCCTTGCTCTGGTTTCTTTCATTGATTCAATAGTAGCTATTGAGACTCCTGGGGGTCAGGACTGTTCTAGATAGTTGAGATACAACAGAGAGTAAAATAGGTAAAGACCTTTGTCCTAAGGGAACTTACTTTCTAGAATGAGAGAAACACAAGACAAATAAATAAAATAATGTCACATGGTGTCAACAAGCACTATGGAGGAAAAAAAAGCAGAAAGAGGAATAGGAAGTTACAGGGTCTGAAGGTGGAGTGATGCAATTTAAGTAGATTGGTCAGGAAATGTTCCCCAGAGAGGGTGCTCTCTGAACAGAAACCTAAGATTTGGGAAGGAGTGGGTCCTGAGGGAGGAGAGCATTTAGATGGTGGGGCAGTCAGTGCCAAGGCACTGGAGTAGAACTGATTTCTTGTTGGGTTTGAGGAACTGTCAGGAGACAATTGGGACTGGCGCAGTTAGGAAGTCAGAAATTGGGGTCACCCAGAGACATAGGCAAGGGGAAGTTTCAGGGAAGAACAATGACTTTTACTCTTAGTGAGATGAGGTCTCTCCCAGGCTTTGCGCAGAAGGGAGATGTGATCTGGCATGTTTTAAAAGGTTCACTTGGGCATGCCCTGTTGTAAATAGACTATAGGGGGAAACAGACGGTAGAAGAGAGGAGTCAGTCAGAGACTTTTGCTATGATCAACATTGTTCATTTGAGAAATAGGCCTCAAGCATGTGCTGTGTGCCACGGCCACTTCTGGGGGTTCAGACTATGGTGGCGAACAAAGTCAGCTTCTTGATTTCACAATTTTGCTTTCTACTGGGAGGAGACAGATTAACAAGTCAACCAATGAGGAGTGAGTTCGTTGCACCAAGAAAATGAAGCAGGATGCTATGTTCTAATGGGTTCCTTGTTTTCTCCCTGTGGGGACAGAAGCCCATTCTGGAACCCCCCTACATTGAAGCTCATCATCGAGTCTGCACCTACAATGAGACCAAACAGGTGACGGTCAAGCTGCCCAACTGTGCCCCAGGGGTTGACCCCTTCTACACCTACCCTGTGGCCATCCGCTGTGACTGCGGGGCCTGCTCTACGGACACCACAGAGTGCGAGACCATCTGAAGCTGGTGCGGCCTGTACAACAGCTGGTGGCCTGAACCTCACAGACCCACCTGCACAGGCAGTGCAAGCAACTTTACCCCTGGATTCAAGGACTATTCAATTCTGACCACCCCCATGGAGGAGGCTACCTGTCTCCCTCAGCTCTAGCTCTGACATAAGGCCCAGAGGCAGCTGACTTAGGCTGAAAATACAAAATAGTATTTGTGTTTTTGCTAGTTTCTCTGGTTTACATGCACATCCTAATTTTTCTTTACTTTGAGTCTTAAAAGATAATTTGTATCTCAATATCCTCTCCCTATTTGGGCTTATGTTATGCCAGTGGTTTAAATGTAATAGGTGTAACTAGGAAACAGGGCTAGAAAGTCTTTAAATTCTCTTCTCCTATTTGATGACTGATCTTCAACTGGATTTATGATCAATGGGTCAGAAACGAATAAAACCAATATTTCCATCCTCCTGCCCACAAAGGAAATCCAACTGCAAGGTCTTTACAGAAAAGATCTTTTCCTTTTAACTGAGTAATTATCTATACAAGAAATAAAAAGAGTTTAGGTTAAAGAAGGAAGGACAATAATAATAATAATAATAACAAAATAACAGTTTTCTTAATTTAGGGGTTTCTTTTCCAAAGCTAGATTCCTGAAGTTCCCTTAAGCTTCTTAATAAAAAAAGCTCCTTTTTGATTAAAAAAAAAAAAACTCAGAAAAAAAAAAAACAACACTGATAGCTATCATTTAAGCTTAGAAACTTAAGAAATAAAACTCATGTTTTTAGACTCACGGACACTCTCCCAAAGATATATTCAATTACAAATAATCTTCCCCATTTAGCGTATTTTAAATTTAAATTGTAACTTATAAAACTCAGAAATTTCATGTCTGTAGAGGTAAAACTGCACTGCTGGCTCAGAGAAAAATTCTGTGGCTGTCTTGTTCTTGTCCTTCTAAAATCTTACAGCAGCTGGTTCTCTGACTTTTTGTAAACTCTAGTATGATCCAAGTATCTTTAATTCTGACATTTTGGGGGTTAAATTTAATCTTGTTCTGTTTTTCTCACAATATGCCAGAAAATCTATACTAAAGCCAATAAAGCATGTCCTCTGTCTTTTGAATTCATGAAAACTTTCAAAAAAGTCTTTTTAGTTTTCAATGTACTTGGAATCACAGTACACAAAATGAACTATGAGGTTATTTTTAATCACATGTTAATTAACCCAAGATGTCATCTTGGGTACAGAACACAAATGGCTGGGGTCAGAACCCCAAAGGTGACCCAATGTGACTTCATTCTTCTGGTATGTCATAACTGGCTGCTATAAGGAATCAACAAATCACCACAAAAATTCTAAATCAAATGTTGGGGTTGATGTCAAGAACTGGGGCTCTGGGGTGGACATCTGGGAACAAAGCACAGAGCCAAATCCACCCGTCTTTAGTGCAGATCTGTTGGTAGGCAAGAGTTACCTAGTATCAAGAGCAGCTGAGTGCCTGGAGTCTCTGCTGGGATGGTGAGTGCTGATGAGGAAACATACTCAATGTTTTCAACCCATCCCTAAGAACTTCCCTCAGGATTTTTTTTTTTTTTGTGTGTGTGTGAGAAAAATCTGCTTCTTCAGGAAACTTAGGGGGAAAAAGACAGAAGCAGAATTTGAGAGAAGACCGCAGCATCCATGAGGACCTGGAAGAAAACAAATGATACATGGCAATTGGACATTGTGGAGAGTTTAATGAAGAGACTTTAAATGTGTGGGCAGAGTTAAAGGGAACCAACAAGGGACATGAAATGCTTCTAAACGGGTAACCTCAGGTAGAAGGAACAAGAACAGGAAATGATTATCAGACCCCAAAGAGAACTGCAGGAGAGGATGCCCAATAGCAGCATTGGTAGGAGGATGCAGCCATTACCAAACTGAGGCATTGTGGGTAGGGAGGTAGGGGAGCTAACACCCCAACCTCACCATCCTTCCATGCCCTGATCTGCCAAATCAAATGAAGGTAGATTGTAAAGGAGTCCATTCATTCAATCCATAAATGTTGGCTGCTTGGGAAGCAGGTGGAAGAGTGATGAGCAGATCTAAGGACAAAATGGGTAAAATCCAACACAGATATCTTAAGGGAAGCTTGGCCAGAGCCATGGGCAGCCATGTTGGCTATGAGAGTGGTAAAGCTTGCTGTTGCAGCACAGTTACTAAGACTGTCCTGTGGTGAACTGGGATGAGTGCACAAGGAATGGTCTGTGCTGGCTAGCTCACTCTCTCTGATGGGAGGAACAATGGCAATTATCAGGATTGTGGTGTTGGTTGGTAAGTGCAATCTAAACACTCAGGGCATGAGATGATAGTTGCAGTTGAACGGACTTTCTCCTAGTTTTGGCAAACACAGTGTTGAAAATCAAGCTTCACAACTAATTGGACAATAACTGATTTATTAAAAAGACTCACTGCACCACCTGGGCATTATCCAAGGACATGTCCTTGTCTTCAGTCAAGATCCTCGGAGGGAAGGGATGAGATCCTCCTGGGAGGGGGTGGGAACAACAGGTGGGTGAGCAGAGGGACCCTCTTTACCTGCTAGAAGAGTCCAGCCTCCTCTTGCTTGGAGACCAGACTGAGCATCCATTTAGGGAGAAAGCTTTCCATGATGATACTCAGCCCCCCTGGATAATTGGGGTCAAGTCTCATGATGCCTGGGACAGAGATGGACTTTCTCTGTGTTGGAAGAAATGAGATTCCCCACTGGAGTTGCTTTTGGACTGGAAAATGGAAACACGCATCAGTAGTTTGTGTTTGGCAGTGATCATGAGGGTTTGCACTGAGATAAGATGGGGACCATAGCAGAATATAAGATTTGATAAGAGTTTATTTATGTAAGGACATTCCACCATGACTCAGGATTGATTATACTCACAAGGGCATCTGGATTTAGTGGGTTGCAATGTGCTCTTGGGATGGCTCCATAAAGCTTGGGGAAAATGGTGAGTTATGTTAATGAAGAGAAGACGCCAAAACTGTCCTGGCAGAATATTTGAGGACAGCAAGCCCATGGAGGTGGGTTTGCTAGAATGGGTTTATTACATAAGACCAGAGAACTCAAAAGCTGGCTATGTTCACCCGCAGAGTTCAATGGACATTCCCTCCACAAAAGCTAGAAAGAATGCCCTAGTGAGGGCACCTGCATTCTCAGAAGCGCAGTAGTGTTGCCCTTTGTAGGCTGGGGGTGATGGTAGGGGAAGCTGCGACGGGACTGGGTTTCTCAGTAGCAGCAGAGGTGATGGGAGTCGGAGATAGCAGTGACCAGGTGCTGATGTGTAGCTGTGAGAGGCAAGGGGAACTTAATTCTAACAGCAGAAAAAACTTCAAAGTCACTAGGAGGGCTTTGATGTGTAGGATCTACTGGCTAACAATGCATAGTCTTCCTAGTTCATGGTATTCAAAAAATATATGTATTAAACAGATATTATAATCAAGAGTTATTAATGAAAAATAGGGAAAATGTCTCTGTTAATGCTCAACATGAATCTTTTTCAAATCCCTCTCTTGCCTGCTCCTTTCTCCTTCTCTTCCCTTCTCTCTCCTTCACTCATTTCCACAAATATTTATTCCCCTGAAGTTTATGCAAGGCACTGTTTTTTTTTTTCAAATTAAGATAAAAATATTGCTTATGTTTATGGGTTTCTTTCTATAGGTGGGGCGTTTTGTATAAATTCTTCATAATTCTGTGTCAAACATGCTCCTGGGCATTGCTATTGTGCTCTTTCTATTGCTAAAACCAAAGCTCTAGAGTTGAAGTAACTGTCCCAAGACCAGAAGGCTCTAGGCAGCACATGGCGGGTTTCTCTGACACAGAACTGGACCCTTTTTTCCTGGGGCACTGGGCCTTTCTGGGATGCTTCTTTTAAGTCACTCCTGATCTGAGAAGGCTTTGAATTTATTGATTTCAGATTGTCAGATTCTTATTGATGAGCATGTATGTGGTCTCTTCTGGAGGGGGCTTAAGGCAAGCCTGGGTTGTTATTTGTAAAGTGTAATTTTTGTCTGATTTCCTGAATAGCTTCCCTGAAGATGATACTTTGCAGCAGCTCCAATGAAAGCTTATGACAGGACAGACTGGGGAAGAAAGGGAGCAGAGCCTCGATGGGAAATTCAGAGACTATCACAGAGATGAAGGCTGAATGCTTGGTCAGGAAAGATGCTCCATTACCTTTCAGGTAAAATAAACTCTCAGCAATTTTTCAATTAACCCACTCTGCTATGTTGCAATTAACAAAAGGTAAGGAGGGGGGGATTTCCCAAATTCTTGTCCACATGGGAACATTTTTTGAATGCAGCCTAAATTGCCACAGTTCATTCTACTTCTAGTTTTAGTAGCACCATTGGTTCAAATGGTAACTTGTTGCTTCTCTTCTTCCATTGGTTAGTAAATGACCAAATTCTGCTGCAGTGACCAAACTCACTTTTTTAAATTAGGCCTTTCATGTAACAAAGAGCATTTTTGAGATCATAAATTATATCTCTAATTGAAAATAATGTAGCATTGATAAAATAAATTGTATTTCATTAAATTTTCTAGGAGGACTGCTTATCTTCTTCATTCAGGAGGCATTTTCTTAAAAATAATGTGCACTTCTTTTTGTTTTTTCCCAATACTTTAAAGCAAACTATTAAGAAGTAACATTTAAAACATTTCTTAGCAAATCCTGTACATTTTTTTTTCTGTTGAAAATTTCTAGTACACTTTATTGGGTTTATTGGATTTAGCAGGATCTTGGTCCTTATTTGCAAAATGATTCTTCTAGGTTTTTTTTTTTTAAACAAAGAGCCTTCCCTTAATCAATGGAATTGCTTGGAGTTATGTATGGGGAGATATAGAGGTTTAGTGGCTGGTTTTAATTCTGGAATATCTAAAGTGGGGGTGGGGGGCTAAAGGTCTCTGAGGAGGTAATGTCTAATAACAGGAGTAAGAAATTGAAAAAGGGTCAGAAAAAAGAGGCTCAGGTGTACAGCACTGTATTGGTAGTGTAGAACAAAGTCTTGTCTCCAATGTTAAGGAATTTTGGGGGATTATTCTGTTTTCTGTTCCAGGTCCTCATTATCAGGAGTAAAGTAAACATTTCCTAAGCTCTTTGGCTTTAAATTTGACTTTAAGTTCTCCAACTGTTCTATTTCTTTAGCATACTGGATAACTGAATTTTTAAAAAGGTGCCCTGATATACAGGGTTTTGAATACTGAAGCATATTCCCACTGACATATTAACACTGGTTAATAAAAAAACAAAGTCCAATGGAAATTGGGCTGAAAATTTCAGCATTAATAAAATCTGAGCCAACTCAGATTTTTTGTCCAAACAAGCCAGAAGGCATGCATGTATCCTAAGTTCAGTCACACCAATCTCTGCTGGAAGCCACAGACAAGTGGAGGACTAGGAGAAAATGGGCTTGGATAAGGGGGCATCTTTTGATTATTCCAATGTGCTTAATTCAGTAGCAAAGCTTTTATTAATTTAGAGAGAGGCTTTCAGGTAACTTGGACTGAGACTTAATTTTTCTGTTGCAGTAAATGGTCCAAGAATCAAATATTTAAAAATTACAAGTAAATGGATTCTTGAAGAAATGCCATTGTTCAAGTCAGTCTTCTTTCTGCCTCTCCCCTCATTAGTTTCTGATGAAAATAAAATGTGCTTTCTATTGTGGCCCGAGGAAAGAAGTGATGGGTGGGTGTGCAGTGGAGGCTGGAGGAGGATATGCCGTTCCTGTGTGAGAAGTACCTTTTGGCAGCATGCACCGCTAGTTACGAGAAGAACTTGAGAAAACATTTGCAATAATGAAAAAAGCTTTGGTAAGACTGTTTTTGGATTGGACTAAACCCTTCCAAGAATGCTAGCTGCTTTGGATGGCCAACCTGCTCCCAGATCTAAAAGCTGCCCCACTTAAAAAGTTTTTCAGTTTAGTAGTGTCTTGGGGCACAAGTGGGTTCCTGCAGCCTGGACAAGGAAGGAGGACACTTGTTTGAAAGTAGCAGAGCCAGAGCTCCATCAGCTGTGAAGGAATGCTGCTGCAGAAGGCAGGTGCTCTTTACAGAGGACAGGTCCCCTAGGGGCTGCACAATGCCATCGGGTCTTATTCTGGGATCGAGTCACTGGTATTATCCTACCCTGAAAATTAGTAGGCCAGGTACAAAGGAAATGGGGGGTGCTTGTGTTCTTGATTTGTTGTAAAGTGGGTGTGATTGGTGTTCAGAACTTCTTTAGCAGCAATGGAATGTGAAGGAGATGAAGGGCTTCCGTGTGTGTGTGTGTGTGTGTGTGTGTGTGTGTGAGTACAGATACATGCGTGCATGTGATTTTTTAAGTGCTCTCGTACAAAGGATGGGGTGTGGGTGGGGAGAACAAAACGTGTTCCCCAGTGATGTTGGATAAGTGAGTGCAGCTCTGGTCTGTGCTTAGGGCAATAAAGACATCAATCTATGGAATGTCCTGATAAGAGGACAAGTTTGTAGTCAATCCTTATTCTGGCATTCAAAGCACTGTGTCTTAAGCAACCAAGACAGAAGCTTTACAGTTTTTTATGCTTTAGAAATTTGTTTTGTCTTTGTTTTATAAGTTTATAACTTCATGTGATATGACTCTTATTTCTTCATGAAAAATAATTTTGGAAGGCATTTTTCTCTCACTCTTGTACATGCCAAAGAGATTTTAGAACAGAAGTACTTTAGATTTAGCAGATCTTTCAAACCAGATGTTGCTTTTGTGCTTTCCATCCCGTAATATGCTTATTCCTTTATTGCAGCTGGGCAGCACATGACAAGAAAGAGAAATGACTTCTGAAAGCCTTTTTATTTATCTAGCAAATGTGAAATACCCAAAAGGTAGTATCAGAGAGACAGGGGAAGCTGATGGTTTCTGCATCAGACAGCTACATCCTGCATCTAAAGACTGATAACAAAATTGGTTGTCTCATAAATCAGTACTTATCAAATTTTAATATGTGCAAAAATCACCTAGGGGGTCTTACTAAAATAAGAATTTGAATTCAGTAGGTCTGAACAGGGCCCGAGATTCAATAGTCCTAACCAGCTCCCAGGGAGTGCCCACTGGCCCCGAGGCCACGCTTCAAGAAGAAAAGGGCTTAACAATTCCCCACTCTAGCAGAGGGCTAGGGAAGGTCTTTTCTTCAGTGGCTGATGGACACACACTCAGATAACCCCATAATGAAAGCAGGAAAAAAGACTAAATGTCAGAACATGGTATAAAATAAACTGCAAGGTTAAGGAGTACATGAAATAATATTCCATTAGTTATGAAAAGTGTACCCAGAATAGCTATCACCTAAGAAGCAGGCTGTAAGAAAGTCAATCTGTGAGCAGGTCAGCTATGCTGTCCGTGTCTGTCATTCCTCTGCAGAGATTACCTGGGGAGAAGCACGGAATGTTTCGATTGGGATAAAATTCTGCTGGGATGTACTCAAACAGCAACTACTATTTACACAGAGCCAAAAACAATTTAAGCCAGGTGATATAGAATTCATTAACCTTCCTGCCCAGGGCTCTTCTCGGAGACAAAAATTCAATTTCTTGTGAAAGCTGATTTAAAAAATGGCAGGTGGTGGAAATTTTACAAAGCTATTGACAAACATACTGCTCTGCCATGAAAGTGTTTCTATTTTTTTCTCCAAAAAATTAACATAAACTCAAAAACTGACTTGTGCAGGATCTTGGAGGCTTAGTGCATGATGATGGCTTTTGGATCAGACTCCGTCTGAGCTTTGGGGAGCCTGCCCTCCAATTGTCTCAGACAAACTGATTAGATACTGTTCATCAAAGATAACTGCTTATACTGGGAGGCTTGGAGGACACGGCTGAAGAAACAACAAAATGACTCCAGCTACAGCATCACGAAGTCTGAGTCACTGCAGTTCACAGAGTGAGCTGACCAGGGCAGAGCATGTTTAAAACATATACATATAAAAGGGCTCTTGTTGCTTCACATCTTGTTCCCTAAGGAGGAAAAAAAATAGATTGTGACCAAGATTAATCATGCAGCTTTTACTCTAATTTCCTGTAGTGGAAGTTGAAAGCCAAGAACTGTTGTTGAACTTGCATCCCACGAATTCACAGATGAGCCTAACCCTCTTTGACTCACCCTGTCATGACCTGAGTGGTCTCCAAGGAGAGCAGCCGAGACTCTGATGCCTGAAGTGCTTCTGTGAAGAGCCAGGCATTTTGATTTTCTTTCTGGTCTTTGAGGACCATCGAAACCCCACGAACTGTGGCTCAATCTCATGCTTTTGCACTCTGTTCCTGCTGCTGTCCATTTCAAATGCCATCTTTCTACTTTGAGATACTCCATGGAAGATGACTAAATAGCAGTTCTGCAAGTAACTGTCTTTCTAGATATCTCAAAATCATCTCTTTCAGGTCTTAAATCATATTTGTGCTCAAGGAGAGTTGAAAATAATTTATATATACTTTCCTATTTCTCGGTAAGTTTTTCTTGACAGCTTGCTGTAGATCAGAAGAGGTGTGAGGGGCCATGCTGGCATTGACCAGCATTTCATTCATTTTTAATGGATGGTGAAGTGGAACTATCTAGGATTATCACATGATTAATCCTGTTGGTTGACTGCTTAGAAACCCAGAAACATGGACTGCGCTTTGCATTAACAGGCCTCCTCTCTTCCCTCTGCCTCCAGAGACCAGACGAAAGCTTAGCAATTCTTTGGGAAATTTGTCAGGTATGTTTCTGCCTTGTGTTTGGTGTTAGATTTTTCTTCATTTTCTAACTGTTTCTTTTTTAAAAGGACCTTCTTTGGTAAGAAACTTGGTTTCCCTGACCTCTTTTCCTTTCTGTGTCTAATGGTCCTTGAAATGAAAATATTTGTTGAGCTTCCTAATTTGTACTCGGGTAACCTGTTCAATGCCTCTTAAGAAATAGCTAGAGATCTGTGGTTCTCTCTGTTGGGAGAGAATGCACATTTTGTATTCAGGCATTTAAACATAGAGACATTTAAACAGGCATTTAAACATTTAGAAATGAAGATATGAATGGTTAGGTAACAATGTCCAGTGTGTTGTCAAAGAGTCCTTGAAAACAAAATCTCCATTTCTAATCTTCTATCACTTCGGTCTCATGGATAAGCTTGCCTCCCTGAATGCAATACTGCATCTTTAAAGGCTCACAACTCAAATATACTTTTTTTGGAGACCTTTTACTTTGCAAGTTTATCACTCAGTGTAACTTTGAACATTTTTGTTGGCTTTAAATTCTGGGTTTAACTTTACTTTCTCCTAAGATTGTGAGTAGGCTATGTTTTACTACCATTAAATATTATTTCTTTATTGGTAGTTCTATGAAAATTGTGTATGGTTACTTCCACTCATTTCATCTGACTCTTCTCTATGGACCATAAGTCTTCCAAATGGTTTTTATATAACTTTTTATATAACTAGGACTTCTCACATCAAGATCAGATGTACTGTTATTGTTATTCGGGTCTCAGGACCAAATCTCTTTTCTTGTCGTATGTGTATAGCTTAGTTTTTGATTTCCCAGCTTAGTGCTTCCTGGTTTAAGATTGCTGTAGTCATTGCATTCAGTAATTGTTCTTGGAGCATAACTCTCCCTGGCAGAAATCAGACCAGATTTCTTGCTGCTGACATGGCTTTGACTTGTCATAGGCCTTTTGTGCTTCCAAAATAGACCAAGGAGTCTTTTAATTCTACCAAGTAACCAACCAACTGATTGAAAGAAAATTTGTCAAATTAGTTTCTTGATTGAGTCATTAGATTGGGATTACATTGCCATCTACTGTGCAATTAGATTAGGATTACATGTCATTGTATACTGTGGAGTGAGGCCTATTAGTTATATAAATCAAATTCTTGTCTCTAGGTAGTTATTATTCTGATGAATTATTTATAATGGTTTATATTATAGGTATGAAATGTGGCTAGGACCTATAGAGCAAAAAACCTGCCACTCCAATAATATGCCTATGAAACTCCAACTTTATTTGTATGATAATGTAGAGTTCATAGTAAGGAGCTGGGTAGTGGATGGGAAGCAGAAGAATTGAGCTCTCTTTCAGCTGTCACAACACATCTCCTTACCCCATCTGGGTTTGAGCTTCCCCAACTGTATGATAGGGGACTTGGACTACAGTTTCTGAGGCCTCTTTCAGTCCTGAAAAGCTAAGACACTAGCCTCCAGAGAGCACTTGTCCCTTCTTGTCTTTGAAAAATGGTGTAGGCCATTAAAGGATCTTCTTCAGATCTATGTCTCCTCTTCATTTTGGCTTTAGAGTATAGTCATTCTTATGGCACAAAACACCTCTATTGAAGGGAACTACATTTAGAAATAGGGAATACACAATTGATTTGGTGGGATGATGTTAACTCACTTGGTTTGCTCTGTTCTTCATTATTTTATTTAGTAATTAATGCCTAAAACCTCTAGGAGCCTGTGCTCGAACCAGACATAAAAGTCTCTCTCTGGGTTCTGGTTCCAGGTGACAGAGTGAATGTTCCCCCATGAACAAAGTCAGTCCCTGTGGTCCATTAGCAAGATGATGGCCTGGGGAACCATTTGCCTGTTGAGTGCACACATCTGGAAAATTCTCCATGGCAGAGCAAACATGCAACTCACCGAGTTTCATCCACATCAAGGAGAAGTGAGGCATGGCCCTTCAGGAAGATGTAGGTAAGCAACGATGTAACAAAACCGACTAACAGCATTACATTTATTACAGGGCTAAATGCTTATTATTGTCTGGAAAGGATGAAATCATAACCTCTGCAGAGTCATAGTTTATATACAATTGATTTCCATTTACAAAAGCAGAAAGTCCTTGTTTTCTTGAAATGTCAAGCTTTGACTTACAAAACTCCCATTTTCTTTTAGGTTCTCATTCTCTGTATGTTTAAGAAAACGGCTAGCATCTAAATGAGGAAGGAAAATAACTTGAAATATGAAATAAGGGAAAACACATTTCAGAAATTCTAAACAAACACAAACTAACCAAGCAAACCTCTCCAAATTGAGTGGGTGTCATGGAAGATCTTACAGAACAGACCCATACCCTAAGCTTTTTAAAATGGATTTCCTTGGGAACACAAAGAACTAGAAAGACTGGATTTTTCTAACAGGAGGATTGTGAATGTGGAAATTTTTTAAGACCAAAATTGGTGCAATTTTATGCTGCAAAGAGGCACTTTGCTTATGCAATTGAAATAAAAATTTAAGTGCCTACCTGGATGTTTCTAGGGTAATTGAAAGCAAATAAGACTAATTAGAAGTGTTCATAGTCTCTAATTAAAAGCTAGAAGCAGCTTCCTCCACGACACAGAATCCCTGGCTGTTTAAAGGAAAGGACACGGTATTCCTTTTTCCTCCTCAAGGCCAAAGTCCCTGTTGGCAGAGCACATCACCGTGGGAGGCAGGGGCTAAACCCAGAGCTGGATACTCACAGACCTAGACCCTAAAGATACACTTGGGACAACAGGCCTTGGGAATAGGGAGAGGCAGTTTTTTAGTCCCAGCTGTATCTGGAAAATGTGATTTAAACAGAATGGGAATTTACTTGGGACAAACTGAGAATCACTTCCCCTTGAAGCAGGTGGAAAAATTGAGACACTTTCTTTAACCTTTAGGAACTTTTAAACACTTCATTTTTCATGCTCCACAGCCAGACCCTTTTAGATCAGGTAATTATTGGGGGAGAGAAAAGGAGGTAGGCATTTGAGAAAGTGTGAAATTGAGAGAGCAAAAGGGTTACAAAGTGGGAAGGGAAGGTGCAGAAAGGTTTATTTTGCTGCATAAAGAACATTTTAAAAGGTAAGTCCTGCTGTATTCTCCTAGCCCCTAATCACTTTGATTGAAAACCAGAAACTTTCATAGACATAGTTCATTTGTTACTTGCCCTGACAATATAATACTGAAAGAAAAATAAAATAAGGCTACTTATCACTGCAAGTATTTCTAGGGTGAGTCTTTGGCAAAAATGTGAACCTGCAACAATTCAGATGGTATTTTCTTCTAACCAGGTAAAAAATTATGGTTCTTTAAATTTCCAAAAGTTTTAAGGTTTCCTGTATTTTCTTGTAGTTGGCATTCAGAGGTACATGTTGGTTCTCATAACTTTGGTAGAAACATGCTGAAAATAGAAACGAATATAAAACACTGTCTTTAGGCTAATTTGGTCTGCATTTGTAAGGCCTGAGTAAACTGGTAAATTAGTAACGATCTTAAAATAATACAAAGGGATGTCAAACACATGAGTAGAACAGCAGATTCAGATAAAAAGGTTAATATTGTATTTCAATGGTTTGCAAAACATGTCAAGTAAGGCCACTGATAGAGGAACTGAGTGTCTTCTTTGGTTTTCCTTATGATGATTTCCTTTTGGCTTTCCGTCATGGGGAGGGCAGATGTAAAATGCAAGATGGCCTTTGACTTTGCTCCCTACTTTGTTGGCAGCGACCCTGGCTGTCATACAGGCTCAGCCTTCTCAAAGGGCATGCAAGGTGGAGGCTCTGGCTGATAGGGAGGATGTGGCAGTGGGTTGACTGGTGTGCTGTGCTTGAGAGGCTTCCCGGTGGGGAGAAGCAAGCCTC
Source organism: Talpa occidentalis (assembly GCF_014898055.3). NCBI lineage: Eukaryota > Metazoa > Chordata > Mammalia > Eulipotyphla > Talpidae > Talpa > Talpa occidentalis. Next base: position 70,884,699 of record NW_023601104.1, on the reverse strand, counting down.
CACGTGGAGGGCCTTCCTCTCTGTTGCCCTGGAGGCTTTCGCGCAGGGGCAGAAGTTGGCTGCCACTCCCACCCCAGGAGGGGAGGGGGCGCGTCTCAATCACCTCAGATAATCTTACAGCAGCTGTGACCCCGGGAGCAGCGTTTCTTCTTTTTCTTGGGGTGGAAAATGGTGAGGATCGCTTCATCAAAAACAGCTTTGAGACCCTTCTGCGTCAGGGCTGAGCATTCCAAGTAGCACTGTGCTCCAATCTTAAACACAAAAGAGAGAGGCATGAGAGGAATCGGAGAAAGGCGCAGTGGTGTCCAGTCCCTCCCAGCCAGTGAGCGCTGCTGTTCTGTCCCAGAAATAGCCTGCGGGGTGGTTTGGATTATGGACTGTTTTCTTTTTTTTCCCTCTTGCATTTCAACTTGCATTGGTCATCCTAATATTTAATGACTTTCTGATATTATTTTCAGAATGTATTGCTCACCAAAAGGGACCCACAACCATTCATTCCTAATATGAGAATATAAAGATAATAAAAATTCAGAGAAGACTAAACCCAATGAGGTGGTTTAAATATCTTCTATGAATAACAGGGCCATGTGATGTTTTTACTGTTCTCTCCTTTGTACACAGACTTGTAAATTCAACACAAGTGGAATGTAGCTCCTCCTGCACGTGGTAAGGAAAAGTAGAGTCGTGGCTGATAAAGTAGAGAGAAGGGGCTTGGGTAACGTGCTTATAGGTCATTCTTGATTCAAATGTACTTCTGATAAGGTGTCTCTTAGCAAGGTGAGATCAGATTGGTGTTATGGTTTGGTTTTAATATACTTTAAGAGGCATTTTTTTTGAGTGTTTGAAGTTTTTCAAAGATTCTTCACACTTTTTTTTTAAGTAGTTAAAAAAAAAAACCAAACATGTAAAAATAAAAATTGCAAATTATATTTACCGACAGAGATAACGTCTTGTCAGTCTATCATCAATACAAATTTAAATGATAAAATATTTGGTGCTTGCTTAGGGCTTCATTTCAAAACTTTGATGGTTTTAATGACAATAAATGTAATAATCACAAAATCCCAGAGAAATGGAAATTCAGACCAGAACTGTAGATTCTCATTAAAAAAAATTGCAGGGCAGGGCAGACTATGTTTGGCAGTCAACTTCAAGAGATAATTCATGTGAGAGAGACCCAGGGTTTTCATTGCTCACAAGCTCAGTAAGATCTAACAGCATGATGCAGGCCTTTTTTATATTAAGGACATCTGGGGAAATGCTTTTATCATATGCTAACATTATAAGAATAACTTAGAAAATTTAAAGCAAATTCAGAAGACTAGATGGTGAACTCCTAGAAATCAGAGCAGATAAGTGACTAAAGCATGGTTGCAAAATCACATGCCTAATAATGTCAGTAGCTTATGTAACTGAGAAAAGCAGTGTTGGTATGAGACATTAAGGAGAGGTGGAGATTGTGGCAGACTATAAAGTGCACACCTCTTCCAGAGTTGGCAGTCTTGTTCAGCTTGACACAACTGTTGCTATGCAGGAATGTTATTTCACATTGTCCTTTATATTTTTCAAGAAGAATTGGACATTTGGATCTTTATTATTTACTGATTTTTAAAACATTTTGTGGACCAAGCAAGACGCTAATGTGAGATGTCTTTGGCAGCAACTAGCCAGTTTGCAATATGTAGAGTAAAGGAACTTGTGTGGTTTAGCATATAATAGAATGGAGATAGCCTGAGATAATAAAATGAATTAAGGACACTAAGTAGAAAGTGAAAGAACTAGACCTAGAGTGTGGGTTTTTTGTTGTGTGTTCTTTGATGGAACCCTTGTAACTCAACTCTGCAAGAAACAGGTTAAGCCAACAATTAATGAATCGAGGTTGTCTGCTCATTTAAAAGCCTATAGATATGAAACTTAAATACAAAATAAAATTGTTCTGGTTAGGTCCATTTTTTTTTTCCTGTAAAGACTGGTTATAGTATGAGTCAAAGAAAAATAACTCAAGAAAAGATGTTGGGTGTTGAAAACTTATTTTATGATTTCATTTTGACCATGGTTTGGACCTTCGATTAAAGAAAAACTTTCTAAATAATTAAAACAGGTGGAAGCAAGAGAGGGATAAAAGATAGAGGAACTTTTTCTAATAATGTCATGAAATATCATCTGTTGTATTTTGGGATTGTATATATTATTCAATATAAATACACATGAAAAGTATACTGCTCTGATGAATGTATCCATGGGATGCTTGCCCTTATCAGTCATCCTGAAAAATGACCCATAGTGCAATGGGCTATTCTATCCAGAGTCCCTTTCCATGGACAATCACAAGTTTCAGTTGATTCTGGAAATTACAGGATTCTTGGGCTGAGCTTCAGCTTATACACAGGGCTCTGGGCCTTCTGGTCCTGCAGGATGGGTGGTGGTGGTGGGGATCTCCTCCTTCCCCAGAGTTCTGCTGACAGCGTGTCAATTTGCCTTTTGATAGTACAAGTAGAACCAAACTTGTCTTTCTCAATTCAGATATTTCTGAAGATAATAAAATAGTAGCTCAAGGCATTATTATATAGCTGGGTTGATATCATATTATTTTGTACTGATATTAGAAAAGAAGCAAACAGATTTCAGGTGTAATTTGGAAAATATTTGTGAGAAACAGAACCCAGTTATGAGGTGAGAGTTGTTAACCACATATCAAGTGTTTTGAGGGTCAGAGAGAATTCATCCTAATTCAGGGAAAAGGCATATTTATGCCTCACAAATTGCTTTAAAAAAAAACATTTGTGCCCTCAAAGATATGAAATACAAAACTGTCTTGAGGAAATATGGCTTTTCCTGCAGCAGCAATTTCCTCTGCCTCTTGGAGCACAGTGACCTTCACAGTCAAATATTTAGAACCGATCTGTAAGAGCTCAGGATTTGTGAATCCTTGTCTAGAGACACATGTTAGCAATCAGGAACATGTTTTACCAAAGTGATTTAGTTTCAGGGAAAAGAAAAAGAGATTGAGGAATGTAAGCTGAGAGAGTACTTTTCTGATAACTTTATAATAGCTAGGATTTATTGGCTCAAAACCTGGACTGTCCATCAGAGGTGTATGGGACACATAGAATTCTGATAAGAAGAAATTAAAAACTAAGCAAACCCCAGTGAGTAATTAAGTGGAAGAAAACCTAGTACTTCTTCCAGGTCATCCGTGTGTAGGTGGGACATGATTTAAGATGGAATGAATGCAAGTGGATGGAGAAAAGGTAAAGTGGTCTCAGCTGTAGGCATGTTGGAAGGACACACAGATCTAACAGTAACTGGAGTTTGCTGAGCTAGATCTCAGGGTACATTGGATTTTTCAATCATCACAAGAACTTTACAAGCTAAGTCTATCACCACCTCATTTGCACTTAGGAAACCAATGGCAGAGGTTAGGTAACCTCTGTTGGGTTGTCTCCAGCAAATGTAAAGAATGTGGCTGGAAGAACAAATCTAATGAACGAATGGAGAAGTTGTTATGGATTTAGAGTCATAAGAGAAGAAGGAAAGGAAAGTGAGGCATTTTTTATAAATGGAGAAAAGAGAAAATGTTATTGGAGTTAACTGTTACCTGAAAACGATGACTAGTAGAGGAGTTATTTCTTAGTTAAGAAATAGGAAAGATACTAAGAGAGGGCAACTTGAGAGCCAAGAAAAGCAGAAAATAAGAAAAATTCCATCTCAACAAATCAGCATTATGTACAAATTGCTCAAAGAGGAAAAGTGTTTTTAGGTAGGATGGATTTGCTGTTGATATTTTCAAGATTGTAAAGCAAAGGTTGCCAACTTAAAGATAGAAAATGGAGGTAATATGGAGTGGTGGGATTGTGGCAAGCTGAAGGGTATGCATCTTATCTAAAACCCATTCACAAGTTGCAGTTGATGGCACAGTGTTTACTAGATATTCTGATTTTTTAGAAGCTAGATATGTGTGTGTATTTATGTAAAGCTTCAAATTATTAAGTATTGGTCACTAAATCACATTAAATCACCTGTGCAGAATGACCAAAACATTTGTGGGTGAAAGTTGGCCTATCACTTGCCAATGTGCTACCTATGTTTTAAAAGATGGCTTAGTTCCTGTCTTTTGTGAAATTTTTTTTATAGAACTGACCTCACTAGAGTTAATAAAGAAGACTCTAATAAAAAAAAAAAAAGATGTCTTTATAGGAATTGGTTTCCCTTTTTCCCCCCATGATGACTTGTCCTTATCCTTCAAACCAGGCTCACATGTCAACAACTTTAAGAAATTTTCTCTGAATCTTTCTGAAAATGTTTGTCATTCCCTCCTTTGTGTCACCTGAGTTCTTTGCACATGTCTGTTGTCATATTCATTCAGTTGGCAGCTTTTGTTTGTCTCTCTTCCTCCTCTGGCCCATGGGCATCTTCAGGGCAGGGACTCTCCTCCTCATCTCTGTAACCCAGACCCCAGCAGGGATGCTACTGATTTTCAAAGACCATTAGAGAAGGAGGCAATGACTAGCACACAAAACAAGGAGGAGGGTATTAAAGACTCCAGTTGATTAAAATGGTGGTTACCATAGGGGAAGGGGACATGCAGGTGGTTGGTGAGGGTAGTGACTGGACATTTGGTGATAGAGGTAGTGTGATATATATAGGTGCTGAGGAGGGAAGCTGTGAACCTGAAGCCTGTACAGTGTTGTAACCAGAATTACCCCCGTAAACAGTGTGTATGTTAATTGCTCTAAGAATTGGATTATTTCCATAATACATCAACAAATAATTACTCTCGACATCACTGAACTGCTCTTCTAACTTAAATTTATTTTCAATGGGTAACTTTAAGTGAAACATTCATTCTTTCTGTAACTATATATAAATATTTACTTTCCACACACACCAGCTAACTGGACTGAACAGTGATTACAGGATTTTTTTTGCAGCAGTTTTGCTACTTTACACCCTGCTGTTGCCAGTTAAAAACCCGGCAGGAGACAGGTGTTAAGCCGAAGAGTGAGGACAATAATAAAAAAGGCACAAGGGTGAAAAAAATGAAAAAAAAAAAAAAAAAAAAAAAGGCCAACAACCAAAGGGTAAAAATGGTAAAGTGTTGTATCAAGAAGTATCTTGAGAAATTTGAATTTACAAGGAAGTACAACAATGATACTTCATTAAAAACAATTGGAATTTAGAAAATCAGTTTAGGCTAGAGAGTCCATGAAGCAATGGAACTGGGAAAGTGTGCACAAAGAATTATACTCGACAGTGCAGCCTAGCACCTGGCGCATATTAGGTGTTCAATCAATTATTGTCCAATAAATCCAGTAACTATATGGATATACACGGACAAGTAAAGAATGGGAAAGGTAGGCTTAAGATGAAAAGACCCACAATAACGAAAAGAGGAGAATAAAACAAGAGATACAAAAGAATATTGGCTAAAAATTGATATAAAGTATGTAGATGTGGTGGACTTTGGAGTGTGAAGAATTGTAAATATTATAATACAAAAATATCCTTTAAAAATAAAATGCTCTTGGAGTTAAAAAAGAAATGATAGACTTAAGAATGCTTTGGAAATTGTAAAGTGCTAACCAAAAGGAGTTGGATATGAAAAATCTGACATCGCAGTGTTTACATTATTGGGAGACTATGCACATTGAAATATATGTCTTTGGTATATAAAGAAGAAGCAGGGAAATCTAAGGTTGTCTTTTTAGATTATAGGAGGGAGGCAGAAGTTTGTGGTAGCTAAAACTCAGTTGCATGTCCTATCACTTGCCAGTGGTGTGACTTTTTCTTCTCCGAGCCTCAGTTTCCTCTAGGAAAGAGAAGATAATGATACACACACCTCAGGGGGTTGTTGAGGGGATTAATTAAGACAAGGCCTGTAAAGCAACTGGCATGAAGCCTAGCATACGCAGACACTCAATAAATGCTAGCTGTTATTATAAACAACTTGACAGGAAAGTCAGGGAGCAGAGAAACTTAAAGCATCTCTATAATTACATGAATTGTGATGAAACAAGTTAAACTCTTGCTTGGTTTTCTTCTAAATTGGATTTTGTAAGCTAAACATGAATCTCTCTGTATCTGAGAGCAGTTGCTAGGAGAAACTGGCAAAAGGCAATAAAGTGGTGAACTCAGCCATTGTTCCTAAAATAAGTATGAAATGAGATGGGAGGCTTTGAGATGGCTTCTTTTCAGAGGAAAAAAACTTCCCAAATGAGAAGTCAGGCTAGGACACTGACGGGTCGATGGTGGGAGATAGTCAGAAGGAAGGGATCTAGAAGCCCAGCTTCTGCAAAATGCTGGCGCTGACCACCTTGTTGTGAAAAACGTCTAGCTGTGTATCACATACTCTTATTTATGGCACTATATTTTTATGTACCTTGGTAAAAGAATTTAAAGGGTAGAGCCTATTGACATGCATGCAAAATATATGGTTCATATAATGGGCAGGTGCATGGGAAGATGTCCACAAAGCTGCATTAGGATTGTTTGCTTTTGTTATTATTAGATATGTGAATCAAATATACTCATTTCCCTAAGACTATGTTTCCTATGTGTAAGATGAGACAAACATGATCTGCTTAAGAGGGTTATCACAGGGCTGAAATGAGATCTACATTACTTGTAAAAAATTTAGCATCCTAAGAACTCTGTGAATGGCTCATACTGATTGTTCTCATACAGAAGTAGGAAATATAACATACTTCATACAGAAGTAGGAAACATAACAGTCTCTCAAGTATTTGTGAGATGTTCTTAGGTATCACATCTATAAAATATACTTGTATTTTCATTTTTATACCCCTCTGTGTGATAGAGGACTTTTCAGTTTTTTATATTCAATTTTGCTTTATATGTTTTCATGTCAGTTTTTTTGTTGCTTACAAGTTTATAATTGCTATACCATCTTGATAAAATATAGTGAAACTCTCTCTATATACCTAATTATCTTTCTATGCTAAAAACTGAATGATCTGAAATAAAAAGGCTCAGTTTCCACAGTAAACCTGTTATCATCCCTTTCAACCATTCTTTAAAGCATAATTTTATTTAATTCATTTCGATGCAAGCATTTCACTTGGTTTTGGTGCCTAAGAGAACATTTTATTAAGATAAAATGTTATGTATTTTTGTAAACAATGAGTTTGTAGTTAATACATGCATTTCAGGGTGAGGGTTAGTTACTTTAGAAAGTAAAAGATATTTCTGAAACCTCTATTGTGGGGTGGGTAATTAAATCAATGAGGAGGTGGATTCAGGAGATTTATAAATCTCCTTTTGAATAAAGTGCCTCCATCCTCTTATGTGTATTATTGTGTCTACTTTTGCATATCTTGGTGGTAATCAGAAGACAAAGATTTGTTGTCTGGAAAATACTTTCTAAAACATTTCGTCAGCAAAATCACTACTCATGGTAAGCTCTTGGAACTGAAGACAGGTCTGTGAAAATAGTTCCAGCTGTGAGCAAGTTGCTATTATCTGCTAAGTAGCAACTTGAATTCTCAAACTAGTTACCTTTTGGTCTATGATTCTCTTCTAGATGCTGTCTATGGCATAAACCAAACTCTAAGTGACTGTTCTTTCTGTGGTGAGAAATATGGAGTAAGTAAAACCCTGACAGTTGCTAATCTCAGTTTCTCCCAAGAAAATCACAAAATACTTTTTATGGGGTTATTTAAATGAGTTACACTGATAATAAATAGTGAGGTTTACAAATATGTATCTGACTCCCTTTATTCACATTAAATATGGCAAGTGGATTTATTCTAGAGGTTGCAAAATCAAATGCTAAGTGTTTCAGCTGTTTAAATTCACCATGTTTCTTTTTTAATGAAAAACAGACAATACTGACCGACAAGAATGCTAACCAAATGATCTCTTCCAGCCTACCTTACAGAGGGCAGAGAAAGGATTATGCATATATTGCACATTGAAGCAAAAGCCTGTGTAGCTCACCTATTCCAAAGCATACACTTCTCTCAGCACACTTAAAATTAAATTCAAATCAGACTGTACCGCTTTTGCAAGTTTCACACCATGCTCGTAAGTGAGAGGTTTCTCCTTCATGTAGAGCAACCGGGCCAAGGTTTTGGGGTCATCACGGAGATCGATCTAGCAAAAAAGACACACATTATATACTCATTATATTTTTTAGATCTTATCAGATATTTTAAACTGATATAATAGAGTTTTTTTTTTCAAGGAAGCACATATACATACACATACAAGGAAGCACATATGTCATGCCTAGAAAGTAAAAGTGATTTCCTTGTAAATGCATCCACCCAGCTTTCCTTGTACGTTCTCACCCAGGGCAGTGATACTGGGGGTGATGACTTACTGACTCAAATGTTTTTAAAGTTTCCTATTTATTTCTACACCTCATTTACAGGACAGGCAAAAATATCAGTCGGTTATGTTACCTTACAGAAATGCCTCATTTGATCCCAAATTATATTATTCATGATTTAATAGTTTATTTCCTGACTCTGAATACACTTTCGGGGGCCTTTCCCAAATCAGATCATCAAGGAAACGAAGATCTGTTACCCATGGGGATATTACAACAAATGTGCTGCAGGCTCTGAAGGCAAGTCCAGAGGAGGAATTTTCCAAGGGTTTGCTCAAGGAATAAACATTAATTTCTCCCCTGGTAGAATGATGTTGCAAATAACATCTATGTTGGGATTAAGTTGGATAATTTAATTAAATATTTAATTAAATATTTTATGGTATCACTGTGTATATGAAGTCACACATTCATGGGTGTGTGTAAATTTGGGCACATAAAGGCTGTCGTCTTAAAGAAAAGTCAATATATTCATATTGTAAGGTACAGTTTATAAGCACATTGCTTAGTTTTACCAATTTGTTTTTAAGATTTATTTATGCGTACAAGAGCTGGGGTGCAGGCCAGGGGGGGCGGTGGCCGTGAGAGTATTCACCAGAGACAGAGTGGGGAGCAGAACAGGTGGATTAACTGAAATACACTGCGAAGGGGAGCAGTGGGGAGACAGGAGAGGTACACTGTGCCATGTTGGTCAGCTCCCTGGGCAGGGATCGAACTCATGCTGCAGTGGCTGCAGATAGCTTCATAGTGCTGAGACTTAACCCCTAGTGCCACCAGGGAGGCCCCAGTTTTACTAATTTCTATGGAGTTTTTTGGCCTTAATTGTTCAGTTTAGTGCCCGTCTATTATAAAACAGGCTCAAACCACCCAAAGATGCTTGCATGTCCCTCACATATTTTGGCTGCAGGGATCTGGGCTCCATCAATTTGGTCAAACATTGTTATCTGGAATTAAGGCAAAAGATTTCATTTAAACAAGTAATTATCTGGTAGACCAGAAGTATTAACTGTATTCTGATTTGGGGTAGGATGTGTTCATTATCTGTTTATATCTTCACTAGGATATTATTTTTCATTTAAAAGAAATTTTTTTTTGGTCAAGCAGAATGTAAAATGAAAAATAGAAAGTAGTGGCACTTGGAGCAGATAACAGTGAAGTCCTTCACTATTATTACTTTGGGATAGTAATTTGGGTTTTGATATAGCAAAAAATAAAATCCATTTTAAACTATAAAAAGTTGAAAATGTCTTTAATATATTTGTGCAATTGGCTTACTGTTGGGAATTCAAAGTATGAAACTGTTAATTTTCAAAACTTACCTTACATGCTTTTACAATGGCAGGTTTGCTTATCTGTTATTTCTGTTTTAACTTCCTAAGATCTGGAAGACCAAGGAGCTTAAAGGAAATAGGGAACACTAAATTTCAATCTTCCTTCTCTGGGAGTGTGATTAAGGCATTTCTTTCATATGTGCTGTTTTGATTGCCGGGGTCACTTTGACATTCACACCTAATTTGTGATTTTCAAGCAATAGTGGATTTTAGATATAAAACATTAGGTCATGTGCAATTGACATCTTTACCTCATTCCTTTGATTCAGGGCTAGAAAAGGGCACTATTTCCAAAATTACTCTGTTATTTAACAATAAAAATGGAAAGATTAATTTTTAAAGGCCATATCAAAACTTCCTGCTTCATTTGAAATAGCTCTACAGTCTTTTCAACTCTACGCTAAATAATCATGCAGATCTTAAGAAGTGCTGTTCTCAGAATTGCTATACCTGAGACCCTAATATACAGTATTTGACAGACTAGGATGTTCTGGAGATACCGACAAAGTCCCCTTTTCGTCCGCCCTCCCCGTGGCTCCGCCCTCCCCGTGGCTCCGCCCTCCCCGCCTCTTAACCTGGGTCCCTATGAGGACGTAAGGCACGTGCGGCATGCAGTCCCTCAGCTCCGGGACCCACTCCTCTTGGACGTTGTGGTAAGAGGCAGGGTTTACGACAGAGAAGCAGATCAAAAACACATCAGTGTTGGGGTAGGAGAGCGGCCTCAACTGGTTGTAGTCCTCCTGTGGGAAAAGCAAGGAGTTTGCACAGCTTGAGAAAGGTGGGTCCCCTGTGGTTCCAGGGGTGACCTGGGGAAGTTGTACCAAAGTGATATGTGACCCAGTCCCTTGCCGCACCCTGTCAAATGGTGTTTCTCTGTAAGCTAGGAATAGAGGGGCCAACGACAGGAAAACATCTTCACCTTGTGTCCAGAGGTTATGAATTATTCCTCCCCTTTTTAAAGATTTGTTTTTATTTATGCATACAAGAACTGGGGTGTAGGCCAGAGGTGTGGGAGGTGAGAGGATTCACCAGAGACAGGGTGGGGAGCAGAACAGGCGGACCTACTGAAATACATTGTTGAGGGGAGCAGCGGTCGAGACAGGAGAGGTCTGCTGCGCCCTGTGGGTTAGCTCCCTGGCCGGGGGTGGCTGGTGATATCTGGATAGTGTTGAGACTTTAACCCCTGGGCCACCAGGGAGGCCCTATGAATTGTTCCCTTTCAAGATGAACTTCAAAAAAAATTTTTTAAGTAATTTTGAACAGCTTTAGTAAGATAATGTACACACCATAAAACTCACCCAGTTCATGTATATTGTTCAGTAAGAATTATTGCAAGTTTCCTGTCACATTAGAATTGTGTTCTATTGAATATGGACTTAAATCAGTGGGCCACCTGTCAAGGCACATAAATGTTCTCCTTATACAATTAAAAAAGTGCACAATTTTTATTACCAGGTCATTGTTTGCTTCAAAATGAAAGCTATAGTCAGAATGAGATTTGTACCTTACATTGGAGTAGTAATTGATGGAATGTCTTTGCAAAATAAAATGAGAACAGTCTAAAAGTGAAAAAAATTATGATACTCTCAAAAACAATGCATGAAAGTTTACTTTAGAATAAAATAACTAAAATGCTGCCTTATTCCATCATTATTTTCACCAACTTCAGCGGTCCAGGCATTATTTCCTGCACTCACATGCATTATCTTGTTGAATTCTTACAGTAACACTAGAAAGATGGTACCATCAACATCCACATTTCATAGAAGACGATGTTAGGATTTAGAGAAATTCAGTAATAAATCAATGTCACAGAGCTATTAAATAATACGACCATTTACCTGAATTCAACTCTAGTTCTTCATTGCGACCATAATGTTTGATTCAGCTCAGAACTTGAGTGATAGACTAATCATTCCTTCAAAATTCATTTATCTTGGAATATGAATATAGACTTTTTACCCAAGAATTTAAGAAATGTTAGTGGGATATATTTCATGACTTGCAACTGCTTGAAATGACCACCAGATGGCAGCAGACACTACATATTTAAATCTGAAAGGCGAAACAAACTCCAACACAATGTGGAGCAATGCCACTATTAGGTGAGGTAGGCACAAACAATTGGTAGGATCATGTTTATTTGATTCTTTATTCAGAAGTTATAAAGGAATTATGTTTACATTAGGGAAAGGTTAGGAAGACCATGGGTTGCTGGACTGACAACTGTAGGTAGGCAGGTGAGAGCAGTTTGGTTTTTCGATTTTTTTTTACCCTGCCAGCAGGATTGCGAAGGCCCTCCAGCTGAGTGACTTCTGACTGTGTCCTCTATGGGGCTGCATCCTGCTCTGTATCCTGGATCTCTCTTCTGGGGTAAGTGCTGTGTAATTCCACATTAAAGAAAGTATTCATTGCCTACTGATCCTCTGACACAGTTAAGGTCTAACACTGTTAAGGTGGCTACATATGAACTATAGAAGTGAAGAGGAATTGGCAGTCCAGTGGGGGAAAGAAAGAAGGAAAGTGAGAATAAGGAAAATGATTTGTCTGAAGTGAGACAGGTGAAGTGTCTCTTGCTCTTTGCTAACGTGGTAATGTAGTGCTAGACTATTTAACTGACTGAATTGGAGAAACACAATCTCAAGGCCACAAGAAGCTTTGGAGGTGAGTTCATGCAGTGGGTCCCAGACACCACTTGGGTGTGTGTGTGTGTGTGTGTGGGGTGTGTTCTCACTCCCATCCAGCCTCAGGCTATGGGGGAAGGGCTGCACCGCTGCCTCATCTTAACAAGCCTTCCAGGTGCTTTTGCAGCTCAAGTATCAGAACCTCAAGTTATTGCGCTTCTGCCTCCCCTCAGCCAATTTCATAGCTTAAGAAATCAAAGTCTAGACACGTCTAGTGCTTTAGTGGGGACTACAGACCAAACATGTCATTGAAGATGGCTTATACCTGGGCTGGCCAGGCTTCCTTCAGCCCCACTGCTGGGGGCAGCTGGGGAGCATGGGAGCATGGGAGCAGTTGGGGGTTACTAAAAGGAAGCATCCCCTCAAAATAGACAGTGGGAGGTTGGGGTATTTGAATTTGTAAATTAAATATAATTTACCAGCTGGTAAATTATATGATGTCTTGCACTGGGGCACCTTTGGAACCCAGCTTAATGATCACAGGTTGATATGATGTAAAGGAGCCAAGAGCAGTGGCTGAACAGCCTTGATGATGTCCGAGGCTCCTTTTGACCTTAAAACCATGGCTAGAAGACAGGTGCTTGTGTGCCTCTTGAGACAACGTTTTAATCTAAAAGAACCTGGAAATGGGCTTGGGAGCTAACATGGATGCTGAGGCTGGCATGGGGCTGGCCGTGGGGGTTAAGGAGGGAATTGCAGGAGGAATGCTTTCGCGTGCTTTCCATCCGAGTCCACTGTAAAGGCAGGAGAGTGCTTGGTTTGAAGCCAAATCTAGAGCTTGGGGTGAGTGTGGGTGATGATTAAAAAAGAAAAGTTCAGTGGTGCCTCTGCATCAGACAGGCTGAACACCTGGTTTCTGAATGTGCCTGGAGTCATCATGGGGGGTGAGTCAGAGAAAACATTTAAAGCACCTGGGGATCTTGTTAAAGTGCAGAGTCTTATCTAGCAGTAGGTTGGGGCTGAAGCCCAAGAAGTGCATTTCTAGCAAGTGTCCAGGCGCGGCTGGTCCAGGGACCACATCCTGAGTGGGGAAGGCACACTCTAAATTGAAAATAGAATTCTGCTACATGTCCTCGCAAGGCTTAATGATGCTTCTCCCAGATTTTCAGTCTCATTTTCATTTTTCTCAGATGGATTCTCCTATGCGTCAGGCTTGGTTTCAAAAATGTGGACAGGAGCATAACATCGTGCCTACGAGCCTAGGGGCTAGGGAGGGACATTCTCTGAGTCCAATCCCATTCCTGCCGTTGTATGGGTGACCTTGGATGGGTTCTTTCTGCCTCCGTTTCTTTATCTGTAAAATGAATTTGATGGCAGTGGCAGTGCTGGTCCCCTAGATGGTTTATAAAAAGTGCTGGTCTCATGCTAATATTTGTGGGCCACTTAGTTCAGTGTCATGATCATAGTTAAGTTTTTCAGTGGTGAAGATGGGATGGGATCCTCCATCCCATGTCAACAACAGCTGCAGGTCCTGCCCTCACTGGCGAGCAGGGCTGAGTCTGAAATTAACTTGTCCTAAATTAAGCAGTAATGAGACCCAAATGTTTGCAAACTCTGATTGCACCTCTGAGTCAATATCCCCGCAGCTCAATTTTTCATAATTTGGGGAGAAGATCAGTCTCTACGGTTACTTTTACCAAAAGCTAGTCGTGTGAGCATTTTTTTTCTAATCCTCCAAATTGCACATTTCTAAAACCACATTAAGATACACGTGAGCAAGAAAGGTTGAGTAGCTCATTGAGGAAAAACATTTATTTGGAGGTTTTAGGCAAAGTTTCCATAGAGGTTTGATGCCAGATTCTGTGCTCCAGATGGCCCCACAGAATCAGCCAAAAGCAAAGGGGAAGGTGCGTGTCCTTCCCAGCGGATCTTGGGTTGCCACTAATGAACCCCAGCTGTTCTTGCCTCCCTGCCTATTTGCATGGCTCTTCAGCTTTTCAGGGGAAAGGTGCCTTAACAATCAGGACGTGGCGAAGATGTGCTGCGTGCGGCCCTGGCTGAGAGAAGGGTGCAGTTGATGGCCTTCCTGCTCCCACGCTCCAGCTGGTGACAGCTGAGCTGCTGTGAGCTGTGGTTTTCCTGTGACACACTATTCTGTGCTGGCCCACATGCACAGTCCCTGAGAGACCTCGGGGCTTTACCCTGCCGAGAAACCAGGCTCGAGAGACTCTCATTCCTCCTGCCAGTGCTGCTGACTGTCACTTTTGCAAGTACTGCCTTTAAGCTAAGAGGCCACGACCTAAGCAGGCTTTGCCCACATTGCTCGGGCAAGTGAGTGCCATCGAAAGAGGAGACAAGGTGTCCTACTGCCCTGGCTGACCCCATTATTGGCGGTGGCAGTGGGCTGGGAGGACTCCTGGCTAGAGGGGAGAATGTCCCACCCCATCACCCTGCTCTCCACTCGGCCTCTCATGACACACTCTAAACAAACTGGCCTGCGAGTACATCATGGAAAAGTCAGTTTGGCGACTCTTTGTAGCTGAGCCAAAGAACTGAGTCTAGAGAGTCCTTTCAGAGAGACTTTCACACACTACTAGGGGCATCTGTGTACGGCATGAGTTGGCGTGACTTAGCAGATCTGGCCTTCAGGCTGGGTCTCATTGCCTCCCTGGTGCAGGCAGAGGGCTCATGTGTGCTCACCCGCTGAAAAATCCCTCGCTTAGCTGCTTAACCTGATGATTGGATTCTCCCACACACGAAGCAGAGTGCAGATGGCTCTCAGAGACTCCACTCCAAGTCCACATGTTAGCTGGTGTCTGGGGTGGGGGAGGGAGCTAGAGCTTTCAGATCGCTGCCATGTGTGCAGGTGACTCCATTAGACCTTGTTTTTGGTGAGGGCCTGGCAGGCTGTGAAGGGATGGGAGCATGTCTTAGGCAAGGCAGGTGGGGCTGCAGAGTAGGGGAGCCAGTCTACAGGTTCTATCCAGGGCTGACTGAAGGCCAGAAATAATGAATTCCCAAGACTTTACCTTTCACAGCACACAGGTATCTCCAGGTTGTTTTAGTCAACTCTGACCCACCCAAGCTTTGCTCAAGATAAAGTCAAGGGGCATGACTTCTTAGTTTATTTATGTATGAAAATGGGATTATTCGCGGCAAGATGGAACGGTAAAGCTGGATTCACAGACTTCATTCTTTTTATGTGGTTCTGGAATGAATCAGTTTTGAGCCTGTCTCATTAGGAACTCTGGCCAAATAGGTATTTTTGAATTAGTTATATATGTTCCTTAGCTGTGTTACCTTAGCAATATTTGCCAGAATATTGCCGAGGAGGGTAGATGGTCCTACTTGGGGCTGGAAATGGAAATTTTGGGACCATGCTGACAAATTAAATTCCTTACTAAGCCTTGTTGACAGAGCAGTGAAGCTTGGGTAGCCCCTGGGGTCATGGTGATTTCCCCTCCATCCTTCTGATTTGTGCTCCCGCCACCAAAAACTCTGGAGGAGTGTTTCTCCAATTACAATGTGCCTACTGGTCCTCTTAAAATGCAAGTCCAGAGTCAGTGGTCTAGGGATGGGCCTGAGATTCTGCATTTCTAATTAGCTCCCTGGTGATGTTGATGCCACTGGTCAGGGGTCACATTTCTAGGGGCAAATTTCTAGAGCTGTGCTTCTTAAGGTATGGTGTAGAGGCCTACAGCAGCAGCACCAGAAACCTGGCAGAAATGCCAGTTCTTGGGTGCCATCCTTGGCCCACACAATTAGAAGCTCCGGCGGTGGAGCCAGCAGCTGGGGTTAACAAGGTCTACAATTGTGAGGCCCCCTGTTGTAAAACATGAACTGCATGTCCTCCTGCTTTTGTGTTGCATAGCCAAATAGTGTATTTAACAATCCTTTACTGCTGAAAGGTTTCCATTGGGTCTAGTCTCAAATCCTTTGCTTAATTACTGTGGTTCTCTTAGGCTTTCTTAGGATTTGGGGCCTAGAAGCAACCTTATATGTGTTCTGATTCCTGCTCCTTATGCTTTATGTTCCCCTGTGAACCTTGCCCAACTCTGAGCTTTCAGAGTAGCTGGAGGACGACATTAAAGTGCAAATTAAGTCAAAGGAATATCCATAGCCCATTTGTGCCTCTATTTTATCACTGCTCTCACGTTCTTGTGGCAGAGGTTTGCGTCATCCTGCTTTCTTCAACTTGGAGTTTAAAGATGTATTCACACAGCCATGGAGCTTCAATTCCTATCCTAGTATACTTAAAAATTTTATTATAAAGGACAGAGCAATAGAAGAGAATAATTAAACTCTAGAAGAGCTTTTAAACAGTTTTATTGGATTTGAAATTAAATAGAGGCTTGGGGAGGTTGTTCTGGGGGCAATTAATACACAGACGCTGACAATCATCTTGGATTGCCACAGAAGAGGGGAGACCCGAAGGGGCATGAGGGGTGCAGAGAGCTCTTCAGAAGGCGAGGGAGCAGGGGTTTCAGAGCCAGGCAGCAGTCCTCACTGTACTCAACTTTTCAAACTGGATTATATTCTAAAACTGACTTTGGTGGAGGGGGAGGGTGTCAATCTTTTCTTTTTCAGGATGTAAGTTCCTGATGAATGGGGACACCCCAATGACTATGTGATTGAGTGAGAGTAGGCAACTCCAGCTGAAACAGCAGTACCCCTCCATTGCTGGAATGGCTTCCAGTGGGTGGGGCAGCCACATATGAACTGTATTGAGACCCTTGTACCTTAGACTAGAGGAGCCAAAATGGTTTTTCCCATTTGGGT
The DNA here is from genome assembly GCF_014898055.3 of Talpa occidentalis. Taxonomy (NCBI): domain Eukaryota; kingdom Metazoa; phylum Chordata; class Mammalia; order Eulipotyphla; family Talpidae; genus Talpa; species Talpa occidentalis. Next base: position 70,867,615 of record NW_023601104.1, on the reverse strand, counting down.
ATCTGGGGGCATCGTTTTCTAGTCATGCATTTTGGTACAGACCATCCCCCAGCTCTTGAGAGTAGCTGACCAAAACAGCCATCTGCCTAGGAGGCAAAACTGGACGCTTTTAAGACCTTTAAGTCTGGTGTTAGATTTTCCAGGGCCTCCATTGCCCAGGCCTGCCCAACCCTAGTCTTTGATGTCCCGCGGATATTTATACAGTGATCCTTGCAAATGCATACTGAAATCCCAAAGAGAATTCTAGTTATTATTTTTTCCAGTATAGAACTTTCAAGTTGAGCAAAAAGACATATCTCCAGATAATTGTGAAAAAGGCCTAGACAACTGCATAACTACAAATAACAATTACCAGGAAATGCACAGTGGGAAAGCGTGCAGGCTAATGCACACTCCAAAGGACTTATGATGTATGAATTTGGACAGACTGAACAACCCGCTGATTTTGACCTAAATAAATCACCCAAGACATATGGTAATAAAAGCTCTATCCAAGAAATTGGGTTACCGCCATCAATTACTTAACCACTTCCCTTCCGGTCCATGAACTTGTAAGATTAGAACCTTTTCATAGTAAAGTGTGAGCTGTGAGGAAAGAAAGATAAGCTGGCACTTTGACCCTCAAGGTTGTACATGCTAAATGATTAAGTATTGAGAGTTCTAGTCCATTGCCTTATATTATGGGTCAGCCAGGTTCTCCAACTTGAAGAAACATTTCTAATTGAGTGAGGATATTTCAAGAATCTTAGTGAATTTAGAGTTAACCCCTAGTTATTCTAGGGTTGACCCTTACTTTTGGAAGACATCCAGAATCCTGAATTTTCTTCCTTTTGAAACTTAGTCCATCTTATTCCTACCCACTAAAACCCTATCCTGTAGCTCTTTTTGGACCTTTATGCAGCATGTCAGACAATTAAAATAAAGGTGGGCAAGGGATATAACTAAAAAAAAATGGGTGAAACTCAAATTTTATGAAATTGAATTAGTAATCCTTAATTCTGGAATTGGTATGAGTGGGAAGAAAACTCTCAGCCAAAGATGTTATTTTGGTAATTCATAGTCATCAATGAATGAATGAGTCATTACTTGCCTTTCAACACCTTGAATAATACAATGATTTAATTTTTTGTAATTATAAATATTTTTGAGATATTAAGGATGTGCTTTTGGTTGTCATTCAGATAGACAATAAATTTGCCCCAAATAACCAGAAGAGGTAACATTTAAACTGCAATTCCCCAAATGCCTAGCTAGGTAGATCACTCTCCCTCCTCCCAAGCCCTTAATGAATCAAGATAATAAAGATGTACCTGTCCTGCTGTGTCATACAGTCCGAGCAAGTGTTGCTTGCCTCCCACTGTCACAGTCACTAGAGGAGAAGAGAAGGGTACATTAATGCAAACTTCAATCAGCAGGCTCCCCATATCTCCAGGCCAACATCTCCCTGGGCAGCAGGAATATGTGTGTGCCTCACCCATGCAGATTCTAAACCAAGTTGACAGCATGACTTCCAAATGAATGGTGACTTGGGCTACATTGAGAGCAGACAGGCTGAACCGAGTGCACATTTCTTAACCAAGGTACAATTTATTATAGGGACCTCTTGGGCACCCTACACTGCTCTTTGATCTTGATGAGGTGGGGATACCATGCTTCTCAGGATGCTGACCCCTTTTTAGCTTAGGGTATTTTCTTCTTTGGTTTGGTTTGAGCCCTTTTCAGGATAAAGAATTGCTAAGTAACATTGTTGTTAGAAATCTCTGTTTTTGTCTTTCTTCAAAGTGTTAATAAAACCCTGACAACAAAAGATATGAACCCACCGACATATTTTATGGTCTGTAAGGCAAAGCTCATAATGAAAAAAGAAAGGCTTACCATTAATTTGAAGTTCTATTTTTTAACAGAATATTCTTGTACTTTAGTGGATTCATTACAATTATGAATCTTAGCTGCAGAATGAGAGGTTGTTCAGGTTTAATTTTACATACCTAAGGGGTGTATAGAGAGTGAAAAGTAGAGAGTTTGATTTACCCAGCAGGATTACTGCTTTGCCGAACAATTGTGTCCGAACGTGAGAAGTAATAAAGGGATCCCAACCACTCTGTACATGTCTGGAAATGAAATAAAGTCTCGACTTGCAACTAAACTGAGACTGAATAGATCAAATGCAAGAGTAATACAATTCTCTTGGTGACTGGAAAGAGCAAATGTAAGTTTCCAAAAAAAAAATAAAATAAAATAAAATAGCCATCTCTTCTTGGAAAAAAAGTAAAATATGAGGGAAAATGTGATTTTTTTATTCAGTTGATTAAAAAATGTGCCAGTGTAATGTAAAGATGATTTTTGGTTCTTCTGACCATGGGCTGTGCAGGAAATTAAAGTTATACTGAAGAGCAACCTTTTATAGCCCTGCTTCTCACCTATGCCAGCCAGCTCCTCTGGGCAGCTGCTCAGAGTTGCTGATTTCTTCCTGATTCTACTTTTACTTGTTTTCCGAGTTTCATGGGCTACGTGCATGCAGAGTACTTCTTAATGGCACATTCTTTGCCAAGCACTTGTGTAAACGTACTGCCTCCCTAGTTAATGGGAAAAAATTTTCTAATCTACTCAGATTAATGTGTTCAGTTTGATAACACGACTGTAGCTACTCAAGATGAGCTTTTAAATGTGTATTTCTAAGTGGAGACCCCAGGTCCTCCGACACCTGGTGACAATGCTGACAGACAGCATTTGAACATTTTTCTTTGGTCAATCAGGCTCTCAATGGAAATGAAGGTGAGACAGCATGGCCTAGAGCTCTTTGTCCTGTTACATTTTCCTCTTCCTGTATGCTTTGGGGCCAGTCAGATTTCCTGAAATCTGTCTGAATGGTCTCTTTAAAGACCAATTCACTGCCTAGTCACAGATCAGGAATGAAGGGAAGAAGTCCAGCCATTACAACATGGAATTTCCTGCCTCTGTAAGCCCAGTGCAAGCAGCCAGGGGCAGCTGTTTCTGAGACCCCCCTGGGCCCCTCCCACCAGCTACAGGCTCAGGGTCATCTGTGGAGGCAGCACTAGGAGCCAAGTCATCCTCATAGACCCGCTGGGCACTTTTAATATGTCTAAGCAATGGCTCTGACCTTTTCCCCTGGAGCCCTGGAGCCCCTGCTCAAGTTTTCTCCAGAGAACAACCTCCTTTCCCTCAGGCCTCACCCTTTTCTCCTTTGGCAGCTTTGCATCCAGGGAATTTTACTAGGCTGGAGGCAAGAGCCAGTTCAGGAAGGGGTGAGGTTACCTAGATCATCTCTCTATCCTCCCCTTCCTTGACTGCTCAGTGGGTTTTTGAACTATGCTCTGTGTTGGGAGCAGGAAAACCAGATACAGTTTCTCCTGCCTTGGAGAGTGGAAACGGGGGGCTTACTGGCAAAGCCTGGGCAAGGGGCATTGCAGGAAACCCTATAGTAGGGCAGTCTGGAGGGTGTGGGAGCAGGCGGTGGGGGCATTCCTGTGTGTCCATGCATATACATAGATACGTGTGTGTGCGTGTGCGCATGTGCGCTGGTGGGACGTTAGCATATGCAGCAGGGGCCCTGCAAGAGCAAGGTCAGAGAATTTCTGGAGGAGATATCAGGGCTGACTCCCTACGATGGCCAAGAGCTACCCAGAGTGCACTGGGGAGGGAATTGGTAGGTCTCCGGGTCTCCAGGGTGTGCTGGGAGAGACGGTGTTGCAGAGCTGGGCATGCAGGACTGAGCTACCATTGGTCTTTTAGACTTTATTCTGAAGGGTTTAAGTTATGAAAGTCCTGAATTCTACTTTTCCCCAAAGACAGTAAAAGAGAAGGAATTAAGATGATTTCTTTGGGTGAAGGCAAAATGTTGGGAGGAGAGGGGATGACATTTTGGGGGTGGAGGCCACATGGACTTTCATTTTGGCCGTGTGCTGGCTGTGTACTGCGTGGGGGCCAGCCCTGCTGGAGGGATCCCGAAGGAAGGGTTAAGGGTGTGTCCCTGTCTCTGAAAATCACTTTTATTCCCTCTTCACTGCCATTCATTCTCCCATTTTATCAGAAGGAAGATAATGGATCATACACAGTTGATCCCAGAGAACACCAAGGAACAGCCAGAGACAGAGCAAGTGTTAATCACATGTCGGGAGGTGTACACAGGGCTTTGTTAGTCCTCATCTGGCACTAGTAGTGGGTGCCTTATTGCTTGTCAATCTCTGTCCTGTGAGGCTCCCCAATCAAGTTGCAATAGCACAGAAGGACGTTATACCTTCAAATGCTAATAATAAATGTAGTCAGGTAAACATAGGATCCTTGAATTCAGATGATTCTGTGTTCAAATCCTTTCTTTGCTATTCACCATCTGCATGATCTTTGGAAAGTTCTCTAACATCAATTCCTTCTTTTTTCATTTGTTAAAAATAGGGATAACATCACCTACCGAAGATAGTATGGGGGGTGGGAGGAAATTAAATTAGCAAGTGCCTGGCACACAACCTGGTCCACAGTAGGTGCAAAACAAATGTTACTAGTCCTCTTTCAACAAATTGTTTACTGAACCACTCAACTTAGGGCAGGGCCTGTCTGTCTTGCTGACCACTGCATGCCCAGTGTACATTAACAAGCACAGAGTGATTTTTAGTATTTGTGAATTACTAGTTACTTTCTATTACAAATGAGAGGCATTTTGATGTATACCTTATATCTCCCAATGGACAGGAAAACCCTTGAGGGTGGACTCCAGACTCCATTCCCCTGTGCCCACCCACTAGGAGGCAGCTCAGTTCCTGGCATACATAGTCAATGCTACATACACGGTATGGAAAAGGAGCACCAGGGGCAACACATGCACAAGAAAGTCCTTCAGAATGAGCAGAGCTGAGGCTTGAGGCTCCCTGGCAGGGACATGGACTGCTGGGAAGCGCCTGCAGCCAGCAAATCTGCCTAGCAGACCATGGTCAGGCTAAAACTCCCTCTCACCTTCTATTCTTGGAGCTATTAGTTGCTTTTTTTTTTTTTTTTTTTGCACTTAGAGAGGTTTCAAAAGACAGTGGGTCAAATGACCTAATAATGGCTCAGATAGTTTGTACAATAAAGTGTGAAAAGTTGTCAGTGGCCTGTGAAGTATGTAAAATGAAGGCCTTTGCCAGCTTCACTCAGCTCTTTGCCTCCCTGTGTTTTCTTTGTGCCACTGGAGTGGTGAGTTTTTATGCTTTGGAGTGAGTTGGGAATGAAATCTAAGTCATGGGTTTGCTCCTTGGAGGGTCACTTCATTTCATCCAGAGAGAACATTTCCCAGGCAGGACCTGAGTTACTCTCCTCAGCATTTCTGTCACCTCACAAAACTGTCATTTGCAAACCCAGCTGAAGATGTGTTGGTCATTCTGTGTAAGCCAGCTGGGAGCAGCGGTCCAGTCCATCAGCGGCCCTAGGAACCTGGTTCAAAGCCTCTTCCTTGCTGTGTGGTGGGCTGGCTGTCCCCATTGTCAAGAGCAGGCTTTTGAAGTCAATATGATGAATCTGTATAATCCTGAGAACTTTAGTGGTGGAAATGCCAGGCCAGTTAGGGAGACTTCAAGTGCCTTTCCGTTTCTCTTAGCACATACCCGGCTGACTGCGTCACTCAAGTTGAGTAACTTCTATTTGGCAGGGAAGATGAGGGAGACCTGACTGTGTGTGTGCATGTCATTTCATAAAAGTGATGTTTTGGAGGAAGACATACTGGATTCAGGATATAGAAAGAAATAGAATTTTAAGAAACTTAAAAGCATAATTTTCATGCAAATAGAGGCTGAAGATGTGTGAGAGATATATTAATTCATTGTGAGTGATGGTAAGATGCTAAACCTGTTCAAAGAACATTTTGGGGAACTGTGTATTTATAGGTATTTCAAAAGCAAAATGTTTGGATAAGCTAGCTAGGTTCAACTGAAAACTTTATTGTCCAATGGAAGAGGAAGTCTTTGGTGTTCCCTTTTCTACTTAGTAGGAATTATTTGCATTTCTCCCCAATGGGATTTGAAGTTAACATGCAACTTTAGAAAGTTTAAGAAAGTAAACTTAGTAAAAGTTTAAGCTTTAAGTTGATAGCAGAATCAAATAAAGGTATATTTTCCAAGACTATTACTCCTCGGGGGTTATTTATTAACCACTGTCTCAGTGACATTGAAAGGATGTGCTACATACTCTTGGCCTTATGTCCAAGTTTCAGGTAATTTTTTTTAATGTCTTTTTCTTAATGTCTGCACTGTGCTGCTCATTTGCTGAGATGTTGGGTAAGTCACTGGGTCTCTCTCACCTGTAAAATGAACAAATCATGTTTACCCTAAAGGGACAGAAAAGCTCTTATATAAGCTGTTCAGAAGTCAGGGATAATCATCACGAGTTTGTAAACCCAAGCCCATGACCACTCACAGGAGCTTGGCCACTCTCTCTTGACCACTCTGTCTTGACCACTCTGTCTAGCTAAGGGACAGAGAGTACAAATGAAAACTAATTCGGACTCCCATCCTGCTTGCTGACTGCATGTCTTCAGCAGCCCCTGCTGACCTTTGCCCTCTTTGAATGGATGCTCATCCCTGCTGCTTTCGTTCTGAAAGATTTGTCTGCAATAGTGATTCACCTAGCTCTAGAATCCTCTCTTAGAAACTGCTTGTGTGTATTTGTGACTTCTTATCCTTAACTTGCCAGTATCAACTTGATTTTAGGTTTACAAACGGTGGTACACTTTACAAGGTACCAACTCAGAAGCACTTGGAATGAGTTTCCCCTTAAGCTGAGTTAGAAAACAATTAGTATGAATAAATAAAGGATCAATTTTCATCATTATGAATGGTGGTGAATGCCTTCCTGCTGGGGTTCCTCCTTCCAATGTAATGTGTTTTTCTTAATGTGACTTTAAATCCTTCTCCCCTATCTGCACCACCAACTCCCACCTACCAACTCATTTCCCTTCTTTGTAGACTGCCTGTTTGTAGGGTAAATAGTTTTCAGGCTTTCTGCTTCCCACCATAAGGATTGCCCTTCCTGATGGGGTACCCTCAGTTTGGAGGGCGCCAAACCGTTATGGAGCAGCCCTGATATATAAAAACAGGTTGACTGGCTGTGGGTCCTCACCCGCATGCTTAAAAGGGACTTATTAATACTCCACTATAGGCACACACAAAAGGTTAATAAAAGGTTTATTTACAAGGGAAAGGGAAATGAGGAAATGTACAACTCAGGGAGAAAATAGGGAAATAAAGTCTTTAATGCGTCCTACCCGATCCGCTGACCTGGAAACCCAAAGGCACTCTGAGAGCTGGCAGAGCGCTGCGAGCTGGTGGAGAGCCAAAAAAAGGGAAACTCCCAAAGCCCATGTGTCTGGTTTTATACCAAACCTGGTTGTTTAACCCCACCCTCAGGTCCCAGCAACCTTCCCTTTGGTGGTGATGGGATTTGTCTTTCCCAATGTCCTGATGGCTTTGGTCTGAAGTGGGGGTGGAGTCCACAAAGCCTGTATGGAATTAGCTTTAGGACATCCTTTTCCCCCTAACAATTACATTGTTGCAAGCTGTCTTGTTGACTTCTGTGGGCCATGGGAGGAGTATCGAGATAGTCACCCAGAGAAGTGGAAGCAGAAGAGGCAGGAGAGAGAAGGGGAGAAAGAAAACTGGAGAAGCCCAGAATGAAGACTTGCTGGGGGTTGGAGGCCTGTGGGCCTCCTGGCCACCCCCCCTCCATCCCTGCCTGCCATGTACCTGTTTGCCACACTATATGTAAAGATCAATAAAAGCCTGAGAAACCCACTGAGGGTTCCAGGACTCTCCTTTACCCATCTGCAGGATTAGAAAAACCTGCTCTGTGCCGGTCCTGCCCCTATACTGTTATTCCCTGAGGAGCAAAGTGGTGGTGGTGGTGTGTGTGTGTGTGTGTAATAAAAGTTGTTCAGGGAAGTAACTTATTTGATATACTGGCATGAGGTTGAGTTTCTGTAGCACAAAGACTAAGGAGAAAAACTAAACAGGCTTCCTGAGAATCCATTAGGACTCTGAGCTTGGGGCTTTCTTTTGTTAGGTCTGTGTATTTCTTCTATGATAATGAGAGTCCCATTGGAAGAGGCTAGCACATGTCTGCCACACATGTCCCATTCCTGGTGATGCCTCTTTTCTTCTCAGCTCTGCCTATGGTAATGGGGCTTGTCCTGTAGTTGTACCATCCTGGATCCCCAGGCTCACTGTGTATGGACTCTGGCACCTCAAGCAAGTCACAGCTTCCCTAAATCTTGATTTTCTTATTGGCAAAGTTAAGTTTATTTGAGGAGCAAAGGAGATCACTAATAGGAACATTTTGTATGCCAAAGCTTATGTAAATGTAGGGTGGAATCCCTGAGCAAATGACTTCTCAAATAACAATACCTTAGGGAACAGTTTCCTGGGATGAAGTTGCCCTAGTTCTAGCTGTGAGGTGGGTATTAGAAAAGGTCTCCCTTTGTCAGCGCTTGTTTCATAATGCAAGAGGAGGAGGAGAAGGAAGATCCTGCCCAGTGCTGAGATGCTTGGATCAGATTGGGGATGAGGCCAAGTCAATTATTCCAAACATCCACATTCTGGAATTTTAGAGTTTTGCTTGGCCTCCTCCTTCCTTCCTCAACAGCCATTTGGTCTCCACATGCTGCCAGTTCTTCCTAAGTATCTTTAGAATCTGACTTCTCTTTACCTTCCTTGTGGTTTTCCCTAAGCAGCTCCTCACCCCTGACTTTTGTCACTGCCACCAAGGTTCATGCAGGCGTGGTTCCCAGTCATCTCCAAAATAAGATTAAAATACCTTTCAGGAATGTACAAAATCCTGGTAATCAACCCCCTGGTTACCTTTCCAGCTTTTTTATTTTTTACCCTCCAGCAACTCAAACTCTTCAAATCTATGATGCCCACAATGCCTTTGTTTAAGCTACTCCCTGTAGAACTCTGTAAAAGAAGGTAGCTATTGAGGCATGGGGGAATAAATATTTAATTTTGACTTGGTGATCTAAATGTTTCATGTAGCTCCCAGGGGGGAGCCAGTTAAAACACAGATTCCCTGGTTTCACATCTGAGATTCTAAGCCTTTTAGGATGGGGCCCCAAAGTCTGCATTTTTATCAAGTGCTCCAGGAGGGTAATTTAGAGCTAAGTCTCAGTTTGTCATTTTAAGATGAGGATAATAATAACTTGATCACTCTATGTATTCCATCTGTTTTTGGTAGGTTTTGTGACTATTAGAAAGGTTAATATATGAGAAAAAGCTTAACGTTTATAGAGTGTCACACTGATATTTTGTAGATCACATCTGACACACAATTCAGGAACAAAGCACTGTGTATATAACAGCACATTCCTCTCCTTGTCTAGAAATAGTCACTCAGGCAATTCAAACACCTAGGTGATGATAAAAGTGGAATAGTGTGTTCCTGTCAAGAATTTTCAAAGAATTATTAGGTTCATAAAAATTCTATCAGGTACCAGCTATAACTAGTTAGAAAATATGATGGAAAAGATCCTTTTCACAATAACAACAAAAACCATAAAGTGTCTAGTAATGTGCAAGACCTTTATGAAAAAAGGCAGACAAAAAATATTTCGTTGAGATACATAAAAAAAGACAAATGGAGAAACAGCTCATGGGCTTGTGTGGGGAGCTCTAAACTGTAAAGATGTTAGCCTGCCTCAATTTAATAAGCTTAAAGTCATTCCAAAAGGATGCTTAAGTTGGGAAAATGACAGCGTGATGATAGAGATTATATGGAAAATTAAATTGGTGAAATAGCTAATAATTAAAATAGTGACAGTTAACTGTGTTACTATATACTACCATGTATTATAAGGTTATGCTAATTAAAGTAGTATAGCACCAGCCTAGAAATCAATGGAACAGAAGAATCTCAGTCAAAGGGTCTATGCTTTGTATGTGAGTTTCGTATATTGTATTTGTATGTAATTGGCTACTATATTTGTAGGCAATTGGCTACTATTTGGGAATAAAGAAGCACTTGGAAAATATAAATAAAATGAAGAAACCCATAAAAAAGATTTGACCTTAAAAAAGGAAAGAAAGGTAAATAATCAGGGAAAAATGGTCACAATATATGAGGGTCAAAGAAAGATACTATCTTTGATAGGTAATGGTACTTTCCAATCCAAAGGCATAATTAAGTCAAAAGAAAAGAAATAAAAATGATGGACATTTTACAAATAAATTAGTAGTCAATAGACATGGGATTAAAAAATATTTAAGTTAAACAGGACATGACCATTGGTCTATCAGTAGAAAGATGAAGATGCAGGGTCTTCCTGGTGGTGCCAGGGTTAAGTCTTGAACTATCAAGCTGTCACCAGCCACTGAGGCCTGAGTGGCCTGAGTTCAATCCCCTGCCAGGGAGCTAACCCACATGGTGCAGCAGACCTCTCCTGTCTCACCCGTTGCTCCCCTCAGCAGTGTATTTCAGTAAATCTGCCTGTTCTGCTCCCCACGCTGTCTCTGTGTGCATATATAAATAAAAATAAATCTAAAAAAAAAAAAACAAACACAGATGAAGATACAGACACGCATACACTGCTGGAGAAAATGTAAATTGGTTCAAATTTCCAGGCAAACTATTTGGTAACATAGATCAAAAGCCTAAACATGGGTCTACCTCTGACTCAGCAGTCCTAATTCTACAGTGCAGTCCAAGGAATAATCATGCAAGCACACAACAATATATACAAGTGAGACTCTTCACCACAGTAGTGTTTTTAATGGCTAACTGCTAGAAACAATCTGAATACCCAATAATTGGGGATTGATCATTAGCTATGATGCAACCTTATAATGCAACCTTGTAAAGAATATTGAGGAATGTGATAGAATATTGAAGATACATTATCTAGATAGTAGAAGATAAAATTATGCATTTAATATGTAAAAACATTTATAGAAAACACTCTTTTTTTGATATTTGTTGCCATGAACATGTAAATCGGGAAAAAATATTTGGTGTTCAACAATTGTGGTTGTTAAGTTGTTATTACTGTTACATACAGATAGTATTACATGTCACCTAAGTTGCTCCCTACTGCTTAAATTCTATCCTTTCTTCTAGGTACATTCTCTGATTTTGTCCTGGGCTTATCCAGATTTATTTTACGTGGTAGAACCAAGTTTAGGTGTTTACAAGAGGATTATGGGATGAACAATCCTGCTGCAGTGGAGATATATAAACTGTGTCTTGCAGAACAGCCCGTCTTTTTCAGAGAGTTATGATAAACCATTAATGCTCTACCTACACCTGATTTTCTAAGTTGCTAAGAAAATATTGTACATTTGAGGATGCTGGAATCTGCCAAAGTATATTAGTTGTAAACTGAAAAAAGTATATAAGCTGTAAAGATAACAGCAGCAAATTGGTTCTAAATATAGGCCTTTACTGACAATGTCTAGGCAGAGTGAAGTAAACTCTCCCGGTGAGGATTTAGAGCATGTCTTTCTGCTTGCAATTACTTCTTTTCCAAAGTTAAAAGATAATTTAAAAAACATTAAGCAACTTTTCTCTGTCCTCTACTTTGGTGTATGGTGGTATCCTAAATTATATTTACTTGTCTGCCTCTTTGTTATTCCGATTACTACAATTTTGTGTATTTGTGGGTTTTCCCCTTTATAGGCGCCCCAGAATAGGGGTTCTTTTCAGGTAATAACTTTATTTTTCACTTCTTCATTCAAGTAATAATTTTATTTTTCACTTCTTCATTTTCAGAAAATATTAATACTTGCTGGTTAATTAATGAGCAAAGGAGGATGTATATATGACAATTTGAGATGACACAGTTCTTGGATTCTTTCTGCAATAAATACCAGCAAGACAATTATTTTTAAGTATATTGTCCGAGTAAGACCTTGTTCATGTATTTTTCCCCAGTTGTTCCCCCCAAACCATCTAAAATCAAAATATAATTTTGGGGATGCTTATTAGCAACGTGAAGTAAATGGCCAGCCAGTCCTCTTGAGAAGGCCTCATAGCCAGTAAAGGGACTCACTGAGTGCTTGCTATCCTCAGAGACTGTGGATGTATCGTCCCTCATGGCTGCAAAGAGACCTTGTTCATGCTTGGCACCTGGGGTTAAATGGGTAACTGGATCAGTTCTCTGAGACTTGAATACTTATTCTGAATTTTACTGTTAGGCTTTAGTCAAGGTGTAATTACTCTGATAGAGTGTGCATTTTAAAGGATTTCAAAATTGTAACAAATATAAGTGGGGAGCCATATATTATGTTCTCCATGTAGTTTCACATTCAAGGACATACAACACTAACAACCACAAGTCCTTAGAAGCCATTCTGACTCTGAATGAAGATAAGGACATCAAAGGTAGATTCAAACCAGAAATCACAGCACTGCTTCAGATCAACTTCTCAGCATTTTTTATTGTCTAACACAGCCCTGAAGTTGTGCCCTTACCCTCTTTTCTCCACCAGCATATCTTTGGTAAAAGTTTTAGTTTCCTTTCTGCCAAGGTAAGATATCCCAGAGCTTGACTGGTGCTCTCCTTTAAGCTTTAAGCAGGGGAAGGAAACTGCATAGCCAAAGACACTTTCTTCAGCAGAAAGAGGAGGTGGTAGTAGAAAGGAAATAAAGACAAAGGAAAGATAATAAACATTTACCATTTAATACCCTTGTACCCTCCAAACATTTATACTACATGTATTTGTTTTGTAGGTCAAGGGTTTATTTGTCAAATTCTCTTAGGATTCTAGCATCATGTCTTTCTCTGGAAACCCATAGATACTCAATAGCTCAAACTACCCCACTGTCAAGGATACCAGGGGTAGTTGGAATTGCAATTTTTGCTATACCCAAAGGTTAAAGACTCTATTAGAAATAAGATTCTGACCTTCTTGAGTCATCACTAATTGGTCAGAAGAAAAATGAGATTGTACCTGAGGAGCCATGTGGACGTGTTATCAAGACTGGGTGTGAGGCTCCTATAGAGAAGGCAGCTTTGGAGCAACAGCCCTTCAGTTGAGTCTGAGACAGGGAGAGAGCGGGGCTGTTTTCATTCCTGGCTGCCTTCAAGAGGTGCAATTGAATCATGAAAATGGTGGGGAGGGATGAGGAGTTTGGGTTGGGTGGTTTGGGTGGTGATGGTTGTTCTTGTTAATGAGCATTTGGCCTGAGTGGGGCTTAAGAACCTGCATTTCCAGTAAGTTCCCATGTGGTGTCCTTATTACTGGTTTACGAGCCATACTTTAGGTGACAAAGCTCTTACCTTTCCCTTAAATGTGGCTTCTTGGAGCTTCTTAGCTGGTTGGCAGATATATTTGGAAGGGGAAGTATATTCCATGCGGGAAATGCAGAAAGGAATTGGGTTTGGACAGTAATGGAGTGTTCACTCTTAGCTCCCCCTTCACTGGTCTTCAGAAATTAGGAGGGTAAGGGGTTAATCACATTATGAGTCCTGCAAAGAGTCAAAAGCATGAGCGATGGGGAAGCCTCCTGAGAAAACTGCCAGTTTCCTCAGTGGGGGATTTGAGGCAATGAAGGGACTGTGGCCAAAAAAAGAGGACCATAAAAAAGATGAGATTATAAACAAGTAATTTTGAGTCCTGGAAAATTTTGTCTCACTCCCTTGGGTCATAACTGAGGGGAAATTGACTTCAAAATGGGGGAGTATAAGTAAAGGGAGGCAAGCAAACAATTTGGGTAAATGAGACCATGAAAAGGACTGATTTTCTCAGTCATTTATTTCAATATTTCAGTAGATTTGACCTAGTGGTTTGGAGCATAAAAACCCAAGTGCTTTTTTCTGTATAGTAATTTCTGAGTGCCTTTTTGAAGTTCTGTGACCTAATTTATAAAAGTATGTTTCTAGACATGTGGAAGTTCCTTCTGTTCCTATGCTCTGTCTGTCTGTCCAACATCTGGGCCCATGGGGGTAGGGATTCAGGAGCAGCCGTGAAAGTCAGGCAAATTTATCTTCTCTGGGTGAACGCCCCTCACCCTGTTATTTCTGTCTGGCCTAGTAATTGCTATCTGCTTTCTGTTTCTCCCTTATCAAAATCTGCCTTCTTTTCTCCCCTTCCCCACTCCAATATTAAGTTCTACAAATAATTAAATAACTGGCTAGACTGAGAACTCCTTATAGGCAAAGTCAAGCTTCGAGGATCCAGCACAGTGTTTGAATGTAAGTGGTAATCAATAAATGGGTATTTGTTGAATAAATGGATAGTCTAACTAGTACTCCCTCCCCCACCAAGGAGGATATACATTTTAAAGAGGCTCATGTCAAACCGATAACTCTCTAATAGGAATTTCAGGAGCATCTGACAGGCTGGAGGGGAGTTTATGGAAACTTGAGGCTTTCACAGTGGGAGGTCCTGCTGATATTCTGGTGTGGATGCCAGGAGACACAATTGTTGAATTGAAACTGATCAATTCCAGAAAACAAAGAAAGCTATTGGACCCATGACTTGGGCAAACTCCAAGACGGACAGCAATGGAGTGTTTGGCTAGTTCCCAACACTGACAGTTGAGAATACTCTGATTCAGGCTTGTGTGACAAAATGCAACCATTGAGGTTGCCGATTTCAAGGCCTTGGGGCAAGTGGTCCAAGTCCTTAACCCCAACCTCTGCCAGGGACCGGCTCCACCATTACCTACCAGGCTGCTCGGGAGAACTGTGGGGGTGGTGCTGGAGCCGCAGGGCCTCTGCTTCCCCACCTGACTCCCCAGGCAAGGAGCATAAAATGTAATTTATAAATTAGGCCCAGCAAGAGATTAAACAACAGCAACAATTGATAGTATTGCTGTTGTTAATGTAAGATTTATGTTAATTGAGTATGTGGTCTGTATTAGTATTGACAATCTACTAATAAAGTAGAATAGTTACAATAATATACTGTAATAAAAGTTACATGAATGTATTTTAAGTCTCTCTTTCAAAATGTCTTACTGGATGTAATAGTTTCAGATCATAGTTGACTGTAGATAACTGAAATCGTAAAAAACAAATCATGGATAAGGGTGGGAAGACTCCTGTAGTTTTTTTTTTTTTTTTTGTATATGATATCAGGAAGAGTAAGAAGGGAGTAGTAAGGGAGTAGTTTTACAAATAAATAAATGCTGAGCCACCTAAAAATAGAAAGGACAGAGGAAAACAGGCAAGAAGTGGGCAGTGGCCTAAACCAGTGAAAGAAAACACTAAACATGATTTAAAATACTATCTAAAATGTATACAATCAGGGCCTCCCTGGTGGCACAGGGGGTTGGGCACCACACTGTGAAGCAGTCCACAGCCTCTGCAGCATGAGTTCGATCCCCAGTCGGCCAGGGAGAAACCCACATGGCGCGGCAGACCTCTCCTGTCTCACCTGCTGCTTCCCTCAGCAGTGTGTTTTGGTCAGTCTGCCTGTTCTGTTCCCTGCTCTGTGTCTGGTAAATCCTCTCACCCTCCACATCTCTGGCCTGTGCCCCAGTTCTTGTATGCATAAATGAATAAATCTTTAAAAAAATAAAATGTACACGATCAGTGAGTGTGCTTTTAGTAGATGTGGGATGCAGAATTGGCACTTGCAGGCAAGTGACAGCAGATGCTCATGGTTAACGATACACAGGTATCTACTGGCTCTTTGCATGACACCAACCTGGATTCTGGATATTTTTACCTTGAGAATGATAGAGAACTTGACTTTTTGAATTTACAAGTAAGTACAAATCACTTATAAGAGAGTAAGCAAAGACAAGAGGAAGAATAATATATACATACACACACACGCAGAGAGGGAGAGAGAAAGAGAGAGAGAGAGAAGCAGGTCTTGAAAACTTATTTAAAAATCCAGCCAAATCCTTCTTAAACAGTTATGGAGAATTTCCTAATTTCCCTGTTAAATATTATCTCTCATATTCATTTCCTTGTTCTTAAGAGATGTTTCTTATCTCCATGTCCCTCATCTGCTGTTACTGCATTTCTGGAAACAGGAGTACAGGCGTTAAGGGAGGTGGGAAATGCTAGGAGTTGGCAGTGGAGGGCTTGGAGGATGGTGAATTCCAGGGGGAGGAATGGTTAGGCAGCAGTGGTATTTTCCTTAGGGTTAAAATATAGAAATATCCCTGGACTACTTTTCCAGGGTGAAAAATTATTTCATGTCATGTTTTGGGATTGAACTGTTGGAATGCATGAACTGGTTTGGATGAACGATACCAGGTATTGTAGATAGTTCTTTGACATGGTTTTAACTGCGACCCAAATTCATACTTTGTTCTATCTACCGACACCTAATTATTTAGCATAATGGTGATAGGCAGAACAAAGATCCCCCTCAGACATCTACCTCCTAACTCCCCAAACCCTGTGAATGTTACTTATATCCTAAATGTGAATTTTCAGATATGCTGAGGTTAACTATTTTTAGTTGGGGAGATTAGCTGTGGACCCAATGCAATCAACACAGGGTCCCTATGAGGGGAAAAGGGAGGCCGAGAGTCAGAATTAAAGAAGCAGATGTCAGGACAGAAGCAGAGGTTGGAGTGATGTGAAAGGGACCATGAGCCGAGGGATGAGGGCAGCCTCTAGACGCTCGAAGAGGCCAGGAATAGATTCTGCCCTAGAACCTGTGTGAATATAACTGTCCTTATTCCTTGAGTTTAACCTGGTGAGATACATTTCTGACCTCCAGAACGGTAAGACATTAAGTTGACAGTCATTTGTTATAGCAGCAATTGAAAACTAATACAGTAACATTTTGTTATAAAATATCTACTAACTGAAGTAAATGCTATAAAATCCATAATGTTTAGGGAGAGAAGACAACCTTCCACTTCCTCCCATGTAAAGGGCCTCACTGAGTATTAACATCGTTGTCCTGACTGCCCCAGGGGAATGGAGACAATGGAGAAAGATCTGATTAGGAAATGTGGGTGCAGTCACTGGGAATGTGTGGCTCAACTTTTCCCCTTTCCCTTGGGAGTCTGTCTACCTAGAGGTAAAAGTTTTCTCTCTCGCCTCCCTCCCTCCTACTCTCCCTCTCTCTTTACACACACACACACACACACACACACACACACACACACACACTCACACACTCATTTCTTTGCTTCTGTGATGGATTAGGCAGCCCACAATCACCAATTCCTGTCTTTTTCTGCTGATCCTTCTTTTTTCAAGCAGGGAAAAGAGGTATTATTTATGGAATCCCCTGAAATGTAACTGATTGCCTGGATAGTCTCTCTCTTTCCTTGAGTAAGTTCTTTTCATTATTTACTTATAATATCTTGCTAAGTTCCAGAGAGTATTTAAAATGGTATTGCAATAAAAATGAGGAATGCAGGGAAAATGAAGAAAGGATTTACTAGATGAAACTGGAGTGAGCTTTGAATGTAAATATATATCATGAAATTATGTTGCAGTGCTGGTTGGGGAGGAGTTGGGAAAGATCACAAATTTAGCTCTGAGCTTTTTATGAGTCAAAGCAAAGAGGGAAGCCTAATTAGCTAATGACTTATGGAATCATTATATAGAATCAAAATCAAATGATTTATAGTTTTTGTAGCAAAACACCAACTGGTTTTTCAAAAGAAACAACTGTTGTAGAACTGAGACTAAATACTCCCCTAGGTTTCTTTCTAAAGAGAACACAGAAGGTAGTGAACAGGGTTCTAAGCATCATCTTGAGTAAATGTGGCTACACTTCATAATCTATTTCTTACAATATCCCCTAGTGCAAGTAAATAAAGAATAAAACACATGCCTTTCATTTATATTGAATTTATTTGAATATTGAGCATCTTTTATGGGCTGGGGCAAGGCTTGCTTTTGGGTACATATAGGCGAACAAAACAATCTTCCCTGCCTTCAGGGAATAGGAGTGTATAATCTGGAGGGGGAGCTACATACTGTAAAAATAACCCCACACTAGGAACATATAAAATGGGTTGCCATGAGGGTGTTAAAACAGGGGACTCACTTTAGATTAGGGTATTGGGAACAGCCACCTTGCGGAAGTGACATCTTAAGCTGACAACTTAGTGATAAAAAATAAGTGAACAAGGCAAAGAATGTTTATCTGCGTACTAGGAAGAGATCGGAGGTGTGTGTATAGAACATTCTAGATAGAGGGAACATCATATACAGGGACCCTGAGATGGAAAAGATGTGGAGGAAATGTAAGTGTGGCCTACGTGTAGTCAATGAGTGGGGGGGAGCAGACAATGGCCTGGAGAGCTTGGATATTTTAGCATAAGTGGTGGGAAGCCTTTGAAGGTTTTTGAGGAAGGAAGTGACATTTTCTAACTTAGACATTTTAAGAAGCTTCCTCTGGCTGCTGTGCGACAGCAGGGAAGGGGGCATTGGGAGCCTGTTGTGCTTGCCCTGGGAGAGGCAGTTGGCAGCTCTCACCAGGTGGTGGCAGTAGAGAGGTGGGCATGGTCTGTGGTGGTGCCAAAGGCACACACAGGTAGGGGGCTTGCCGCTGATCTGAAGGATATATCTCCCAATTCTAAATCTGATTTAATCCTCAATCAATTTTAACTGTATGTTAACTGATTGGCTACAGCATTTAAGTTAGTCGCATGTGCAAATTGGGCATGTCCCCTGGGAGGACAATCTTCATATTTTACAAGGTTCTATTTAGAGCAGTTCTCAACCTTGGCTACACCCTGGACCAATTATGACTGAGGCCTAGGCATAGATTTCTTCTCAAGCTCCCCAAGTGATTCCATTATGCAGCTGAGATTAAGAACCACTGCTTAGCACATTAGATTGATGATGAGGTGTAACATTTAAGGTAAGATTAAATCCAATATTCAAGGTTGTAAACAAGTTGGAGAAGAAATATTTCTAATGTGAGGTTTGAGTGGAGCCAACTATTTGCAGTTTTCCCTAACCAACTTTTGATGGCTAATAGGGAAAATTAAATCATGATTAACCAGGAAAACCCACGTCCTTGGAGACACACTAATATTCAACAGCTCTTGTCAAATTTATCTGAAACCTTGAACTTTAGTAATAAAGGTGAATTCTTAGCACTTTATGAATCAAAGTACAGGCTAACTAGACATGAAAAGGTTCACCTCTAAATTACTGCCAGTGACCAGAAGTTTTGAGTATCTGGTGGTTGCTCAGTGGTAGTTTTAACAGTCAGCCTGTAACCTATGTTATATAAGAAGATTCCCAGGGATATACATTTATTAGCCCATCTGTATCAGAAATGATTAATGCCTGCATTGAATTGGCTTAGGATTCTGACAATTCTAGATAAGCTATTAGCTCTAGGAGGGCAAGGAGTGTAGTAGACACACACTGTTCCTTCCAGCATTAATTTCATACTGCCTCTGTTTCTTAAAAGTGCCCTGAGCTTCTCAGCATTATGCACTGGGTTCTGACTGCACTTTGTGGTGGGTTCTGCAGTGATAATAAGGGTGAGCTGTGACTAGCATATCGTGATATCACTAAGAAGTTGGTGTATCAGCCATGTCAGGCCAAATGGAACTAAAAAAAAACCTCAATTAAAGGTCCTTTACTTGAATTATAGAGGAATAGACACTTCTCTAGCTAAAAGTGAATAGTTAAGGAGGTAGCTCTTGGAGATGCTGCTAGTCTTTTGGAACTGTGAAAAGAATCTCTGTGAGAACGGAAACAGTCCTGAAAAGACAGGGCTGAAAAATGTGTGAGTCATGAAAAAACCTTCATCTGAAGCTATGACTACACATGTAACTCTCAGTGACATAGGGACTGTGTCTCTCTGCCTGTTCACCATGGTTCCAGCATGGCAACAAATGCTTGTTGAATGAATACATGATAAACAGAGCAAAGAGAGTGGTGCTAGGACACGAAAACCAGCACGGGGTCTATGCAATTGCAGAGAAAAGACTATTAACTAAGAGTCCAAACTGCCATCATTTTTCTGATTCTGGAATCTACTCAAAAGAGCAAAATATGGAATTTCCTTCTGATTACCTTACATTGACAAAGGAGATAAAATGGAAAAGAGCAGTACTAAATAATAGAACACTACCCAGGAAAATCTGACTCAGATTTAAAGCATGTAAGTCAATGAGTTCCTAAACTGAACTATTTTATTATTTCCTAAGCCTTTCATAGTGTCTACTTCATTAAATCAAATTTACTTTGAGATCATAAAAACTTTGCCTGTGTTTGAATTTGTAGAATCTCTACTTCATGACAGAAAACATACCTAGTCAATGATTTACATCATTATTTCTTATGTGATATTTTATAGGTAGTTATAAGTATACTTCATGTAAGGAATCTAATTTCTTATCTGACATGTAGGTTACCAGTGTCCTCTATGATGATTTTACCCAGGGACTTTAGAGACAATTGACTTTTATAAATGGGAACAAAGACAGCTTGCATTTGCCAACAGATGCTTGCATAGTCTTTTCCCAGATAATTTGCAATGAAAAAAATACTGTTGTTCCTTTTCTTCTTAATTTTTTTCACCTACTCACTAGAAAATATTAGATTCTAGGTCTACAGGAAATAGGGAAGCAGAAACAGCAATGATGAGAAGATGGTAGAATCTGCAAAGGGGAAAGTTTTAAAATTCAAATTTCATCCCTTGAAAATTTAGATACATTTGGCAAGCAGGTAATTATGATTGGAGATTCTGCTCTAGAACTGGCTAAGGATGTGCCCTTCCACTTCCACTGCTTAAGACATTTGTTGAAGGTCCCAGGAGCCAATATAGTCTTGAGTGTCTACACTGAGAAAACCTCAGAGTATTGTTTCAACACAATTATGCAAGCTTTTGCTTATTCCTTGCTTTGGTTACTTCTTGTTTGCTTCATCTGATGATAGAGCCAAGATTCGTATATTTCTTAGGAGTCACCCAGACTAGTGTCATTTTTTTCTCATCTCTGCCTTCATCTGTATCTCCTTCCAGTTCTGTGATATGGGCTGGGTAGGAACCCAGGCCCTTGTTAAAACGGGCTAGTGAGTCTATTTCCACTAAACATTGACTTCTTCTCTAAATTCCCTGCAAACAGAATGTGACTTATAGATTGTGAAGATAAATTTTCAGCTTGGAATATATTCCTCCCTATTCTCCATAATGTTAAAGTTTCTAGCTAGCCTACAATAGCACATAATATGGGTAAATTTTCACAAAGGTACATAAAAATCAGTACAAAGTTTTCTTACTTCATATACTGTTGCAGGAAAAAAATTTTAAAAATTGATCTTGAATCCTAATGGTAAAATAAATGCTAGGTGCAAGAAACAGGATGAAGGAGATAAAAGGATTAATAATAGTGAACATTTCCTGAATACTTGCCACAGAGGCACTGTGTTAACATGCTAGGTGAATTAACTCATCTAATTTTCACTTTGACATTTAAAGGAAAAGGAATCTCAGGATGTACAATTTTCCCAAGAATATACTAGTAGTAAGAGAGTTGAGAGTATCTGTGTCCTTTGGGTAAATACCTAGGAGTGGAATTGCTGGATCATATGGAAGCTCTATGTTTAGTAGGTCCAGAATTCTCCACACAGCTCTCCATAGTGGTTGGACCAGTTTGCACTCCCAGTAGCAGTGCAGGAGAGTTCCTTTTTCTCCACATCCTCGCCAATATTTGTTGTTGCTAGTTTTTTTAATATGTGCCATTCTCACTGGTGTAAGATGGCACCTGCACTCCTATGTTTATAGCAGCACTCTTTACAATAGCTAAGCTTTGAAAACAACCCAAATGCCCAAAAATAGATGACTGGATCAAGAAGATGTGGTACATAGACACCATGGAATATTACTCAGCACTCAAAAAAGATCAACACATGCAATTTGCAGCAACATGGATGGTGCTGGAAGGGATCATGCTCAGCGAAATAAGCCAGAAAGAAAAAGAAAAATGCTGGATGGTCTCACTCATAGCAGGAATCTAGAAAACTTAAATAAGGGACCAGAAAAATGAATAACTATAAGAAAGTGAAAATCAAAATCAACAAAAAACTATGAACCAGAGACACTCTGTACAGGGTGGGGGGCGGGGAGGGGAGAGATTGGGGTCAAAATAAGGGGGTTGCAATTGTATGGGGAATATAAAAATAAAATTTATTTAAAAAATAAAAGAGAGTTGAGAGTAGAATGTAGATTTGTCTGATTTCCAAGTCCAAGCTTTACTCATTATGTGGTTTTCGTAGATACTCTGAAGAAAACTTCTGGAAACTTACCAGACTCTTGATGTCACTGGCTTAGAGTAATCCTAATTTTCATAAACATTCAAGACTTTAATTTTAGTGTTTAAATTACGTGTTGTGCTGTAACTTACACACGAAATGGCAAGGAGACACTAAAAGACAACTATTTCAAAGCCCAGGGTGAAAGGCAAGAATCAGAGATGAATGATGAGTAGTAAAAACATGGAGAAGGGTGGGGGATAGTGAAATGATGGGAAACAGACATGGGCTTGACCCTTCCCTGGAGTCTGGCCCAGTTCCCTTGGTTGTTGCCAGGAGAGAACTAGGGGCCGAGAGAAGGAGTGAGATACTCCTAAGCTGCATCTGAAACATCAGGAATCTTGCCTTTGGGTTTATGAAAGGTCATAAATCAGTATAATAATACATAATGTAGTAATATTAGCGGCATGGTTAATCAACAACAAAGGCCGTATTAGCCTCCAGGTCAGTTCAAATCAAAACCTGGGCCCTAACTGCTGCCTTCTTTGGCCTCTGATGGTCTGAGCTACTGTTTGACTGTGGTTGTCTTCTTTTTTAGGTGCCTGGTGGGGTTATGGGTTTTAGAAATTTTCCAGACACTTGAGTTTGTAAGCATTTACCCATGAAGAGATCATAGCCCCAGATTTATAGGCTGATCTGTACTTAGGTCAGATTTGTATAATTTAAGAGCATATATATATATATATATTTTAAAATAATATACCTTGTTTATTAATGTAGCCAACTGGATATTCTGCCTTTCTTTTCAATAAAACAAAACAATCTTGATTTTTTTCCCTTGTTGAATTTATGTTGTAATGACTAATGTTCAGAAACAATAGCACCGAAAGAGTTTGAATTGCTTTAGTGCTTTGATGCATACAGAATTCTTTAGGACTTGATGAAACCTGTTGGGTTGTTTAATATTTAATTCTTTTTGATGCAGTTGTAAATGGAATTATTTTCTTGATTTCTTCCTCTTCTTGTTCCTTGTTTGCATATAAGGAGATTACTGATTTTTGAATATCGATTTTGCAACCTGCCTCTTTACTGAAATGATTTGTTCAGTGAGTTTATTTTTTTAGCGGTTTCTGTGTGTATCATGTCATCTGCAAATAATGATAGTTTTACTTTTTCTTTTCCAATTTGGATCTCTTTGATATCTTTTTATTGCTTAATTGCTGTAGCTGGGACTTCTAATACTATGTGAAATAGTAGTAGAGAAACTGAACATCCTTGTTTTCCACCAGATCTCAGCGGAAAAGCTTTTAGTTTTTCACCATTGAAAATGATGTTAGCTGTAGGTTTGCCATATTTAAGCTTTATTATTAGTAGTATTTATTTATTTTAAAGATTTATTTATTTATGCATATAAGAACTGGGGTTTAGGTCAGAGGTGCGGGGGTTGAGTGCAGTCACCACAGATAGAGTTGGGAGCAGGACAGGCAGATCTACAGTGCTGAGGGGAGCAGCAGGCGAGACAGGAGAGAGGTCTGCTGTGCCAGATGCAGGTTAGCTCCCTGGCTGGGGATCGAACTCAGGCTGCAGTGGCTGGTAATACCTTAATAGCAACCAGGGAGGCCCAGGAACCTTATTATTTTTAAGTAAGTTCAATATATCCCCAGTTTTTGAGGGTTTTTATCATTAATGGATAATGAATCCTATCAAATACTTTCTTGGCATCTATTGATATAACTGTGATGACAGTTTTATCTTTTTGTTTGCTGATGTGGTGAATGACATTTCTTTTCAGATGTTGAGCCATCCTTGTTTCCCAGAATAATTCCCAGTTGGTCATGGTGTATGATGCTTTTAATGCACTATTGAATTTGGTTTGCTAAGATTTTGTGGAAGATTTTTACATCTGTGTTCATCAGGGAAATTGGCCTGTGTTTTCCCTTTTTTTGGTGGTGTTGTCCTTAACAATGGGATTTTTACATCACTTATTTGTTTGTCTTTATACCATGAAATCTCCCTTCAGGCTTCAGGCTGACTTCCCCATTGGCCTTGGGTGCCATCCTGTACTTTTTTCCTCTTGAACACCTAACTAACTACTATGCCCAGTTAACTGGATATTAATGTCCCAGTCATCTGGAAAGCTGCAGAAAGCACATACACATAGTCAATGCAAGTGTCTTTTTTTTACAAAAAAATAAAAGATTTATTTGTGCGTATAAGAACTGAGTACAGGCCAAAGGTGTGGGGGGTGAGAGGATTCACCAGAGACAGAGTGGAGAACAGAACAGGCAGATTGACTGAAGTACACTAATGCAAGTATCTTTTGCTTTTACTTGCTTTTCTCATATTAATAAATCTTAAACCTTTCCTGAAGTCACCTAAAACTACTTGCAAGTCATTCTTCTGGGTGTGTACTTAGAGACAGGGGGAACAAGTATTTGTTTAAAATATAAACAAAAGGATGGCAAGTAATTGATGGGATTTGAAATCTCTTCCTCTTTTTTCTCAAGTATTTATGGTAATATCAAAGACTTGGGAGGATACAAATAATTTCTGGTTTATGCTTCCCCAGGAAGTCTAGAAATAGATTATCATTATTATTTCATGGCATTTTGTTTTTTGGCTCTTTAAAATCTGCTTTTTCAATGTAGACCTCTAATGATTATCGAAGAACACATGTATGGTGTGAACTTACCCTGTGCTTGACCTCTCCCTGAGATCAACTTCTAGAAATGATATGATCCATTCTAGAAATGATATTAACTTCAGAGGAACTTTTCTGAGCAATGTCTTTGATATCTGGAATTTATATTGCATTTGTCATTCTCATAAACACTCTGGGAAGAAAGCAAATGACAAATCAGGAGAGGCCTTGCCATGGGTTGAATTTGAAATCAAAATTTTTAGATGCTTCACTGTTGAACACATCCTTGACAAAGTATAGTGTCTATCTTGTGGAACCATTATCACAAGTGAGAAAACAAATACAGTGAAATCTTGTTATAATTGTCTTAGTTACATTAAATGAGTTAAATAATTTTCCTTGAAAAATCTAATTACAAGGGAAAACTCCTGAAATAACTTGATTTCATTATGGTCTTACTTATTGTGTAAAACTAGTAGGTATTTATGAAGTATCCCCTATGAGACTTAATAAGATTATAAGGTGGTCCTATAGTGTGCGAATGTGATTGCTTTTCTTGACAGCTCTGTTGGACATTGATCATTCTCTCCTTGCTGCTATCATTTATTCATTGTAAATATTCCCATAATTTTCTGTTTACTTATGATTTCTTTTCTGTTGCCTAGAGCCTTCATATCTTCAGCCATAGCACTTTGTCTCTCTGAGATTAATCAACCAGCAAGTACTTGTTAAATTGTTACTGTAGCAGGCTTTGTAG
Source organism: Talpa occidentalis (assembly GCF_014898055.3). Taxonomy (NCBI): domain Eukaryota; kingdom Metazoa; phylum Chordata; class Mammalia; order Eulipotyphla; family Talpidae; genus Talpa; species Talpa occidentalis. The sequence continues at coordinate 70,842,109 of NW_023601104.1, read as the reverse complement.
GATTAATCTATAATTCCTAAAGCAATGGGGAAGATTTCTGTTCAAATTACTCAGTGTAACAGCTGATAGAGTAATATTTCATGCCACAAATACTTAATGGTTTTGGCGACAAAAATACATAGCTTAGAAAAAGATGGGATCTTTACTTTCTTTTAAATACAACTACACCTAGATCATTTCAGAAAGAAAATGTGCTCATAGGACCATCTTGTGAAAACTTTTTGTATTTTTGTTTAACCCTGAGTTACCGCCAAGCTTTTGCTTCTTCCAATTATCCAGATCCAAAGCCTGTAGGTTTTTTCAAAGGATTTATTGTCAATATTATAAATTGCTATTTAAATATTATATCATAATTATAGAGTACTTACCATATAGAATAAAATATAAAATTTTTTATATTAAAGATAAAATATAAATAGGGATAAAATATAAATTTCCTATAAAGGAAATGAAGGACAGGGTTGTTGCTCCTGAGAATTGGAAACAGATTTAGATAGCCACAAAGGTTTCTATTTTAGTTCTTTGGAATTAATATCTGGTTTTTCAGCACAGAGCTGACTTGATAGCCTCCCCTTTCCACTGCCTTTAATTCCAAATAATATGACACAGAGATTTTTGAAGAATCTTTTTTATCTTCCCCTAATCATCTTGAGAGAAGTAAGCTTTCATGTGTCTCTGTCCTGAAAGCACATGGTAGTGACCATCATAAAATTACAGACAAGGCACCCTGACTTGATTCTCTTCACCTCTGAAATAGAGAGCAAAGCTTTGACAGGTACAGTAGGTCAGTCAAGTCAGGCTCTGACAACTAAATCAATGGTTCTAGTCAAAGCAACTTTCAGAAACAACTTGAAGCCATTTTAATTTCCCACTGGTATCAGTAAAATCATCTGGACCACTGAGTTCTAGTGTTCTTAGAATGACATGGGAACCACTGAAAGTCTATGAGGTGCCCCCAAAGTTTCTCTGGTAACAAGAGTCAAATTTGTTGGATACTATCTCATTTCTCTTTCTACTTTAAATTGGTTTGTTATTCAGTAAGTTGTGCTCAGCAGTGTGTGGATCTAGAAAGATCACAGGCTGAGTTTGGTCCCCTATTCTCCTACCACTTAGCAAACTGTGACTGTGTCATGTTTCTTAATCATGTTGTTTTCTCCTCATCTCCAGAAATGGAGTAATATCAGTCATGTCCCAGAATCACCATGAGCGTGTAGTGATATATCTCATCATAGTTCCTGAAGAATGAGCAGGATTCTATAAATTGCATGCTGATTGTATTTTCATCTGAAGTATGACAAGAAGTACTCAGCTCAAGACTTTCCCTTGACCCTGATTATTGAAAAGCTAATTTTATACTGTGTTGATGATGACTGCTGCTCTAACGATATCCATAACCTCCTAAAAGTGGTCTTGCCTGAGCTATATTTTTTACCTTTGCTGGGGAACACAAAGAGACATAAATAAGCAAAATATTGGTGTTACCTTTAATAACACTTCTAAGATGGATTTGACTTCAGCTTTCTAAATATACCTGAACTCTGTAACTTTTTACCCTCATCTTTCACTATGAGTCATCAAAATTTTTTTCCTCCTATATGAAAGATTTTCCATGTTAATCTGCGATCTTCTACTAGTGGAGATTCTTTTTTTGACCTACTCAAGGCCAAGAGGTAAACCCAGTACAGTGACCCAGTACAGTGTCATCTTCCTTCCTGCTAGCGCTAAGCTCGTTCTTAACAATAGAGAAATTCTGATTTTTTTCTCATGCTCACATTTTTTTCATTTCTATAGGCGTGTTGAATAGGGTCTTAAATTCACAAACACTTGGACAGAGAAGGGTGGGAGAACAGCTAGGCTAGGTGGCAAGGAAAATTCCTTTCACACCTAAGCTGTACTTGCTAAAGAATGAGAAGCATGTGAAAAATTCCTTCATCTCACCGTGCTGTGATAACAAGACCATGTGTAATGGAGATGGTCAGATGATGCACATCAATTAATTCTGACTACACTTTGAATGCTGTAGAAGTTCATAAATCTGACTTATAAAATGATACCTACATTCCCATTAGCATTTCTCAGTTATAGCATTTATTGCTGCCATATTTAGATACTATTTGGAAAACCAAATAAGAAATTACCTTTTGGAGCCATAATTAAACAGAAACTTAGCAAAGTGCATAATTGTAGTTTTTGACTAATTGCTAAAAGAATGTGATGTCACACACCACTTTTCTGCCTTTGGCTTAAGAGGGAAACTAGGAGGATTTAAGAATTAATAATGACTCAGGAGCAAAAACATTTTAATGCCTAATATTAAATTTTTCTGGGGACTGATATTCTGACATTTACACTATTTTGAGTGCTATGTAGATTATTGTGGAAACTAAAGAAAATTATTCTTTTTAAAAGTTTTTCTCATGAGATGAAATGAGCTGGTTAATGTTTTATCACATCATGCTTTCTGAGTTATGTCATCTTGCTTCCTGCTAGCGCCACGCTCGTTCTTAACAATAGAGAAATTCTGATTTTTTTCTCATGCTCACATTTTTTTCATTTCTATAGGCAAAATGTATCTCATGAACATACTTTTTTGTCTGTTCAAGTTCCTTGGAAATACAGTCCCCCACTGTGTGTGTGTGTGTGTGTGTGTGTGTGTGTTTCTCAAATCTGCTTCCAAAAAGAGAATTTGGGATTGTTTTCTGCTTGTTGAACACTAGAAAATGTTCCATGCCACATAAAATCCTAGAAAAAATATCCCTCAAAGGATTCAGCTGGGTCATCTACCACCACAGCTGGTTCATATAGCAGGCTTTGTTAACAAGGCTTTGTTCAAAGCAAAGGTACTTCAAGAGATTCTTGAAGCTTGCTTTCTCTCTTAGAACCTGTAGCCTTCCTTGGAACTTGGTCATTTAGGAGACTTTCTGGAATCAGAGTTGGCAGAAAGAATGTAGAAGGGGAGATTTGATATATGAAAAAAAATGCAGAAACTATTTAAATTCTTTGTGAGTGCTGTGTTTAGCTTCTGGAATATTGAAATAATGAAGAAATGTATTTATGTGTTCCATATGCACATTTGTCCTCTGGGGACATATTTATCCACACACAAAAAAGTACTTATTAAGGAATGTCATGAACTTTCATTTTAATATTCCCTCTCTAGGAGGGAATAAATCTAACCTCAAGTCTTTTGGTGGGTTCTAGAGTATGATTAGAGAACTTAATCTTCTAATTTAAATAAAGTTCCATACAAAGCCATAATCATCAAAACTGCATGGTATTGGAACAAGAACAGACATACAGACAATGGAATCGAATAGAAAATCCAGAAATAAACCCACAGATTTATGGTCAACTAATCTTTGACAAAGGAGCAAAGACTATGCAATGGAGCAAAGAAAGTTTGTTCAATAAATGTGCTGGGAAAACTGGGTTGCTACATGCAAAAGAATGAAGCTTGCCCACTACCTCACACCAAACACAAAAATCAACTCAAAATGGATTAAAGAACTAGACATAAGACCTGAAACCATAAAATACATAGAAGGAAATATAGGCGAAACACTACGTGATTTGCATATCAAAGACATCTTTATAGACACATCACCCAAAGCAGTGATAGTGAAGGCAAAGATAAACAGCTGGGACTACATCAAATTAAAGAGCTTCTGCACAGCAAAAGAGACAATAACAAAAACAAAGAGAAACCCCACCAACTGGGAGAACATTTTTGCACCCAACACTAATGATAAAGGACTGATCACAAAAATCTGCAAAGAGCTGATGAGACTCAGCAAAACAAAGAAAGAATCCAGTCAAAAAATGGGCAGAAGAGCTAAAAAGAAACTTCTCTGAAGAGGAAATGCAAATGGCCAACAGACATACGAAAAAATGTTCAATATCACTTGTAATCAGGGAAATGCAAGTCAAAACTACCATGAGATACCATCTTATACCAGTGAGAATGGCACATATTAAAAAAACTAGCAACAGCAAATGTTGGCGAGGTTGTGGAGAAAAAGGAACTCTTCTACACTGTTGGTGGGAGTGCAAACTGGTCCAACCACTATGGAGAGCTGTGTGGAGATTTCTGGACCTACTAAACATAGAGCTTCCATATGATCCAGCAATTCCACTCCTAGGTATTTACCCAAAGGACACAGAAACATCAATTCCAAAGAACACCTGCACCCCTATGTTTATAGCAGCACTATTTACAATAGCTAAGCTTTGGAAACAGCCCAAATGCCCAAAAATAGATGACTGGATCAAGAAGATGTGGTACATATATACCATGGAATATTACTCAGCATTCAAAAAAGATAAACACATGCAATTTGCAGCAACATGGATGGCGCTGGAAGGGATCATGCTCAGCGAAATAAGACAAAAAGAATAAGAAAAATATCGGATGGTCTCACTCATAGCAGGAATCTAGAAAACTTAAATAAGGGACCAGGAAAATGAATAACTATAAGAAAGTGAAAATCAAAATCAACAAAAAACTATGAACCAGAGACACTTTTGGGGGGTGAGGGCGGGAGGGGAGGGATTGGGGTCAGAATGGGGGTTTGCATTTGTATGGGGAATAAAAAATAAAATTTATTATTTAAACAAACAAATAAATAAATAAATACAGTTCCAGAGTTAAGAATCAAAAGTGAAAACTGTCTCTATACATATCTCTAGTACGTGTGTGTTGAAGCAAAGGCAATTAAAAAAAATCTTCCTCAAAGGGAATTTTTATCCCATTTTTTTTTTGTTTTGAAAATTTTGAAGCATTGAAAGAATGAAATGTATACCCTGGATCCTACACCCAGATTCAACAAGCTCTACATTTGCCATGTTCTTTATATATGGACATAAATTACTCTACATATGCACATATATATCTCTTTCAATCCCCTGCCTCCATTTGAAATGGATATGCAGACATGGTGAGGTTTTACTCGTAAGTATTTAGAAGTATTTCCTGAAATATAGATATTCTCC